>NC_132856.1:12507500-13132500 GCF_048164855.1 Canis lupus baileyi | reverse complement strand
CACCTCCCCCATCCCTCAAAGAACATTTGTCCTGTGGGCAATGGATCAAAGAACTGTGGAGGCCAAGAAAATTAAGGCCATTCCACTTTAAGTTCAGCATTAGCACAAGTACAGCCATCTTAGGCCCCTGTGAATAAGAGCAGAACTTTACCTTACTTCAGTTATAGGAAAAAAACAGCTTAACGCCCTAGAAAGTCCCATATCAGAATGAGAACAGAGCTTAACGCTCTTGAAAACCCCATATCAGAATGTAAACAGAACTTGAGAAATTCCTCCACCCCTTCTGGAGGTCCCCTAGACCAGTCCATAAAACTAAGCTGGAACCCACCTCGGGGTCCAAGTCCCTGCTCCGCTGTGTCTGGTATACTTGGACCCAAGCTCGAGCTTGCAAATAAACCCTCGTGTTTTTGCATCGGTGTCGGTTCCTTGGTGGTTTCTCGGATACGCAATCTTGGGCACAACAGAACTTGAATATAAACATTTCTCATAATAACCCCTCAGAAATAGCTGAAAAGATATTTAGAACTGACATGTAATGCTCACATCAATGGGCTAAGTACTCTAGTAGTTTGATATTGCATGTTATATTGATGTTACATTTGTATTCAATGACAGGTCCACTGGAATATTTGCTTTACATAAACTGGAGGGTGAGGTCAGAATGAAAAAGGCATTCCAAAGAGTGAGAATTGTATTGACAGAGAAGGGGAACAGTGTACAGGTGATTAACAGCAAATAGTTGCATATGAGTGGAACAATGGGATTATGTTTTTAGAGGAAGAGCGTGTAGCATTAGAAATGTGTAGGGCAAGCTTACTTCCTTTTTAATTAATTTATTTACTTTTTAGATTATTTATCTGAGAGAGAGAGCATGAATGGAAGAATCAGAGGGAGAGGGAGAAAAAATCACAAGCAGACTCCACACTGAGTGCAGACCCAATGCAGGACTCCATCTCATGACCCTGAGATCACAACCTAAGCAGAAATCAAGAGTCAGATGCCTAATGGACTGCACCACCCAGGCACCCCATTTCCTTTTATAAAGTAATACTAATACCTAAATTGTGTATTCTTTAACCTGGTATCCAAGATCCATTTTCATATTAAACCTGACCCTGAAACTGTTCTTTACCTAAATGCTTCTTCTCCTTCCTTCACCAAACTGGTGTATTGCTTCCCTCTGTTTTTTGTTCAGAGCCATTCTCCTTGACTGGATTGTCGTCTTTCAGCAAAACAACCCATTCCATTTACCTGAGGCTAATTATAAATTGCTCTGCATGGTCATTTATCTATTTAAAATGCACTCATGTTGTCTTACCAATTTAGTTTGTAAGCTCATTGAAGGGTAAAGGAGAGTACATGATGTTCCTCATTCTTCATCTCCTACAGGGCCTAGTATAGTACCCATAATGTAGTGTCCAATGAACAAAAGTGTGATGGTTTGTGTATAAGATCAGAGAATATCAGCATGTATCTTTCCTTCAGCTTTTTACGTTCCACAGGAATCCCCAGATATTCTTGGATGTCATATCTTCTTAAAAGGGATTTGGAAGGTATCCCACTGATCAGCCTCCTGAGACAGACATCCTTGTTCTCACCATCCCAGTGTATCTTGGCAAGGCCTCAAAGGCTCCCTGTCCCTGTTCAATGGCATCAGCTGTAGGGGTTTTAGAGATCTGCAGCTGTGGAGAGAGGTCCCATGGTGGAAGCCTGTAGCCTGCCTGCTAGTGACAGTACTGAGCCATAGTTTCCCAGGAGTAGTTGTTTTGTTATGTTTTTATCCCCAACCTGCAAAAGCATTACTTGCCTCCCTGCAACTTTGCAGTCAAGTCAGCTGTGCGACCTACTAACAATCTGCAGGGCCATTTTCACCCTCAGGGACCACTTTTCAGCACACAACTGAACACACAGGGAAAGGGCAGTTAGAGACATGAAGTGTTGCTGCCTGGATACCTGTGAGCTGTCATGACAGAGGACAAGGATCCAGCTTTTGTGGCTTCTTGGGTTTTAAAGAGCCATTTCAGGAATTGTGGGTTTTTTTCTTTTGTTAAAACCTTATATTTTAATAATAAAAAGAACATTTAACAACATAATCACATGAAGTATCAAAAGGGAACTGGCTGACACCTTGATAGGTAAGAATAATGTAGAAGGTTGTTTCCCAAATTATGTGCCTTGGATAACTTGTTCTGCCAGAGGCTGATGCTTGTTCTGGGACAAAGGACTTCTGCAAACAAATAGGTTAGGGAAATTCTGTTTTGGTTTTTTTTTTTTGTTTTTTGTTTTTTTACTATCAGATTTTTCAGAGTCTATAATTTGCCTATGTACTTGAGGACTCTCTAAAAGGTGGTTATAGAGTACAATATTTGCCAAATTTACTTGGCCATACAAACCTTCTCATAAAGAATACCAATTCTCACCTTCCTAGAATTAAATTGATGGAAAAAGCCATTCTAGATGTTCTCATGTATAGGAGAGGAGAAGGAGAATTATAGTTCCCTTGCTAATGAAGTGTTATTTGTCTTAATGACCTGTAAACATATAGTCCCTTTCTGTTTGTGTAGATGTATCTGTATACATACTCAGTCATTCATTTATTCATTCATTCAGTAAAAATCCAGGTGGAAGGCACTCACTATATGGGGCCTCACTTTTCTACTGGACTTGTTGTAAGTCCTCTATATAGTTTATACCAAGACTTTTTCCCTCTAGTTGTGTTGTCCTCCACATCCTAGGGAAAGATCTATAGTAGAGTTATATGATCCCTTTAAAGGATAATATTTCATCTGTATTTTTATAATCTGTTGGTGGCGAAACTATATAATAACAAAATGTTGTGAATTTCTCAAAATACTAAATTTGCGGGTTATTTTTTAAAGATTCTATTTATTTTTGAGAGAGAGCAAGAGCACGAGTGCACAAACAGGGGGAGGAGCAGAGGGAGAGAGAAGCAGACTCTGCATTGAGTGCAGAGCGAGACATGGGGCTCAGTCTCATACCCTGAGATCATGACCTGAGCCAAAATCAAGAGTCTGATGTTCAACTAACTGAGCCACCCAGGCACCCCTGTGTTTATTTTAAATAGCATGCTGAAATTCTATTTCATATAATTATGAGACACAGTAACACTTGGGTTTACAGACAGTTACTATAACACATAAAGACTAAAGAATCTTTTAAAATAACTCCAGCATCTCCAATTTCTCCAACACATAGAATGGAAAACATTGCTCTAGAGTTTTCTGAATCAGAGAGAACTGAGCTTGAATCTGAGCTCAGTCACTGAAAAGCAATACAACCTTGAGTAAGTAATTTCTCTCAGCCTTATTTATTACCATGATTTAAAGATGGGGTATGTTAACATAGACAGATACACTGACTGATAGATAGTTGGTCTCTTAGTCTTCTCTTTCACCAAAAGCAGACATAAAACAAAACCATAGTTAGAAAGCATTTTTTCAGGCAAAATGTGTTGCTGTTGTGCTAGTTGTCTTTACTTTTTGTAGTTCTGAAGCAACTGTAGGAAGAGATAATTCTTATAATTTTCAATGATTTAAATAAATTAAATACATTACATGGAGTACTACTGTGTGCCAGATATTTATGGGGGTTAAACATTTGATCTTCAAAAAGTCTTATCAGTTGCCTTTATTATCCCAAATTTTATTTTTTTAAAGATTTTATTTATTTATTTGAGAGAAAGAGCATGAGCAGGGTGGAGGAACAGAGGGAGAGAGAGAAGCAGATTCCCCATGAGCAGGGAGCCGAACACAGCCCCATCCTACTACCTTGAGGTCATGACCTGAGCTGAAGGTAGACACCCAACCAATTGAGCCACTCAGGCCCCCCTATTATCACAATTTTTAAAGATGAGGAAACAAAGTGGGGCACCTGGGTGGCTCAGTCAGTTAGGCATCTGAATCTTGATGCTGGGATTGAGCCTTGTGTCAGAATCCATGCTCAGTTGTCAGTCTACTTAAGGATTCTCTCTCTTCCTCTCTCTCTGCCACTCATCTCCTCAAATAAATAAATAAATCTTTAAAAAAAAGATGAGGAAATGAAGGCAAATTATTCATATAGTCTGCCCAAGTTTTCATATCTAGAAATTGGCAGTACTAGTTTTCAACCTCAAATAGTGTTTTTCCAGCAGCTATGTTCATTATTATAAAATATAATTTTTTTTAGATATATACATCATGTAGAGGGCTTATTTGCCATGTTTTGCTAATTCATTGTTTTCAAGGACCTCATGGCCTACGAACACAGACACTTACTGGTATTTGCTTAGGAATAGTAATCCCAGCCTATTCTGTAATAGATAGAGCCTATTCTGTACTAAAATATAGAAACTACTATGCATCATGCTAGAAATGATCATTTTTTCAGCTATATTAAAGCTGAATAATAAACTTCCTAAAAGCTTAAACTACATTATTCTAGTGAAGCTCTTCAGTATTGTAAATAGCTATCAGGTGCCAAAGGTCCCCTATGATGACCATGTCAAGGAATAAGGAAGTTGGGAGATACACGAAAGGTCATTTGTTTATTCTCCTGAGTATTAACAGCAAATTCTATTCAACCGCCATCTACTTAGTGATTCTAAGACAATGCCTCTAAGACTATGCTTCAATGACTGGGCTAGCTAGTGGAGACAAAGAAGAATAAAGAATTATTCCTGTTCTTGGAAAGCTCAAGCTCTAGAAGGAAGAGCAGATAGGTAGACAAATCATGACCTTGCCTTGCCAGTGGAAGCACGTGTGAGAAGCCCATCAACATGAAGAAGACAAGTATATCATAATGGTTCAGGGGCACCTGGGTGGCTCAGTTGGGTAAGTACCTGTCTGCAGCTCAGATCACGATTTCAGTGTCCTGGGATCAAGCCCCATATTGGGCTCCCTGCTCAGCAGGAAGTCTGCTTCTTCCTCTACCCTTCCCCCTGCTCATGCTCTATCTCTCTCTGTCTCTCTCTTTCTCTCTCAAATAAATAAATAATATCTTTAAAAAATAGTTCAAAGTATAATAGAATGGGGTTCATAATTTTATTGGCACAATATTAATTTAACTGGTAATACTGTACAATGATGGGTCTAATTGTAAGAAGTTCATTCTTAAGCAAAGTCATACTTACTCTTGATTTTATCATTGGTATTTTCAAGTTTTTATTCATATGACCCTAATAAGTAGTAGTTAATCATACCTGCCCTGGAGTTGGATAGCATGGGTTTGAAAGCACTCCTACAACTAATAGCTTTCCTACCTTTGGCAAGTTACTCATTCCCCTATGAGCTCTTGTATCATCACCCTTAAAATGGAGATAATTGATGAGGTGAACCATGTAGACATTCAATGCATGTCACTTACAACTATTATTATTGTAGTTGAGACTAAAATGATGAGGCATGAGGTTGATATCAATACATTTGTACATTTAAGTACAGTTTATTTTTAGAAATTTTATTTTACATTTTATTTTATTTTATTTTATTTTATTTTATTTTATTATTTTATTTTATTTTATTTTTAGAGAAGGAGGTAGGAAGGGGCAGAGGGAGAGAGAGAATCCTAAGCAGGCTCCACACCCAACATGGAGCCCAACACGGGCTCAATCTCACAACTCCAAGATCACAACCTAAACCAAAACCAAGAATTGGACAGTTAACCAACTGAGCCACCCAGGAGTCCCCCAGGTAAAGTATTTTAAAAGATAGCAATAATGAAAAGATATTTTTGATATATAAATTCAAACATGCATTTGAGAATATCGGGGGTACTTCTCCCACTGATATTGATCATATTCATGTGGTTAATACTTCATGTAGTTGCATACCTACATTGTTCACTGTTTGCTAGCCAGAGTCACTGTATTAGATAAATCATAGACTAGCCAAGCAAGAGGCTCATTTTCCTGGTGTCATGTGTGAATTGGCCTGGAATTAAAGCAATCACAAATTCCCCTTGCTTGGCTTGTTCTTCCCCTTCCCGTGGTCCAGCCCATCCACAAGAGTGACCAGAAGAGTCAGTGATTTTTAACAGCATATTTGCTTGTCCCAGTGGCTTTGTTTTAGCTCAAAATATACGGATTTAGGGTGCTATCTAGATAGTTTGGACTTGAATATTTGTGCTGGTGCTAGATTTACCAAACATTCTCAATAAGAGAGGGAAGGGAGTAATTCAAGCCGTTTAGAAAGTTGGGGCTAGCTATAATGATCCAAGTGTGGTTATTGGTGTTCTTTAAAATAAAATTGGCAGCTTGAGCAATGGACTCAATCATATTGACCAGATGCTTTGCACTTGGTTAAATGCATTCTAATTAGCCAATCAGTGCAAACAACTGATTAAATCTTTCACTAAAGAATTTCCATTAAAGAAACAACAAAATAGTTTCAAGTGCTTTCTTCTTCCTGAAATTATGAAGTTGTGAAGAAAAACCACAGATATATGCCCATCCCTCATCCTTGTTTAGTCTCCAAGTGACCTAAAATGTTATCCCAAAATAACTTTAAAATTTGGATTACAAATGAAAGTTTCACCTGGATAAACCATAGTATTCAGAAAACTTTGGTAATGACTTTGTGTGTACATTATTGCCTTGTGCACTACAAATATGAAAAATAGGGATACTGTATCTTAAACTTGTACAGAATATTTTACTTATATGTTTGTATATAAAACCCCAGCTCAATCAGTATACTATAATAACTAATATGATTTATCTGATCCATTTAGATAAACTCTTTATTTAAACCTCTTGACACCCCTGGGTGCTGAAAGACAGGAATTATTAACCTTTGTTACAAATGATAGATATCTGGCACAGAAATTAAATGACTTGCTCAATGTCACCAGCCTGGTAAAGCTGGTACTAAGCCCAGATATCTCAGTTCTTAGCCAGTAATCCTTTCCACTTGTCAGGTAGATAACAGTAGAATCTGGATAACATGTTGATCCATTTAGGACCATAATTAGAGATAGGACTCCTTTATAAAAATATTCTTTAATTTTACAAAGTTCATATATAAATAGTATGTTCCTTGTGTAACTCAATAGCTAATATCCATCTTAGTATAACATTTAAATCATTCAGTAATCCTTTAATATTTTCTTTACCCAATATTTGTAATTTTGTAGCATTAGGTACACCAATAGAAATTTGAATTTCCTAGTTAGGCAGATGTATGCCTGAGATAACAGCTCTGTTTGGTAATTATTAAAAACAAAAACAAAAACTAATTCTTGCTTGGTGTTTAATATATACAAAGATAAAATTAAATCAGAATAGAAAAAATTGCTGTGATTGTAGGATGCAAGTTAATAAACCTCTTGCCAAAATTTCAAAATTAGTAAACGTGTCATAATCATGAATCCCAAACTTGAAGCCTGGTTTATGGGATTTTCCTCTTGAGATTATATAAAATGAAATATTCTTACTGCCATGTTGAAGAAATAATAATAAAGAGATGCCTTGGTGGCTCAGTGGTTGAGCATCTGCCTTTGGCTCAGGGTGTGATCCGGGGTCCTGGGATTGAGTCCCACATTGGGCTCCCTGCATGGAGCCTGCTTTTCCCTCTGCCTGTGTCTCTGCCTCTCTCTTTCTGTGTCTCTCATGAATAAATAAATTTTTAAAAATCTTAAAAAAATTAAAAATGAAATAAGAATAAAAACACATTGTATATATGCAGAGAAAATATTAATTCAGCTTTTGATGGTGGGAATATATATGGGTTTTATTTAACTTTCTTTTCTCCTATAGGAGAAACTGTGTCCACAGTTTCTATGCTGATTTGTTTTATTATTAAATATTCAGTGAACTTTATTTTTATGGAATAACCACCTCTGAACTGGCCACTTCTTTACTTAGTCATAAAATGTATGTTAACTGTTAGACACATACAATAGTTATTTATTCTTTCCCAGAGGCCTTTGTACCAGAACTAACTACTCCTTTTGCTAAGAATGATCCTTCCCAATATCCTCCCATGGGAGACTACTCCTAATTTAAGTCTTGTCTTGACATTCGTAATCATCTGCAGGAGCCCTCACTACCACTCTATAGCATTTCTCTAATTTCTATCACATTATCACATACTATGTATGTCATAATTATAATCATTACCTGGTGTTTATTTTTCTGTTTCTGCATTCGATTTTTGTCTAATTGAATTTAAGCTTCACAATAATATTGACCATATACCATTTTATTTATTGCTGCATCCCTAATGCACATGGCAGTACATGATATGTAGGAGTACATAATAAATATTCATTGAAGAATTGAGTCAAAATGAATTCAATGAGTGAATGAATTAATTGAGCTAAAATGGTAATGTAGTTACCTTTTGGGCTGTATTTTCTATCCAAACTGAAATCTATAGTCAGAGATGATCAGGTTATTTCAAAGGAGACCTTCATACACTGAGAGACAGAGGATATGATCTTATGTCATTTGACTCCCCTGCCTGTGGTAGTGAAGGCTTAACTGGCATGATTTTTTGAAGGAAACACTGACCACCCCAAGTAGACATATGATTGGTAAACCATTTTACCTGGGGAAAAATGGACCATTTCATAGCTTATAAAGCTGATGAATTAAAACTAGTGAATTGGAAGTAAAAGACCATAGACTAGTCCATAAACTAAGTCAATCCAACGGAACATATTTGGTGTGATCATAAGGGATTTTTCACAAACTCAATTCACAATGAGGAAAATATGCCAGGCAGCCAATTTTCCACTTCAGGTCCCATAACAAAAGCTTCTAGAACTGACAGCTTATACTTTATTAAACAGAATATAAATTAATAAATATGCACACAAACAATCTTGTGACTAAATTTATTTACTACCATTTCAAGGCCAGACAAGAGAGAATGTCACTAAGAGAAAACCTCCTGATTTTTCTCTCTCCTCCAGCAATTTTTATATGTATGGTTATTTTTGTATTCTTTAAAAGTGATAATGCATTTTTAACTCAAGAAATGTATATTCAAAATCTGTTATGAGCCAGAACTATTCCAGATGCTGGGGATGCTACACACACACACACACACACACACACACACACACAAAGTATATAAATTTCTGCTAATGGAGTTTACATTCTAGTGGGTGGATAGAGACAAATACATAATAAAAAATAAAGAATATCAGATAGTGGTAAATACTAGGGAGAAAAATAGGGCAGAGATGGGGATTATAAATTGTCAACAGGGGAGAGGGAGGAGGAATAAGCGCAAATAACTCTGAGGTTAAGACATTCCTAGAAGTCCAAACTAAGAGCAGTACAGCCAGAATAGATTGAGCAAGGAGAGGAGGTGAGTCACGGCAACACTGGAGACCAGATCATAGAGAGAGAGCATGACAGGGCACTGAAGGACCCAGCCTGTGAGACAAAAAAGCTATGAAAGAAAAAGGATCACACTGAATCAAACTGTTTTGGCCAATACAACCAAATAGGAGAAGTGGTCATTTTCTGGATTTGGGGAATGTATTTTGAAGGATCATGTTTTGGTGAAGGATGAATATCAGGAGTCTGATTTGGGACATATAATTTTTTTATAGCTTTTTAAAAAATATTATTTATTTATTCATGAGAGACACACAGAAAGAGAGAGGCAGAGACATAGGCAGAGGGAGAAGCAAGCTCCCCAGAGGGAGCCCGATGCGGGACTCTATCCTGGATCCTGGGATCAGGCCTGGAGCCAAAGGCAGACACTCAACCGCTGAGCCACCCACGCGCTCTGTTGGACATATAATTTTTAGAGAAGCCTGTAAACAGTTGGTTGTGTGAGTCTGGAATTCAGAAGAGAGGTCTGAAAATCATGGGCTCAAGATGGCACTGAGAGCCATGAAACTGGACGAGATGACCGAGAGAGAGTGCAGAGCTCCATGAAGAAAACCCAAGGCACACTAAAGTTTGAGGTCAAGAAAAGGCAGAGGAGTAGCCAGTAAAGTAAGAAGAAAATTAGCAGAGTTTGATGTCCTAGAAGCTTGCTGAAGAAAGGGTTTGGAGAATGCAGGGATTCAGTGCTGCTAGTAGATCAGATACAGACAAACAAACAAACAAAAACTGACTATTGAATTTAGCAGGACAGAGGTCCTTGGTTGTTAAGACAAGAGAAATTTTAGTTGAATGGTAGGAATCAAAGTCCAATTGGAGTGAGTTCAGGAGAAAATGTAGAAATGGTGACAACACTTTTGAGAAGCTCTTCTGTAGAGGAGAAGTAAAAAATGATTAACAGCTGAAAGGCAAATACAAACATGCATGTTTATCTGTAGTAACAAAAGGGATTTATCAACCCGCATTGCAATTATCATTTGTATTGGCTTAGATAGAGCAGTATAAAGAGCAGGGGGTAGTAACATGGTGATGTTTTATACTTACAGTTTGCTTTTTTGTTTTTGTTTTTTCTAAATAAAATAGGACACGAAGGTCTCAAGTACAAGTGAGGATCAAGGAGGTATTGTTGAAAAGTTGAGAAGAAGGATATTTAAACTTGTCTTCTAGAAGAACAGAAGACTAAAAGTAGATCCTTCTTTTATAAAGGATCAGATAGTAAATATTTTAGGCTCTGAGCCCTCTGGACTCTGTTACATCTTCTCAACTGTGCCTTACAGTAAAAGCAGCCATAGGCAATAACATATAACAATAATATAAATAACAATAATATAGACAGGTGAATGTAGTTATGTTCTAATAAGTCTATTTGTAAAACCAGACATGGGGCTGAATTTGGCTATTGAGGCCGCATGTGTTTGCTTTGAGAAGCACTAGTGTAGCAGACCATCTAAGACTAGTGGTCATGAAAAAGTAAGGCCAGTTAATGCACTGTTTTTTTCTTCAATCAATTTTTCTGTGCTGAGTTAAATGGAAAATGTGGCTCAACCAAGGCTGAGGTTTTGCAAGGTAAGAATAACAATGGAGTGAAGCAAAAGGGAACTGAGCATGAATGCAAAGGAATTATTATAATAATTAATAGTAGAATCTAACTAGGCTCATTAAAGAAGAAGAAAGGAGAGGATGACCCTGAAAGAGAATAAAAAGTTGATAAGCTCAAAGGATTTGATTGCAGTTTCAGAAATGTTGAAGTAGGCATATGTCGGGAGTGAATTTTATTTATTTATTTATTTTTAAATTTTTTGAAGATTTTATTTATTTTTTTCATGAAAGACACAGAAAGAGAGAGAGGCAGAGACATAGGCAGAGAGAGAAGCAGGCTCCATGGAGGGAGCCTAATGTGGGACTCGATCCTGGGACTCCAGGATCATGCCCTGGGCAGAAGGCAAACGCTCAATCACTGAGCCACCCAGGTGTACCAGGAGTAAATTTTAAAACAGGAAATGTTCTCACCAGAAAAAAGAAATGGTGATTATGTGACATAAGGGAGGTGCTAGCTATTGCTATGGTGGTCATCATTTTGCAATATATAAATGTATCAAATCAACACATCATATACCTTAAACTTAGGCAGTGTTATACATCAATTATATCTCAATAAAACTGGGAAAATAAAAAAGTAAAAAGATAGGTGTTAATTGGTGAATGATGTGGTTAAATTGATATATCAAGGGAATGAAATTACTACCAGTAACTAAGCCCAAGGAACATCAGTGAGAGTGAGATACCATGTTTAGGAAGGACAGGATCTCCAGAGTAAAGGAGATCAAGGAATTGAGAAGCCAGGGAATTAGAAGAAATTTTCACAAGCTATCTAATTCATAAAGAATTGGGAAAGGCAGTTTTAGAGAGTGACAGTAAACCAGGTGATAAAATCTCCAAGGGTTAACATTATGGAATGACTAGGAAAAGGATGGGTAATGGGTGGTGTAGCTAGCATGACTGGTGAAACTTCAATCTGTGACTGTTTTGGGGATAAAGGGAAGAAGATGTCTGAAAGCAACAGTGAGGAACAGGAAGGAGCCTCATACACCTCTAGGTAGAAACAGGGATGTGGAAAGAAGAAAAAGCCATCAAGAGACAACTATAGGGAAGCAACGTCCTCATAGAAGAATCAGGTGTTAGAGCAAGATAGTGAAGTTAATACTCAGAAAAGAGATTGAGAATATAGGAGGTTTTGCTCGTATCAGACCCTCTGTTCCACTGGAGAAAGATATGGAGAGTTGGAGACTGGCCGGGGAAGGACACAGAAAAGAAAATGCATAGAGAGAAATTGGAAATGAAACTATGGGATTATTTGGGATTCCTAGTGACTGATGAAAACAAGAAAAAAGGTGTGATGAAATTAGTCCTGATGCACAAGGCAGATGGAGACGAGGTGAGGTTTGCCGGACAGGAAGGGGGAAAGATGATATTGTACAGACGTCCTGAAACAAAGACAGGACTACGCTTCTCAACCGCTTTCAACATTTAGTTCCCAGGGCTGATTTGCAGCTTTGCATCCTAGGATTTTTGTCTTCTGTTCAAGAAATTTGAGACATTTTAAACTGTGAAGAATTATTTACTTCGGTTCTCAAAAGGGATCTAGTACTTAAAAGTTCTCCCCTCCTCCCAGACCAGGGCTGTTCTCCTTTGCACATCTTAGTTTACTCTTGGTTATGAATTTGCGGTCTCCATGGAGTGTTGGTTTCTTTTTTTTTTTTTTTTCTTTTTTTGATGGGCAGGTAGTCTTCAAGTTGAAAGCCACTGCAACTCTGTGATGACAATACAGGTCTGTTTTTCAAGAATAAGGATTGTGCTGAGCTGCTTTTTTGTCCTCTGTCTTTATCTTCAAAGGCTTTGTAGTTTGTCCTGCTTCACTTTCAAAACATAAGAAAGCATTAGTCTTTGCCCTTCAGGTTGTTCAAAGGTGAGAGTACTTTTTATAACAGTATAGTTGAATGACAATGCTTATTGGGGCAAAATATTTCTCAAGGTGGGAGAGTGAGCTCACAGTATAATAATAATCTCTTGTGTGTTTGGAGCTGGGATAGCCATGCCATTTGTCATCCAGTCCAGTACACTTTTGAGTGTGAAAGTGAGTGCTATGAATAATTAATCTGAGACAGCCGACATACTGTATTAGTGTCCTGCTAAACTGTTTTAACAAAGATATCCCAGAATACAGAGACTTAAATAACACAGAAGTTTATTTCATCTCATATATGGATCCACAGTTGAGTTTGAAGGATGCAGAGTAGCCACATGTTCTTTCATCTCTGTAAGGACTGATCCATTTGTAACAATTTTGCAGAAAGCAGGAGAAGGAAAAAGAGAGTGGATGGAAGGCAATCAGTAATTTTTTAAGAACTCAACTCAAAAATTGCACGCATCACTTCACTCATGTGGAGTGACATGAATCAATGGACAGATGTAGCCTTATTTTATTCACACAGGAAATGACTTTCCATTTTACCTTCTATTCAGATCTTTATATGGCATAGTGAGCCTCTATTTAGTGTTGTCTATTAACTTTAACCATTAGGTAGATCATAGTAACCAGTCATCTGATCAGCAAGCATGTTGCCAGGTAAGGCAAAAATACTAAGTACTACTATGTACATACTTAACAGATATACATCTGCATATACATATATCTAGTGTCACTTGTGTTGAAATTTAAAATTAATATTGTCTTCATACTATTTTTTGATCCCATAGACATTATAAGAACATCATGAATTTGGTAGAATTTATGAAACTATATTTATTTAACCTGTAAAGACACTGACTTCTGTATATGTGCTGTCGAAGCGAGCACATGACACTGACTTTTGAAGAAATGATCTTAATAACTTACTTAGGGCTGTACAATTACTATGGGGCACAAGTGCATTGGATCCCATAAAACATTTTTTATTTTGAACTTGAAATTAAAGATTGTCATAATTGATTGCTGGTTTGCTTGTTTTGTTTTCTGGATAGTAGAAATAGAATTACAAACTCATGGCATTCTAAGAATGGAAAGAGGTTTGGAGTTCACATGGTCAGTCTCCCTCATTTTATAATTGGAGAAACAAAGGCACAGACATGTTGACACCTGACCAAAGTTATTGAGCTAATTAGTACCAGAAGCAGGGCAGAAATCTATCAGACAAGATCTTCTAGTCCTTCTTCTTACTTAATTCTTTCTGAAGTAAAAAACATTGGATGACAATACTGTAGTGACTTCCAAGTGGCTGGCTATAGTTGCTTAGTTTTTCATTGTGGCTTCCCCAATTGGCTTCATCAAAGAGACCAAAAGACTCATAAAACACTACAAAAGAAAGAATATGTCTTACACAATTCTTTGCAGACCTGAATACAATGCTTAAAACTTGTGTTAAAGTATACTGACTGTTCTTGAGATTGCTACCTTGAAATTTCCAATGAAAGGAACATGGCTGAATGTGTATATTACCCACTTTAAAGTTAACAGATATACACAGAAACACACATATTGATAGCCTATAGAGGCTTCTGGAATAAATAAGTAAGGTTGTGTCTCTTTATACTTTTGAACAATATATAAGTTTTCTGTCTGATTTTGTGTTCTTGCCAACATGAGTTATAAAACACCATGTCAACCATTAGGTAGCACATACTAATCAATAACATCAGCTTTAAGCCAGAAAGTTAATGCAGTGAACCAGCACGGATCCTTTCAGGAAGAGTGCTACTCAGAAATCCAAGAATAGCACTACAATTTGCCAAAATAATACTGAGCTTAATCTCAGGGAGGAGTAAAAAACACTTAATGTGTGAGGCAGTGTGAAGTCTCTGCCCTCAAGTGAAGGCCAGGTCTCCACAATCAAGTTGAACACTGTGAATGAAATGAGAGTATCTACCTCAAGTTCCATGTAGATCATTTCTATACTCATGGAGTGTAAGCAGAACGGCTTTATGGAAAATTTACTGGATTGACTTTAAGACAATTATTGCAGGAAACAGGCTCAGAAAAGTGAAAGACCCTCAGCCTTTCTGGAGGAGAAAAAAACTGACATTGCCTTGTAGAGATCAGCTTAAGGAGGTAAGAGCAAGAGGAATACAAGAAATAGAGCTCAGTAATGAAAATCACATGGTTTTAAGAGTAGTGGAATAAAAACAACATGAAACTAGGTATGGAAAGGAGAAGCAGGTCAGAATTAAGAATTTAAGATGTTAAACTAAAACAATTCTAAAATATGCTGTGAATGATGAAATCACATGTGATTCTAATTTTCCATTTATCAGGAGTTTATCTGTATTTTCTACGTTTTCTACAAGGCAAATAAATATTTCCATAGTATAAAAATATAATAAAAATAGTTATATAAAAGGGACAAAAATACACTCTAGAAGGTAAAGATTTTCATTGAAATTGGAAGTCCCACTAACATGAGAGGTTCTTGCAATAATTATACATTTTAAACCCAAAATTAGGATGCATAAAGTACACGTATACAATTTCCCCTAATTTGCCAGTTATTTATTTGAAAGAGCTTCAGATGTTATAAAAATTAAATCTTATTTAGTTCTGTATTCATAGAATTGCATGGAATTTGGTATGAATGGTGGCTATTATATAGGTCTGTCTTCTTTAACTCACTGATTTCAATGAACATAAAGTTTTTGCTCTATAATACTGAAGATATATGATAGACATTAAGAAAACTATATTAGGATGATAATATTCCGAAGGCTACTGAAAAAAATAATACAATGCACATTTGAAAGTGTTGTTAATACACATATTACTAGTTTTAAAAAATGTGTTACTATTGCTTTTTCAAAGATATTTATTTTATTTTTAAAGATTTTATTATTTTAGAGAAAGGAAAAACAAGTGGGAAGAGGGGCAGAGGTAGAGGGGAGAGGAAGAAGGAGATAGTCTCATGCAAACTCCCCCTGAGCATGGAGCATTCAGTGGGACTCAATCCCAGGACCCTGAGATCATGGCCTGAGCTCAAACCAAGAGTCTAACGCTTAACTGACTGAGCCACCAAAGCAGCTAAAGATACTGATTTTTGACTATATATTTTTATTATTTATTTTATTATCTTTCTCTAGTTTTATTGAGATGTAATTGACATACTTTGCTATATAAATTTAAGGTATACAGAATAATGGTTTGACTTACACATAATGTGAAATCATCAACACTGTAAGTTTAGTTAACATCCATCATCTCACGTACGTAAAATAAAAAGAGAAAGCAAAAAATTAAAAAAGTTTTCCTTGTGATGAGAACTCTTATGATTTACTCTCTTAACAACTTTCTTGTATATTATACGGCAGGGTTAACTAGAGTCATCAGACTGTGTATTACATCCCTAGTACTTATTTATCTGGTAACTGGAACTTTGTACCTTTTGATCACATTTCTCCTATTGCCCCCAACAACTGCCTCTAGGTAACTACAAAAATTATCCCTTTTTCTATGAGTTGTTGGTTTGTTTTATTTTTAGGTCCTGCACATAATGGAGATCATACAGTATTTATCTTTGTCCGACTTATCTCATTTAGCATAATGCCTTCAAGATCCAACCACACTGTCACAAATGGCAAGGTTTCCTTCTTTTTTATGGCTGAGTTATTAGTTCCCTATCAATCATCTAAATAACATCTTCTTTATCAATTCACCCATCAATGGGCACTTGAGATGTACATAGCTATTATAAAAAATATTGTATGAAAAAGGGGGTACAGATATCTTTTCAAGTTAGTGTTTTTGTTTCCTTTGTATATATTCCCAGAAGTGGAAATGCTGGGTTGTATGATAGTTCTATTTTTAATTTTACAAGGATCCTCTATAATGTTTTCCATAGTGGCTGTACCAGTTTACAATCCCATTAACAGTGCACAAAGGTTCCCTTCTTCTCCACAACCTTGTCAGTATTTGTTAGCTCTTGTCTTTTTGATATATACTCTAAGAGACATGAGATGATATCTCTTTGTGGTTTTAATTTACATTCTCCTAATGACTAGCAAAGTTGAACATCTTTTTACTTTCTATTGGCCTTGTTTATTTTTTTTGGAGAAAGGTTTATTCAGATCTTTTTACCATTTTTAATTGGATTACTAGGATCTTTGTTTTTGTTTTATGCTATTGAGTTGTATGAGTTCTTTACATGTTTAAATACTAGCTATCAGGTTTGCAAATCTTTCTTTCCCATTCTGTAGGGCATCTTTTCACTTTGTTAATTAGTTCTTTTGCTTTGCAGAATTTTTTTTTGTTGTTTGATATGGCCCCACTTGCTTATTTTGTTGCTTGTGCTTTAGATATTGTATCCGAAAAAGAATCATTGCTAAGACCCACGTCAAAGACTTTTTTCCTTTTTTTCTTTTTTTCTAAGAGTTTCATAGTTTTAGGTCTTAAACTTAAGCCTTTAATCAATTTTAAGTTAATCCTTTTTAGTAGTGTACGATAGGAGGCTAGTTTCAGTCTTCTACATGTGTGTATATCCAATTTTCCCAGCCTTGTTTATCGAAGAGACTGTCTTTTCTCCATTGAGTATTTTTGGTTCCCCTGTCCAATATTGGTTTACCATATATGTTTGGGTTTATTTCTGGGTTCTCAAGTCTGTCCTAATGATCTATATGTCTGTTTTTATAGCTGTATCCTACTGTTTTGATTACTAGAGATTTGTAATATAGTTTGGAATCAAGAAGTTTGGTATCTCCCGCTTTGTTCTTCTCTTTCAGGATTGTTTGGGCTATTCAGAGTCTTTTGTGGTTTCATATAAATTTTAGGACTATTTTTTTCTATTTCTGTAAAAACAATGCCCTTGCAATCTTGATATAGATTACATTGAATCTATAGATGGTTTTTGGTAGTATAGACATTTTAGCAGTATTAGTTCTCCCAATCCATGAACACAGGATACCTTTCCATTTATTTGCTTTTTTGTTGTGTAGTTTTCAGAGTAGGGAGCTTTCACCTCTTTGATTAAGGTTATTCCTAAGTATTTATTGTTTTTAATGCTATTGTGAAGAGGATCATTTTTCTTTATTTCTTTTTCAGACAATTCACTGCTACTGTATAGAAACACTACTGATTTTTCTATGTTAATTTTGTATCTGCAACTTTACTGAATTCATATTTAGGTCTAACAGTTTTTTGAGTGGAAATTTTAGGATTCTCTCTATATAAAATCATGTCAACTGCAAGTAGAATCAATTTTACTTCTTCTTTTCCAATTCTGATGCCTTTTATTTCTTTTTATTACCTAATTGCTCTGGCAAGGACTCCCAGTGCTATATTGAATAGAGGTGGCTCAGTGGTTGAGTGTCTGCCTTTGGCTCAGTTCATGATCCTGGGGTTTTAGGATTGACTCCCACAACAGGCTCCCCACAGGGGGCCTGCTTCTCCCTCTGCCTATGTCTCTGCCTCTCTTTCTATGTCTCTCGTGAGTAAATAAATGAAATCTTTAAAAAAAAAAAGAATAGAGGTGGTGAGAGTAGATACCCTTGTCTTGTTACTGACCTAAGAGAAAAAGCTTTCAACCTTTTACCAGTAAGTGTATAAGCTGTGAGATTATCACATATGGCCTTTATCTGTTGAGGTATGTTACTTCTATACTTAGTTAAGAGCTATATTATTAACTGAGGTTGAATTTTGTCAAATGACTTTTTTTGTGTCTATTGAGCTGTCATGGGATTTTTAAAAATTCTATTAATGTGATACATCACATTAATTTGTGTATGTTGAGCTATCCTTGCATTGTGGCTATAAGTCCCACTTGATCATGGTGAATAATCTTAATAATGTGTTTCTGAATTTTGCTACTATTTTATTGAGAATTGTTTCATTGCTACTCATCAGCAATATTGATGTATAGTTTTCTTTTCTGGTATTGTCTTTTTCTGACTTTGGTATAAGGGTGATTTTGGCCTCAGAAAATGAGCTTGGTAGCTTTCCCTCCTCTTCATTTTGTGAGAGTTTGAGAAGGATTGCCATTAATTCTTTAAAGGTTTGATAAAATTCACCAGTGAAGCCATCTGGTCATGGGCTTTTCTACGTTTGGAGATTTTTGATGACTCATTCAATCTTATTAGTAATTGGTCTACTCCTACTATTTATTTCTTCCTAATTCAGTCTTTGTAGTTTATACACTTAAGAATTTTTCATTTTCTTCTAAGATTTCCAATTTTTCAGCATTTAGTTGCTCACAATAGCTTCCTGCGATTCTGTGTATTTCTGTGATATCAGCTATAATGTCCACTTTTTCATTTATAAACGTGTTGATTTGGGTCCTCTCTCTTTTATCCTTGGTTAATCTGACTAAAGGATTGTCACCTCTGTTTATCTTTCAATGGACAAATTCTTAGTTAATCTTTTCCATTGTTTTCCTATTTTCTATTCATTCAGTTTTGCTCTAATCTCTATTATTTTCTTACTTCTACTGACTTCAGGCTAAATTTGTTTTTCTTTTTCTGGTTCCCTAAGGTGTGCAGCTAGTTTGCTTATTTGGGATTTTCTTGTTTCTTTCTAAATTTTTTTTTAAAATTTTATTTATTTATGATAGGCACACAGTGAGAGAGAGAGAGGCAGAGACACAGGCAGAGGGAGAAGCAGGCTCCATGCACCGGGAGCCCGACGTGGGATTCGATCCCGGGTCTCCAGGATCGGGCCCTGGGCCAAAGGCAGGTGCTAAACTGCTGTGCCACCCAGGGATCCCGGATTTTCTTGTTTCTTAATGTAAACATTTATTGATATGAACTCCCTTCTTAGAGCTGCTTGTGTTGCATCCCAAAATTTCAGTATCCTTGGTTTCCATTTTCATTTTCCTAGGATACTTTTTAAATTTACCCTTTAATTTCTTTTTTGATCCATTGGTTGTTCAGGAAAGTATTATTTAATTTTTCATGTGTTTGTGAACTTTCTAGTTTTCCTCCTCTTGGTTTCTAGTTTTATGCCATTGTAATCAGAGAAGAGACCTGGTATGATAGAAATCTTCTTGAATTTGTTAAGACTTACTTTGTAGCTTAACATATAATCTATTTTAGAAAATGTCTCCTGTACACTTTAGAAGAATGTGTATTTTGGTGTTTTTAGAATTTTCTCTATATGTCTATTAGATCCATTTAGTCTATAGTTTTGTTCAAATCTTCTCTCCTTATTGATTCTCTGCGGATGATCTATTTATTGTTGAGAGTATTAAAGTCTCCAACTATTATTGTATTACTGCTTATTTCTCCCTCTATTTCTGTTAGTTTTTATTTTCTATATTTATGTTCTCTGATCTTAGGTGCGGAAATATTTACAGTTGTTATATCTTGATAGGTTGACCCTTTGATAATTATATTATGACTTTTTTTGGTCCCTTTTTGCCATTTTGAGTTTAAAGTCTATTTTGTCTGAGGTAAATATGATTACTCTGTTTTGGGGGGTGTTTTTTCTTTTTTTTTTTTTGTTTTTGGGGGATTTTTTTTGTTATCATTTGTTTGAAATGTCTTTTACCTTTACTTCACTATGAGTCTCTGTGTGTTTTTAAGGTTAAAGTGGGTCTCTTGTAGGCAGCATATCATTGGATCTCTTTTTATTAATTCATTCAGCCATTTTATGTTTTTTATTTGACAATGTAGTCTGTTTATATTTAAAGTAATTATTGATAAGTAAAGACTTATTATTGTCATTTTGTTGATTATTCTGTATATTTACTGTTCCTTGTTTCTTATCCTGCTATCTGTTTTGTGTGTTTTGATGTCTTGTGGTATCGGCATATTTTGGCTTCTTCATCATGTATAATTTCTTTGTAATATCTTTGTGTAATTTCTATAGGTTCTTCCTTTCTGGTTACTGTGAGGCTTACATAAAATGTATTAAAATCATAACACCCTATTTTAAACTAATAACAACTTCAAAAGAATTCCTAAGCTTCACACTTTACTTTTCAATCCCTCAAATTTTAGGTTATTGATGTTATAAGTTCCATATTTTTATATCATGCAACTAATAACAGATTATTATAGCTATAGTTATTTGTACTATGTTTTTCACTTTTAAACTAGAGTTTTAAGTGCAGTACCATTAGCAATTACCATATTACAGAATCCAACTTTGACCATATATTCAACATTTCCTGTGACTTTAATACTACCTTATGTTCTTAGCATTCTTTTATTTCCACTCAAAGAACTCACCTTAACATTTCTTGTAAAGTAAGTCTAGTAATGGTGTTTCCTCTCAGCTTTTGTTTGTTTGGGAAAGTCTTTATTTCTCCTTCACTTCTGAAGAAGAGCTTCACCAGGTATAGTGTTCTTCATTGACTGTTTTTTCTTTCAATATTTTGAACGTATCATCCCATTCTCTTCTGGCCAGAAAAGTTTACATTGAGAAATAGTTTTATGGGTGTTCCCTTGTCTGTAAGTTCTCTCTTCTCTTGCTGTTTTCAAAATTCTTCGTCTTTGACTTTAGACAACTTAATTATAATGTGTCTTGGTGTAACCCTGCTTAGGGTCAAACAATTTGGAGTCCTCTGGGCTTCTTGAAGCTGGATGTCCATTTCTCTCCCAAGGTTTGGAAAGTTTTCAGCCATTACTACTTTAAATATGCCTTCTGAAACTTGCTTTCTCCTCCTCCTCCTCCTCCTCCTCCTCCTCCTCCTCCTCCTTCTCCTCCTCCTCCTCTTCTTCTTCTTCTCCTGGAATTCTTACCATAAGAATATTCTCTCTTTTTAATTTTTTCCATAATTCCCATAGACTTTTTTTTCACTCATTTTTCTTTTTCTTTTCAATTTTTTAATTTATTTTTAATTTTTAAAAAGGTCGTATTTATTCATGAGACACACACACAGAGAGAGAGAGAGAGAGAGAGAGAGAGAGAGAGAGAGACATAGGCAGAGGGTGAAGCAGGCTTCCTGTGGGGAACCCGATGTGGGACTTGATCCCAGGACCCTGAGCCAAAGGCAGATGGTCAACCACTAAACCACACAGGTATCCCTCACTCATTTTTCTTTTTGCTCTTCTAAATGGATAATGTCAAAAGTCCTATGTACTTATTTTTTTCTTCTGCGTATTCAAGTCTGGTTTTGAAAGTTCCTACTGAAGTCTTCAGTTCAGTGATTGAATTTCTCAGTTTAAGGATTTCAGTGTTTTTTTTTTTAATTGTATCTTTTTCTTTGTTCTTCTCATTTAATTAATACATTATTTTAAAATTTTGTTTAGTTGTTTTTCTTTGTGTTGCTGTAGTTTGCTAAATGCTTTCAGAGGAATAGTCTAGATTCTTTGTCTAGCCATTCATAGATCTCTATTTCTTCAGTACCAGTTATTAAACCTTTATTAATTTCCTTTGGTGGTATCACATTTACCAGGTTTTTTGTGATCCTTGAGTTCTTACATTGGTATCTGCATTTGAATAACAGAGCTCGTCTTCTAGACTTTGAAGTTTCACTGTGGCAGAAATAATTCTTTACCAAGCAGTCAATTCAGTTTGGATTTATGATTGTGTCTGCTGGTGATGTCCTTGGGCAGGTAGGGCCTGCTGTTAGGGTCTATTTTTGGGCACGGCAACTATTTGAGCTCTGATGATGGGGATGGTGGGTGTGTTCCATGGCTGAGAACAGCTGGTAAGACTGCGGTTTGGTTCCCTGCCCAAGTGAGGTTGTAGGATGGACTTCATGGTTGTCTGGATTCTCTGGGATGGCTTACTAGATATTTCAGCCTAGATACTATATTCAGATAGAGCTATGAATGAACTTTCCTGTCCTGGCGGGGCAGTAGGACAGAATCCCAGGCCTGCATGCCTAGTTGCTTCAGGACAAAAATCAGGCAAGAATGTGTACTAAATATCCTGGTCAGATGAGAACACATTTTTCTTTGTAGATAGGGAAAGCTATGGGCTGTGCTTTGTTCCAGTGCCATTATGAGCAAAGCTGTTGGATGGGCTACAAAGCTTCACATCTGCTCTGGAAAAGTTCCCTGGTCAGGTAATCTAAAGGCTGTATTTAGCAATAAGGGGAGCTATTAATTCATTTTTCTACCCTGGTATGGCAGGAACAGCAGCTCTAAGGCTGCTGACACTCTTGGTTTGTGGTCTTGACTCAAGCTAAACTGTGTTCCAAATTTCATGGCCGGACAGTCACAGGTTTTTACTTTGGGGTAGTGAGTTCTGCCCACGTGTTTCTCAGCTCAACAGTTGCTGGGCTATGCAACTTCTGGGTGTTCTCACCAACCCTTCCTATCAGATGGGGCTGGGGACCATGTTCCACAATAGTAGTGGTGGGGGCAGGACTCAGGCTCCTTCCTGGGTGGGATTGAGAGGGCCCATTTCAGGCAACTCTCAAATTTTTCTGAACAGGCTTTCTAGTCAGTGAAGGGTCAGGAACTGCAGTGGGTGGAATTATGAGTCAGATATTCTGCCGGGCATGGACAGACCAGCCTCCAGCATGCACAAAACTCCTCATTTAAGGACCCAGATTAGATGGGCATGCACCCCAGCATGTTCCTTGGTCAGACAGTAACCCCAAAGGGTTTGGCAAATGATCAAAAACTGGTTGGCATTACTACCTGGCTCTGTGGGTAGGAATTCATTCTGCCAAGATCTGAGTGCTAGTTGCTGGAAACTCTTCCCCCTTCATCACAGTCAGTAGTTGAGCCCTACATATTCCTCATGGGGCAAAACCAGACTCCCACAGAGCAACCCACAAAATTGGGCAGCTGAATATCATCCTTGGGCTCTCTTTTCCCACTGGGAGAACAGTAGGCTCAGGGGAGACATGTCTGTGATGTCTTTCACTAGTCTGGGTAGGAAGCACGTGGCCAGTGTGTAGCTGCTTTTCTTACCCTTCTGATACAGTCTGTCTTGGTCTCTGTTTTGCAGGATGGGGAAGGATGCTCCAGCCTTACCTCTATGTTCTAGGATTCTCTCAATCTTATCCTGTCCATGAATAGTTGTTAGTCTTTCTTGTGAGGAGCAAAGTCAGAAATGATCTATGCTGCCATCTTGGTGACATCACTTCTCTAACACTGACTTTTTTCCAAAAGCAAAAGTGTACTCTTTAAGAGAAATATAGTTTGGGAAAGTTTTTCATGGCTATTACATGACTAAAATGTATATCAAATTCTGTTGGAATTTATATATACAAAATGACTATATAAATTAAGTAGGGCAGATGTAAGACTTTTTATTTCAACATTTCCATTCATGCAATTTAACTTTATACAAATAAAAACAACTACCATCAATTATTTCTTTGGAATAAAAAAATATTTTTGTTGGGTTTACTCATGATTTTAAATTCACTACTGTGTCCTTCATTCTCTGATGATTCAGCCACCACCATGCCTTGCAAAAAGGACATTATTAAGTCATCCCAAAGTATTTTGGCTTTTCAGTACATTTGGAGAGTTGAATATTTTATTCACTCATTCAAATACAAGAACTGTATGGTTCTGCTTTTATTGAATACTAATGCTGTTATGTTGTTCAAACTTTGTCATTGTACAAACACTTAAGCAGTTGTAAAAGCTATTCAAATCATAGTTGACTATGTTCTCAATCTCTTAGGCCACTCCCTGTGTTCCTCACTCAATATGGCATATGACACAGGTAGATGAAAGGTGCCATTGTGACCCTGATAATCTATAGGTTGTAATGTTTTCTGCTTATGACCCTGAAAAAAAATTATTACTTTCAGGTTTTGAAATATAATTCTTCCCAAGATATTTCTTGAAATCACAGCATTTAGGGGTGACTGAGTGGTTCAGTCAGTTAAATGCCTGCCTTTGGTTCAGGTCATGATCTTGGGGTTCTGGGATTGAACCTCACATCAAGCTCCCTGTTCAGAGGGGAGTCTGCCTCTCCCTCTTCCTCTGCCCTTTCCCACTGTGCATATTCTCTCTCAGATAAATAAATAGAAATCTTTAAAAAAAGAAATCACAGCCTTTAATATTAATGAAATATTAAATAGTATTAAGAGCTACTATAAAGAATTATAAGTTATTATTTATCATGATGGTGGTAGTAATAATAAATATTTTGGCCATGATGAGACTGACATCATAATAAAGAGCTAGAATAAGAAAATCACATTATATTATGTGACTCTGAGAGAGTATTTGTTGATCATATTGCATTTCTTCATCTAAAATGAGCTAGAGATGTATTGAAATGGAGATGTAGGCAAAATTGTCAAATAGGGCATTGGTACCTGCCCTCCGATAGATAGATGATAGATAGATAGATAGATAGATAGATAGATAGACATCTCTGTTCTTGTACAGTAGAGAAAATATAATCATTAAAACCTGAGTATTGGGCAGCCCCAGTGACTCAGCGGTTTAGCACCACCCTCCACCCAGGGCGTGATCTTGGAGACCCGGGATCGAGTCCCATGTCGGGCTTCCTGCGTGGAGCCTGCTTCTCCCTCTGCCTGTGCCTCTCTCTCTCTCTCTCTCTCCCCCCCCCCATGATTAAATAAATAAAAAATAAATACAACCTGAGTATTTCTTCTTTATTGTCCTGTCATCAGCAACTACCAAAATCATTGTCATGATTCACTAAAATACATATGAGCAATTAAAAGCTTTCTTTTATTTAAGGTCATATTTAAAAATACTGTATTCAAAATAAAGGAACACATTTTAATTTAAAAAATAGAAATTGCTTCAATTATGAGTCAACTAATTATTGATTACTTACACCTAGAATCTGTTCCAGCAAAGTGAAACTAGAATATATATTCAAGGAAATTTTTTATTACTTTTTCTCTTCATCTGATTCTTCTGCAATCCAATATGACATTAGTAAAAGATAGACTTCTATCACATTAGTGATGTAAAAAAATCTTCACTGATGTCTTCTTTGGATGTTAATATAAATTACATTGTTTTATGATTAAGATGGAGTATAATATACAATTATTATATAACATATTATGGCATATAGTTAGTGTATGGTCAGCTACATTATATACAATGAATGCATTTCCTTTGAATATAACCAGTTCTGGAAAAACATGATATTTTGTTTGAAATATTTTTTTTAAAAGTAAAACTTTATAGCTATTTCATATTTGCATGTGTATGTTGAGTTCTTTGTTCCTCTGTCTTTACAACCAATTGAGAACAGCTCTTCACCTAAAAATGTTCTGTTTGAATGGTTAGCATTTTATATGCTAACAGACATCGAATATAGATAACTTAGAAAAATTAAAACAGTAGGGTAATAATTATGTTGTTTCCAGAAATGTGGGATAAATATAGTCTGTATCAAAATACTGTGCTGTTTGAAATTATTAACCAATTGAGCTATTACATAATTGTGCTACATATCTTTATAAAGTGTCTGCCTATCATGTACCTACTCGCCTGGTCAGAACACAGCAGGGAAGAAGTGAGGAGATAGACATGCTTTCTAAAAGGCATATTGCATAAAAAAAATAGGGTATTTGACTATTATTTACTTCATGTAAAAGCCCAGATGTACCTGGAATAAATTTATTATAATGATATGGATCTGACTGGAGTAAGTATATAGTGAATATACTTGTCAGCAGAAGATTAGAATATTCCTATTACTAAAAAAATGTCTAGCTCTCATCATATTTACTGCATAGTTTTTCAATATATCTTCTGTTGTCAAAGTCAGTTCCTGCTTTGACATTTTCTTATAATATACACTATCTGAACAACATATATTTATGTATTACAAGAAAAATATCTAGGTAGTTCTAAAGACCTATTACAAATTTTCCAGTTTGTAGGATTTTGAATTATTTTATTTTAAATATGTCAGGCAATATATATATCTGAGCATTTGAAACATATTCAGCAATTCACAGCCCCAGTTCATAGTTGCATTTCAAGAAACCTCACAAGTGCACTTTATACTATTTTTTTTATTAGCCCAATGCTAAATGGTATTGAACTTAATTGACAACATCTTCCATTGACTTACTTATTTTTATCATGCTCATGGTTCCACATTAAAAGCAGGATTGACTTCTTTCTGGCCTTTGGTATAACATTAATGCATGTTTTGTTGTCATTTATTTTCCAACACCAAATCTTGTTGTTGTTTTTTTATATTTCCCACTTTTAATTTGAACTTAGAGAATTCTAATACTCAATTTTATTCCTCATTTTCAAAGCCTCTTTCATCTTTTCTTGAGTGATTTGTACAATGCCTAAATATAGGTGATAATTCCTTTTTGTATGCTTTTTCAACGAGTTGTTTATTTGTTTTCCTAGGTTTTGAAATGATGACCTTTCATTTTGCAAAGAAAGGAGAAAGCTGTTTTTTATAAAGTGGAATGAAACTCACTCCATTTTTAATGAAAGAGTTGATACACAATCTCCTACATTAAGATTTTTGAACTGGGAAAGTTATGTTTCTGACATTGCCCTCTGTTTGAAGACATATTGAAATTTTTGCATGTAGACTAATGTCACAAATGCTTTTTTTTTTTTTTTTTTTTGGTTCCCATTGCCTTTTAAAACCACAGCTCAGTCACTAGAAAGAGTAATAATAGGGGAGTTAGAAAGCGAATTTGCCACACTTGATAATGTTAGACATGCAAGAGACTGTCAGTTAAAGGAGAACGTTTTATTTTTTTTAGGTAATTTTTTTTTGCAAAAGGAAAGATTATGAGGCAAGTTTCCTCTTTTTCCCCCAACCAGTGCTTTCCTATTGTTGTGTGTTTTTCTGTGGGTGATGCTGAAATTCATTTTTTTCCTGGTTAATTTCATGGAATTTTCTTAACCCTGCTCCTCTTGTGTTCCTATGTGGCAATGCTGACCATCCACATACAAGACAACTCTAGGCAATGCATACCTTTAGTCTTTTCTCCTTTTTTAGTGCTAAGACTTGTTCAATAAATTCTGTTTTAAAGCTGGTTTCTTATATAATGAAATTGCACAAAATTACTGTCTTCAAGAAATAACATTTTCTTAAACTGAGCACAAAAACATCTTTGCACATATCTTTGCTGTTTTTATGCAGTTATTTCAAGGGGAACTAATGTTGATGACTTCCAGCACTTTAGCATCTGACTGCTTCTGTAGCTTTGGGAATTGTGATTTTTCTTATTCTGTTGTATTTTTACCCATGTTGTTGCATTTGCTTTCTATCATTTAAACCTGATTTTTTTTTCCCATTTGATTTGTGAGGCTGCATATGTAGCATGTTCTTTGGCATGGTATTTGGGAAAATGCTATCTAGCCCTGGAGATGTTTCATTGGCCATGTGTGACAGTTCTACCTCCCCTTTCCTTTCTAATCCACTGATCAAAATTTATTAATTAGTGCATACTAGCCGCTGTGGATCACAAAAGGAATGCAGAAGTTTGTCTATTTCCTTTTTTTTTTAATTTATTTTTAATTGGTGTTCAATTTACTAACATACAGAATAACCCCCAGTGAGTTTGTCTATTTCCTTAAAGAAATTCATAATTCAATTGAGAAGATAAGATGCCATTTTATTTAAAGGACTTTCCTGGTAAAAAAATCAGAGACTTCCTTTTCCTTGCCAGGCCCTATAGCCAAGTTGTTCCTTAAATGAATTAATGAGTGGTAATTAAGAATGTTCAACATTCAGTAAGGATTTTCAGCAAATTTTTGGCAAATAACTCAATGATCAGATATAATCCTTTATTGGTGAGAGCTCTCTTTCTCCTCTTCAGCTGTTGACTTTATGTTTCTCCACCATCTCTTGCTGCCTGTATGAGATTGACACACATCTTTTTATCATCTATATCACTTGGTATTTCTTAAAATAGTCACCATTTTCTCTTTTCTCACTAGTCAAATTCCTTGCAGTCTTTCAGACCCCATTAAAATATTGACCCCTCTGGGAGACCCCTGAGCCTACTGGACTGAGTTTACATTCACAATAATAGCCAATAACTTTTCAAGTTGTTGTCATGCACTATGGGCTCTATTCCTTGCTAAGTACTTAACTCTCATATTAGGCTTAAAGTAGTTCATTTCCAAGTTCACAGAGCTGTAATGACAGAGGATTCAGATTCAGGTCTATCAGAGTCTGGAGTTTGTGCTCTTAACTCTGTACTTTCAGATTTGTGAAATAGTAACTCAAATTGGGTGGAGAGACTCATGTTGATGTCAGTAATGACCAAAATCTATTATTCACCGAATATCTGATCAAACTTATGTATCAGAAAAATATTGTTTAATCTGATATTAATATACTATTGAAAAATTATCTGAAGAGAAACTGAATGTCTTTGTTTTGTACTGGCTCTGATACTATGCTGTGGCCTGATATGAGAATTTTTATTTTTTATATTATTTTTTTATTATTTTTTATTTTTTTATTTTTATTTTTTTGAGAATTTTGACGTGGAAACTGTCTCATGGTTTATGTGTTGAGCATTTAATGCTTCTATAGCTGTTATGGTTTTTAGTCCTTTTTATTCTGATACCAGTGAACTCATGTCTAAATTCTACCTGTATCACTCATTGCTTATCAAAATCTATCAAAACTTGAAACCAGAATGGGGCTGATATCAGAGTATTAGTTTTGGAATCAGATACATCCAATTGTAACACCAAGTCCTAATGGTTTCTATTGATATGACCCACCCATAGTTGCTTATTTAACCTTCACTATTCAACTTTTTGATTATGACTAAGACATCTCAAGTCTCCCAAATTCAATTTTCTCATCAGTATAATTAATGGGGGCTAATAACCTATAACTAAGGTTGCTTTTTATAATTTATTTTTTAATTTTGGAATTTTTTAAACATATATAAAATTAAAGAGAAGTCTAATATATGTTCCTCTGCACCTTATCCAGTTTAAATAATGATCAAATTATTGTTAGTTTTATTTCTTCACATCCTCAGAATTAGTTTTGTTTGAGAATTAAACAATTCTCTTAAAGTTATTTAAAACATTGCCTGGCACGTGTTAGGTGCAAATTTCAAATCAAATTAATTTTATTTTCAGAAATGAACTCTGAGCAATAATTGACGGCCCATTTTTCAAGACCATTTTCTGTTTCCAGTAAAAAATTTTTACTTTGAAAATTGAAGAAAGATGGAATAGAAGGTAAATGTTTGAGTATCTTCTTCTTCTTCTTCTTCTTCTTCTTCTTCTTCTTCCTTCTTCCTTTTTCTTTTTTAATCCATTTTAGTCAGAGGACAGAGTCAAAGGCAAGTTTGGGCACCCCACATAAAACTGGCTTAAACTAAACAAAGACCATCTATCAGAACTACAGGATTTTTCATATGAGTGTCCCAAATCTCTTCTTAATACATGTCTCCAATCTTTGTCCTTGGTTTCTCTGTCTTCACTCTTTTTTTTTTTAATATTTATTTATTTATGTATGATAGTCACAGAGAGAGAGAGAGAGGCAGAGACACAGGCAGAGGGAGAAGCAGGCTCCATACACCGGGAGCCTGATATGGGATTCGATCCCGGGTCTCCAGGATCGCGCCCTGGGCCAAAGGCAGGCGCTAAACCGCTGCGCCACCCAGGGATCCCCCTCTGTCTTCACTCTTAAGGCTCTGTATTTGCCATCACCTTCCCCTCTTGTCACTCCTGGTGTGGCCCCTAGTTTTTCCTATTACTCCTTAGAACCTGTCACTGGTATTGGTTTCAATTTTTTCTGCACCTACATTATGCCCTGGACTATAATGTTCTTGCAACTTATGGTGTTTTTTTTTTCCACCTTTATAAATTGGCCCAACCTTGCAACAAAAACGCTCCAGCCATTTTTCATTTTCTCATCTGCTTTCCTGGCAACTAGAACAGAAAGCTCTACATGAGAAACACTGTCCCTTCTCTTTTCTTAAACAAAATTTCCCTTTTGTCTCCTAAGTATACTATTCATGTTCATAATACACCAAATGTTATAAAGAACCAAACAGACAGAAAAAGGCTGTTTTGTGAGTAGATGCCAAAAACATTTTGCTTGTACATGCATAATGGATGTCGAAGGAATATGCCAGGAGTTACTGACTCAGGACATGGAATTACTAAAAGGAGAAAAAAAGTAATTTGACTGCCCTTAACCTTCTTTTTTGCATTATTATTTTGCTCTATTTCATAAAGCTTTGACATACATTGTATATACCCACTCTAAGTATTGAAGAAGTCTCAAAGCAGTGTATCACACAAAAGCATGATGGTATTCTGGGTTTTTAAATTGTATTAGTGTCCAACAACAGTATTATTGTACATTTTAACTGTTTATATGAAGAAATCACAAATATGAACAAAGCCTAAGCAAAAGTTTGCAATAGGCTTTTATTATCAGCCTCTAACCACTCTATATCCCCCAGTGTATCCCATTTGAGACACTTACTGAGAAGGCATAGGGACTTGAGTATATTCAAATTATTTCTCTCCTTACCCCCAAATCTATCAAAACCTGAAACCAGAATGGGGCTCATATCAGAGTATTAGTTTTGGAATAAGATACATCCAATTGTAACACCAAGTCCTAATGGTTGCTATTGGTATGACCCATCCATAGTTGCTTATTTAACCTTCACTGTTTAACTTATTTAACATCCTTTTTCATTTTATGTTCCTCCTCTGTAAATGAGGATAGCAATAGTACCTATTTCTCATAAACCGTTGTAAGGATTGAATGAAATATTATATGCAAAGTACCAGATACTGGGGGTAGAATGTGAGGGATAGGTGTGATTCTAGCTAAAGTCTTCTTTCTTGTAGAATATAATATATATGCTTATAGCATGTATATAGTATATGATACATATATACACACATATAGACATGCATACATATGCATGAATATAGTATGTATGCCACATGAATATAGTATGTATTCACATATATACATACGTATCTATAAATACACACATATCTTCCTTATGTTGAAATAAAATATTCCCTAATTTTGACTGGCCATTATGTGGACAGTATTTTTTTTATTGTTGTTTATTGAAAGAGATCAGTTGTGTTTGCAACATCCCCAAAAGCACACCTTATAAAGCTTTTTCCAATAAAGGAGGCTATCTCTATTATGTTGTTGTCACACTTAATTTGCATCTTTAAGGTAAAAACGATGTTTTTACAGTGAGTGAGAAAAATTACTACCTTTAGAAGGAAAATCATGGAATAAAGAAAGCTTTTACAAACAGTTGTGTGGGAATATTTCCATCATTGTAAGAGTTTGGTTTTTTAAAAAAAATATTTTATTTATTTATTCATGAAAGACACAGCCAGAGAGAGAGGCAGAGACAAAGGCAGAGGGAGAAGCAGGCTCCATGCAGGGACCCCAGGATCACGCCCTGGGCCACTAAACTGCTGAGCCACCCGGGGATCTCCAAGTTTGTTTTTTTTAAATATTAACTAAATCACCTGTAAAAACTCTCCTACCTGGGCATTTATGCTCAGAAATGGGATTTTTAAATTTTGTAAGCTGTTTCAATATCTTTACATAGAAGTTTCAATGCATTTGATCACTTTGATTAAACTGGAAAAAAGTACACCTTCTATCTGGTTTGAAAATGCTATAGATAGACAGTAAAGGAGAGGAAATTCACTAGCCTATTTTTGATCCAACCCTTACATTAACTAGTGCTTGTGAATGGAAAAAAAGAGTTTCATGATTTCATAAGAACAGTCAACATAGCCCCGTCCAACAATGCATCTCCATGAGGTAATTTTATGATTCTTACAGTCATTAAGCCCAGATACTGCAATGAACAGAGGCTTTTCAAAGCTTTATGACAAAGTGTGCATGCAAGACTTAAAAAAAATTATAAAGCAAATCCAATCTGATTGTTTTCTCTGAAAATGTTATTAGTAATATGTTTTGTGATAATAATATGTTTTGTGATAGTGAGAAAAATAATTTTATGTATCATTAATAAATATAATGGTATTGAAGACATTTCTTTGTTATTCTTCATTCTGTTATTAATTATTTTAATTTAGATATAATGTTTAATAGATGATAGTATATTATATATTGAATACATAGATGAGAAGACATAGATGACAGATATCTACTCAAACATTCTTATGGTGATTACTTTGAAAATTCAGAAATGTTTCAAAACAACCTGTTGATATGATCACTACTGATGTTGCTGTCAAGGTAACACCAAGACAGTTTATGAATTCTTTTGCAGGAAAGATAGATTAATGATCAAATGCAATAGAATGCATTTGTGTTTTTATGAGAACACATCCCTCCCCTTCTCTCCCTATATATCAGTTTCCTAGGACACACTGTAACAAAGAACTGCAGACAGGGTGTTCTAAACAAACAAACAAACAAACAAACAAACAAACAAACAAACAATTACTGTTTGAGAGCTGAAGGCCAAAAGTCTGAAATTAAGGTGTCAGGAAGGCTACATTCCCTCTGAAGGGGAGGCTCTAGAGAAGTATCCTTCCTTGCCTCTGCTTAGCTTCTAGTGACTCCTGACATTTCTCGGCTTGTTACTGCCTCACTTTGATCTCCGCCTGCATACTTGCACAACCTTCTTCCCTGTAGGTCTCTGTATCCAAGACATTAGATCCAGGGTCCACTGTTATCCAATATGGCCTATTCTTAACTTAATTACATCTGCAAAGACCCTATTTCCAGATGAGGTCCCATTCACAGGTGCTGGGGATTAAAACTTGAACATATCTTTTTGGGGAACATAATTCAACCATTATATCCTCTCTGTCCTGGTCCTTCCCTCTTTCCCTGCTCTCCCCCATCATTGCCTTACTTTTATCTAGTACCATAGGGGTTACTAAGTTTTCCGAGAGTTCTCTGTATACAGAGCACCAAAAGTCTGTAGACAAGTGGGACATGAGGTTCCCGTGAGTTGGGAACCTCATGTCCCACTTGGTGTTGGGATTGTGTTAGAGCAGCACATGGGAGGGTTGTGAGGTATGATTCAGGGGTCACCATTTGCGCATTCATCCTCTGAAGTCTGTGCTCTAGAAGCTAAGTGACAGCAATTGAATGTCTTTTATTTTCTCTTACTCCATTGTGGCTGTCCCCAAAAGCATCAGGAGTTTTGCCATGGTACTCAACACAGATTCGAGACCCTTGGAATTCAATCTCAAAGGGGAATTGTCCTTTCTGGATACCTGCAGAGGGGAATAGGGTTGACTACGTCAGCCACAATCACAGGTGTCTTTTCAGTCTAGTATCTTGAAGTCCCTACCACTCACTTCAACCTATTAAATGGTAGTCTGAAGACAGTTCTCCTTTCAGCTTAGTGACATTTCCATGCACCTTAGCAACCCAATACTTACAGTGCCGTCACAAATTCAGGGTGGTAGAGATATACCGCAAAGAAATGTGTGCCTTCATTATTAAGTGGATGAATTTTGTTTTGCAATTTCTATAGTCCTTGTGCTATATTCTTCAACTTGACTGTTTTATCTTCTCTGTCATGACAGGGTTCCCAACACTCATTCTGGCAATGCATTCAATTTCCCTCCTTCATGGTCACTATGTGTCCACAGTAATTTCCCCCGTGGGTCCCCCCACTTTTAACCTTTTTTCACCTCTATCATTCATCCCTTTGCATCATATAGGACCTATCTAGCCTTGTAGCATTGTCAGTTTATCTCATTTACTTCTTTTTTCTTCCACTGATGCTCAGTCATTCCATGTTTTATGCTTTGTTTCAACTGATACATTGGACTCGAACATTTCAGTAATGCCACAATCACTTGTAGATTATCTTTCCAGAGTAAGGCCAGGGGAAATTGCTTCTTTGTCCTCCTTATCTTTGAAACAAACTCACTATTAATGATACTCTTAATAACTAAGCCTACTGGCCCAAAGAGATCATTTGAAAGAACCAATAGGTGACAGACATTTGGTTTTATGAAAGGGAGAAATTGTTTCCCATAAGAGAACATAGAGTTCTTTCAATAGAAAATAAAATGCAATTTTCCCTTTCCAGTGCTAAAGGACATGTCTTATTCACACCAATTGTCTTCAAGCTGTGACAGGTTCTACTTCCTATATTGTAATGATACTTGAGTTTTTTTGCAATACCCTTGCTCCTTCACACCTTTTTTTTCCCCTGTAAGCTCTTTCATGAGAGAGAAATATATTTTAAGACTAGAATGTGTAAGATAAATTTCTTGGAGGCATTTTCAATATATTTCTTTCTATTTTTAACCCTTGAACTAGAAGCATAAATAGTGATTCTAACTTACTCTTTTGGCCTTCTCTTCCTTTACTTTTGCTCACTTGCTTCAGGAAAGAGTTACTACTTCTTTTTCTTTAAAAGCCTCAATTCCCTATTTTACTTTGCCTTCTTCAAAGGAGTGATATTGTTGCCAGAATACTTACTTTTGCAGCTATTACTAGTGTCTTATTCCCCAGTTTACTTATTGCTTACAGTCCTCTACTACTTTCTTTACTTTGCTCTATAATCCTCATAGTTTTTCTGTCTACCTCCTTTACACTTGGCATATTTCCTCGAAGTGTAGAGAGTGTGCTATGTTTTTTTTTTTTTTAAACCATTGCTCTATTGCCACATGTAGCCATTCTTTTAGTGACTGTCATAAAGCAAATCTTCACAAAGGTTTTGTAGTTTGAGTTCTGCAACAGAAATGCTTTGTAATACCTGGTATTTCCAGAGTTCTCATGTTGTTAATTGGGTTTGTCTCAAAGGTTTTGCTATTTCCCTTGTCTTCAAAATGGCCTGCCACCAACCTGCTTAAACACTACATACTCTATATGATATATGGTGGTAAGCACACCTTTTTTCTTTTCTTTCTTTTTTTTTTAGCAGTCCTACCTTTCTTTAAAAATCTTATTTTTTTTCCTCTTTTTTTCCAAAAGGTATGCTTTCACATATTTGGTGTTTCCACCAGTCCATAGCATCATAGCAATAAGGAAATTTGATCAACTGGGGTCTACAGAGTCTGACAGACCTGAATATAGACACTAGTTTTGCCACTATTGGATTACCTTCAAAAGTGAATGAACTGTTCTTATCTTTAGATTCTTCACCTGTGAAATGGAAAGAATCATAGTGTCTCACTCATAGGATTAGTTGAAGGATTTTATATGACTGTGTTTGTAACTATTTCTGACACATGGGAAGTATTTAATGAATCTAGAACTTTCTCCAATATATCAGTCTCTATTTCTCTAAGCAAATGAAACATGCTCTTATATAAATGTTTCTCTTGCCCTATCTTATCTATTTAGATTTTTAAAGCCTTAGCAATGTCTTATTTAAGTATGTGTTTATTTCTACTTCTTATAAGTAGATATTTATGTAATACATAACCATTCTTTTTTTTATAAAATTTTTGAAAAATATAGAAAAACAGCGATGCTTGGGTGGCTCAGTGGTTGAGCGTCTGTCTGCCTTCTGCTCAGGAAGATCGAGTCCTGCATCCAGCTCACTACGGGGAGCCTGCTTCTCCCTCTGTCTGTGTCTCTCTACCTCTCTCTGTGCCTCTCATGAATAAATAAATAAAGTCTTAAAAAAAATACAGGAAAACAACCAGTTAAAATCACTCATAATTTTATCATGTATGTATATCTATACAAGGTTTATATGTATCTATGTATGCATATGGCATATGTACATATATACATGTGTACATATATGTATACATAATTATATTTACACTTATGCAAAAAAGCATCATTCCACAACTCTGCTATCCCTCCAATGTCACACCAAGAGAAAACTATGTGACTCTGGCCAGTCATTTTGCTATGCTTATAGGTATATATTATTTGTACCTGTACTTTTGTTTTAAATATATATTTATAATATTCATGTGTTATGTGAATAATTAATGCTCTTTCCTTAGGCAATTTCCTCCTCTTTTTTGCTTCACATTGATACTACTCTCCTGTAGACCTTAAATAATTAATTGTTTATAGTGAAATTAATCATATGAGGCATGAATGTTTCACTTCAGATTTTCCAAATGTTTTTCATATCTATTATATCCTTTAGTGGCCACTGCCATGCTGTGAAATGAGTAAAAATATTCCAATTTAATATATGAAGGTATTGCAAGTCACAAGGATTAAGTAGTGGGGAAACTGCAGCTCCCAAGCTGGATTGTGAGCCTCTGGACCTTAAATCCCAGGCACCTTCCTGAGAGAAGTGCATAGCCATGCCAAACTTTTGTTTTTATATTTTTCTGCCATCTCTTAACAGCCTGCAATGAGACGGACACACCATCTTTTTGTTACCCATAATACTTTTTTTTTTTTTTTAAGATTTTATTTAATCATGGGACACACACACACACGCACACACACACAGAGGAAGAGACACAGGCAGAGGGAGAAGCAGGGTCCACGCAGGGAGCCCAATGTGGGACTCAATCCTGGGTCTCCAGGATTAGGCCCTGGGCCGAAGGCAGTGCCAAACCACTGAACCACCCGGGCTGCCCATCCATAACACTTTATATTGAATATTGTGTTCATTCAATTTTCAAGGTCTTTCTAATACTTCTGTCTTCTTCAAAGTAATTTCTTTCATAGCCATGATGTAATCTGAAAACAAATGCATTACTTTACCCTCTTAAATACCAAAGTAGCTGTATTTTTTTGAACTAGAGTCCACTTACATTGCCTCCATTTTTCACATGTAAGAGGGAAATCTAGGAATAGGCAGCAAAATAGAGTAGCAGTTAAAATTGCCAGCTCTGGAGTTCCACTGTTTGAGTCCAAATCCCAATTCTGAGACTTCTTAGCTGTGTAACTTTTGTCTGATTCTCAATTTCCCTGTTTGTAAACTAAAAATGATAATACTACATCCTCTGACTATAGAAATGGTTAAAGACTCAAGAGTTTAGAACATTTAATGGTTTTAAAGATTAATATTAAAACAGTAAAGTATTTAGCCCATAATGATTGTTAGGAAAATATTAACTTACTATTTTGATAAATAGGGCATGAGGTAATCGGATAGCTTTCCTGGGTAGCATTAAATATAGTAATAAAGATTGTTTCCTGCCCAAACCAATGTGCTTTTCACTGAACAGTTTTGTATTAGCTGTCTTCCAGTGACTAATAATAGTTCTGCTAAGAGTGAATGTCAAAACTTTTACTGTATTTTCCTAGTGTCCCAGTAGCTGTAAATGAATTGATAAGTCAATATGTCTATGTTTAAACATAATGAATCAGTTATAGTGATGTCATCAATGCATAGCCTATATATAGCCTGTGAATATTACTTAAGCATCAAAACATTTGTTTTTATGATTGTTACACTCTTTAGAATGTCTGATAAAGCCAATTTTGATTGATAAGTACTATGACAATTTCTATCACATTGTACAGTAGAATTTTTTTAAGAATGATGAAAATACAGAGGGTGGGGTGGGCTTGGAAAAAGAGCAAGAGGCTAGTAGATGCTGGGGTTCTAGTTCTACTTGCTTCCAGCTATGTGATATATTTAATATATGTAGTTTGTTCTTTATCTCTTAACATGACAGGTTTGGGTAGATGATCTCCAAATAACAGCTGTGATATTTTAGATTCTGTCTTAATAATTCAGAACTTCGGGGATCCCTGGGTGGCTCAGCAGTTTAGCACCTGCCTTCAGCCCAGGACATGATCCTGGAGTCCCGATCGATGCAAGTACTGTATCGGGCTCCCTTCATGGAGCCTGTTTCTCCCTCTGCCTGTGTCTCTACCTCTCTCTCTCTGTCTCTCATGAATAAATAAATGAATTCTTAAAAAAATTTAGAACTTCATAATTATGATTATTTGTAAGTGTGATGTGGATCATACAAGTGTTGTCTTAAAATTCTAATCCCAAATGGCAGAGAGTCTAGAAGAGCTTACTTCCTGGGAAAGATAACTATCTGTGTGATTTGACAAACACACAAAGTTGTCTATGTGATTTGACACACTAGCATCTAGCAGTTATCACCCCTCAAAACTATGCAGTAACTCTCCACTGTCCTTTGGAATAAAATCTGAAGTTCTTAAAACAACTGCTGGGCAGCATCACCTGGACCCAACTAGGTTGCCAGCCTTCTACCGACTTGCCACATTGTACCCTTGAGTGCATACAGTCCTTTTCCATTCTGGACTCTTGCTAATTGTTCACTTTTCTTCAAATTTCCCTCTTCTTATCTGACCCAATCCTGCCCCTACCTTATCTTTTAAGCATCAACTTAAATATATAGATTATCAACTTCTGTGTTGAACATGCAGTGTTTTATGCATTAGAGACAAGATTTTACAGGAAGCATCAGTTTTAGTCATTTCTTCTAAAATGGGGATCTGGCAACATTTGCGTCCATGTTTGTACATGGTAGCTGGAACCATTGTTGATGAATGACCCTTCTAAAATGGGTTCTGAGATTTTAGGACCTGTATACATATATTCACATGCATTGGGAACCCAGCTTCACTAAGATACATTACTTGTTTCTTCATGTGGGGTTAAGAGGTAGCAAGCTCTAGCTAAAATTTTATTACCTCAGAAATGTCTCCTGAAACCCTTAGAATTGTTACCTCCCTAATATTACATCCACAGCATCCTATGAACGTCCTTCAGTATTAGTATAATTGCAAAAAAGTCATTTTTGATGGCAATATAATTGTTTTAATACATATGTCCCCTTACTACACTGTAAGCTTTATGAGGGCCAAGACTTCGTCCGTTTTGTCCACCACTCTATCCTTCTATCAAACACTTTGCCTGATGTACATTCTTGCCAACAATGTTTGAGTGTCTAGTACATGCCATTGGTCATGTGTCCCAATAGCTAGCTGATGAATGATTGAATAAATTAACAACCCAACATAAAACCCTTGATGGAAACCCCAGAAGTAAAGAGGAAAATTTAGATAAATCAGTGGTTTAAAGATTTATTTATTTTAAAGAGAGAGAGAAAGAGAGAGTGTGAACATGGCACGTGGTGGAAGCAGACTTCACACTGAGCATGGAGTGCTACAGAGGGCTCAATCCCACGGCTCTGAAAGCATGACCTGAACTAAAACCAAGACTTGGATGCTCAACCAACTGCATCACCCAGATGCCCTGATAAATTAGTGGTTTAAAAATATTCAGCACCATGGAAGGAATGATCAATTTTTTTTTTTTTTTTTGGTTTATGTATACAAAGGAATGATCAATTTCATTAACAAGTGCAGTTTAGTTGTTGGAAGGCATACTTCTTTGCTACCTGCTCTTGTTAGAGATCTGTTTTTATGTTTGCATTGTTGAGTAGTGTTTCAGTCATGTCAGGAGGATAAAGAATTTGCAAGTAACTGGCATCTATGTAATCTGGCATTAATTACAAAGTTTCCTCTAGTCTACATTTAGAGCATTTTTATTGAGGAGTGCACATGTTTCCTTAACAGAGATTCCCAGAGAAATATGCCCATCTCCCTAGCATGACACTTCTGTTTCTTTTTTTGTTATTTTTATTTACTTATTCATGAGAGAGAGAGAGAGAGAGAGAAGCAGTCTCCATGCAGGGAGCCCGATGTGGGACTCGATCCCCAGTCTCCAGGTCATACCTCTGGCTGCAGGCGGGGCTAAATTGCTGCGCCACCAGGGCTGCCCGACATTTCTGTTTTTAACAGCCTATATACCCAGCTCATGCCTTCCAGGAGCTAAAAAAAACCCAACATATTGAAATATCTAGAGAAAAACTAGAGGGGTATTAGGTAAGATAGGCATAGGTTCCTCAATCCCTTCTTTTGGAGTAAAATGAAAGAAAGAAAAAAGAAAAAGAAGGATCGGTTATGTGTCATATACTAAGCCTTGAGGATTATGGACAGATAAAACATGATCATCGGGATTTAAGGTTTTAAGTTGAAATATACTTTAGTTATTCATGTACTTGTTACACCACACTACTGGAGGCACTAAAACAACTTTTTTGAGTGTCATTGTCTTTCTCTCTTCAACAATAACTAGTTAGACTTATTGGATGTTTTCAATGTGTCAAACCAGACACAGCACTAGGGGCACAGCGCATGAATTATCAGTCTTTAACTGTAGAGCCATGCTGCTATAGACATCACCATGCCCATTTTGAAGATGAAGCAACAAAGGCTCAGATGAGGTCTTCCAGTAGGAAAACTGAATTTTGATCCTAACTCTTTGTTGAAACTAATATAAGCACTCCTAGCCACTTTTCCATACAGCCCTCCAAATCCATTTTAGTGCAGATACTTGAAGTAAAGCAATTACTGCCCCCACCCCCACATTCCTCTTAATATTCTGCAATAACTTTCCATAGTAAAATCCAAAGTTCTTAAACAACTAGTAGGCAGCATCACCCGGACCCAACTAGCTTGCCAGACTTTTTCCTACTGACTCACCACTTTGGCATCTTGAGTATATAGAGCCTTTTTCTACTCTGGACTCAGGAGTAAGAAGACAAATCCACAATTCACACTTAACCTAAGGTCAAATTAAGTCTATCCCCACAACATTGATGTTTACTTTTAGAACATGAAGTTTCTTTTTAGCTCCCTTAATCTGTGTTAATGAACAATACTAAAGCTCCTAGATTTATCAAGTATACCAGTTGCACTTTTCTTTTGGTAGCAAAGATGTCATTTTGTGTAGAAATATTTTTTAGTTGAAAAAAGATAATTGTGGCACCAAAGCTTAAATTTGTAAGTCTTAGGTTTTTTTTCTTGCACTGAAAGGGTTCTAATTTAGGAGCACAAGATCCTTCAAATTTTTAGTGGAGAGCTGTTGACCTACTCTCCAGAAATATTCACAGACACATAAATATGAGCATGTTTTAGAAATATTAGGCAATATAAATGCTTAAAATGATGATGAAAATAAAAATGAGTGCAATACATTGAACATGCACTATGTGCAAATGATATAGAATAAACTTCCTGAATTTATTCCTAATCTACCTTAGTAAAGTTTAGTAGCACATATGATCCATGCTTTGCTAACATTAATAAGGAACTCTTTCGACCCAGGGCTTCTTAAGCTGGGGCCCTTGATTTTAGGGAGATCCATGCATTCTAGAAATATTATTCAATTTTAATATATCTTTGGACTTTTTTTTTTTTTGAGAATGGGGCAATCCTTTTACCAGATGGTCAAAGAAATCTGTGATTCTCTTCCAACTAAGAGCTAAAGATGAAGGAATGAAATTATGTGCTCCCACTGAAATTGTGGGAATATATAATGACATTGGAGAGTGTTTTTGAAATAATGTTGATGAAAAAATGAAGGAAGAGTACACATTGAGACATCTCACCTCCGAAAAAATGAATTTTATAGAAGGCTTAAGATGTACCAATATTGGACAGCCCAGGTGGCTCAGCTGTTTAGCACCGCTTTCAGCCCAGGGTATGATCCTGGAGACTTTGATCAAGTCCCACATTGGGCTCCCTCCTCGGAGCCTGCTTCTCCCTTTGCCTGTGTCTCTGCCTCTCTATCTCTCTGTGTCTCTCATGAATAAATAAATAAAATCTTTAATAAGAAATATGTACCAATATTAATAGTGGTCATCTCTTCATAGGTGATTTTTATTCTTTTTTTACTTATTTCTTATTTATTTAAAGTTTTCTAAAATGACCATATTTTCACACTATATTAGAAAAATAAATGTTTTAATTTAAATATATTTAAATAAAAGATATAAAATACAGTATCTCCAACATGATCCTCACCACCACCAGATTCTTTAGAGAGAAATGAACATTGATTCATCCAGGAAATTTTATTCTAATCAAAAAAAGTCTTCTGATTCCTCTATTTTGAATAGATATCCATCCACTGGTGGTATAAGGGATGCAAATATTCATCATTAATGTATGATTTAGATTCAATTTCCCAATATTTTACAGTTGTAAAAAAGTGGTCTTTATGTCCTCAAAGTTTTCTGCTGAAGGGGAGTTTTTATTGTATGGCTTTTATAGACAATCTGGCTTGTATAATCCAAATTAGATTTTGAAATGCTTTCTTATTCCAAATTGGCAATTATTTAAAGACACTAGGGGCAAAAGATTCTGGTTGTTCACGATGTATCATCTCTTGTGAGATTTTATACCTTTTTATAGGTTTCCTTTCATTTAAACCTATGGAAAATTTTGAAAGTAAAATCATGTATCTACAATGTATCTCCTTAATGTAAGAGGAATTGCTTAAACTTAGATTATGTGTTTCTATAATACTGAAGTTTTACATTCACTTTATTTTCAAGGGACACCTTAAAGGCATACTACAGAATAGCTATTAGACTGACTATATATTAAAAAATCTTTTCTAATAGCAGAAAATTGTTTGATGATAAAATTGTTAATTGCAATCACAGATCTTTAGAATTAAATGGGACCTCAGAGGTTATCTGGTGTACTTCCCCATCTGATGCTGAAGTCATCTACAAGTTAGTTGTTCGGACATCTCCTTGAGCACTCCCTGTGACCTAGAACATAGCATCTCATTTGGAAAGATACTAGTGGATGCTGAGATGTACTGCCCAGATTGGCTTTCAGTACTGATGAACTTCATCCAGGGACTCTTCCAGACAGCTTTAAAGACGAACCCTCTTGTGACAAGAAGATAACCCTGATGAGCCATCCCGGCTTAACCCTGGGGTTGGCTGACAACTTTGTTAATAACTATGGTGCAGCCGACTTCTTTTTGCTTTTCTTTCTTTCTTCTTTCTTTTATTAAAATGGTTGAATGGGACACAGCACAAGATAAGCTCTGCCATGAGACATTCTCTTGTATAATGCCAATGTGACATTACACTAATCATTGCACCATCAACATTAAGTCTCATCCAGGTTTTGTTTTTCCAGTTTGGAATAAAGCAGAAGACTTATAAAATGTTTGATACACACACATGTATGCATATTTTCACATATATACATGCATTTTCTTTTCCATAATTTCTTTTTAATCTTCAAATGTACTCACCCTGAGATTGGCTGACAACTTTGTTATAACTATGGTGCAGCCAATTTTTCTTCTCTTCTCTTCTTTCTCTTCTCCTCTTCTCCTCTTCTTTCTCCTCTTCTCTTCTCCTTCTCTTCTCTTCTCTTCTCTTCTCTTCTCTTCTCTTCTCTTTTCTTCTTTCTCTTCTCTTCTTTCTTTCTTTCTTTCTTTCTTTCTTTCTTTCTTTCTTTCTTTCTTCTTTCACCTATATAGGTCCCAATAAGACTTCTTTTTTTTTTTAAGATTTTATTTATTTATTCATGAGAGACATAGAGAGAGCGGAAGGCAGAGACACAGGCAGAAGGAGAAGCAGGCTCCATTCAGGGAGCCCAACGTGGGACTTGATCCGGTCTCCAGGATCCTGACCTGGGCAGAAGGCAGCGCTAAACTGCTGAGCCACCAGGGCTGCCCCCAACAAGACTTCTTAATAAACTTTTTTCATATTAGTTTCTCTCTCACAGTCTGCTTCCCAGGGCATGCAACTTGAAGCAGTTACCCAATACAACTCAGTTTCTCATCGCTCAATTCTCAGAGCAGTGACTTACTTCATATAAGCCAGACAACTTCTATCTGTTCCACCTTTTAACTCTAATATCACTTGAAATTTACCTTACTTGAAATTTACTTCTTTCTTGAACATTTTTGTTTGAATTCTTTAGTCATATCTGAGCACATAAAAAGTGGTTTTAAATCACTAAAAAGAATCTATCTATCATCTATCTATCTATCATCTATCTATCTATCTATCTATCTATCTATCTATCTATCTATCATTCATTTACTTGAGAGAGAGAGAGAGAGCAAGAAGGAGGAGGAGCAGAGAGGGAGGGAGATGGACAAGCAGAATCCGTGCTCATTGAGCTTGAAGCCTTATGCAGAGTCCCACTTGGCCTGATTTCAAAACCCTGAAATCATGATGTGAGCCAAATCAAGTCAATGCTTAACCCAGATAAATTACCTGTCACCGTTTTAAAGCTCCGTTTAAAGCTCAAAGCCATTTCTCTGACCCTACCTCTCCTATGCCGCATTTAGTTTCCTGGATTTGGTCTTATCAGTTATTTTCTTAGTTATTCATTAATTTTTTGCTTTTGAAATATATTACTCAATAAACACTGTTTTGCTGTGGATATCCAGAAAAAATAAACAGATACTGTCTTTGGCTCCATAAGGTTTCCCATGCAAATATTAATAAGATCATAACATATGAATATATAACTAAAGTATTAGGATATTCTTAAAAATAAGAGTGCAGAATTACGTAAGAGCAGAAATGGATCATTAACTATGTAATGATACTTGTTTTTCTAGAAAATCATATGTTCTAAAAGGGAAATCTAATGGAATTGCTGCTCTGAGACAATTTTACAGCTTCTTATTCTCCACCTCCTTATCAGCTACTAAGGGCATGGGTGATATAATCTACACCTAGAACAAAAAGGAATGAGCATGGGAAAGAAATGTACCGATCTAGGCAAAAAAGAAGGCAAGTGAAGCAAAAACTATCACTCAAGCATTAACTCTCTTATCATTCTCAACAACTCTTGTTTTAATAAACAAATTAAAATTAAACTATGGAATATTGTGGTCACAGAGTTGTAATATGAGAAATAAGTTACATCTTCTAAGATTATTTATAAAATATCTTTTTCATTTATAAAATATGTTTACATTCCTTTGCTTGAAAGGAAATGTAATTTAAGAGTAGTGACTTTTACCCAAGATAAATAAATCAGCGGTCTTTTTCAAGTTACCCATCCACATTTTAAGAAAATCTATTTTTAAAAATCTTTCAAAATAACATTTTTAAAAGATTTATTTATTTATTTATTTATTTATTTATTTATTTATTTGAGAGACCATGAGAGTGAGCATGTGAGCAGGGGTGGGGGTTCAGGACAGAGGGAGAGGGAAAGAGAGAATCTCAAGCAGATTCCCCACTGAGCATCAAGGCTGATGCAGGCTCCATCCCAGGATCCTGAGATCATCACCTGAGCTGAAATCAAAAGTCAGATGCTTAACCAACTGAGCCACCCAGGCACCATTAGAAATAACAATTTAAAAAATCCACTTGTTTCTGAGATTTAGAAGGAAAGTTAAAAATTACCTTGTACAAATTTTCTTTTTATGTCTTAATCATGCTTCTTTCCTGTCAAATGCCCATTATTTGCCAAAATCAGCCCTAATTAAGAGAATGGGCTCTGGAGACAAATTTTTATTTTATTTTTTGGCTTAAATCCTGGCTTTGCCACTTACTAACTGCAATGACCACATGCAAATTACATAAATTTCTTATGCCTTGGATTTCTCAATGATCAAATGGGGTAGTAACAGCATCTACCTCAGGGAGAGTATGGATTAAATAAGATGACATATGTCAAATGCCGACAACAGTGCCTAACACAAAGTGAGTGCTCATTCATGTTAGTTATAATTTAGTGCCATATAGCTTAAGTCATCTCCCACAAGTGGACAAATCTAATTCATTCTGATACGTGTGCTCAACAGAAAAGGCTAACACCTATTAGTATGACTGGGAACTAGCCTCCTAAATTATTTCTATGCTTTCTCTTTTGTCTGCTTTTCTACACACAGCCAATGGTAGCCATTCCAAAATTCAATCAGACAAAGGTAATTTCCTGCTTAAAACACTCAAATATAATTTGTCAATACACTTTGAGTGAAATCCAATGCCTCATCATGTCCTACTACAGCCTATAAATTATGACCTCTGCCTAACACTCCAAGCTCACCACCCACTCCACTGCTTATGATAATCCACCCATACTGGCATTTCCTTTTCTCCTCTCTGAATAGGTATAGGGCAAGTAGCAACCATTACCCATTACCAGAAGTCTGGGCACTTCTATCTGCTGCAACTTGGTATCACAGTCACTAAGGAAAACACAACACAGTCAAGCACTGAATGGAACAACTCCTTATTCACACAGAGAAGAGAAGAGCCAGATTAGCTTCAGTGGTGAGTATCGGTTCCCTGTGGCCAGCCATTGGCCTATATGCATCCCTCCTGTGTCATAGAACAAAGGGCCCTTCCCCCCTCCCCACAGGGGCAGATATAGTAGTGGTTTTGTCCAGGGGCTGTATCACAGATTAGAAGAACAAAGGATACACATTGAGTCTGAAACCAGGAGAGATATTCCCACACAGGGTGACAAACCCAGCATAAACTATGGGCTCTCTTTCTCTTGTGAAGGAAGTGCTTCAGGCTCCAGGCCATTCTTATGGAGGTCAAATTACCGCATCATAAGAGGGCCTTTCCCAACAATAAACCTTTTGCACTTGCTGTTTGTTAAGCCCAGAAGTGCTATCTATAGCTGCAGTGTTTGTAAGAGTTGCTGGTGTATACTAGACAATCAATGGATATAGTTTGGGTGAATGGATTCTATTCCTAACTTCTATTTTTGGTGATAAGGTCTATAACATATAAAAATACCTGTTGCCCTTTCTCTGGAAATAGGCTCTCATAAGCCCTCTTGCATTGGTTTTTCCTCAGTGGGCCTTTTTTTTTTTTTTTTTTTTTTTTAGTGGATCCATTTAGCAAAATGCTTTCTCATTTGTCAAATGAGAAGAGTAAGGCTCTGGAGGAATGCAGTCTTATATTTATTCTCTATTCCCATCACATAAAATCTGTTTGATGACAAACTCACTTAATGCCTCTATTTCTTCATTTGTCAATCTGCTAAATGAGTAAAATATCTTCCACCTGATTGCTTATATATACTCAGTAGGTAAAATTTTACTCTTATCATTATGACTTAATATTTATAAATTTGAGAATCGATTCTTATCCCAATTCTACACAGGAGAGAACACAGGCCCAGACCTATAACAGAACTTGACCCAGGTCTCCTAAGTGATAGATAATGGTAGATGATAAATACAAGTATTCTTGTTCAGTTTCCAAGTTTAATGCTATGAGTATAGCATATTTGTTTCCATTTTTGTGGTTCACTTTCCTGTAGCAAGATATACAAAATATTTGACTACCATTTTGCATTAGCTCCCATTAGCTAATGGCTTATTGAGGAGCATTCTGATTTATGAATGCAAGGACTTGTGACCAGGACAAGATCAGTTTAAAATGATAATCTATAATCATCTATATAGATTTTTATAATAATCTATATAGATTTTTTTAAGTTCTATGTCCCTTAAAAGAAGTTATTGGAGATTTTGACTCAATGCTAAAATCTTTTTGTTTTTTGTTTTTTTGCTAAAGTCTTTTTGAAAAGAAATATTGAAAGACTTCTGTTTCCAGAAAGATGGAGTAGATGCACTTTTCTCTATTCATTCCACTAGGGATGTGATTATTATCTTATAATGATAGAAATGTTCTGTAACTTGATTGTATTAATGCTAATGTGCCACTTGTCATGTTTTTACTATAGTTTTACAAGATTTAACCACTGGAGAGGAAACTGAGTAAAGATTACATGAGATTTCTCCACATTATTTCTTACAGCTTCATGTGAATATACAGTTATCTCAAAAGTAAAAAGTTTAATTAAAAAATAATGTGTGCACATATTAGTCTAGTATTAGTATAGACAGTGAATTAAACTATCTAATATATAATGTTCCAATGAATTTATGAGGAAACAATCAGCACCCCATTACAAAAATGGAGTAGAGATGTCTGAGTAATGTAACTGACTCCATTACTTGTTAATTTTATGTCACAGGGCAAAGGACTCAATGTCCATCAGCCTTGATCCTCTCTATCAAATGTGAACTACAATGTTTACTTTACAGAATTAATGTGAGGAGCAAAAGACACAATATATCCTTTTCTTCAATTAATAATAATGGCTGCCCCATTTCTTCACTGCCCATTTTTTCAATTAATAATAATGGCTGTCCTTCTTAAAAGATGTGTATAACAAGGCAACATATTTTGCTGATAAAACTGGAAATTTTTAAAGGATTTTCTTAAAGATTTATTTACTTATTTTAGAAAGAGAGACTGCAAATGAGGGGAGGGGCAGATGGAAAGGGAGAGAATTCTCAACCAATGGGAGCCCAACATGAACCTCAAGATCATGACCTGAGTGGAAATCAAGAGTTGACCATTCAACCACTGACCCACTCAGGCACTCCTACAGGATTTTTATCACAACATTTTAAAAAATAAATACCCATTAAATGCCCAATAATTAAGAGAAGTATGGAATTCTAAATGTTGACCATTCTATGACGTTAGTATTAAATGGTTTTACAATGTAAAGAAAAGCATTTGAGGAAATGAAAAATATTTACCATATACTGACTAGTTTACAGTTTTATAAAATATTATAAAATATAAAATATTTATAAAGTATTATATGAGTATAATTTTTAAGTGTGAATACAGATACCAAGACTGAAAAAAGTACAAACAAAAAAGAAATGTACCCTACCCTTGATAGCACAGTAGCAAATTAGGCTCACAGATATACAAAACTGTTGAAAAAAATAATTGCCATTTTAAATTAGAAGGAATAAAAATGTAAACTCTAGTGAATAGCAGCTACATAGGAATATAACTATTGTGTTATACTGGGCAAAGAAAAAGAAGAAAGACCATAGGTAGGCTAAAGAGGATTATGTAGAAAATCATGTTTAAATTGTGAAGTGGAACCGAATGGGAAATAACGCCAATGGGAACATATTCTGAGCATTAACTGGCACTTTTATGGTATATTGAGCAAGCTTATATTATATCATTCCATTGCCTGAAAATCTTTGGATATTCTATTCACTTACTGTGAATTATAAAAACTGTTTTTACTTCCAGGTATTTCCCTTACTGGAAATTTTTTGTTTTGTTTTAATACAACTATGTAAGGGGTATTTTAGAGCATTACTGAATTTTGTCAAGAGTGGTAAAAGAGATACCTGTTAGAGAAAAGAACATAATGATTTCACTCATGGTCACTGATGTTGGTTAAGTCCTCTGTATAATTATGTGTATTGGTTGAAGAAAAATTTTTTAATTTTTTACTGTAGAAAAAGATCTTTGTTCCATATTGGTTGTGAAATTAATATAGAGAATTGTGTATTTCATCCTCAAATCAGCTTAAGTTATTTAAAAAAAATTCAAAGATCAAGTGGAAAAAAAGTAAGTCCCAATAAAATAACATTGAAGACAAAGAAGTATTTAACCATTAATCTAGCATAAAAATACATATTTCTGAATGTAACATAGCCACTATAATATCACTTTAGTGCTATGCTTCATGAAGGAATGTTCAATGGAAATAAAGTTATCAGACGTATTTTTAGGGGAGGAAAAGCATTTGTTTGCTAAAATGTTCATGGTGTACAAAACCCCCTCCCCTCATTCTGCTGGATTGTGAGAAGTTCTTAATGGTAAGAACATTTATAATTTTTTTTTCAGTTGTACATGTACATGTGAAGGAATAGTTTGCAAACCAATAAGAAGAGAATCTGCCATATTCTATATAATGGATTCACTTATGATTTTGGCAACCATTAAAGAAATTGGTAAGACATATCATAGGATCACATTTTCAATCCACATTCTAGGAATTCCTAAAGATTATTCAGTTTGTACTAATCAAACTTCTCCCATCAGAGAGAAAGAGACAGAGAAAAGGAAGAGAAGATAGAGAATTAGCCTTAAACAATGCTTAGCAAGAGGGAAGGACTGAATGTGAATCACTTAGACTACTACTTAGTAGTTGCTGAATTCGTGTCCTTGGGAATGGGTAGAACTTTATTTCTGTAACTTCTGATAGAATCATTAGGATTAAATAGGAAATAAGCTAAAGGAAATTGAATCAGTTTCTCTCCTCAAAAAAAGTGTGCTTACTTTCATGCACCAAAAATGTCTTTTCTCTTAAAAAAAAGAGCAAAAGTGAATTCATTTTCAAATGATTATATATTAAGTATCCATAATTTGAAGCCAACATAATATTTAATCTCTATTCTTGAGCCTCCGTTGACAATTCTTGAATGTGTATCACTCTTTATTACCATTAAGCACACTGGCATAGAATTTTCTCCTGTGCTAACTTGACATTTTATTTTGCATCATTAACTGCATGAGACAAACTTCTTTCAGTGGTTTGTCACTGAAAACCACTTTCAGTGGTTTCTGAACATTGTTTCTTTCCAACGAACAAAGAACATAATTTAGCTTCCTCTGTAGACCTATCAATAGAAATGAAATAAAATTATTTCTTTTGTGTTCATATATACATGAAAGTAAAGAAAAAGTGAAGCTAAAATGCTTGGGGCATACCAATTATTTCTTTTGTCTCAAGCATGCCCAAAGTGTCCTCAAAAACATAGAATTTACATTGTTTGAGTCAATAAATCATTCAGTATGAGTGCTTTGCTCTACTCTTCACACAACATAATTAACAAACAAAACAAGATATGTAGTGGATCCAGGTGTAGAGATGATGTTTAATTAAAAATGGGACTACTTCCAATGATTTGATTTGTTTTGAGTTAAAATTTTGAGCCTTTGCACTGTTAAACACTGATCTAGATTTCCAAAGTGGAATCGCTTTAGGAGGGGTTAATTTTGCTTCTCTGAGAATGAGTCACCTTTAGTCTTGTTCTTAATGAATGGCCTGTATTTTCTTTTCATATATATATATATATTTTTTTTTTTTTTGGTCTGAGCAGCATGATTTCCTGTAACATTTCCATTTTGGTAGGATATATGTATTGATTCTATAGGTCATTCCTTCATTGAATAATTATTTATTACAATATGCCAAGCACAGGGCTAGATGTGGGAGACACAATGGAAAGGAAGATGTATGTGGTATCCTTTCTCAGGAAGCTTGTGTTGGATTAAGGGTGGCAGAGTCATTTGAGTAAAAGTATAATTAAGTACAAAACCAGTCTGTGATAACTAAGAATTGGTGGTGGTCACTTTAAATCGAGTAGTTAGAAAAAACTCCATTGGGAAGCATTACACTGATACTGGGTGGTTGACCATAAATTAGTTATGCAAAAGTGGGGATGGATGGTTTTTACTAGGACACACGTAAATGCTTTGAATCAGGAAAAGGCTTAGCATGTTTTATTAATTTCCAAAGGACATTGTAGATAGAAGATAGTGAACATAAAAAGAATGGTTCTGTTTTAAGTTGGTGATGTAGATATTAGCCAAATCACAAAAGATGTTACAGATCATGGCCAAAAGTTTGAATTCTATTCTAAGGGCAACAACTGGCATGACGTTTTGTTTTTAACTGTGCAGGGGCATGTGCTGAGTTACGGCTACACATGAAAAATGCACCAGTAATAGTTTGGGTGAAGTAGGACGGTGGCCTGATAGTGATGGTTGTTCTAAAAATAAAAAAGACTGAATACATTTAAGCTGTGATATCAAAGAAATAATTTTAACTAAACTTGTTTCCATTTAAAGACAGAATACCCAGTATAGAGCTTTGTTTTATAGTAGTTTCTCAATGGCCACACTATGGACATTTTGTATGTGACACCTCATGGTGGTGGTGGCAGGGCTCATCCTGCACATTGCAGCATCCTTGGCCTCTACACACTAGATGCCAGTAACACACACACACACACATCTGTCTTGACAATAAAAAAATAAGGTTCAGGCATAGCCAAATGTCCTTTGGTGGGTAAAATCTCCCCCTTTGAAAGCCACTTATTTATAGTGATAGGTCAGTATCAGGATTGCTGGAGAACAACAGGCTGAGAATGGAACCAAAGTAAATGTTATATTTCACACCAGAGAAGCAGGGGGAAGCAGTTTCAGAAAAAGAGAGTTCCAATATATCACAGGCTGATAAGCAGAAAAGCCCCTATGATTTCTGTAATGAGATGATATATATATATAGCAGCGTCTTTAAGTATCAATGAGATTGGGCTGTAGTTTTCAAACTATAATGCATATTTGAGCTGCCTTATGAGCTTGACAGTTTCTTTCATTATTTCATTCATTCGACAAATACTTATCATGTGCTCACTCTCTACCAAGCATGTTTAGACATTGAGGAAAGAGTAGAAAAAAGAGAAAGAAATATCTACTTTTCTGGAATTTATCCCTAGTAGGGAAAGCATGATAAAATTATAAATTTTGAAGTTCTAGACAGAAATTCCCATTTAGTGGGACTGGGATGGAGTACCAGAGTTTGAATTTTTATAAAACATCTAAGGCTTAAATGTATTTTTATGATTCTACTTTGAGAAATATTGAGTTTGAATCTAAATAGAAATCTCTTTGAGGTGTCAGAAAAATAGAGATTCAGGAATCATTTATTCAAGTATAACTATAAATATGTATGCAACATATTCATATACATTTATGTATGTATATACACATATTTATACATTTATTATATATAATACATATGTATGTATATGTGTATATGTGTGTGTGTGTGTATCTGTCTTTGTAGAAGACATTTTCTAGGTATTTTGGTTGATATAAAGATGCCTAAGATAATATATCTGTTACCCTAAATATAATCTTTTCAATCAGAGAGACATCTAAGTGTCTTTGTATGTGTATGCATATCTATACACACCACTATATGAACAAATTTTGTTTCTGTTCAGTATCATTACTTAAAAATTTGAGGAAGATTTTCACCAAAAATATAGTACATGCTTGAGATGGTCTGAGATATATATATAAACATTGTGTGTCGACTACACTATATAGATGATAGATAGATAGATAGATGATAGATAGATAGAAATAGATAAATATAGATAGATATAGATATATTTGAATGTATGTATTCAGTATTGATTCTATAGGTCATTCCTTCATTAAATAATTCTATATCTGTAATATAGTTGACACACAATGTTAATATTAGTTTTAGGTGCACAATATAGAGATTCTACATGTTTTTATGTTATGCTGTGCACACCACCACAAGTGTAGCCAGAGATAGTCCAAATTATTGTTTAAAATATATATGAAATTCAATTGGGAGAGTCTCAGGCAGCTATCTTTCAGTAGAGTTTCAGAAACTGTACACCATAGAGTAGCTCCTAAGATTGGTACACATAATACTTTGGAGTTAGGGAAAAAAAGGAAAAAAATGGAGCATTTTCAAATAAGAATCTCATATCCATAATCTCAAAAGTAGGTAGTTTTAATTTCAGATGCTTTGTTTCAAGTTGTTTATTTCATGGAAAATTTTAAGGGCTGTGGTAGTGGTTCTCAAACGTAATGTATAAGAATCACTTGAAGAGCTAAGAAAGAATTCAGGGGCTCAAGTTTGTGGTAATACAATGTGGTCCAACCTCAGTTATTTTACCAATTCCTCTGGTGATTATCCTGCACACTAGTGTTTGAGTGCATCTCAGCTACAGGGAGAGAAGCAGCAGAAATGATTTCTTGAATGATGGTTTGTGATACTCTCAAGGCATATAAGAGACTATTGAAAACTACAGTATATGTAGACATTGGCAAAAACATTATATGTAATCAAAGGAGTTGTAAATTTTTATGTATTTGATAGATATGAAATAGTATCTCAGGTGTAGGTTTTCTTTCTTTTGTTTGTTTGTTTATTTATTTATTTATTTTTGTTGTTGTTGTTTATTTTGTTTTTAAGTTGGCTCCATACCCAGCATGGAGCCCAATGCAGCACTCAGAATCAGGACCCAGAGATCAAGAACTGAGCTGAATTAAAGAGTCTGATGCTTAGCCAGCTGAGCCAATCAGGCATCCACCAGAGTACTTTTAATTTGCATTGTGGTAAGTGAATTTGAGCATCTTTTTATATATTTTAAGGGTCCATTGAATATCTTTCTGTGTGAATTATATGTTTATGGGTTTTGTTCACTTTTCAAATTTTTACAAATTTTTCAGATAGTGAAGACATTTTCCTATTTCTCTTTGACTGGAAAAGATGGCAGAGACTATTCTAGGTTGTGAAAACTGCATAGGAAAATTTTTTTTAAAGTTGGAGAGGTATAGAATAGTAAATACTCTGGTGTCTTAGACTATAACAATAGATTCCCAAATGTGGGATTTGCCTTGGAAGCATGAATAATAGTTTAGGTAATATGTGGATATAGTGCTAAATTACTTTGAATTATCTTCTAATTATACCAAAAGAGTCAATTTGGCATTATTTAATAATCCCATGTTTTTTGAAAGAAGCAAGAGGCCTCATGCTCAGAGCCATATGCAGGAAACATCATCCAACAATAATTTAATAATATTATTTTATTTAGTTTATTAAGTTTTACCTTCTGTTCAAGGTAAGATTGTTCTATTTATGGAAGAGAAATCTAGTATGACTTATGCTAGTAAAAATGATATCAAGTTGAGGGGGGAAGTAATAAATAACACTATCAGTGATGCCTGGACATGGCCAAATCATGGAAATGGTTTAGAAATCATTGAGATGTTAGGCTTAGATTTACTTATTATAATTATTCAGTGAATGGCTATAAGCATTTTTTAATTTTGCTTTTGTTTTCTTATTAAGTCATGTTATCTGAAATGCTCTGGCTCAGATGACAAGGTGGTACCTCTGAATGATGTGGTACATCTTTTTATTCTTAGTTCAGTTGTATTTCAACATATTTTCTATTTTAAGAGGACAGAGGAGGAGGAGAGGAAGAAAACTTTTATTTTTATAGAGATAGATTTGGCATACGATTGACAGATGAATAAAATAACAAGCATTTATGATGAGAGTGGAGGATAATCCAAAGCTCTGATTCTTAATAGCTGGTTACAGGCTTCTCCAGTAGGCCTTCACATAATCCCTGTGAAGGGACTTCCTTCAGTTTTGGACAATGGCAGTCCTTGGCAAGTATGACTTACTGACCATTTTATATTAATTCTTTCAATTTAGGGGTACCTGAGTGGCTCAATCATTTGAACATGTGACTCTTTGTTTTGGCTCAGGTCATGATCTCGGGGTGGTGAGAACTAGCCGCACACTGAGCAGAGAGCCTGCTTGAGTTTCTCTCTCTCCCTCTCTTTCCCTCTCTGCACCCCCCTTGCTCTCTCAAATACATAAATAAAATCCTTTTAAAAATTCTCCCAATTTATCCTCGCTTTAAAAATACATTCTTTTTAATTTTTTTTTAGAAATTTTACAATTGTAATCACAAGAAAAATACTAAAGAAAGAATGTATAATCCTATACCCAAAATTGTTATCCTATAGCACTTTTGAATTGTTTGCTTGCATTTTTTTAAATAAAATTTTTGACATAAAGTTAAATTATTTTTAGCAACCTACTTGCTCGCCTTCCAGCACTCTTCCTTAGAGGCAACAATTCTCATAAACTTAACATTTTTTAAAAATTAAAATATGCCGATACTTTTAAAACCTCCACTTTGTAATAATTGTAAAACATCTTTATAGTGTTTTTTCCACTATAAATACTGTTGTTTTTCATGGATGTTTTATACAAATTGCATCAAACCATATGCACTAGTCTGTATGTTGAGTATTTCCTTTAGTATTGTTTTGATATATAATCATGAGATATGTATATATCAAAATATGCTACATACTCTATACTATAAGCAAATATATAAGAATATGTATGTGTATGTATTTATATATATATATATATACATTTGTATGTGTATATGTATGTTTAGTCATCCAGTTCTTTCCTTCCTTTTAACCGATGAGTAATATTCTCTTTAACAAATTAATTTTATTTAATATTCCATTCTTCTTTTGATGGATAGTCAAGCTCCTTTGTTTATTCCTATTTTGTAGTTAAGTCTCTGTAAGGTGGTTTATTCAAGACTACTCAGCTAGTTGAAAGTGAAGCTAGGATTTAAATCCAATCTTCTGATTCCTAAGACAAGTGTGCCTTACAACTGCACGCAGTCCCTTTATCTCATATCATCTTAAGTCATCCATTCAAGGCAATAATAATATGGACACATGTTAGGAATTTTAAAGTGAACTGTGTCTCTCCAGAGTATGTCACATTCTCTCATACTGTGAGAGTTGAAAAATAAGCAAGATCAAGAAAACAGGTAAAAAGATGAGAACATACATGAAGGGGTTTATAAGTGGCCAGGGATGTTTGATATTATTTCAAAAAATAGCATGTATTAATACATATTTTAAAGAAGTGACATTATTTCCAAACACCAGGTGCTAGATGATATAAGTCCTTTACAAATATCATTGCTAAATATCACAGGAACCCCCCAAAGAGAAGTATATAGATGCTTGTCACTTACAAATAAGAAACTAAAGTTGAAATCTACATAATTTGCCCACAACCACATGCTAATGAAGAAACTAGGTTCTAACCCTGTGCTATCCCAAACTCTGTGGTTGCCCTCCCACAAGGCCCAGTGGCCAGGGATTAGAACTGAGGTTGCGACATCAGACCTCTGGCACAATTCCTTCTTTCATAGCCTCATGGCAGATAACAATGGGCTAGTATTGTTGATGATCAAAGTGCTGCTTTATTTAGATAAAATCATCCATCCATCTTTTTAAAACTCAAACCATATATTTTTATCTCAGGTTTTCCTAATAAGGAATTAAATTTTTTACTTTAAAAATCAGAACGTCATAATCCATAGTTTACTTGGTTTTTGTGTTGATCATACCTCCTGTATGTGTATTTCATTTTTTTAAAGATTTTATTTATTTACTCATGAGAGACACAGAGAGAGAGGCAGAGACAGGTAGAGGGAGAAGCAGGCTTCCTATGGGGAGCCTGATGCAGGATTCAAACCCAGGACCTTGGGATCATGACCTGAGCCAAAGGCAGATGCTCAATCACTGAGCCACCCAAGCATTCCCTGTATTTCATTTTTAACCTGAAAATTATGCTGTAAAATTAACATTTATTGGGTTTTAAACTCAAAATAAAAAGAGAAAAAAGTTATAAGCATGAAGTATCTACTTAATAAGTGGCTTGGGATTCAAACTGCTAGGAATAGAGTTAAACCTTGGTAGTTATCAGATCTTTGCTCACAGGGTTAAAGAATAGCTGTACATAAACATTTGAGTAATCTCAAACTATACACTTCAATAAAATATCAGGCTAATAAAAGCCAACCATGGACTGAAATAGTCAGGTGTTTTGTGTTTAGCCCTTCACCTCGTTGTGGCTTTAGGGCTTCAGTTAAGAGGAGACTGATGATCTTCCATCAGGAATAGGTGATATGTAGATCTCCTGAAGTCCCTTGCAGATACCTGGTGATTCTCTGAAGGCTGCTGTCTAATGACCTGGAAAATTAGAAAGGGATGGATATGCCAGTATCTTGGGACTGAAAGAGCTGCAAGCAAGAAAAGCAGAGAGACTGAAGTTTATGAATCCATTGAGAAGACCTGGGCTGGTGGGTCAGTTTCTAGACCTTCAAACAAGGCACAAAATTAAATAAAATGAAAACCAAAAGAGCCCTTCCAGCTTTCTTATTCTATAATATGACATTCAATTTTAATGCTAAAGTTTCAAAACAGCAACAAAAAACTTAAAATAGAGGTGCTAGATTGGGGGGAATCAGAGATTAGAAATTGTCACCAGAAAATCCTACTCTGTCTAGCAAATCCCACTAGTCCATGAGTCACAGAGTAAACCATGTGCAGATCACACAATTTAGCTCATTCCTAACTGGAAAAATGTACCTGGCTCTTCTCTATAAATTCATCTACTTATTTAGTAGTTAGTCATTAGTTGGGACTTGCCAGCCCCTGGCACTGTGCTTGACCCTGCGATGGTCTGGGGTGCTAGCTAGCTAGTCTCATACCCCACAACTAAGAGAACACATGATGAGAGCTAAATAGTTGGCTTCACAGGTACTCAAAATGTAGAGTCACATTCTAAAATTCAGCTAGAAGGAAATTGATGGACCTACTTCAGTTTCCTGCCATCCAGAGACTGGCAAAGATGAGTTGTATAGAAATAATTAGGAATAAGGATGAAGAGCAGGTGTTACCAGTATCAGCTGTCCATTGGGATCAACCATGGTTCCTAGTGATTAGCACTTTTGTCACTGAAAAAAACAATTGTCAGCTACTATGGACCTTCTCTATTTTACCAAAGTTTTCACCCCACAGTTATTGCCTTTGAGGATGCCAGGTATGTGTGTCTCTCCTCCCACCCTCCTCACCCTTGCCTCCATCAGAGTCCAGAATCTGCACACGCAGCCAGCCCAGACTTCTGTAGCTAAGCAAGTGCAAGACATCAACCTAGACTCTTGCAGCTGATCTGCACTGCTCTGTGTACTCTTGTGCCTAGCTCCTCCAACTGTGCACTTGCACACTACTGACCTGACTCTCATCACCATTCTCTATTGCCCTGTGCATGCTGTTTCAAGATCCTGCAGCCACAGAAATGCATGCAGACAACCAAGGACACCATAACTGCTTATAAGCCCAGATTTAGGTGTATCTACAGTCACTGACTTTCACCACTAGGCTCACTTTGAGCTAGATCTTCCTATTGAGCACCTGCACACTGTCAGGCTATACCCATCATCAGCCTCCAGTGCCGTGCACATATTAGTAGGGTCATCTTACAGCCACAGAAGAACACACTGATAGCCCGGGCCCCAACAGTTGCAAATGGGATTGGATCTGGACCTGTCTCCTAACATCGGTCTGTACCACAGGGCTCACCTGCTGATAACATCTCCAGCTGTGCACCAGAACACCCTCATCCTGATACTCATTACTGGCATCCCCTGTCATGCACCCATGAAGAGATCCTGTAGTCAGAGAAGTACATGCCAACAACCAGGATCCCTAAAGCTGACAGCTGGCACCCACAGTAGGTCCAGGTCCTTGCTGCTGGCCCTGGCACCTACCACTGCATGTTTATTTAAAATTGGCCCTTGTCCACTATACAGGGACCTCCCCCACAGCTAATTATGTGCATACCATCAGCTCAGGCCAACATTGCTGCCTATCCTGGTCCCTAGCCACTGGTCTTAGAGGTGATACTGAGAACCTCAACAACCCCTGAAGCCACTGTGGAGATCTTGCAGTGCTTGTCAGGAACCACACAGTTGTTGATGGTTGATGATATGGAAACCAACAGTCTGAGCCAATGAGACATTATAGCCCCAGACCTAGAGCCACCACACAACCCTGCACATGGCAACCTGCATGACTATAACCAGAGTCACAGCATGATTCAGCATGTTTTCAACTGCAGATGAAGGTCTTTTTTTACTGAAGTCAACCCATAAAGTCTATAAGAGCTAAATACTTCTTCAAATGTGCAGATACCACACAAAAAGCTATGAGTCACAAAGACAAGGAAATATGAAACCACAAAAGGAGCACAGTAAACTTCAGTAACTAATCCTGAAGAAATGGAAATACATGAATTGCCCAACAAAAATTTCAAGATTATTCTTCTAAAGATGTTCAGAGAGAACACAGTTAAGCAATGTAATGAAATAAAAAAAAACATATAAGAAGAACATGAGAAGTTGGACAAGGAAACAAAACACATAGAAAAAACAAACAAGAAGTTTTGGAGTTGAAAATAGAATTACTGAATTGAAGAAATAAAAGAAAGAGCTACAGCAGCAGACTATACCAAGCAAAAAAAGGAATCAGTTACTTTAAAGATAATGTCATCTGAGATTATCCCAGAGGTGAAAAAATAAAAATGAATGAAAAGAAAGAAGAAAGCCTATGTAACTTTTGGAATATCATGAAATGAAATGAGCTATGTATCATTTGAGTCCCAGAGGAGAATAGAAGGGAAAGAAAGAAATGATGACTGAGAATTTCTCAAATCAGAGATTTGAACATTTAAGTTTGTGAAGCAATAGACTATGTCATAATTTCACCCCAAAATTATCTTCTCCAAGATACATCATAGGAAAACTTCTAAAATGAAAAACAAATAGAATTTTGAAAGCAGCAAGAGGAAAAAAAATCTCACACAAGGAAACCAACATAAGGCTATCAGCAGATTTCTCAGCAGAAACCTTGCAAGTCCCAGAAGAAAATGTGATGATATGTTCAAAATGCTGAAAGAAAGAATAAACTATCAAACAGAAATACATTATCCCACAGAGTTGTTCTTCAGAAATGAAGGTGAGATATTTTCCCAGATAAACAAAAGCTGAGGAAGTCATTTTTAGCACTATATATGCTGAAAGGAGTTCTTCAAGCTAGAACAAAAGGGCATTAATTAGAAACATGAAACTATGAAAATATACAGAACACTGGTAAAGATAAGCATATAGTCAGATTTAGAATTCCTTAATACTATAATATGGTGGTGTCCTAATCACTTATCTGTAGTATAAATGTTGAAGGACAAAATTATTAGCAATAGCTATAGCTAAAATGATTTGTTCATGAATATAAAATATAAAAAGATTATAGAAAAAAACAAAATTGTGGGAGTAAAAGATTACAGTTTTATATACAATCAAAGTAAATTATTACCATCTTAAAATAGACATATCAATAAGCTATTTTTTTTAAATTTTTATTTATTTATGATAGTCAGAGAGAGAGAGAGGCAGAGACATAGGCAGAGGGAAAAGCAGGCTCCATGCACCGGGAGCCCGACGTGGGATTCGATCCCGGGTCTCCAGGATCGCGCCCTGGGCCAAGGGCAGGCGCTAAACCGCTGCGCCACCCAGGGTTCCCTCAATAAGCTATTTAAAGTAAACTTCAGGGTAACCACAAAACAAAAGCCTATAGTAGATACACACAAGATTTAAAAATAATCAAAATATCCTACTATGGAAAGTCATCAATTCACAGAGGAGGACAGCAAAAGAAGAAAGGATCAAAGGAAATACAAAATAGCCAGAAACAATTGACAAGATGGCAATAGTAATTCCTTGCCCAGCAATAATTACTTTAAATGCCAATGGATTAAATTCTCCAATAAAAAAACAGTAAGTTATTGAATAGACAAAACAAAACAAAACAAAACAAAAAAACCTAACCCAATTGTATGTTGCCTACAAGAGACTCATTTCAGCTTCAAGGACACACATAGGTACACATAAATGAAGGGGTGGAAGAAAGATTTTCCAGGCAAATAGAAATCAGGGGTAGATATATTAGACAAAATAGAGTTTAAGTCAAAAACTGTATTGAAAGGAGCACCTGGGTGGCTCAGTCAGTTAAGTGTCTGCCTTCAGCTCAGGTCATGATCTCAGGGTCCTGAAATCGAGCCCTACATTGGGACTTCTTCTTCAGCGGGGAGTTTGTTTCTCTCTCTCCACCTCCCCCTTCTCATGCACTCAAACACACACACTCTCTCTCTAATAAATGAATAAAATCTTTATAAAAGACTGTATCAAAAGACAAAGAAGTTCACTTTGTAATATAATAAAGGGGTTAATTCATTAAGAATATATATAACAATAATATATGCACCTAAGTAAATAAAGAAAATACTGTAAAGAGTAGAAGACAACAATACAATGACAGTGAGAGGACTTCAAAACCCTACTTTCATCCATGGTTTGGTCACCTAGACAGAAAACTGGTAAGGAAACATGGGTCTTGAAATACTCTTTACATCACATGGATTTAACAGATATTTACAGAACATTTTAGCCAGCAGCTGCAGAATACACATTGTTCTCAGGCACGCATGGAATATTCTTCAGAATGGATGATGTATTAGACCACAAAACATATTTTAGCAAATTTTTTAAAAGACTGAAATCATACCAAGTATTTTTTCCAGCCACAATGGCATAAAAGTAGGTATCAATAACAAGGGGAAAGCTAGAAAATTCACAAATATGTGGAAATCAAACAACAGACTCCTGAAAACTGATGTGCAAATATGAAATCAAAATGGAAATAAAAAAACCTGGAAATAAATGAAAATAGAAACTGTACATACCAAAACATGAGATGAAGCAGAAGGAGCACTGAGGGAAGTATAAAGTGATAAATGCATGGACTAAATAAAAAGATCTCAAGTAAACAACATAACTTTATACCTCAAGGCACATTAACAAGAACAAACTAAGCTGAAATTTAGCTGGTGGGAGGCATAAAAATCAGAGCAGAAATCATTTAAGTAGAGAAGAAAAAAAACAGTAAAAAAGATCAAAGCTAGTTGGCTTTTTGAAAATATAAACAAAGTTAACTAACTTATATCTATATCTACCAAGAATAAAGGAGAAATAATTCAAATAAATAAGAGAAATGAAAGAGAAGACCTTATATCATCTACTACAGAAATACAAAAGATTGTAAAAAGAATACTAAGAACAATTATATGCTGATAAATTGAAAAATTTAAAAGAAATGGAAACATTTCTAGAAACATACAACATACCAAGTCTGAATCAGAAAAAGTACAATTTATGAGCAAGTAATTAACATGGGATTGAATCAGTAATCAAAAACCTCTCAACAGAGAAAAATCCGGACCAGACAGTTTCATGGTGAATTCTACCAAACATTTAAAGATGAGTTTACCCCAAGCCTTCTCAAACTCTTCTAAAAGATGAAGAGGATGGAATACTCCCCAACTCATTTTATGAAGCTAGAATTAGCCTGACACCAAAGCCAGATTAGGATAGCACGAGAAAAGAAAACTACAGGCCAATATCCCTGATGAATATAGATGCAAAATTTCTCAACAAAATACTAGCAACAAAATTCAGCAGCATATTAAAAGGATCATATACCATGATCAGGTGAGATTCATCCCTGGAATGCAAGGATGGTTGAACATATGCAAATCAATAAATATGATGCACCACTTTAACAGAATGAAAGACAAAAATCATGAGATTATCTCAATAAATGCAGAAAAAACATTAGAGAAAAAATAGCATCTTTTTCTCATAAAAACTCTCAACAAATTGAGTGCAGAAGAAACGTACCTCAAAATAATAAAGGCCATTTGACAATATGTCATATTGACAGTTAATGTCATAATGAATAATGAAAAGCTGAAAGCATTTCCTCTGAGACCAGGAAGAAAACAAGGAAGCCCTCTCTCACCATCACTATTCAACACAGTAATGCAAGTCCTATCTGTGTCATTAAGCAAGAAAAAGAAGTAAAGCCATCCGAAACAGAAAGAAAGAAATAAAACTGTCTCAGTTTGTTGATAACATGATCTTATACATGGAAAATCCTAAAGTTTCTACCAAAAAGAGCAAACAAAAAAGACGTGCTGTAAATAATCAATGAATTCAAATTAGTTGTAGGATACAAAATTAACCTCCATAAATAAGTTGCATTTCTATGACAACAATGAACTGTAATAAAAAAGAAATAAAGGAAATAATCCTATTTACCATAGCATTAAAAACAAAAACAAAATTAAGAATAAATTTAACTAGGCAAGTGAAAGATCTATACACTGAAAAATTTAAGGCATTGATGAAAGAAATTGAAGACACAAGAAAATGGAAAGATATCCTATATTCATGGGTTGGAAGTTAATTTTGTTAAAAATGTCCACACTACCCAAAGTCAATGTAATCCCTATCAAAATTCCAATGGCACTTTTCAGAGAAATACAGAAAATATTCTTTTTTTGAAGATTTTATTTATTTATGAGACAGAGAGAGAGAGAGAGAGGCAGAGACACAGGCAGAGGGAGAAGCAGGCTCCATGCAGGGACCCCGATGTGGGACTTGATCCTGGGACTCCAGGATCATGTCCTGAGCCAAAGGCTTAATACTTAACTGCTGAGCCACCCAGGCATCCTGAAAAAGTATTCTAAAATTCATATGAAACCACAAAATATCCTGAATGACCAGAGCAATCCTGAGCACAGTACAAAGCTGGAGACATCACTTTTCCTGATTTCAAGCTACATTACAAAGCTATAGTAATCAAAACAGTATGGCATTGGCATAAAAAAATAGACACTATTTACAATGAAATATTCTTCAGCATGAGAAGGAAGGAAACCTTGCCATTTGTGACAATATGGGTGGACCTTGTGGGCATTATGCTAAGTGAAACAAGTCAGACAGAGGAAGATACACACTCCATGATGTCAGTGGAATCCAAAAACATCGAACTCAGAAACAGAATGATGGTTGCCAGCAGCTCAGGGATGGGGGAAATGAGGAGATGTTCATCAAAAGGTACAATCTTTCAGTTATAAAATAAATAAATTCTGGGACTCTAGGGTACAGTAGGATGTCTGTAGTTAACAATACTATATCACATACTTGAAAGTTGCTATGAGAGTAGAGTTTTAATGTTCTCGCTGTAATAACAACAAAATGGTAATTATGTGAAGTCAAAGACGGTTAACTAACCTTATGGCAGTAATCATTTTGAAATATATACATTTATCTTTTCTTTTTTTTTTTAATTTTTTTCTTTATTTATTTATGATAGTCACACACACAGAGAGAGAGAGAGACAGAGAGGCAGAGACACAGGCAGAGGGAGAAGCAGGCTCCATGCACCGGGAGCCCGACGTGGGATTCGATCCCAGGTCTCCAGGATCGTGCCCTGGGCCAAAGGTAGGTGCCAAACCGCTGCGCCACCCAGGGATCCCTATATACATTTATCAAATCATCATATTGTACACCTTAAACTCACAATGTTATATGTTAATTATATCTGAATAAATTTGGAAAAAATAGTTTGCTTTATAGGTGCTCAAATGTATGACCATATTCTAAAATTTACCTAAAAATATTATTGTTAATAAGATGACATGACAAAAAATCAAACTGCAAAATGTTTGCTGCAAAATCTAACTATTCATTGGCTTTGTGAGAGACCCATATGAAGGTTTTATAGAGTAACTTAGTTGGCACAAAGAGTAGTGAGTGGGTGGTTCACTTCATCCAAGGTGAAGATGAGACCCATTTTCTGGCTTCGTTCATTGTTCTCAAAGTATCTGATGAAGTCTTCTTCCCTGTAAATACGTCTTGATTCTCCATGTAGCTGGTAGTCCTATAGAAACAGCTGCCTCCCTCTTAAGATCACGGTCCTCTGTACAATTTCAGGATTCTTCCACTTGTAATTTTCCACAGACGAAACCACTTAAACTCTGTGTCCAGGCCCACCTGGGACCAGTCCTGTTCCATTTACCAAGGCTGTGCCATTACATAAGTGTAAAGTAATGTCCAACTAGTACTCCTTTCCTGAGATTTCCTCATCCTTGAACCTGTATTTTAATAACTGGACTTTCAAAAATTCTACATCATCTAGAATATTTTTGTTATTATTATTATGGTACTAGATCTTTCCTTCATTTCCTTGAACTAGAAATTCTATCTATTCTGAGAAGACTCAAGCTCCATTCTGGCCATAAAATGAAGGACTTCAGATTTAACTTCAGTGTCCTCATCCATAGTTATTAACACTTACTTCCAGGCTTCTTAGACCTCACCCAATGTCCCTTGATGTAATACTGTATCCCTATGTGCCAGGTACAGTTCTAAGAGCTTTGCACAAACTATGTTGTATAACCCATGCAATAGTCCTATGAAATAGGTACTATTATAATCAGCATCACTTTTTTTTTAATTCAAAGTATTGAGGTATGCAGAAGTTAAGTAGCTTGCTCAACAATTTAGCTTGCAATGCTAGTAAGTGGCAGAGTCAGTGCTCTAGTCCAAACAGTCTGGATTTGGTCACCATTCTGCCTCACTCATTTGCCTGCAAGGGATGCTACTGAAACTCCCTCTGGTGTCTGTGACGGAGATGAACCCCCAGGGGCAGCCTGGTGCTTGGTCCTCAGGAGCCACGGCATACCTGTTCTGCTTCCTTCTATACTCTACTTCTAGTTCTCTTCCCATTTCCTACCTGCCTTAGAATCAGTGGAGGGTTTTTGTTTGTTTGTGCTGTGCTCCCTTATGATCTTACCTGTCTTCCTCATACGTACTGTAACTTGGTTTGGAGAGCTACAGTCTTTTCCCCACCAGTCATCACACCAAATTGAAAAGTTAGATTTTATGCAACAATACATAAATTGTGGAAATTCTTTTCCCTGAACCTTTTTACTTGATAATGTACTTTATTATTGTGTGTATCCACCAACCATATTAAATGTAGCAGCTGCTAATGACCTACTTAATACTTATTATTTGAAGCCATATACACTGTGAGGAACTTTAGTGCATGTGGGGAACACATACACACAGCAGGAAGAAAAGTTACAAAATATTATATGTGCAATGCCAATACACTTCAACTTTTTCTTAATTATGTCATTGAGATAGTAAAGTCATGCAAAAAGCCAGAATTAGTAATATTAAAAGTTATTGTTATTGGGAAAAGCTTCAGTAAGAAAATAGTTTATTTAGTATTCTTGTTTTTCAAACATGCAATGGTCTTACTTCTAGATTTAGACCTCCCTGTCTGTGTGAGCTACAATCCATCCTCCACTGCCAATTACATTACATTTGCTAGTTCAAGAGTTGAATGATATTTGTACCACTCTTTATGCCAATGAAGCCAATTCAGGGTATTTGCAGACCATGATCCCAATCGTGAGGAAACTATCCTAGGATACCCACTAGCTAATAGTTAATTATGCCAAGCTGCCCTAATTAAAATATCCCAATGAAAATATAGCACCACTTATTTGGACTTGATGTGGAAATTAAGTGGCCTTTTAAAACTTGCAATTTACATTTAGAAGGCACATTTCTTGGGAAGAAATAAAATGTCAGGTTGGGATGATTTGTTTTATTGGGATGATTTTCCATAGCACTTTTACTGTCTGAAACTGCATTATTATTGATTAGTTTACATTAATATTTATTAGTATATACTCATTTATTATCTATTTCTACTCATTAGAATGTAAGCTTAAAGAGCATCTATATTATTTCTAATTGTCTTCATAACCTAAAAACTGGACATAGGGCACAATAAGTGCCCAATAGGTATTTGATTAAAAAAAATTACTAAATTACTGAACTTCTTTTAAAAATGGACATTGCTATCTGTGTGTTTAATACACTTTAGAAGTGTTTAGTCTAACAACTGCAAAAATATCTCTCATCTTTCCTAGGATACAGGGAGTGGTATCTGGAAGGGTCTTTCTTGGTTTTATGCCTGCCACCTCCCAAAGAAGATAAATAAATGTCTGAATACAAAGAACACTTTAAAGCAATAAGTTATTATTATATCTGGCTGTCAGGTTTATTAATGCTAAATTCAAATCAACAACAGGAATAATACGAGAAGAAAATTCACATTAAGAAATATGTTCCAAATAACCTATCAGATAAAGGGCTAGTATCCAAGATATATAAAGAACTTATTAAACTCGACAGCAAAGAAACAAACAATCCAATCATGAAATGGGCAAAAGACATGAACAGAAATTTCACAGAGCAAGACACAGACATGGCCAACAAGCCCATGAGAAAATGCTCCACATCACTTGCCATAAGGGAAATACAAATCAAAACCACAATGAGATGCCACCCCACACCAGTGAGAATGGGGAAAATTAACAAGAAAGGAAACAACAAATGTTGGAGAGAGGAGGTGGAGAAAAGGGAACCCTCTAACACTGTTGGTGGGAATGTGAACTGGTGCAGCCACTCTGGAAAACTGTGTGGAGGTTCCTCAAAGAGTTAAAAATAGACCTGCCCTACGACCCAGCAATTGCACTGCTGGGGATTTACCCCAAAGATACAGATGCAGTGAAACGTCGGCACACCTGCACCCCGATGTTTATAGCAGCAATGCCACGATAGCCAAACTGTGGAAGGAGCCTCGGTGTCCATCGAAAGATGAATGGATAAAGAAGATGTGGTCTATGTATACAACGGAATATTACTCAGCCATTAGAAATGAAAAATACCCACCTTTTGCTTCCACGTGGATGGACCTGGAGGGTATTATGCTGGGTGAAGTAAGTCAATCAGAAAAGGACAAACATTATATGGTCTCATTCTTTTGGGGATTATAAAAATTAGTGAAAGGGAATAAAGGGAAAGGAGAGAAAATGAGTAAAAATATCAGCGAGGGTGACAAAACATGAGAGACACCTAACTCTGGGAAATGAACAAGGGGTAGTGGTAGGGGAGGTGGGTGGGTGGTTGGGGTGACTGGGTGATGGGCACTGAGGGGGGGCACTTGGCGAGATGAGCACTGGGTGTTATGCTATATGTTGGCAAATTGAACCCCAATAAAAAATAATAATAAAAAAATAAAGGAAAAAATTTTAAAGAAAAGAAAAATAAATAAAAATACACTTTAACTTGCTATTACACCTGATATAATGTCATCTATTTAAATTACAAGTACCGTTATTGAACAACATATAACAATAAATTGGCACTTTAAAATATCAAAAAAAAAAAAAAAAAAGAAAGAAAAAGAAATGTGTGAGTGGTGGTTGAAAGAGAACAGAAACTATACTCAAGTCTTTATTCTTTCCTATTCTACACCAAAGTCTGTGCAGCACAGACTTTAGCTTCATTGCAGAGTACCTTAATTCACAAAGGCTGACATCATTCGTTATATTCTTTCAAGAAATTACCATTTTTATTCTGTGCTTTGCCAAAGCTTCATGGGGCTGAGAACAGAGGACCACTCTGATTGCTCGGAAAACCATGTTGCCACCCCCACTCCCAACCCACCCCATGTGTCTCTTTAGCACACATCATCTGCCACTGCTTCTGAGCACTGACTTTCCATGGCAAAGATAATGTCACCTTGTTAGGCTTGGGATGGAAATTTAGACAAATGCCTTCCATCACTCTTTAATAACAAAACCCGATTTTTAGTCCTATCTTTAAACACATGAATGGGAGAAAGTCTTCTAATAAAAGAAGTTGCTCATTTGTTATAGTATGTGGCTTCATGCCCATGAATTCATGTTTTGCTGATAACCATTTTCTGCCACATTCACGCCTTAAAATAATGAAGAATAGGACATTCACAACCCGATTCTATGCTTTCTAGCTCTGGGACGCTTGTAGTGAGGAAGGAGCAGTGGTTTACTGCCATGTCCATTTCCATGGGTTGTGAATGATAGAGGAATTTTTTTCTCACTGAACAAATCTGCCAAGACCTTCTTCAATTCTTGCCTTGAAGTTTTGGACTGCAGAATTCATGATGTAGAAAATAATCTAAATCAGATGTTGTAGAGCATGACAGGTAAAGAACATGGGCTCTGAGGTTCTAGTAGCCTGGGTTCAAATCCTGACTCCACCACGTACTAGTCACGTGCCCTTAAGCAAATGACCTAACCTTTGTTTATGCGCAAACTTGGAAATAAGATGTTTGTCACACAGAATTTCTATGAGAAATAAATGAGATAATGCCTCTAAAGAATTTATTTTTTTTAAATTTTTATTTATTTATGATAGTCGCAGAGAGAGAGAGGCGCAGAGACATAGGCAGAGGGAGAAGCAGGCTCCATGCACCGGGAGCCCGACGTGGGACTCGATCCCGGGTCTCCAGGATCGCTCCCTGGGCCAAAGGCAAGCGCTAAACTCCTGCACCACCCAGGGATCCCCGCCTCTAAAGAATTTAGAATAATTATTGACATACTGTCTTTAGTCTTTAGCAAGTAATTGTTGGGTATTTTCTTTCATATTAATATCAGATAAAACTTATTCAGAAAATCACAACATAATAAAATGTTAGTTTGATGTTCTTAACTGGATTTCAATCCTACATTTAATCCTAATGATGATATATCCAGCCTTTTATACGGGCTGTAGGCAGTTTTTCTCTTGGGTGGTAGAGATGGGAGAGAAGCAGAGGGTTTGGATATTGTAAGTTAGCAAATGATGTGAGGAGTTTTAAATGTGAGTAATGTTACAATGGAATTTTTACCATAATCACTTCAAAATAATATTTGATGCACAGCCAGTATTAATTTTATGAAGTTATTTGTATTTTATTCCAGAAAGGATTTGTGATAGGCTAAAATACAATTGTTCCCATACATGGTAACATCTGCATTTTTCAAATTTTAAATGTAGGGTTTTAAATTACTATATTCTTCCCAATAGCTGTGAATATAATATATCCAACCAATGAATGTAAGTAGATTTCCTGTTATTCTTTGATTCAAGTCTTTTTATTTAGTAATTTCTTTTTATTTATAGTCTCCTAAATCTTATTTCTGTCTCAGAAATAAAACATTTTTGCTAGTAATGCAAACATATATAATTGGATGATAAGAATGAATGAGACTCTCAAATATGGCTAACATATCTACTTCTGATTTAATACGGAATTGAAGGATTGGATGTTTTCAGACTGTATTTTACTGAAGAATGTCTCCAGGAACCTCTATAAAAAGGAGCTCTTCATTACATCAGCAGTCCTTGACTTTATTTCCATGTTTTAATTTTGTTACAGCCATTGGTAGGGTTAACAGCTGGAAAAATGAACCAACTAGGAATGAATGGAAGTGGGCCTTATGTTGTGGAAAGGCCACTAAACTGAGAGTCAGGAAATCCAGGTGTTCTTAACAACCCAATAATACCAGCTAACATTTATTGAGTATACAACAAGGACCAGGTGAGCCCAATTTATTTATTATCTCATTTAAATGAAACAGTTTGCCTCTAAAGTAATCCCTCAGGCAAGACGACTAGGGCCAATATTAGGGCAGACTCATCAGGTGTGAACACACAATATTCCACTTGGATAATTGCCCAAGTGCCCCCTTGCAAGGCATGATAATGTCCAAGGCTATCTTATTTTGGAGGACAGATTTTTATCATTAGAGACATTATCAAAGAGCAGGCTTTGCTGGTCATTATTTGAGGCTTGCTGGGTGAATTTAAAAAGGGTTTCTTTGTGTGCTATAACATCCTTTAGGCAAATGGAAGGAACGAATATGGCAGACAAATTAGATAGTGGAAAACAGAATGTTCCTAGTTGGCCTTCAGGAGAAGGAAGCTGGAAGTTGTAACCATGTAGTAGGTTATTTGCTGTGCCCAAGGAAAATACAGAAGCAGTGGCCCAACCACTCAGGTGGAAGCTATGCCTAAGGATTTGGACAAAATAACCACTGGGTCCCATTTGGGACCACCAGTAAACCCCTGGGTGGCATGACTAGTAGAGCCAAATCAGTTACTATACTTTAATATGACAGGATAGCTACACAGTTCCAATGATATCCATCCCATCCTCATGGTACAATTGAGTTAGTTGTTTGGAGTGATTTTTCTATTTCCAGCATAGGGATGCCCAGATATTCAAATGTCCATAACCTAGGATAAGCCACATAACCCATCCCAAATGTGAGCATAACTGCCCATGGCTCTGTTGGTGATATTTCTAGGACATTTCTGGTCAGCAGTTAGGTGAGGTGCCTATGTAGTTTGATTGACAGAAGAAAAAATACCCATGCCCTGTGTTTTTGATAGTGTGTGTCACAGAGCAATTTTCTGGCTCAATATTGGTAATGGCAGAAGGATCAAGAGTACCTGTCCTAGCTTTTTCTTTCTTGAGGTACTGCTTTAGGGTCTTTCAGTTCTCTCCCTGACATGATGATATCCACCATGGCAATTCTGACAAACTAAAGAGGGCATCTGTCCAATACCTAACAGGAAGATTGATTTCTTTGTCAGGGACATTAGTGGGCCCACTGAAGAAAGCTATATCCATCGGTGGCCCATCTCATGACCAGACACTACAGGAGCAGCACAAGTTGAATGTGGAACACAGGTGTTTAGTAGAAACTTATAAAGGGCAGTCTTCCTCTTCTATAAGAATTGTACTTGTGGCCTGACTTTAGATATTAATCTGGCTGCAGTATTAGAAATTTGGTCTCTTATACCACACATGATGGCCAAGGATGCAGCACTGTCAGGCCTGAGGAGTTGGGCCAGGTGTGAGATATACCAGACCAGGAACTCCACTTTCTCCCTTCTCTCAATAGTGAGTGTTCCATTCCAGGTATAGTGCATTTCAGCAGGGTCAGCTTGTAGCAAGACAATGGGATCCCAGCAGTGGTGGAGTAGTTCTTCCTCCACTCACGGGTGTGAAGTAACTCACCCATTCTGCTGAAACATCTTGTTGAATCCCAGCAGCCAACTCCTTTCTAGGCGCTTGGTGTTCTTGGGTGTATAAAATTAGTTTATCCATGGTGAGAGTTGAGACAATGGCTGTTTCTGCAACTTCTTTTCTATTACAGTATTGGGGGCCTTAGAAGGAGTCCCTGGGCTGGCATATAAGGCAATTGGCTTGATAATTCAACTGTATTAAAACCTGAGACAGTACTTTGGTCCACCCAGCCAAGGTGGTTTTACTTGTTGGTAATTTAATATACTTCAATATTCCATTCTTTCTACCAATGCTGCTGCTTATGGGTTATACAGAAGCTGGCAGCTCCATTTAATGTCATGTTCTTTTGCCCAGTCTTGCACATTATGACCTTTGAAATGTGACCCCGATCCTGTCTATTTGATGAGGGTATCCATACATGGTATTTATCTTCTCTAATCCCCTAATGGTGGTAGCCTAGTTTGCTCGGCAACTAGGAAAAGCATGGGTTAGGCCAGATGCAGTGTCCATACAAACTAGGGCATATTTAAGACTCTCATTCAAAGGCAGGGGGACAATGTAATCAATCAGCTAATCCTTTACCAGTTGGGAACTCTGGTGGATGCCATCAAACTCCTCTGGCAGTTGCCTCAGACTTTGTTTATAACACATGATAGACTGTTACTTCATTGACCAAGTCGCTGTATTTCAAGAGCAATCCAGCATCCTTGGTAATATACCATCCCTCTAGAGTAGTTACTCTTGCTATGCACCCAATCTGCTGTATGTATGTGTATGAAGGGTCAATTGCTCTGGCTTATACCAGAGCTAGGACATCAGCTTGCTTGCTTGCTTGCTTGATTGCTTTTTAAAGATTTTATTTATTTATTCATGAGAGACAGAGCGAGCGAGAGAGAGAGACAGAGACACAGGCAGAGGGAGAAGCAGGCTCCATTCAGGGAGCCTGACGTGGGACTCGATCCCGGGACTCCAGAATCATGCTCTGGGCCGAAGGCAAGTGCTAAATCATTGAGCCACCCAGGGATCCCCAACATCAGCTTTCTGATAGCCAAGAAATGTCAGTCTCTCATGAGCAAGGACATGGAAGACAATGAGGATTGCCTCAGTTTTTTGCAGGTGAACCAAATGTCATTTCACATATCCTGACCCCACAAGGGCTTCTTTATGATCATCTACCCCCCAACTTCCCATTGTCAAACCATGGAGTTAGTCCCTTTAGAACAACCCAATTGTCAGTGCAAAGTGTTAATGGGTAAGGCTCATGGGTGATCACCAGCCACCCTGCTTTAAGTTCAGCCCACTGGATGCTGTGGTTTGCTTACATTTCCAGCTATCTGTATACCAGACATTAGTAGGAATTTCTTCCATTCCTTCTGTACAGGCCAGAGCAGCTTCCACAGTGATAGTGACCTATATATTTGGGGGATCTACATATTCTATAGGCCCTAGTAGCATCTGCATTTCTAGACACAGTGGGCTTGTGGACAGGGACATCATCTGTTGCAAATAGGCATGTCACTTAGTCAAAGTGGGAGTTTAAGCAATAGCAAAGGTGGGTGGAACATATTCTCAACTCATCCCCTGATAGGCAAGGAAGTTCTTACTATGATGGTTTGTTCTCCCATGAGAGGGTCTACCTGGAGCACTGTGTACACAGCTAGGAGCTATTACTCTATGAGGGTATATTGGGTTGTTACCCACTTCCAGAGCTAAAACTAAATTTCTGGATGTATATTCCTTCTCTTATCTCTACCATTGTCCAAACCATACATCACAAACATATTCAACTCAAATGATAGCTCTGCTTGGGAGATGCCCATAGCTTTAATCTTCTTCACTAGTAATTCTGCTTCCTCAAAGGCAACTTGCTACTCTGATGCCTAGTCCCACATATGCCCTTTCTTTACTAGGTGTTATAAAGGAGAGTCACTGTGCCAGGTACACAATAAAAGTGCTCGTGAATCCCAAAATCCCTGCAAAGCCTTTACCTTTTTGTTCTTGTGAGTTAGATAGGCTTGCACCTTACCAATACAGCTTCTGGGATACTGCACATCTCACTCAACCAAATGACTGCCAAGAACTTTATAGCAGTGCCTAGGCCTGGAGTTTTCTGTGGGTTCACTGCCCATCCTCTCACATATTTTAGCAAAGCTTGCGGATTGCTCTGCAGCAGAGACAAGTCTTTGCATGTTAACATTATGTCATCGATGTAATTGGGACATTTTACTGATGTGGGGAAAGAAAACAGGAACAGATCTTGGGCTACCTTCCCATGATATATGGTGGGGCTGTACTGGCAACCTTGAGAAAGCATTTGAAAGGTTCATTGTTATCCTTCCAAGTGAAGGCAAATATAACCTGTGACTCAGTGGCTAAAAATATATTGCAAAAGGCATTTGCTAAGTCCAGTCACAGTATGGTATATTCACCACAACCAAAGTATCTAAGACAGTGGAAATGTTGGACTGAGCCACGTAGATAGGGGCACTGCCTTGTTCAACTCTCAGCAGTCCACAGTCATCCACCATGAGCCACTGGCTTTGTTATAAGTCATACCAGGCTATTGAAAGCACTAGGAGCAAGGTGTACAATACTCACTTGGTGCAATTCTTGGATAATTTCTCTTATCTCTTTATGCACCACCCCGCAGACGATTTATATTGGCAGTTACCACTCATTGCAGGAGTGGCAGGCTTACTGGTTCCCAGTTGGTGCTTCTAGCCAGCACTGGTTCAATTAGTCTAATCTGGAGGCAGAATTTCCCAATTGATGTTGGCAGAGTTTGATCCTGTAGGGCATCAGGGGCCATTATGTTTTCTAGTACTGGAGAGATAAAAGCCTATGTTTTACACCTGAAACTAATATAATGGTGTTTGTTGACTATACTTCAGTTCAAAAGAAAAAAATGAAAACCTCATTATGGGGTGGGGGGAAGTATACCCAATTTGCAATGTCAAAGGAACTTTGGGAACACAACCATTTGATCTCCATAACCACTGGACAGTGCTGAGAGAGCCAGAAAACTTCTGAGTGTTTCCATCTATTAGAGTCCATTTGGCTCCAGTAACCACTGGAACTGTCAGTTTTTATTTCTGGAGAAAGAGTGAATAGCAAGCTCAACTTAAGGTCTGTGATTGCCTCAAAAAACTCTCACCTGGAGGCAACCTTGGCCTACATGGGAACCTATAGCCAAGGCATGGGAGCTACCACTCCCAAAAGGACTGTATCCCTGAGGCCTCTGCTGGAGCAGATGGGGCATCAGGGATGGTAGGGGAAGATGAGATTGTTCTGAACTATTGTTCAGATTTTAAGGCTTTACACAAGCCAACCAAGATAATGCAGGGCTGTCAGTCGATCTGTTCAGGTGGAGCCCCTGCAGCAATGAAGTTAAACCAAACTTGCTTTCCATGTTATTTTTACTAGACCTTGTATAGCTGATTGGAGTAGCTTTTTAGTTTTCCAACCTCCCTCTCTGTCTTGGGTATTTCTCAAAATCCATCCCCACCCCCAGGATTTGTCTATTTCCCACAGATCAGCAATGAATTGTCCAGTATCACAAAAGTCTTGTTCCACAGCTAGACGCAGTATGGATGTTACCATCCCATATCAGGTGCTGGGGGTTGCCTGGGGAACTTTCACTTTTATTCCTGCAGTGAATGAGGCCCAATCAGGGCCTTCAGTGAAAGGAAAGTAGGTTGCCTATGTCCTTCCCAATTCCCTAAGAATGTGTTAACCTCCTTTATGGATTTCCAGGGTTCCATATGCCCAGAGAGATCCTCCTTTTTTTTTTTTTTTTAAGATTTTATTTATTTATTCATGACAGACACACACAGAGAGAGAGAGAGAGAGAGAGAGAGGCAGAGACACAGGCAGAGGGAGAAACAGGCTCCATGCAGGGAGCTGGATGTGGGACTTGATCCCAGGACTACAGGATCACCCCCTGAGCCAAAGGCAGATGCTTAACCGCTGAGCCACCCAGGCGTCCCCAGAGAGGTCCTTCTTATTGGGTGAAGCCTTCCTGCAGGATGGAATAATCCAATCTCTAAGGGAGTGAGTACTGTGAATCCTCTGAGCACCACACAAGTGCTGCTAGAGGGCAGGGTATGTTGATGTTGTTCAATTTTCTCTGCCTCATGCCAGGTCAGAGAAATGCCATCACCCCTGTATCTCATAGTTGCACTAGCCATGCCTGGATGCTTTCTCTGGCTTTTTGCTGGGACTTGGCAGCTGTATCAATAAGCTCAGGGAAAGTATTCTTTCCTTTCTTTGCCTTCAGCGCCATGTGTGGTTCCTTGGACAAACACATTAGACCAGTGCTGAGGATCAATGCCTACTCTCTCAAAGCTATGTCCTTGGAACAGCTCCCACTGTGGAAACAGTAGACAGAGCATATAGTCCAAGGACAAAGGAGGGGTTGTAGAGCCTTTAATTATTCAGGTCCAGCTTGTTGGTCAACCATCAGGAACCTCCTCCTAACTACCTCCTCTGACACTCTCAAAGTTGACAGCACTCCAGACAAGTTAGTTGTAAACACAGCCAGATCTCTGAGGATAGGGGCACTTAGATGGCTCAGTGGTTACGTCTTTGGCTCAGGTCATTATCCTGGTCCTGGGATTGAGTCCTGCATTGGACTCCCCACAAGGAGCCTACTTCTCCCCCTACCTATGTCTCTGCCTCTCTCTGTGTCTCTCATGAATAAATAAATAAATAAAATATTTTTAAAAAATCTTTGAGGATATATTTTATATATTTAATGAGATCCCAAGGTTGGGAAGAAAAGATAACCTAATTTTTAAATATTTTGAGTACCTACGATGTGCCAGGCAGTCTGTATCATGATTCCAAAGATTCCTCATTCACTCAGTCTAAATAGGAAAGATACACCAACAATAATAAATAAATAAATAAATAAATAAATAAATAAATAAATAAATAAATAAATAAAATAAGTGATCAGCTAAGTGTACCCACGTTTATATTATATATCTATATATAATTACTTATGTAATGACGTATACAATATTACATATACTATATGTTCTGTTTTGAGAATGAGTTTTAGTTATTGTTTATATGTATCAGTTGTATGTTTCTGCATAGCAATTATCCTCAAATTTCATGGCTTAAAACAACACACATTTACCATTTCACAATCTCTATGGGTCAGGAATCCAGGTGTGGCTTAACTGAGTCTTCTGGCTCAAGGTCTCTTATAAAGCTGCAATCAAGATGTTGAACAGGGCTGTGGTGTTTTTTAAGCTCAGCTGAAGTGAGTCTGTCTCTAGGTTCACTTACATGATTGTTGGCAGATTCAATTCCCAGCACGTTCTTGGCTCTAAGTTCCTTACTGCATTGGCCTCTCCATGGGACAGCTCAAAGGATGGTAGCTGGGATACATAAAAATGAATGAATGGGAGCCCTCAAGAGGGTAAACAAATCAGAAATCAGTCTTTTGTAATCTAATCTAAGAACTAACATCTTGCCCTCCCCTTTTTAAATTGAGATATAGTTCAATATTGTATAAGTTGAAGAGGTACAACATATTGATTTGATACATTTATATTGCAATATACTTGGTAGATAAATAAGTCATGGAGATCTAATACACAGTACAGTGATAATAAACATCTTGTCACTTTTGCTGCATTCTGTTCATCAGCAGCAAATCACTAGGTCCACCTCACACCCAAGCAGAGGCATTAATATCTAGAATTGGGGATCACTAGGGACCATCCTGGAAAGCAGCCCATGTCAGTGTCCTTCATCGTTTGGTTGTTGGACTAGGAAGAGAGTTGGAGCAGGAGGTGAGCGCTGAGCACTGCTAGCACCACTCTCAGCTTACTGTATCTCGTAAGGATTCAATAAAGGCTCTATCCCCAAGATAAATTAAATCCAGAGTGTCTGTTCAGGTTGGCAGCATCCCAGCCCATTAACTTCTCAAATGACTCGTATGCATAATATCTGGAATTCTGAAGGACGTGACAGGGGTTCTGAGCATTAGCTTAGCATGAGTATATATGTCAAATATATTCACTTGAGTTTCTCATAGAAACTTCCAAACTTGAAACAGAAGAAAGCATTCTTAATTCTCTTTAAGTTAATATTCCTTCACTGAAGGGGCAGTCGGGTGGAGGAATGAAAGAATGACATGACAGGGAACAACACACAGAAAATGTTGCTCAAACTTTAACATCTCACAGACGAAAATCTCAATATAAATTGGTTGAATGACAAATCATGAATAATACCTATGTACGCTTACATAATAGTGTATGTCTCTACAATGACTACTGAACTAGGATTAAGTTCTGTGGTGGAAATTTTGGGTGAGCAATAAGAAAATATGAATTACTAGGAGTTCCATTCAGAGCACAGTTGATCCTCACCTAGAGTAAGGGGAGTAAAGGAAAATATAGATAGACTCATAGACTATCTTTATTTTTTTAAAAGATTGTATTTATTTATTCATGAGAGACACAGAGAGAGGCAGAGATAGAGGCAGAGACATAGGCAGTGAGAGGAGAAGCAGGCTCCATGCAAGGAGCCCGATGTGGGACTTGATCTGGGGACTCCAGGACCACGCCCTGAGCCAAAGGCAGACGCTCAACCACTGAGCCATCCAGGTATCCCTAGACTATTTTTAAAAATAACACTGAATGGATATAAGATTGAATTACTTGCATCCAAAATTAGAAACACTTGAGAAAAGGAAAAAAAAAAAAAGAAATCCAGAATTTTGAGATGAATACAATAGTAACCTATTAGTTGAAAATGGCTGTGTTCTCTCTCTCTCTCTCTCTCCCTCACTCTCTTTTCTCCTAAGCTGTGGGCTATGACATCCATAGGAGAAGTTGCTGGCAGAGGCAAGGACTTTTTATTTTCTCGCAGGCTGTGTACAGGAATGGTGAACCAGACTGATGCTCTCATGTTACAATATGCACCCTATCTCGTGATTACTGTGTTGTGGCAAACAACTGATATTTTTGATTGTTAATCCTTTAAATACTTGTTTTCATAAAGACACTAAATTTTCTTTATTTTTTTGTAAGTTATAAATAGTGTAACTTACAAAATGGTTCTCAAACCATTATTGGGCTAGTGTAAGAGTCGACTATGTAGAACATTAGAATTAAGGAAAGGTAACCCGTTCTGAGAGAGCATCTACAACATGCAAGTCAAGTGCTGGATAACGTGTGAATTTCTCCTTCCACACGTAGGTCATGAGTTTGTAACTTCAGTCTCCCTCCCCCAAAGAATGCTCAAATGGCATAATCCGACATTGCTTCATGATTTAAACAATACTGTCTTTCCTATGCTTAGGTTTAATGCTAGGACTCTGTGTTTCTTGAGTAAAGGAATGGTGTACAATATTTGATATTTTATCCATGTTTGTAGAAGAGACTTAAACATGGTAGATTTTAAAAATGTTTTTATTTGCCTGATGAATCAGCTATAATTTAATGTATAGTTATATACATTCAAATGAAATGCAGGCTGTCAAATAAGATGCAGGAAGGAGAATATTTTGTTGGGTAATAATAGTGGAAAAAAGAATAGTGGAAAAAATATGAGGAAGGTTTAGAACTCAAAAGTTTATGTATTCATAGTTTCCAAAGGATATCCCAAAAGGAATGTGTTCAAGAGGGTCAATGTATTTCATTTGAGATGTTTTTCAAAAGCTTAAGAAAAAATAAAATGTATCATTTCTACAAATAAGAAATGATTCTAGGTGTCATATGATACAGATGGTGACACTACTTTGGTGTTCTCATATCTGTCTTCCATTTATTTTATTTATTTATTTATTTATTTATTTATTTATTTATTTATTTATTTATTTATTTATTATAGTCACACAGAGAGAGAGGCAGACACACAGGCAGAGGGAGAAGCAGGCTCCATGCACCGGGAGCCCGACGCGGGTCTCGATCCCGGGTCTCCAGGATCGTGCCCTGGGCCAAAGGCAGGCGCCAAACCGCTGCGCCCAGGGATCCCGTCTTCCTTTTTGTATAAAATTTGTCTTCAGGCAAAAAAAGGCTTGGCCCTTTTTGTGATTGTAAGATGGCTACACCAAGTAAATGCATCTCATCTAAATGTGACAGAGTCCATGTAGTCCATGGGGAAAAAAAGCCTAATTCTATTTATAATTATTTGTAAGGTTGAAGAGTTTCCCAGAAACCCTAGCCAATACATCTCATTAGATTTAAATGTATCACATGTTCATGATCATCTTTTAAGCAGAACATATGCCCAGGCCTGGAATAAAGCTGGCCTTTCCTGGATAAGGTTAAGAGGAAGTTGGTGAACACCTGGACAAAATTAAGATTAGAAAGAAGGATAATGGGGGTGGAAATAGAGGTTAGATAATACACCTAACAGTATCTACCATAAAAATAATTATTCTAAAGTCAAGTAAGTTTAGAAAGTCCTCGGTTTAATTTTATTTCAAATTTTTTTCATTGTGAAAATTAGAGTATTTTTATGCTCATGTGCATTACAAATCTTAAAGGTAGGATATAATGTGTGGCATTTCGCTACCTAGTCTTTTTCTTTTTTACTTTTTTAAGATCTTATTTATTTATTCATGAGAGACACAGAGAGAGAGGCAGAGACATAGGCAGAGGGAGAACCAGGCTCCATGCAGGGAGCCCGATATAGGACTTGATCTCAGGACTCCAGGATCATCACGCCCTGGGCTGAAGGTAGGCTCTCCACCGGGGAGCCACCCGGGCATCCTCTTACTTGTTCTATTTATTTGTTTACTTCTATTTGTTTTGTTATATTATTACATTGTTATAAACTCATGTGACAATATTCCATGGTTTATGAAATAATAGTATAGATCTGTAGGATGCAGGTGGTGTTCATTTTGAACTCCCAGGATCTGAACTCTCTCTTAAAAAAAAAAAAAAAAAAAGATTTCATTTACTTTTTCATGAGAGACTCAGAGAGAGGTAGAGGCTCCCTTTGAGGAGCCTAATGTGGGACTTGATCCCAGGACCCCGGGACCACGACCTGAGCCAAAGGCAGTTGCTCAACTACTGAGCCACCCAGGTGCCCCTGAACTCTCTTCTATGTATGGGAAATTCTACAATTTTTGAAGCTTGGTGGGAAGAAAAGTTCAGTAAGATGTTAAGAGTTGGGAATGTTTCATATCTCCTTTCTCAGTCTGCCTTGTAGCTAGGTCACAGACATAGTTTTGACATAGAAAGTGGTGACTCAAGAAGAAAGTAATGAGAAAATATCTCTCCTTCTCCTCCTCCCCTTATTCCCCTCCTTCTTTTTCTTCTCTTCTTTTTCTTTTTTCCTCCTCCTCCTCCCCCCCTTCCTCCTCCTCCTCTTCTCCCGCCTCCTCCTCCTTCATCTTTTTTCTCTCTCTCTCTCTCAGTGGAAACAGTGTTTTTTTTTTTTTTTTTTTTTTTTCTCTCCAAATATGAACTGAAGTGTGATCTGGAGTGTTTCTTATGGCCACTCAACCTTCAACATAGTTCTCTAGCCTTCCTAATGTTTCTGTGAACTATCCAAAGACTTTTTAATAAATTACTGTTCAGTCTATTTCAGGCACAGTCACATTTTGTTGGTTGCAACTGAGTACCAGGACCAATATAAGTATTGATAGTGAAAATAACATTTTAAAGTAAGAATAAAAGACATTAATAAATGTGACTATATGGTGATTGGTGACTACAGAAGGTGATGATTTATCTCAAAGAATTAGGCTAGCAATGTTGATTACTTCTGAATTGTCAAGAAATATTCACATGTTTAAAAGTGTTCCTGATTTCAGTTTACATTTTTGCATAAAATAGCTTAACGAAACATTGCCAATGAATCCAGAATGACAGGGGAGAAATATTTCCAACCAAAATGTTGAGAACCCCTGCTAATGATAGGTAATTTCTAATGAAGCTAAAATGTATAGCTTCATTGCTAAAATGAATGTATAAGTCACTGGGAAAATGAAATTTTATTATATAAATCTGTTTAAGAAAGCATAAATTTTTTAAAAAGATTTTCTTTCTTTATTTGACAGAGAAATAGAGCCAGAGAGCACAAGCAGGAAGTGGGAGCACAGAAAGGCAGAGGGAGAGGGAGAAGCAGGGAGCCAGAAGCAGGGCTCCATCCCAGGATCCTGGGATCATGACCAAGGTGAAGACATACACTCAATCGACTGAGCCATTCAGGTGCCCCAGGAATGCATAAATTTTACAAACCAAGAAAATTAAAATGTTTAAATTTGAAGGAATATACTCAGGTGTATCAGAATTATATTTAAATCTCCAATATCATTATTTTCATACTCTTTTTTTCAAGAGGTTCAAATCATTTAACTACACTATTGAGTTTGGAAAGTTAAGAACCATCCTTCCCTTTATAGAAAATGTCATTAGTATCATTGCAGCTACTTAAATCAAACTCAGAAAGTTTTATTCATTTTTTAAGGCAAACATTTTTTTGGACAGAACTAAAAAAAAAGTGTTCACAGCTTCAGTATTTTACCTTCTAGCTAAAAATTTACCATGCATGACTCTATACATCAGAATAACAAAAACTTAACAAGTTTGTAGAAAATGGCAAATAATTCTTCACAGGAAGCCTAATCTGTCATGGTTTGGTTAATTTCTAATGGCAAAATAACACTAAATCAAACACACAATTTTCTGTCTATTTTGCTAAGATTAACTTTATAAAAACAAAGTTATAATGTTTTTCTAAGTGCTTTTCATTGGACAAAAATGTATTTCCTCTCCAGTTCTTCATTAGGCAAAATGAAAAATATTCATCTAAAACATGGGCTTGTGTGTGATTATCCAACCAAATAAAATTATTACTGGCAGGCAGGAAATAATGACTTAGAGATAATAGCTATACTGAATCAGATGACTTATGCAAATCTTCTCTCATTGGCAACCATTTTTTCCTGTTCTGATTCTTTTTCCTTTCCAGCATTGCATTAAAAGGAATTCATTTCTCACAGGCCAGACTTGGTTTTTATTTACAAAGCTTGAAGTCCTAATCTGAACTGATTACTTAGAAACATATATCAAGAAATTATGTTGCAACATCAGATTTTGACATAAAATCAAATAAATTTCCGTTGGAGTCTTTTTCATGTTTTATTGATTTTGTATCAACATTCATATTACAACTGGTTTCTTTAATATGTATGTATGTATGTTCTCCTTTGGAAAGAATAGCTCCATCCCCCAGTACCTTTCTGATGTGAATTTTTAGTTTCCACTTTGTATTATTCTTCTCTCTGCATATCTTTATTTCCCTATTTCAGTGAAATCTTCATTTTTCATTGCAACTTCCTGCTAACACATAATTGATTATTGACACAACATGCTGCCTGGCACAGGGTAAGTTTCAATAAATCTTTATTGCACAATGAACTCAATAAGTAATAAAATAAAATACCTTACTGGTTTGTGTTTTCTTTTATATCCCATAAAAATAATCCTAACCACAGAAGTATTCCCGTGGGTTTTTCACATTACACCAATTCTTGCTTCTATGTGGTAGAAGCACATAGTAAACTGTTTCAATAATTCTAATTAAAAATATTCATGTATATTGTTCATTTAATTTTATCTAAATATTGGATTCCAGTTTGTTTCTTAAGCGTGGGTCTAAGGATCAGGGATTGACTTTTTATCACCATCTGTGTTCTTTTGAGTCTGTGATTTTTTTTTTTTTTAGGATTTTATTTATTTGTTCATGAGAGACACAGAGAGAAAGAGAGGCAGAGACATAGGCAGAGGGAGAAGTGGGCTCCTCCTAGGGAGCCCCATGCACAACTCAACCCCAGAACCCAGGATCATGCCCTGAGCCGAAGACAGATGCTCAACTGCTGAGCCATCCAAGCGTCCCAAGTCTGGGATATTTTTGAAGGTTAAGTTATTGGTCCGCATTCCTCTACCTCCCTACCATCACTGATGTGCTTTACCATATAACTTTTGGTTCTTCTCACAAAAGGTAGAGCCCTGTCTTGTGTCTTTAGCTAGTCCATATAGCCTGCTTTAGCCAATGGTGTATTAGTCGTCACACTACAAACAGATATTTGCATAGTTGGGCATGCTTTCTTTTCTGTTTCTTATGTGGCCAGAAGAACATGCCCAGCTGGCCCCCCGGTTTTGGGGGTAGGACAAGAGATTTCTGGAGCAGAGAAATGTTAACCAACTGGATTATAAATCACTCTTATCCCAGCTACCAAAGTATGTTGCAGAAACACTCCAGCCAGCCTGCATTTGTGAGCAAGAAATAAATGCAGATGGTTTTATGTCAAAGAGACTTTGTAGTTGCTTGTTATGTAATAACAATGACTAATAGAGAAACGATTGAAGAGTACTGAGTCACAACATTACTTCCCCCAACCACTCCTGAGAAAATTGGTAATAAAGACAATGATAGTAAGAATTGCTGCTTATTAGTGCCAAATGCCAGCAATCACTAGATGCTTTGCACATTGTAATACCATTTCATGCTATGAAGATGACTCTATGAAGTAGGAAATACTATCCTTATTTCATTCCTAGGAAGGGCGTATAATTTGCCAAAAATCACAAAGATAGGAAGTGGCAATTCCAAGTTTACAGCTCAATGAATTCAGAATAAAAAGCTTTTATTTTGTGCCAAGATGACAAAATTTGCCTTTGATATTCTCAAACTTCCCCTTTGTTTCCCCATTGTCTTGACTCCAGTCCTGTATCCTTCTCAGCTCATTTCCTATTGAGATTAGTACTTTCATGCTGCTTAAGCCTAGATTTTAAGGGCTCCAAATTTAGATTGCCTTCCATTGGCTCCTAATTTGGTAGTGGAGTATATGGACAGCTGGGGTGAGAAAATACTTTCCAATAGTTGTGTAATGTTCATAGCCAAACAAAAAACAAAAACAAAAAACAAAACAAAAACAATAACAACAAAGTTATTATCTGAATAGATTATTCTGTCAAATAAAATATAAGTGAATCACCCAGCTTTATTGGATTGGAATTGTGTGCAAGATAATGAAAGAAAATCAAGGGTTGCTTAATAGACAAAAACTTAGGAACAATGGGGATGTCAGTTTCCAACTTTAGCATTGTAGAATTCAAATGTCATTTGATTAGAGAACACAAAGCAGGAATAGCAGCCAGGGTGATTATTTAAAAATGCAAATCTGATGATGTAACTTGCATTCTAGTAAGTAGAGACAGTCATTTTTTTAAGTGTATTTAGGAAAGGATACATATTTGAGGGGGAACAAAAGTATAGCAGGGTATGGGAGGTCAAATGTTCTGTTTACAATATTTGGAGGTGCTCAGGTCAGGGCACATAGAGAAAGTAACATTGAAAGGGAGTTAGCCCTGTAAATAGAAAGGAGGAAGAGTGCTCCAGGTATAAGGGAATTCCAATGCAAATGTCCATAAGGTAAGAATGTACCTGATATCAAATTTGTCAACATCAAGAGCTTCTCTCCTACCACCAATTTTCTTAATTATCTTCTTAAAAACAATGAAGTTTTTGACCTGGTAAAGAATTATCTGGTTAATTCCTTACCCAAATCTCTGCTTTAATTTGCTTTTATAGATACAGTTTGATTTAAATACTTCTGAGGATAAAAATGAAAAACCAATGCAAAGGTTACAATATATATTCTCTTCCCTCTTAAACATGTCATGATTTTTCACATTAGTTGCTGAAAGTCATATAATATTGTAAATATATGGGTTCACAAATTGGCTTGTAGGAATTCAAACTAGAGAAGATAACATTTATTAAAGAGAGAGATTTATTATGCTATAAAACATATATCACACAAAACTCAATTAGACTCTCTTAAAGTTTTCCATGTTACTCATCTGGCATAGTATAAATTGGCCAATAACTTTCATGCTTTTTTTTTCTCCAGGTAAACATTTTATAGATGCTTATAAGCAAATAATGATTTTTTCCCCAAATATGTTTTCCTTAACTATATTTTCTTAAGTAAATGTGGTACTGTTGGATGCTTACAGTTACATTATAAAGGAAATAGAATTTGTTTATTAAAAGAGATAATTCAGAGCTTTAAAAATGGCTTTGTTTAAAAGAAACTTTTCAAACATTTGCTTGAAAGTGAAATTTTTTACCAAATCTATTAGTGAGTTAGTCTGACAATTCATATTCTCCTTATTCCACATCATTTTGGATAATCAATAATTGGCTAATTTTTTTAACATATTATTTTTCAAATGACTGGGCCTTAATCTGGACAAGCATATCATCAATACTGACATTTGCACAGTGTACAGCAACTGGCTGAGGTACAGATTTATGCTCCTTTCTGATAGGAAACAGGCATAGAAATCAATGAGTTAACAAATATATCTAATGTGTATGTGCTGGTAATATTTATTTCTTTAGCATAACAAAAAAATCAGATTGACCCAGTTGTTTCTGATATGGACAAAGTGCTGGGAAGCTCTTTGAGGTCTCTCTAGCCCCAGTTCCAGTATATAAAAGGTTGTTTAAATCAATTTAAAATATTTACATGAATGTATAAATAAAAGAATATTATAAAATAATATGCTGTTTTTGGAGCAAGTCCTATATAAGAATAGTTGCTCTTCACTTTGTATCATATTTGCTATTAAGTTTCTGTTGACTTTAAAGTAAGATTTTAGGGGCACGTGGGTGGCTTAGTGGTTGAGCGTCTGCCTTCAGCTCAGGTTGTGATCCTGGGGTCCTGGGATCAAGTCCTGCATCAGGCTCCCAACAGGGAGCCTGCTTCTCCCTCTGCCTATGTCTCTGCCTCTCTCTGTGTCTCTCATGAGTAAATACATAAATAATCTTTAAAAAAAATAAAATAAGATTTTGGGTCAAGAACAAAGTCTGCCCTGTTCCTAAATAGGATTCAACTTGAATAGATAATAGCAGTTTTTGTATTCTAATTTCAGTTTTAAACACAGGATTCAGGGGTACCTGGTGGCTCAGTTAAGAATCTGCCATAAGCTCAGGTCATGATCTCAGGATCCTGACATGGGGCTGCATGGTGGGCTCCCTGCTCAGCAGGGAGTCTGCTTCTCTCTCTCCCAACTGCTCATGTTCTCTCTTGGGGGTTCACTCTCTCTCTTTCAAATAAATAAATAAAATATTTATTAAAAAAAGAAAAGAAAACACAGGATTCAAGTTGAAGGAATAATTAGAAATCCTTTTAAGAGGATTGGTGAAAAACTTGGGCGTCATATAGGACATTGATCAGCCAATTAAAATAATTGTAACTATGTAACATTTACAAATACTAAAATACTTTTAATTCTTTAGAAAGATGCCTAAGAATAGTTTTAGGCATGTATGTTTTTTTCTAATTCCTTTCTTTCATTACCAGCTGATAATATCAGGAAATTGCAATGATTCACTGTTAGAGCATGAGCCTTTTAGATCTTTGAAGGATACTAAGCTGAGAAGAATATATTGATTGAATTTTGTGCAATCTGTCTAGGTTGCATTTCTAGTTAGAATAACTTAGTTTGTTCCAGTGTTGTGTGTGACCCTGATGATATCTATCAAAGGAAATTGTTCATTTCTTTAGCTTTATTTTTATTGCTTTATTGACTCTGTGTTGAATGTTCAGTTTAGACTGAACAACTTGAAATAAGACCCAAGAAGCAGCACCCCTATCCTGATAAACAGCAAAAAATCACTCACTTTTTTGCGCCTTTTGCAAATCATGATTGCTGTTCTGATCAAAAAATGCAGGTCGCTGGCCTTTCAGCAAATTCTCTTCATCAGCCGTCTGAATGCTTCCTTTGAACAAAAAAAAAAAAAAAGTAAGAGACAATGAGTAAGTTTGGTTTAAAGACTGGTAGGTTATTTATTCAGCCAAATGTAGAAAAAGGAATGGTGGAATTTTTGAAAAAAGAGCTTGAAGGAAAAGTGAGTTACTTGAGGGTGAAAACCCAAGTTAATGAGGAGTTTGGAAACTATAATGAAAGGGCAGTGAGTATCAGATAACTTCACGGTCACCACACAATAGTGACTTGGGACGGATGCTGTAAAGTGCAAGTATGTAGTCGTTAGCTCCAGCTTATAGATCTTGGCCCAACAGAAACATGTCCTACATCTCTTCTTCTTCAGCATCTAGCCTAGAAACACACATGCATGTGCACACGTGCGTGCATATGGACATAGACATGCACACGGCATGATATATCCCTTGAGTACACTGGCCCTGAAATTATGTTTATCTAGTACGGTATAGGGCAGAAGGCTGGGCTTTTACAGAAAGAGCGCAGGATTCAAATCCGGTTCTTACTTTTACTACCTTAGTGTTCATGGACCAACTATTTAAAATCTACTGAGACTTCATTTCTTCTCCTGTGTGAATATGGATCATAGCCTAATTGGTGTGTGAAAATGATGATCAAATGTCAGACTGCCCAACTCCTAGCATGGCACAGTGTTTTTACACACATCAAGTGTTCAATAAATTGATTGTGGTGTTGATGGATATTCTCCACTTCTTCCATATTGTTGCTAATTCATCAAGTAGAAATCTAACTTCTATTTTTGTAGTCCCAGGAAAGTCACTCCAAAGCTCTAACTTTCTACCCATGCTCTCTGACATGTCCCAATGTAAGATAGTTTTTCTCCTTAGAAATTTTGTAAGAGTATAACATCCACTAACAATAACAATTTAACAATAACAATAACATCTTTATTGGGTGGAGTTAGTGCTTTAACAGCTAATACCTACATATGCCCTGACTTAACCTATGACTATCTCTTTAGGATTGCCTACCAATGAGAATGGGCTATAAGAATTCTTTAAAAAAAAACATTTTATTTATTTATTCATGAGAGATACAGAGAGAGGCAGAGACATAGGCAGAGGGAGGAGAAGCAGGCTTCTTGCAGGAGCCTGATGCGGGACTCGATCCCGGAATTTCAGGATCATGTCCTGAGCCGAAGGCAGATGCTCAACCGCTGAGCCACTCAGGCGTCCCTGGGCTATAAGAATTCTACTTTTCTCCTTTCTTGTGATAAATGTCTCTGGATATGTCAAGAGTAAGGTACTCCATTTCATTACTGAGTTTTCTTAGCTTCTCTGTGATTGAGAGGTAAGCTTAATTCAGAGGAAAATGTAATGTGTCAGATATTTCTATATATCAAGCTACCCTCAAATCTAAGCATTTTAAGACAACAGCCACTATTATTTTCTTTTAAGATTTTATTTAAATTCAAGTTAGTTCACATATAATGCAGCATTAGTTTCAGGGATAGAATTTAGTGACTCAGTTGCATGTAACATCCAGTGCTCATTACATCGTGTGCCCTCCTTAATGCCCATCACCCTATTACCCCATCCCCCCACCCACCACCCCTCCAGCAACTCTGTTTGCTCCTTCGAGTTCAGTGTCCCTTGTGGTTTATCTCCTTCTCTATTTTTCATCTTATTTTATTCTTCTCTCCCTTCCCCTATATTCCTCTGTTTTTTTTTAAGTTCTGCAGATAGTGAAATCATATGGTATTTGTCTTTCTCTATTTCGCTTAGCATAATACACTCTAGTTCCATCCATGTCATTGTACACGGCAAACTTACTTTCTTTCTTTCTTTCTTTCTTTCTTTCTTTCTTTCTTTCTTTCTTTCTTTTTTCTTTCTTTTTTTTCATGGCTGAGTTATATAGTCCGTTGTATACCACCTCCTTTTTTATCCATTCATCTGTCAATGGATATCTGGGTTCCTTCCATGTTTTAGCTATTGTGGATAGTGCTGCTATAAACATTGGAATGCATGTACCCCTTCAGATCACTACTCTTGCAACCTTTGGATAAATACTTCATACTGTAATTGCTGAGTCATAGGGTAGTTCTATTTTTAAATTTTTGAGGAACCTTCATACTGTTTTCTGGAGTGGCTGTACCAGCTTGCATTCCCACCAGCAGTGTAAGACAGTTCCCCTCTCTCTGTATTCTTGCCTACATCTCTTGTTTCCTGAGTTGTTCATTTTAGCCATTCTGACCTGTGTGAGGTGATATCTCATTGTGGGTTTGATTTGTATTTCCCTGGTGCTGAGTGATGTTGAGCACTTCTTCATATGTCTGCTAGCCATTTGTATGTCTTCTTTGGAGAAACATCTGGTCATGTCTTCTGCCCATTCCTTAACTGGATTTTTTTATTTTTCGGATGTTGAGTTTGATAAGTTCTTAATAGATTTTGGATACTAACCCTTTATCCGATGTCATCTGTAAATATCTTCCTCCATTCCATGGGTTGCCTTTTAGTTTTTTTGATTGTTTACTCTGCTGTGCAGAGGCTTTTTATCTTGATGAAGTCCAAATTGTTCATTTTTGCTTTGGTTTCTCTTACCTTTAGAAATGTGTCTTGCAAGAGGTTGCTGCAGCCAAGGTCAAAGAGGTTGTTGCCTGTGTTCTTCTCTAGGATTTTGGTGGATTTCTGTCTCACGTTTAAGTCTTTCATCCATTTTGAATTTATTTTTGTTTATAATGTAAGAAAGTGGTCAGTTTAATTCTTCTGCATATGGCTGGTCCAATTTTCCCAACACCATTTGTTGAAGAGGCTGTCTTTTTTTCCACTGGATATTCTTTCCTGCTATGTTAAAGATTAGTTGATCATATAATTGAGGGTCCATTTCTGGGTTCTCTATTCTGTTCTATTGATCTATATGTTTATTTTTGTACCAGTATCATACTGTCTTGTTGATCACAGCTTTGTCATACAGCTTGAAGTCCAGCATTGTGATGCCTCTCACCTTGCTTTGCTTTTTCTATATTACTTTGGCTATTTGGGGTCTTTTTTGGTTCCACACAAATTTTAGAATTGTTTGTTCTAGCTCTGTGATAAATGCTGGTGGTATTTTGATAGGGATTGTACTGTAAGTGTAGATTGCTTTGGGTAGTATAGACATTTTAACCATATTTGTTCTTCCAATCCACGAGCATGGAATTTTTTCCACTTCTATGTATCTTCCTCAATTTCTTCCATAAGTGTTCTATAGTTTTCACAGTACAGATATTTTACCTCTTTGGTTAGATTTATTGCTAGGTATCTTATGGTTACGGGTACAATGGTAAATGGGATTGATTCCTTGATTTCTTTTTCTGTTGCTTCATTCTTGGTATATAGAAATGCAACAGATTTATGTGCACTGGTTTTATTTTATGTGGCTTTGCTGAATTCCTCTATCAGGTCTACTAATTTTTTGATGGTGTCTTTCAGATTTTCTACAGAGTATCATGTCATCTGAGAAGAGTGAAGTTTTGACTTTTTCCTTGCTGATTCAGATGGCTTTTACTTCTTTTTGTTGTCTGATTGTGAAGCCAGGACTTCCAATACTATGTTGAGCAACAGTGCTGAGAGTGGACATCCCTGTCTTGTTCCTGACCTTAAGGGAAGGCCCTCAGTGTTTCCCCATTGAGTATGTGTATCTTTCACATACGGCCTTTATGATGCTGAGGTATGTTCCTTCTATCCCTATTTTCTTGAGAGCTTTTATCAATTAAGAATGTTATATTTTGTCAATTTTTTTTTGCATTTATTGAGTGAATCATATGGTTCTTATACTTTCTTTTATTAATGGGGTTTATTCACTGATTTTGAACCACCTTGCAACACATGAATAAATCCCCTTTGGTCATGGTAAATAATCCCTAATGTATTATTAAATTCAATTAGCTAGTATGTTATTGAGAATTTTTGCATCCATGTTCATCAGGGATATTGATTATTATTATTTCTTAAGTTTTTTTTAAGAAACCACTTATTAGCTGCTTGTATCAAGTTTGGTTCTGCCCCGTGTCCAAAATAAATCTGTTCTACATGTCCAACCTTAAAAACATTGTGGGAGGGCATGATCAAAGGACAAAGATTCAGGAGGGTGCATTAAGTTAATAGAAGTTGAGTGCATTGATTATTTGTAGGAATTGCACTTTGGCCAGAGGTTCAGGCCATTTTTTTTTTTTTTAAACCTGTGTCACCTGTACCAAGGCTGATATTTGACTCTGCCTCTACTGTCTTTTTCTCAATTGATTCATAATGCTCACCCAAACAGATGATAAGCATAAGGGAGATTTGCCCAACAAAACAAAGAAATACTCTGTGTGTGTGTGTGTGTGTGTGTGTGTGTGTGTGTGAATTACCCAGCCAGCCAGTGCTGGCACAATATACAGGGATAGATATCAAGCTATCCATTCTGTTTTATTACATTGATTAAAATTCAGGAAACCTAAAGAATTCAGAACTTCTGAAAGAGAATTTTCCAGGTACTATATTTATTAGTGTGAAATTCTGAGAAGAGAAAATATTTTAAAAATCACTAAATTAATGATTTGAGACTAACAAAAAGCATGTGATGAGAGAAAATTTTTGTTGGAATCTGATTGGGCTACATTCCTGCATTGTGTTAAGTCCCACGATCTCTCATTTCCACTTTCTAATTTGGAAAATTACAATAAACCTCCCTTTTTTTTATTTTAAAGATCTCGCTCTAGAAGATCTCTGTTTCTGAAGTTGCATTGTAAACTTAAACATGTTATAAAATGAAATGCTCCAAACATGTCCCAATTTTATTGGTATCTTACAATCTTAGCATGGGATAGAACTTTAAAGAGCAGTTTCAGTAATTAGTACTGTGCATGGAATATAGCAGGTTCTAGGGCAGTTAATCCCCATTTGACTGATCATCCTGTATATGACCTATCAGTCACTCTTCCAATACCAAGATAATTGTCATTCTTATTTTCTTGGAAACATTTTTGTTTTTAACATGTTATTATTTCGAAGTATTTCAAAAGCTGTTTTGGTGAAGATCCAGAGTTTTCAGCGTATGTAAGTCATATTCTCAAAAAAAAAAAAAAAAAAGAACAAGTAATTAGTAAACAATAAAGTACTTTCCCTTGTTGAGTGATAGCAAACAAGGCTCCATTTGTGCCTCTAAACCATAATAGACAAATCCAGAGTTTAAACTAAAATTATAAAAAACAAAACAAAACAAAACAAAATAAATAAACTAAAATTATTTTGAGCAAAGTGGAACCAGGTGGGAGAAGTGAAGCGCCAGGAAGTAAAATTTAAGATGGTGTTCACTTTAAGGTACAGACCTTGTACTTGCACCACAAGGAGGGTGAGTTCTTCCTTAAATTATGCACTATAGGGTTTTGCTTGCCTTGCCCTAATCCAGCTCTAGTTGGGACGCTGAAAAAATATTAGACATTCTTTCACAGGTAGAATGGGACTTTAAACCAATCAGCAGGTAAGCACCAAATGTTGCCCAAAAAGGAGTGATTCCTTTTTCTGCATTTACATTCAAAGCTTTCTAATGGTTTTGTTTCTGGTTTTTCTGTTGTTGTTGTTGCTGTTGTTTGTTTTCTTTCTGTGTTTTGTTTCTTTTTGTTTGTTTTTGTCTTTTTTAAAGCAACCTGAAACATTTGAAAAATAAAGGGCGATTTTGGCACAATAATCATCCTGGAAGTACTAGGTAAGAGACCCTAACCAGTACTAGGTAAAAGACTCTGGTCTGGTGAAAAGGAGTTTTAGATTCTTAACATGGTTTTGAATCCTACTTCCACCCTTTTGGGCTCTGTGACCTTGGATGGAAGATTTTTAGCCTTATCTGGCAAATGAGGGTGATTTTATTTTTTTTCTTAAGATTTTATTTACTTATTTATGAAAGACATAGACAGAGAGAGACAGAGACACAGGCAGAGGGAGAAGCAGGCTCCATGCAGGGAGCCTGATGTGGGACTCTCCTAGGACTCCAGGATCATGCCTTGGGCCGAAGGCAGGCACTAAACCGCTGAGCCACCCAGGGATCCCCAAGGGTGATTTTAATAGCACTTAACTCTTATGTTTTATGTGTGTGTGAGAAACTTAAATGTAATAATGTATATAAACTTTCAACATAGCAACTGGTTTATAGAAAGAACTCAACAAATGATAGGTACTATTATTGATATTATTTTGTTATTATTGTTATTAATTTGTGGCAAACACTTGTCAAATAATCTGTCTTTAGCACTGCAAATTCACTCATAGGATTCAAAATATGTGTCCTGAAATAGATTTGAAAATTGTTTCCCTTCTACATCACTTCTGATGATTCTTGTGAGAAATCTTGGAATTTCTGGAAAATTGAAAGAGAAGGAGTAGAAAAAAGGCAGAAAATACAGGAATCAGAAGAATTATGAGATCTATGATGAGATTAAATATAATTTGGATTTTGAGGATACTTGAAGAGAAGATTTAGAATAATTAATGATTATTTGTAAATGTAGACTTGGCAAGCTATTTTTTATATCTTCTGAAATAAAATAAATATATATGTTTTTTTCATTTATGGTGTAGTTTGGACAAATTGATTGCTAAGGACTCACATTATCAATTCACTAATTTGATCCCAATCCTTCAACACCCAAGACATGCACAAGTAAACAGTACATCTTTTTATTGCATCTTTTGAAAATTGTGGAAATATGGGACTAAAATGTTTCAACATGAAAAGTTTAAAAAATTGTTAATAGGATGAATAACATATTATTTGAACACTTCTAAGAAATAGATAACAATGTAAATAGTATGTATGGCTTTTTTATGGAATGTCTTTGGTGCCTCACACTTAGCCAACATTGCACATCTAAGAGTGCCATTTTGGCATATTTCCTCAAGATCTTCAACCTCACCCTTTGCCTATTTCTCAGCTATTTCAATGGTGCTCAAGGTGAGTTTTTAAAATTTTTATTTATACTAATATGATGAAAGGAGGTATAAAACAGTCCAAAAGACTAGAATTTTATGTTCAACAGACATGAGTTGAAGCCAGTTTCTACAATATGAGTTATCTGGTGGTACGGAAGTTTTAAAATTTCTGAGTTTAAATTTCTCCGTCTAAAGAACAGAGAATAATATTTATTTCATAAAACCACTTTAAAGGTGGAATTTGGGGGACAACTGGGGCTCAGTTGGTTGAGCATCCAACTCTTGCTTTCAGCTCAGGTCATGATCTCACAGTCCTGAGATGGAGCTCTGACTCAGGCTCTGCACCGAGCATGGAAGCTGTTTGGGATTCTCTCTCTCCCTCTGCTCCTACCCCTGCTCATACACGCTCTCTCTCTCTTTCTTAAAAAAAAAAAAAAAAAAGATGGACTTTGAAAAAAAATATAAAAATGTTTGGCAAGATACTGGCACAAATAAAGTGTTCAACTTGTAGTACCTACTAAAAATATGTTATTACTTAATTAATAATAAGAAACCTGTTCTCTGTCAGGTATTAAGCTAAATCCTTGAACCGCAAAGATAAATATGACACGTTTTCTACCCTCAGTGAGTTCTTGGTGGAATAATGAGAAGGCAAAAGAGACAAATAGATACTGATAATGAAGCACAGAGACCAAACACCAGGCTAGACCTTGGGTTCTCGGGGAAAGCCTTCATCTAAGCTAACTCCTGAAGAATGAGCAAATATTACTCTGGGAAGGAAATGGGAAACACATTGTGGCTGGCAGAGGAAACAGCATATGTAAATACCGACTGGTTGTAGAGCAGATTGGCTAAAGCAGAAGGTGAGAAATGAAGGAAATACAGGAAAGGAAATGAGAGATATAAAGAGGCCAGATCTCAAAAACAATTTCGAAGTCAGGCCACGGATTTTGAACTATATCCCAAGGGAAATAGAAAAGGCCATTGAATGATTTTAAGGTAAAAATTGAGATTTTCACTTTAGAATGGTCACTGGATGTTAGAGAAATTAGAAAAGTCAAAAGACTACAACCTTTGTCCCAATTACAACAGGAAACTGCCCTGAAATGCGGTCTTGACAGTGAGTACAAAGTAGATAGATTTGAAGAATCTTGAAAAATAATACCTTGTTAAGACTTAGTAAATGAACATAGTTCACCAAGATTCTATTCTGTTAATGCTGATAAAACTACCTCACAACTAGGTGGCTAAAACTGGTTATCTAGCCTTTGATCCTGAATATGTCCCTTTTGTCGATCAGAAGTTGAAAGGGAAAGAAATTAATCTTTTAGTCTCTCTCTTCATTTTTGGGTATTTACATGAAATAAATTATGAATTGGTTTTTAACATTTCACCATTTTCTTAGTTAATTTAATGGCTAAGCCAGTTAATTCTATTTCACTTCTTCATGTCAACTATATTGGCATGATTCCCAGGTATGGTATCATCCTAGCCTTCTAACATCACAGAGAATATTGGATTTGTAAATGTTAGCATGCTGACTATTATGCAGGAGGATACAATTTTCTTTATTATTATTTTTTAATCTTAAAGAATTTCACTAATGAAATTTTCTTCATGTTTTCCACTTTCATTTGGAATATTATTATTTTTACCATGTCATCCAACAAGCATCACTATGTTGGAGAACTGATTAATCAGGACCAGTCATTTAAACTGACTTTTAGCACAATTTCACTCCTATTTGATCTTGAATCCTTTAAGATTTCCACTCAGTAAAGAGGCCCATGTCCTGAAAAAGATTGATCTTGGAAGAAAGAAGGAGAAATGAAGAGTTGGCATGTTGAGAAGGAAGGAAAAGTTTTTGAGAAGTGAGCTTGGAGAGGATGAGAGGAGTTATGTCACACAGGAGGTTGTAGATCATGTCATGGATTTCACATTTTATTTCAAGTACAAGTGGGGCAAGGGCATATTAGCACTGAGTGTTTTGAGCAAAGTAAGGACAAGATCCATTTTTCATTTTAGGAAATTGTCCTGAATGCTCAGTAGAGAAAGTATCAGAGACAGAGCCAAATTGAAGTTAAGGAGACTTTCAAGACTCTTGGAACAATGTTCTATTATTACAAATGGGATGTGCCAGTGGTTTGAACTATAGTGGAAAATGGCATAAGTATAAAGAGATTCAATAAATATTTTGGGGGGGTCCTAGACAGGACTAATAATGTATTTTATGTGGATGGTGAGGGAAAGTGATGTTAGGTATGATTCCCAAGTTTTTCTACCTAGCATTTCAGAGGAAAGTGAATTTACCTACTTAAGTGGAGATTAGTCTGAAGTGTTTTAGTTTATTATTCCGACTATATGATGTTCTGTCAAAAGATCAGTGATTTCTAGAGATTCAGAGACAGGGAGAGATAAATGGGTAAAGCATGAGGGATTTTTAGCACAAACTATTCTGTATTATGATACTATAATGGTATATGGTTCTGAGACTCTCTCTCTCTCTCTCTCTCTCTCTCTCTCTCTTTTTTTTCTGAGACTCTCTTTGTTCTGAGTTTCACCATTTGTGCTTGGCCATTAACCCTGTTATTTATGTATATTATTATATCCTACAAAATGTTGATTATTTCACTAGAAATTAATTTTATATTTTTCAGAGATGGAGTTGTTAGCAAATTATATTCTTTTAGAAAACAATGGAAAAAAGGAGACCTGGGGACATAGAAATAAAAGTACTAAGTATTTGATGACAATCCCAGCTTACTGCAAGGAAACAGCTTATATCTGCTAGCCAAGTAACCCCTTGTGAAGGGTATTTCAAGCAAAATCTTATTAGCTCTCCTGAACTCTCTATCATTTTTGCAGATCTTATTTATACAAAGAAAATTAAATTTTGTCTAGTGTCTCATTTTTAAACAGCCAGATATATTTTCAGCAAACTTTAAAGAGAGAGAGTGGGGAAGAGAGAGGGTTTTATTTATTTTAAATGAGTTTACTACTTTTTCGTGATCTAGATTAAAATATAGACTGGAGAATACAGTGCTGATCAACGTGTTCCAGGGACTATAGCTAGTAAGCAAATTCTGTTACTGGCCCATATGAGGTAAAAACAAAAATGTAGATTAAATTCATAGAGATTTGCATTGTAATGTGATACTGGTATGACACTCAAACACTTGATCAATTGACTCAATTTATTGAACAGAGTATATAGACCAGTTTCCATGATCAGTCCTGTGGTATGAACGGAGTTATAGTCATATACGGAGACCAGATATTGGTCTGTGATGGTTTGGAGAAACACTGCTGCAACTTGCAAGATTCACTTTTTGATGTCATGGGGATACCGGTATTGAGAGAGATGCATGCCATCTCCATGGAAACTGAAGTAGAAATACAGCTAAAGATCTATGTGACTGTTAAAAAGGAACAGCAGCGTTCTATGAACATGTTACAAGCAGAATAAAGCAATCGGTGGTTTCAACTATCGGCCTTAACTAAAAATTACAGTGATAAACACTTGAATTGGAGGTGTTGATTTCTGATTAAGCTGCTTTGATCCATGGGCAGGCAGCCCTAGGCAGCAAGCTTCAAAGTGACAGGAGGAGCATCAAGTACTATTAACGTGGAGGTACCAGTCTGCAGACCTGTTCCTATTCGTTATTTCCTCTCTTGTATAATCACTCGCCATTATTATCCTTGGACTCCGCTGCAAAGTCATACTTTTTTTTTTTTTTAACAAATGTTGCTGATTTGACAATATGAATGCGTTTAGGATCATGTCCTCATGTCATTACTCTAAAAACTAAAGTATCATTTTATATTCTGCTTCTCACTTTTATACCCAAAAATAACACACAGAAACACTGAATGTAAAAAAAAGAAGAAAGAAAGAAAGAAAGAAGAAAGAAAGAAAGAAAGAAAGAAAGAAAGAAAGAAAGAAAGAAAAAGAATAGAGAGCTTTTTTTGTTTTTAAGATTTTATTTATTTATTTATTCATGAGAAACACGAGGAGGGTGGGTTATGGGCAGAGACACAGGCAGAGGGAGAAGCAGGCTCCATGCAGGGAGCCCAACACGGGACTCGATCCCAAGACTCCAGGATGACGCCCCAGGCCAAAGGCAGGCCAAACCGCTGAGCCACCCAGGAATCCCCTCGAGTGCTTCTTATACTTCTTCCCACCACAGTAATGGGTTGCTAAACTTGGACAGGTAGAAATGGTGGCTGCCTGGTACTGCCAGCTTCATTCTTCATTCTCTCCCACAGTTATAAGTAATTTTTTCACAGTAGAAGGAAAGGTCTCCCCTGCTGAGACCTCCACTGCAAATACCACAATACTCTGCTGTGTGAATACACCAGGTCAACTAAATGCAGGGGAAGCCCGAGGGATGCAGCGGCTAAATCAATACTGCCAGTTACTCCTTGTTGGCCAGTGAAACAATTTAATCATTTTGTTAATAGGATAGTTATTTTCCTTTCCTCAAATATCAATTAAAGGCAACTGGAGTGTGGATTGTATGTTTTCATTAGAAACCAAATTAATACAACTGTAATCGTTGAATTCTCCTGAGTATGGGCACAGACCGACACTTTTATTCTATTTATCCACTTGTGTTTTGAATCAGTGCAAGGGACTTAATGGCTTCTTAATTTAAAGTGCCATTCTCTTAACTTTTATTTCTCTGGTTTCCTCTTCTTTTATTGGGTTATCAGAAACACTCCAATGGATAAAATTTCTTTTACAATATTTACAGTGTGAAACATACCAGAAAATTTGGTGATGTCCCATCTGTGTGTGTTGTTCTGAAGAAGGAATTTTGATGCAGAAAATCAAAGATTGTTCACCTTTCATTATTTGGGAATAAATAGTTTAATGTGAGATTTGTTTCCTGTAACAATTAAGCAGTATGAATAAATATGATTTTTCTTTTTAGTCCATATGCCTTCAAAAGCAAAGTTGGAGAACCAGGGAGGTAGGAATGAAGTGAGTCTCTCTTTGAGCACATTTTCTAACAGAGACTTCTTTTTTATTTTTAATTAAGTTTTTTGAGGATGCCTGGGTAGCTCAGTTGGTTAAGCATCTGACTCTTGGTTTTGGCATAGGTCATGATCTTGGGGTCCTGAGATAGAGCCCCATGTCAGGCTCTGTGCTCAGTTTAGTCTGCTTCTCCCTCTCCCTCTGCTCCTCCCACTCCCATACTCTCTCTCTCTCTCTGTCTCATAAATAAATAGAATATTTAAAAAAAAAACCTAAGTTTCTTCATTTTAATTTCAGTATAGTTAACATACAGCATTGTATTAGTTTCAGATGTATAATATAGGGATTCAACAGTTCTGTACCTTATTCGGTGCTCATGATGATACGTGTACTCTTTAATTCCCAGGGGCTTCTTTAAAATACTTTTGAACATAATATCCTGAAATAGTCATTTTAAGGATTATAATGAAATATATTTGATTAAATAGCAAAATATTTATTCTATATTCTATATTTTGGCTGATTAGTCTACCTCTGGAAACACCTTTAAGAAACACATTTCTAAGAAATTCACGGCAAGTTTTGAACACACAGATACCCGTATAAGAAAACTGATTTTTGCTTCAGTTATGAAATTACCAAGGGGATAACATTTAGCTTTCTAGGTGTTCTGGTTAAGTGAGGTTAGGCAAAGCAAATTGTGCAGTACTTATTTCCTATATCTGGAGAAATATTTTTGTAAGTGACAGTTTGTCACCTTAAATTTCATACTCACTACTTTCTAAGAATAATTGTTTCTCCACTGTAGGGTGTTTACTGGTTATTAGATTTGTATTAAGAGGAGACTTTAATCACCCATAAAGTCTCTAGGAAAGCAGATGCATTTAAAATGTTTAAAAGAGCACAAAAGAGAATGCTTAGATACATCAAGCTGAGGCCAGCTCTTGGTAATGATTTGGATTCATTTACTCCTTCAACAATTAGGAGCCCATTCAGTTCTTCACAACTATAAAAGAGCAGTGAAAGTGTTTTCCTAAGCATTGGTCCCATTACTTGAGAAATATGAACGTAAATTTAAATTATATGTTTCCTAATGCAGTATTACTTACTTCTTAAAAAAATGTTGTCAGTGAATATGTGGTTTTGTTTGAGAGGCTGGGATGATGAGGGTTGGGGAATGACTACTGAGCTCATGTGGTGAGTTATGTGGATGTTGGGACTTACAAGTTAAGTTAAAATTTCCTTGGAATTAACTCTGTATTTTTAGGTACTTAAAAGAGAGTTTTTTGAAGCATTGTTTTCTTATTAATTATTAACTTGTTTTGACTTTCCTTTAAAAGGAAGAAGTCAATGCTGAAGTTTATCCAAAGTGGCAGATTTTGTAGCTCTTAAAAAAAATTTACTTTCAGAGGCTGTATTTGTATATCCAGACTATGATTTGTCTAAAATATTAAGAGTTCAGAAATTATGTGAATTTAAAATAAAGGATTTGACCTGTATAAGCGTCTCCCTCCTTGTAAGCTAGTTAGGTCATGTGTGTAGAGAATGACTGCTATGCAGATATACGTATTATCAAGAGCTGAAAGTTTACCCTGACTATAAAAACATTCTTTGTATTCCAGGGATTTAGAATATTCTTCCCATTTATCAGTGTTTTAAAATGAAAAGTCTCTAGTTATTTTGTTAAAGGCACACATACATTCACTTCCGAGTTGGGGAACAATATGACAGTCTCCTTCATTGATGGAATTAATAGTACCAGGTTAAAGGAAAAATGAATTGAACAGTGAGAACTATCTCAAAGCTTAAAAAAAAAAAAAGTAGTAAATATGGTTCCTTGACCTTAGCACTATTGACAGTTTGAGTGGGATAATTTTTTGTTGTAAGATCTGTCTTATGCTTTGTAGAGTTTAGCAGCATTCCTGGCCTCTAGATGTCAGTAGCATGGTACTCTCTCTCCAGCTGTGAAAACCAACTGTTTCTCCAGACATTGCCAAATGTCCTCTAGAGGGATACAATTGCCTCCACCACCCCCATGTCAGTATGAACCAGTGAGGTAAAGAACCAACAGGAATACTAAATATAGCTCCCTGAAGATGACAGTCTTCAAAGAATGCGCAAGTTTAATGGATGTAAGTCTAATATGTTTTCCTAAACACTGCTGTCCTAGACTCTTCCCAGGCATATTACAAATACTTTAGCAGGCACAGAAGAAATATGTTTTCTAAACTTGTGTTATGGAATGGATCTGGTATTAAGTTTGTGGGTTGATATTGTAAAATTCTTACTACTTCACTATAGGAAGGATTTAGTCGTTATATAAGGATTTGGACAGCTTATATCATGCCGCATGGCTTACACCTTGACAGAAATTCTGATTTACTCAATATGTAGCAACATCAATGTGTTTGTGATAAACCTCGGATGGTCATATTACATAGAAAAATTTTGGCAGTATCACTGCCTACCCTTGGTTTTCCTTCCTTGGTTGCTGGGAAAGGAGGCAGGAACTTCAGAACAAATAGGATAGAAGGTCAGAATGCAAAATCTGTAAGAGTTCTTTTAGAGATAGCAGTGGATTAGAGCCTCTTTTGCCTCCCGAGCTTCCCTTCTTGTAGACAAAGAGCACTTCTCTTCCTTTAAAAAAGTCGCCTCATCGCTTTCAGTCAATATATTGAAAGCAAATCCTTCCTTCATTTGTTTCCAAGGATATACAGAGCAAAGGCCATTAGAACAGATAATCTCCTAGGCTACTGAGATTTCTGTAGATATGGGCTCAGGACTCAAGAAATATTCAATGAGAAACAACTTCATGCCTTTCTGGGACTTTTGAAAGCGGAAGGGATCTCCTCTGAAACAGAGAAGGCCATAGGATGACATGTGAGGGATTACAAACCAAGGCATTGAAATGAAGCAGATTCTTCATAAAATGCTTCAAGGCTCTGGAGTCAACTGAGTCTGAGAGTAGCTGGACCCTTGGAATTTTCTGCTTAAAAAGTAAATAATTCCCTTTTGTAACTCAAGCGATGCCAGTCACTTACAACCCAGATACTTCCTAATAAAAATAATGTCTATTCTCATCTCCATCATCTCCTTTCACAGATGGTAGAACTGAGTCTTGATGAGTATAAATGATTTGCTCAAGGTCATACTTCTCTACTATAATCTTCTGAACCTATGCTTTAATATGGTTTATTTTTTTAATGCCCACTGTAAAATGAACTAGCTTATTCCTTAGTTTACATAATACCCAGTAAGAGTTATTCATTATTTTCATTTACCAATTAACTAAATTGATTAGATATACAAACCAACCTGAAATTATAACCTCAATTAGTTGTCCATCACTTAATTCAGAATTAAATTTTTATGTTTGCACATATATATGCACATAAATGGAAACATATCTAAAGTATAAAATTTTCCCTGGGCCATCTTATTAACTCATGGTCTTAAATTGGATTCTGATTATTCTATTTATTGGGCTACTGAAATGGTGATTTGCAGTTCTAAATTTTTTGTAAAGAGGAGAGAGTTACAAGTCTCATTTTTTCTTAAATAATATGTACATCTCTGATTTTTAATTTTAAGTTAATTGCCTTTTACACTCTATTTTTCCATGAGCACTGTAAATCACAGAGTTTACAAGACATTTGCATCATTTTTCTTATGACAAATGCAAAGCACAATTATAATCAGAATATAATAGCATCAATATGTTTATACAGATGTTAAAGTAAATTCATCAACTTTCATTCCATATGTCTCTAAAGTAGCTTTCTCTTCTCTTGTCAAACCAAAGATTTTTAAATTAGGGTATTTTTACCCATATAGTTTATACTACTATATACTAGGATAAGGCATTGATACCTCTTGTCATTCAAATTGATGGTTATGAAGTTAGAATTTATTTACTGTGAGTTGATGGGGATAGCAAATTTAGAATGCAGTCTGAATTTTCTTGTTTTATAATTTTATAATTATGGGCAAATGTACTTACCAATAATGGGCATGATTTTATGTGATTCTACTGGGTTTGTATAAACCTCCAATCAAAACATTCATCACTAAAACTACAGAAATCTTTTTGGGAAACACCGAAATCTAAAACCCCTAAGAGTGTGTATGTCCATGTTCTGATGGTTTGAAAAACCTTGAGTAGGTAAAAAGAGACAATAGTTTTACTGAAATGAGGGGAGTGGGGAAGATGGGCTTTGGAGAACTTTAAGATTTTACCCTATACTGATAATAGCTCTTCTGAGGATTTGCAAAATGAGTGGTCCTATGAATCAATAGGTCCCTGATGGCAGGACAAGTTTCATACCTTGACAGAAAGCCATCTTCTGGGCTTTGGAATTAACAAACATAACCATAAGTTCTGGATATCATCCCAGATTGTGTTAGCTAACTAAAGGCACACATACATTCATTTCTGAGTTGATGGACAATAACCAGAGGGACAAAGCATTCCTAAATGAGCAAGGGAAGGAGGAAGCTTTGGTACAAACAGATTTCTGGGGGTAGAGCAAATAGAAGAGGAAGCCTATCAGAGATAGACAAACTTTGTTGGATACAAGTGGGACAAGTGAAGGTTTTGATAAACCAATGGGTGGGTATGTTAATTTTAATAGAAAGGAGACCCCAATGCAAAGATAATCCCCACTGCTAAGGCCCAATCTTACCTGAAAATTTTCCTGAGTAAGGATAGGCCAAGCACTGGCTCATCTCATCTATTTCAGTCCTAGGCTACCATTGGTTGCTTAGCCAATACCAGAGATCTCTGTGGGTCATATGACTCTGATTAAGGCTTCACTCCACCATCCATTATGGCAACTCTGAAGCTTTTCTTGAAAAGTTAAATGTCACTACTGGAACCCTACAACCCTCTATTCTCACTAAAATTATGATAGCAGTTAATGCCATTTTTGGACTACTACTTAGCCACCAGAGGATGGTCCCATAGGAGCTGCACTCTCCTCACTCCTGGGTGAAGGGAGCATCTCTGAATCCTCTTAAAAGGACATAATTAGAGGATGAGTGAGCAAGTCTCGGACAGGAAATCCATTCTAGAGTTTTGACCTCTGTTAGTCTTAGGATACTAAAAAAGAAAAAAAAAAAAAAAGGTTTTAACATTTCATTTTAATTTAGCATAGGCCATCTGCAGACCACACTTCAGAGAGAATTACTTCCAGTCATTTGAGGTGAATCATCACATCAAATATAAAATCTCTTCTTAATGCACTAATAGTAATAAATTTATCCCTATCAAATGTTACATCTCTTTCACCCTTGTATAACATCCTTAGGTATCATTCCCATACATATCTTCTTGGTTTATGTTGCTATAAATTGACAAAATCTTGTAATTCTTTTGGATTGGTTGACACCTACTCAAGGTCACAACTGTAGCTATTCCCCCGTGGTCTTCTAGGAGTTGAGATAATTGTAGGTCTATACAAAATGAGAGACAATGAGAGATGGTGTGTGGAAAAAGGAACCATTTTGACATATCCCAGGGTGGACTGTGTAACAGAGGGCTGCACTCCAGGGAAAACTTCTTCACCAGAGGGAAGGGCAAATTGGACAACTCCAGCCCTCTCTAGTCTTCCCATTTCATTGAATGGAAAAAAATATAATGGAAAATCATAGGTCAAGTATTTAGATGTTCTAAAACACTGAAATTAATCATAGGATTATAGAACACTTCCCCTCTCAAACTGCTTGACACATCAATGGGCAACAACATAATAGCACTGAATTACACCTAAGGGGGCTACAAGACAAAGACTATATTATTAAGAAGAAATTCCTAGGACACTCAAAGCACTAGTGAAGAAAAAATAAGAAAACTAAGGGAACTGAAGCCTCTGGCATCTATTAAGCCAGGCTTAAATAAAATGTCAAATAAAATGCCTAGTTACTTCAGTATCTATTACTTGATATCTCATCCTCAGCTTTCAACAAAAAATTAGAATGATGATAAAAGGCAAGAATAATAGTCTGAAGAGACAAAGCAAACATAACATAAATTTTTGAATTATCAGATAGGGATTTTTGAAATAACTATGATTAATTTATTAAGGGCTTTAATGGAAAACACAATACAAGAACAAGATGAATGCTGTAAGCAAAGAGATGAAAAGTCTCAGAAAGTATGAAAAACTCTCCAAAGAAAAATGCAAAGAGAAAAAGGGATAGAAAAAAATATATAAAATATTCAAGAACCAGGGGGCATTTAAAACGGTGTAACATAGACATAATGGAATACCAGAAGACACAGAAAGGAATGGAATATTTTAAGTAATGATAGCTGAGAATTATGCAAAAATAAATGACAAGTGCTAAACCACAATCTCATTCAGGACACGCAGAGAAAACCAAGGAGGAAGTACCCAGATAATCTGCCTGTAGGCATATCATATTCAATTTTCAGGAACCCACACAGAAAAAATTTTGAAGGAAATGACAAGAAAAAAAAAAACTTACGTATAGAACAAGGATGAGAATTACATTGAACTTCTCACCCAAAATAATACAGTAGAGTGAAAGTTTTAAAGTATTGAAAGAAAAAAAAAAAGTCACCACCCTAGAATTCTATATCCAGTGAAATTATTCTTGAAAAGTAAATTGAAAGACTTTCTCAGGCAAATAAAAACAGAGGGAATTCGCTGTCAGTAGACCTGCATCATAAGAAATGTTTTTAAAAGTTTCAGGACAGAAATATCAGACTCCATAAAGCAAGGATGAGCACTGGAAAAGGAATACATGAAGGTAAGATTATACCTTTTATTTTCTTATTGATTGATTTTATGAAAATTGTTGATGGTGAAAGTAGTAGTAAAGCATGTCTTTATTGAAAAGGAACAAAAATTGACCCAAAATACCCTTCCTATAATTAATAAGTGATTACAGAAAGGTTTCAGGATCAAGAGTAATATATAAAAGTAAATTGCAAAAAAAAAAAATAAAAAATAAAAAAAAATAAAAAAAAATAAAAGTAAATTGCATTTCTGTGTACTGGCAATAAACAATTAGAATCAGAAATTTATAGTAATACCATTTTTATTAGCTCTCAAAAATGAAATGCTTAGATATAAATGTAACAAAATATGTACAATATCTATATGAGGAAAACTATAAAATATTGATGAAAAAACTCAAAGATCTAACTAGATGGAGAGATCATCCATTCTCATGGTTAGAAAAACAATATTTAGATGTCATTTCTTCCCAATGTGATCTATAGATTCCATACAATACCTATGGAAATCCCATTAAGTTATTTTGTAGATAACTGATTGAGAAATGATCCTTAAGTGTTATGGAAAAGTAAAAGACCCGGAATATTCAATACTGAAGAAGAAGAACAAAATTACAAGACTAACACTATTTGACTTCAAATCTTACTGTAAAGTGATAGTAATTAAAATAGCATCATATTGATAAAAAAATAAGTAAGTAGATCAGTGGAACAATAATGAAAGTCCAGATATAGACCCATACATACAGCCGACTCATCTTTGGCAAAGGAGCAAAGAAAATTCCATGGAGAAAGTATAGTTTTTCAACATTATACCTTTCACAAAATTAGCTCAAGGTGGATCATAGACATAAATGTAAAACTATAAAACTTCTGGAAAATAACAGGAAAGATATGTATGACCTTGATTTTGGTAATGATTTTTTTTAGATACAATAACAAAAGCATTATGGATGACAGAAAATGTGATAGTGGAAATTTATTAATATTAAAAATGTTCTGCAAAAGACGCTGTTAAGAGAAAAAACACTGGTCACAGACTGGAAGAAAATATTTTTAAAATTCCTATTGATTGAATACTTGTATCCAAGGGATGCCTGGGTGGCTCAGTCAGTTAAGCATCTGCCTTCCACTCAGGTCATGATCTCCGGGTCCAGGGGTCAAGCCCCAAGTCCTCAGGCTTCCTGCTCAGTGGGGAGTCTGCTTCTCCCTCTCCTCCCCACTCCTGCTCTTTCTCACTATCTCTGTCACTATCTTTGTCTGTCTCTCAAATAAATAAATAACATCTGTAAAAAAAAAATGTTTAAAACAATAAAAATAAATAAAAATTTTAAAAAGAATACTTGTATCCAAAACATAGAAAGAACACTTAAAACTCAAAAATAAGAAAACAAACAACTCAACAACTAAAAAAATGGGTGAAAGATCTGTATAGACACCTCACCAAGAAAGATACCCAGATGCGATATAAGCATATTGAAAACATGCTCAAATCATTTTATTAGAGAATTGCAAATGTAAACAACGAGATATTGCTATTAGTATGTACCAATTAGAATGGCTTAAAAAGATGACTTTACCAAGTCCTGGCAAGAATTCAGAGCAATGGAACTCTCATTCTTTGCTGGTCAGGAAAAGTAAAATTTTATGGCCACTGTGGCAGAAAGTTTGGCAAAACAGTTTTATCATATAATCCAGTAACCATATTCCTAGTGCTTATAAATTGAGGTAAAAATTTAAATATCTACACAAAAACCTGAACATGAATATTTCTAGTAGTTCTATTCATAATTACAAAAGAAAAAAGAGAAAGAAAGTAGCCAAGATGTCCTCTAACAGGTGAATGCATAAATAAATTTTGTTATATCCATAAAATGGATATTTGGGTAAAAAGAAAATGAGATACCAACTGACAAAAGAATTGAGGAAAGTTAAATGCATTTTGTTGAATAAAAGCCAGTCTGAAAAGGCTATGTACTATATGATTTCAACATTATAACGTCTGGAAAAACAAAAACTATGAAGGCTGAATTAGATCATTGGTTGCCAGGAGTTTGGGAGAGGGAGAATGAGTGAATGACTCACAGGGAATGTTTAAAGCAGTGAAACTATACTGTATGGTTCTATAGTGGTACATCCATGACATTATGCATTTGCCAAAACCTGTAAAAGTGTACAACACAAAGAGTGAGTCTTAGTATAAACTATGAACTTTAGTTAATAATGTATCAAAGTTGATCCATTAATTGTAAAAATGTACAATGCTAATGCATGATATTAATAATAGGTAAGCTACCTGTATGGGGTGGGTATATGGGAACTCTGTAGTATCTACTCAAATTATTTTGTATGTCTTAAGCAGTTCTAAAAATAAAGTTTAGTAATAAAAATATACTTCATAGAGCTCTTGCAAATATTCTTAAGTGTATAGCATTTCTAATAGTTCCCAGTGCTTATCATTCAATAAAAGTTAGCCTCTATTATTCTTATTATTGTATTAACACTAATAGTAGTAGATAGATCTATTAACAGGTTTGTGTTCTCTGAAAAATGTTTTTTTCTTTAATGCTTTCATGAATTCAGAAATTGACAAATGTAGATAAAATAAGAAGATATTATTGCTTACCCTGAAGAAAAATGTTTTTCTTTACTACAATTAAATAAAATGAGAAAATAGCTTTTATGTTCTGATATACAAACTGATAACTTCTATGAAATTTTATTATAGCAATTACTTTATAATACAACTACAAAGAATTATTTATTAAAAAGTCACAGTTTTATGTATTACATTTTTACATTTGCCCATATACTTAAAAAATCAACACAACCAAAACATATAGTCATAAAGTGCCTTTGTAAAAGATATTTTCTATTAAAATATCTTTTCCCAATATGGATTTAGAAAAAAATGTCTAGAAAATGAAAGATTTTCTTTTCCTTCACTTCTAATAAAAACAGAAGCAATTCTGTCATTCATAAATCATCTCTTTCTTGTTTATTTTTCTGAGTCTAAATTTGTATAGAATATTTTTATATCCAATGGTGCTTTGGGAGATATGAACGATGTATAATTTATTAAGTGACAATAGAACTTTCCAAATAATCAGATTTAGATGCTTTTAAATGATTCTGAACTTTGCTCTTCCTTTCATGTCCTATAAAATATTTGGAAAGTATTCAATTTAAAGTGAAGAATCCAGAGAAGTATTCACTTCTATTACAACAAGGTTAAATCACAACATAAACACAAGTTAATTTGGGCACTTTATTAACCAATAATTTCAAGGAAAATACAACAATATGATTATTTGATAATAGGTGGGGCAAATGCTTCATTGGGTCACTGAACATTTCATTATTGTTCATTTCATGTACCATTTCTTCACTGATAAGAAAAATCAATTTTTAAAACTTATTTACTGTGATAAAAAAGAATAACCCACTTTTTAATATTTTATAATTTTTTATAGTGAGCAGACTATAGTAATCATTAGTAAACATACAAAGGCAGTCCTCCTTGAATAATATCTGTGATATATAAAGGTGTTACAAAGATGGCTTTTATTTTATAAGTCAAAGTAATTTGGATATGTCTGTAGGAAGGAAGAGGCATACATGGCATGCACATTTTGGAAAGTATTGTTTTAACTCATACTTCTACCTTTTTGCTCTGATACAACTCTTTATCCTGAACCACCTAATTAAAAGTGACAAAATGATCAGCCAAAATCACCAGAAAGAATCCAGATAAAGTAAAGCTAAAAAAAAAAAAAAAAAACAGCACAATCCTATATGACTCGATGATGTCAAAGCTTAAAGAGTTAAAAATACTTTCTAAGCATAATTTTGGTCTATAGACTTACTCCCCTTTTAACTTTTGGAAGGGTAAGTATTTTTCCAAAGAGTTCAGATTTATTTCTGTGGAGAGGTGATCTGTGTGAGCTTGCATCTGAATAGCTAGCTGGTCCTACATAGAATCCTGGAGATTTTCCTATAAAAATGGAGAGCTACAAATTGGTGAACTGCAGCCTGAATCATACAAATATGATTTTTGCTTTAATGCAAGTTTTTTTTAATATGAAAACTGAATTTCTCAACTATCTTGAAGAATCAAAACTTCTAAACACTATCCAGTAAAACTGAGTAGGACACAGCTCCTATGTGGGGATATAGGCTTTTCATGTTTTCCCAGTCCCAGCCAGTGGCCTCCACATTTGGGAGCTTCCTGGTTTGAGATTCATTGTCTAAATCAATCCTCATCATTTTATTTACTTTTCCCAGGTTTGTTGAGATATAATTGACATATAATATTATGTACATTTTGAAGTGTACAACTTGATGTTTGACTCATGAATATATTGCAAAATGATTACCACAATAAAGTTAGTTAACGCATCCATCACCTCACGTAGTTACTCTATGTGTGTCTGTGGGGTAAGAGCTTTTAAGATTTACTCTCTAAGCAACCTTCAAGTATAAAATACAATATTTTTAATTATAGTCCCCATGCTGTAAGTCAGGTTCCCAAAACTTATTTATCTTATAACTGGAAGTTGGTATCCTTTGATCACCTTCACCCATTTCCCCAACTCTTGCACCCACCACCCTGGCCCAGGCAACCACCATTCTATCTTGTTTCTGTGAGTCTGATGCTTTTGGATTCTGCATATAAATAATATCATATGGTATTTGTCTTCCATTGTCTGACTTATTTATTTAGGATAATCTCCTCAGGGTTCATTCATGTTACCACACACACACACACAGTCTCACATCTTCTCTATCCATTCATCTGTAAATGGACATTTAGTTTTTTTTCCATGTCTTGGGTAGTATAAATAAAGCTGCAATAAGCAATACAGATATCTCTTTGAGATAATGATTTCAGCTCCTTAGGCTATATATCCAGAAGTGGGGTTTCTGGAATATACAGTCATCCTACTTTAATTTGGGAAGGGGGGGACATTCATACTATCTTCCACAGTGGCTGCGTCAATTTACATCTCCACCAACAATGCGCTAGGATTCCCTTCTCTTTCACAATTTCAACATCACTATTTATCTTGAATTTTTGATAACAGCCATTTTAACAAGTATGAAGAGAGTTCTTATTGTGCTTTCAATTTGTATTTTACTGATGACTAGTGAGGTTGAGCATCTTTTCATGTGCTCATTGGCCCTATGCATGTGTTTGTCTAAATGTCTATTTAGATCTTTTGCTTATTTTTTAACTGGATTTTTTTGATGATTGAGATACATGAATTCCATAAATATAGACTATTAACCTCTTATTATATTTGCAATATTTTCCTCTATAGGTTGCCTTTGCATTTCTTTGATTGTTTCTTTTTTGCTATGCAATAACATTTTACTTTTATGTAGTCCTATTTATCTTTTTTGCTTTGGTTGCTTGTTCCTTTGGTATCATATCCAAAGAAATCATTGCAATATTAATGTGAAGGAGTCTTATTCCTATATTTTCTCCTAAGATTTTTAGAGTATCAAACCTTATTTTGGTCTTCAACCCATTTTGAATCAATTTTTTTGGTTGGTGTAAAATAGGGGTCCCATTTCATTGTTTTGTATATGAATATTCAGTTTACCCAACATCATTTATTGAAAAACCTATCATTTCCCCAGTGAGTATTCTTTTTTCCCATGTCAAATAGTAAATGACCATAAAGGCCTGGGGTTATCTTTGGACTCTTGATTTTGTTTCACTGGTCTATACATCTGTTTTTATTCCATTACCAACCACGACAATGCTGTTTTGATTCGGCTATGTAATATAGTTTAAAATCAGGAAGTGTTATGCCTCTATCTTTTTTCTTTCTCAAAATTGCTTTGGCTTTTCAAGGTCTTTTGTGGTTTCATATGCATTTTAGAATTTTTTCTATTTGTATGAAAAATGGCATTGGAATTTCGATAGGGATTACACCAAATGTATAGATTGCTTGGAGGGTATTCTGGACATTTCAACAATATTAATTCTTCCTCTCTGTGAACATGAGTATCTTTCCATGTATTTGTGGCTTTGTCAATTTCTGTCTACAATGTCTTATCATTTTTGTTGTATACGTCTTTCACTTCCTTGGCCAAATTTATTTTTAAATTTTTATTGTTTTCCATGCTATCATGAATGGAAATGTTTTAATGCTTTTTCAGATAGTTTGTTGTTAGTCTTTAGAAATCAAACTGATTTCTACATGTTGGTTTTTTATCCTGCTACTTTCCTGAAGTTCCTGCTTAGTTCTCATAGTTTTCATTCTCTGTGTGTGTGGTCTTTAGGTTTTGCTATTTATAAGACTACATCATCTGCAAACAAAAAATTTTGCTTCCTCTTTCTGATTTTAACACCTTTTCTTTTCTTTTTCTAGTCTAATTGCTGTGGCTAGGACAATTAGTATTATGTTAAATAGGAGGGGTAAGAGTGGGCACATGTGTCTTGTCTGTGATCTTAGAGAAAAAGCTTTCAACCTTTCATCATTGAGTATGATGTCAGTGGTGAGCTTGTCATATATAGCCTCTCTTACGTTGAGTTATGTTCCTCTTATATTCAATTTGTTGAGATCTTTTATCATGAAAGGGTGCTGAATTTTGTCAAATCCCTTTTCTCTATGTATTGAGATGAGTGTATGACTTTAACTTTTATTCTGCTAATACGATATGTCACATTTATTGACTTGCATGTATTGAACCATCCTTACATCCCATAGGCTGAGCTTCCCAATCCTATAGGCTACCATTCAGGCTCTCTGGTGATGCAGGACCAGAGGCTTTGCTTAAGATTTGGGCAGGGCTGCTGCTTTGGTGCCCTACCCAGACAAGAGGCAGGATATGCTTTCTGGCTATTAGGCACCTGTCACTACTACTTTTTGGAGGAGTGAGACTGGAAGCTATGCTCAGCAGTTGGGCAGAACTGGAAATTGGCTCTCCTGCCTTAGTAGAGCCATCAGTGGGCTTCATGGCTAGTATAGCCCTACTAGTCCATTGGCTGGGAATCCAAATCAGCCAGAACTGCCAGGTGAGCTCCCTTGCCTGATGCAGCTGTCACTGGGCTCTCTGGGTGGGCAGAGATGCTGCTAGGACCTCTGCTTGACTACTACTGAAAGCTAGAAAGGGTCACGATTTGAAGGTGGCTTGCTGTAAGCCTTGGCCCACTTCTTCATCTCTATCTGATCCTCAGTGGTGGAGAGCTGCAGATTTCTCCAGTGATTCCTAAGAAGTGAGACCCAAGTAGATTTCCTATAGAGTATCCTACAATTCTGAGGAAGCGGAATATCCACCTTGGGTTCTCTTTTTCCAACTGAAGAAACTACAGGCTCAGGAAGGACCCCTTGGTGCCACAATGTGCTGACCTAGAGGAAGGACAATGAAATAAAAATATAGTCTCATCCCCAGTTTTTGGGATTTTCACAGTGGTTTCTTATCTCTGGATAGTTGCTAACTGATCTTCTTGTGAGGGGAACTGAAGTCACGGATGGCCCATGTTGCCATCTTGATGAGGTCCAGTCTTCCTCCTTCAAGAGATGAATAAATGAGACCAAGGCATCCATTTTATTCAAGTCAAGCCTTAATTAAAAAATAAAAATTAAGATTAAACTCCAAAGATTATCTAAAAACTTAACAATCATGAACATCTAAAGTCATTACTATTGCTAGGAACCCTAGTTGTCCCCAGTCTCTTCAACTTTAGTGGGAAAGTGAGAGCTGTGGGGATTTTGTAGTCATTTGGTATTGGATCTATGCTGAGGCAGCACAAGATCAAAGATTGTGGAGTCTGAGAGATCTGTGTTCAAATCTTGGTTCTGTACTTGCTGGTTGTGTATACTTGGTGAGTTTCTTATCCATAGATTCTTAATTTATACATATACAGAATGAGATTCTATTAGTTGGAGTTCTCCAGAGAAACAGGACTAAGTGTGTGTGTGTGTGTGTGTGTGTGTGTGTGAGAGAGAGAGAGAGAGAGAGAGAGAGAGAAAGAGAGAGAGAGAGGAGAAATTTTTAAGGAAATGTTTCATATGATTATGAGAAATTTTTAAGGAAATGTTTCATATGATTATGAGGAAATTTTTAAGGAAATGTTTCATATGATTATGAGGAAATTTTTAAGGAAATGTTTCATATGATTAAATTTTTCAGAGTAGGCCAGCAGGCTGGAGACCCAGGAAAGAGTTGGTATTGCAACACAAGTCTGAAGGCAGTGTAGAGACAGAATTTCCCCTTCCTTGAGGGACCTCCATCCTTTTTCTGTTAGGGATTTCATCTAATTGGACATACCCAATCATATTATGGATAATAATCTGCTTTCTTCAAAGTCTACCGATTTAAATGTTTTTTTTTTTTAAAGACTTCTAATTTTTTTTATTTATTTATGATAGTCACAGAGAGAGAGAGGCAGAGACACAGGCAGAGGGAGAAGCAGGCTCTATGCACCGGGAGCCTGATGTGGGATTCGATCCCAGGTCTCCAGGATCGCGCCCTGGGCCAAAGGCAGGCGCCAAACCGCTGCGCCACCCAGGGATCCCCGATTTAAATGTTAATCTAAATACTATCAATACTTTGACAGCAACATCTAAATTGGTGTTTGATCAAATATCTGAGCACCATAGTCTAGCCCGGTTGACACATAAAATTAACCATCAAAGCAATGATAATAATAGCCCCTCCACACTCATGAGGATTAGATGAGATAATGACTCTTAAGTAAATAGCATAGTATATGGGACACAGTAGCTTCTAAGTGAATGGAGTTATTATGATTGTTGTTATTACTACTATTAGATATTTCTATGAACTACATAAGTTTACGATCATCTTTGTCTATAAATTTCAAGAGAAATGCTTAATTCATGGTGGTATTTTGGGCAAATGTTAATTCTTGCTTTGATGAAACTTATTATCTGTTATATAGCTTTACAAAATCTTTTGACAAACCTGTCAAGAAAAAAATTGCTTTATATATACTTAGAGCATAATAAATTTAGGAAGTCTGAAAAATTATGAGCAATACTGTAAAACAATAAATATCCAATAAGATTTTTAAAGGAGGAATACATATTTCTATTTTGTAACTAATGCAAATATCATATGAAAATTGTCAAGTTTTGATTATTAAAATCTATATAAAGTAAAAGTTCTTTTGAAGATGAACGTAGGGTATTATGAAATTTCATCATTCCTGGGGCCACATCATTAACGTTTTAGGACATCACTGGGATATCATGTGGTAAGTAGCAAGTTCCCACTGTTCTTTAGCTGGGGGGAAAACATATCTTTGTTGAAAAGGGTAGAGGAAAATTAATAATCAGTAAAAAAATAAAATTATTTGATTAAGAAGTACAAAATGCAAATGGTTTAATAATGTAGGGCCATTATTCTAACCCCATTCTCATAGATCAGAAGTTGATTAGAGAGGAGACAGTGGAGCCTATGGTAATTATCATCCAAACTTTGGATAATATTACAAACCACTCTTTTAATATCAAATAATTTCATAGATGCTTTTTGATTATAATTTTTCATTTTAAAAGAAAATTTTCATTAGTTATTATAAAAATCAAATTTATATAAGCAGAATATACAACTTATTTTTCTTATAGATCTTACAAGGCAGGCAAATAGACTGATGAACTACTTTCTATAATCCCATAACCCACCAGGAGTCCATGGCTCAGAGGTTGGCAATGACTGGTGTAGTGGAAAGATGAACCAATCAAGAAAACTCGTTGGTTGCAAATCAGGATCATCTATCATATTGAGCAAGTGACTTAGACTGAGATTGTAGAGTTTGGTTTTACCCGTTGTTTGGGTTTTTTTTTTTTTCTTTTTTTCAGTAATTTTGCAAATGTTTCCCCCATCCAGCAGAGTAGAACTCTTTTTGAAAAAGGAAATAATCTTTTGCTTCTGTGTGAGAGTGAATCATAACTTAAAAGGAATTACTGTTTTATAAATTAGAATATAAGCTACACAAAGTAAAGAACTTTCTCATTTTCTTTCTTTCATCCTCTCTGGGATTCTGGGATTAATTGTATATTTGATCAAATTTTTGGAGTGTGTCTGGCAGGAGATAAGTATTTAACTTACTAATCTGTTTAACCTATGTAGACATTGCTCTAGTAAACAGGTCCTTCAACATAAAAACATATCTGTACTGAATATTTTCATTACCTTTTCATTAATCATCGGAGTGATTCTTGGTTATACTAAAATTTATAAAAATACCAAACATTTTTATTTTTTTCTTTTTTTTTAAAAAAGATTTATTTATTTATTCATTCAGAGAAAGCGAGAGAGAGGCAGAGACACAGGCAGAGGGAGAAGCAGGCTCCATGCAGGAAGCCTGATGTGGGACTCGATCCCGGGTCTCCAGGATCACACCCTGGGCTGCAGGCGGCGCTAAACCGTTGCACCACCAGAGCTGCCCCCAAACATTTTTAATGATTTTTACAGGCTTAGGCTTCTTTAGACTTCAGATATATGTCCCAAATATAAATGAAAGTATTATTGAGAAAATAGATATGCATTTCAAAGGAATTATTCTGAAACCATGAATAAGCAATTGGACACATATGGGCTTGGCCACAATTTAACAGTGACCGCATTTGTGGTAAACATGAAAGCAAATTCTAGGAGATAGGAAGAGAGAGGCCCAGAAAAAGAGCCATTCACTTTTTAGAGGGTGAACCCTTTTAAATTGTGAGATTAAAGGTAAGAAATAATGACTCAAGATGAGGTGCTGACCTTTCAGATGAGAAGTTTAAGCTTTTCTTTCCCTCTCCTCTCTGCTTCCCTTCGGTTGGTTGATGGTGCACTTTAAAAATATGACACCTATAATTTAAGGAACATTTTAAAACTATGTCATGCTTTTCTATCCTGAGTTAAGTGAAAACTATGGCATTTAGAAACATAACCATCACTTTGTCTTTTATACAAATTCATATACATTATGTGATTTTGTGTGAGGTAGAAAAAAGTCAAAGCAGGAAAACCCAAAATAAAACTTAGATTGTTGCTTTCTTCATTTTAAAAAACATATTGCAGGAAAAAGTTAAGAATCAGAATAATTCATACACAAAAAAAGAATCAGAATAATTCATACCTTGAATTTCATGGCACTCTCTAGTGTTGGCTATTGAAAATTCCTTTTTCAGAATCATTGAACTTACCTCATTTTTCCCATCAATAATCTGTATTATATATGTATAGTGGAAGTTAACTGGGTAAAGGTCAAAGATATACAATTGAGAAAAGTGCATGTCACATACCATGTGATACTGGGCAAGTGTCAAAGTCTCTAAGCCTCAGTTTTCTCATCCATAAAAGGGGAATAAAGGCTGTGCTACTATCTGACACTGAAAGAATTAAATTGGAAAACATTTTGTTGGCTATAAAGCACTGTAAAAGCGTGGCTATTCTTGGCACTCTAAGTGTGATAAAGACATACAAAGTGCTATGGGAGGCCAAGATACATAGAGCATGGTCCTCACCCATCCAGATGTTCACAGTCAGTTGAAAGAGATATATAAATGGCCACAATGTCAAGCTGTATGGGATATGCATCCAATGGTCAGTAGACATGATTATGGGAGTAAAGGACTTCAGAGGAAGAGATCTCTTCTGTTTGGGAAGTTTATGACAGCTTTAAAGACTTATTTATTTATTTCAGAGAGAGAGAGAGAGAGCACAAGCAGGAGAGGCAGGGGAGAAGGAAAGAGAATTCAAGCAAACTCCACACTGAGCAGGGATCCCAATGCAGGTCTCAATCTCATGACTCCAAGATCATGATCTGAGCTGAAACCAAGAGTTAGACACTCAACTGACTGTGCCACCCAGGTACCCCAGGAGTTTATGACAGCTTTAATAGGAGATGTTGATGTTGAACCAAACTAAGATTATTGACAAATATTTATTAGGTGCTTACTATGTACTCATAGTACATAGCCCAATACTCACCAAGAACTTTATATTGATTGCCTCATTTAATTATTAAAATCTAATGAGGCTAGCACTAGTTTTATCCTCGTCTTATAAATAGGAATATGAAATTCAGGGAGGTGAAGTGACTTTCTAAAGTCACATGGGTAGTAAGGAGTTGAATTGGGACTTGAAGCCAGGTGCGTCTGTCTCCAGATGTCATGATTCCAGGCACCACGATAGGGTGGTAATAAACTAGAACTGGTGCTTGGACAGGACAGGAAAATGAAAGTCCTCATCACAATTTTTTTTCTCCTTTATATATACAGTCCACTGAAAGTATCTTTATACTTTCTCTCACATAAAAGGTAGTGTATGTATCCCTAACTCTTGAGTCTGATTTCAGCCCTGTGCTTTGCATGGGTCAATAGCATGAGGTGAACACTGTGCCTACTCTGAGGCTAGGCTTCAGAAAGCTTTACATGTTTCTGTTTGCTCTTTTGTGCTTCTGCCATTGCCATGAGGAGGACTACTTGGGCTAACCCACTGATTCTGAAGGAAAATAAGAAAAACATAGACTAGAGCTGCTCCATAAGCAAGCTAAGCCTGGAGCAGAACCCTCAGCCAAGGTGCAGATGCATAAGTGAGCCTAGCTAAGAGAAGTCAAACAGCATATTCATGAGCTTAATAATAAATTTTGTTTCAAGTCACTGAAATTTTGGATAATTTGTTAGGCAGCAAGAACTAACTGATATGGATAAAACACTTTTAATATGTAACTTTTAGGGGCACCTGGGTAGCTCAGTTAGTTAAGCAGTTGCCTTCAGCTCAGGTCATGGTCCCAGAGTCTTGAGATCAAGACCCACATTTGGCCCCCCACTCAATGGGGAGACTGTTTTTCCCTCTACCTCTGCCTGCCACTCAGTCTGCTTGTGCTCTCTCTGTGTCAAATAAATGAATAAAATCTTTAAATATAAATATATATAATTTTTAACATAAAAGTAATATATATTCATTTTTTAAATTGGAAAGAGCAAAAATATATATAAAGAAGAGAAAAAAATAAACCAAGTCCCACCACCCTGAAGTGAACATTGTGATGTAAAAATTATATTGCTTATATACTATTTTTATGTATCAGATATTCTCCAAAAATTACATATATCCAAGCATTTAATACTCATATGGCCCTGTACATATTATTAGCTAGATTTTAAATGTGGGGAAAGTGAGTTATAAAAGTTTAAGTACCACAGCTAATATGGGTCAAAACTTGGAATCAAATGCAGAAAGGATGGCTCCCACAGCAGTCTTCAAACACTCTGTTAGTGTCTCAGAGGAGCTTGGACACTGTACTTCCTTCTAGTCTGTATTATTGTCCCTTGGCCTCCATTTATCACTATACTATGTAGAATGTAGGCAGATGAAGATGGAGAGGTTGCATTCCAGAAGATAGTAGAATGAGCAGGACCGAAGAGTGAGAATCACTGCAGTTGTACAAAGAAAGAAGAATGTGTTTAGCAGGTTAACAGAAGCTGACCTGATAAATTCATTCAATTACTTCTGGGAAGGATGAGCTAGCTAGTTACCATTAAAGGTAAATATACTTTACTTGTGGTTTGTCAATTTATTTTGCTCTGTATCCCAGTTTCTTTATGCCCAGGGATTTGAAAATGAGACTTCTGGAAGAAAGTAAAAGAAAGAAAGAAAGAGAGAGAGAGAGAGAGAAGGAAGGAAGGAAGAAAAAGAAAGAGGGAAAAAACAGAAAAAAAAAAAAAAAAAAAAACCCTGTCTCTGGTGGCCAAGACAAATACAGCTTGGAATGACAACCATGGAACTGAAGACACTTGTACATTCAAGTGTTTATGCTTTTTGAACACAACCTGCTTCAGGATTTATGTTGGCTGAGCACTGTTCAGGAATAGTCTATTATGCAGATGGCAAAATTACATATTAGGACAGCATCTCATTCCTTGACACTCCTGTGAGAATGAATTATACGGATATCCTGTGCTGTACTGCATTACTATGAGCAAGAAAAAGACAAGCAGCAAGGATCCAGCTTTTGGGGATGATTATCATTTATAGTGTAGGAGAATAAGTCACTGCCACTCATGAGTATCTCTAATGTCTGTAGTCTCCTTGGCTTCTCTGTGCTATATACTACAATTTTTATGCTTTTGTGTAAAAAAGAGATGACGCCTTATGCTTAAAAACCAAGCCTTGCTCTTTTGAGCTACACAAGAGCATCCTAATGTAAAATAGCTTCTCGTTGTCCTTCATGGGTTTCATGCAGGCTAGTGCCCTGTCTTCAAATATAAAAATGAAAATTAAAAAAAAAGTTATCTCCTGCAAAAGTGCCGGAGAGAGGACTGGCAGCTGTCTGTATCCAGATTTGGCTTTAATTGCTACCACTTACCTAATCAGTTTTGGCAGCCTGTCTTCTAAGCTAAGGTAAGATCTGTATGTGAACACTTAGGTTAGCCTTGCAAATAGCATGACTCTCTAAACTTAACCAAATGTCCCCTATCAAAGCCCACAGACAGTCAACTGGAATCAGCCATTATGCCTATTCTAGAATTTCTTATTTGTGAACCTCAAAGTTACATTTTCTAGTGTGGTCCACCTGTCATACACTACTGCCCAGAAATAGGTTCTCTGTAATATTCAACGATGTGAGTTGAATGAACAGTTATGAAATTCTACTCTGGGGTGAGCTGTTTCCTAGTTCTTTGTAAGAAGCTCAGGGCCAGGGGTACCTGGGTGGCTTATCTGGTTAAGCGTCTGACTCTTGATTTCGGCTCAGGTTATGATCTCACCAGTCATAAGATTGACTCCTGCATGGGGCGCTGTGCTCAGCAAGGAGTCCATTGAAGATTCTCTCCTTCTGCCCCTCCCTGCACTCATGTGTACATACTCTTTCTCTCTCTCAAATAAATATATAAATCTTAAAAAAAATAAGCTCAGGGGCAGTTGAGAAGTCAGTCATGCACCACATTACATATATTATAGAGATTGCTGTGATGGAACCATGGACTATAAAGCCTATGACATTACAGCCATGTGAATCAACTTGTGGACCTGCAACCATGGACCTGCAGTATTAACATCATCAGGAGAGGGTAGAAATGTTACTAACCGAATCAGAATCTGCAGGTGATTAATCAGATCACCCGATGATTTGTATGCATGTAAGGTTTGAGAAGCACTGCTTTAGGACAATACTTCTCTGACCTTGCTTGTATTGGAATCACCTGGAAGCTTTTAAAATCCTGATACGTGGGCTGTGCTGAAGCACAATTGAATTAAAATCTCTACTAGTGGATCCCAACCTCAGTATTTGTTTTAGCCTGCTGTTTCCACTGGTTTCGCTATTGGTACTGCCAACTCTGAAAACCAATCATCTTGTAAGGAGTCACATAGTTAGCATACACATATGCCCATTTTTTAGGAACACGTACATGTTGCTCACCTGAATACATTGTTGTCTACCCAGCAACAAATATTCCCATATCCTCGCTAATAGCCAGAGAACTTTCTAATGGAATCAGAAGCCTAGAGTCTATATCTCCATTCACACTCTAAACCAATGGTGGTGATTCAACTCCTCTGCCAGACTGGCTTAAAAATGGATATACAGTATCCTTCTGGCCAAAATGAAAGAGGGGCTATAGATTTAGGACCTCTAGAAAAGCTTTCCTGACTCTTAAAGAGAAATATCAGAAAGGGTTGCATTACTTGGTTTTGGTTTTCTCCTGCCTCTGAATGTTTTTCTGTGATATTGGGAACCTTTGCAAATAGCCCACAGCCATGAGAATTGAGGCCACACTTGGGGGGAGAGGGATTCAGAGAAGAAAGTAGTGTTCAGTTGACCTGCTGAATTAACCCACCCTGATAATTGATCTCTTATCTGAAATTCTACGTTTTCTTATTTGTGAAGGCATTTTTTGTTGAGTCCTCTCTTACTTTTGGCTGAAAGCTCCTAATAGATAATCTTTATCTGATAAATGGGGAATGATAATACATAGTATGAAAAATCCTAGAATAACATGAATCATAGACTTTCAATATAGAAAAAGACCCCAAACACCATCCACTCCAACTGCTCAAGTAGTCTCTAGACAACACTGAAATATGTCTTGCCTCCAGCAGAAGAGTAACAAAATTTAGAAAATTTGCTGATTTGGTATTTTTGCAAGTCATCTTCTCATTTTCTGTCTCCAACTTGACAGATGAGGAATATACAGAGAAATAGATTTTGTTTCTGCCTGAAGGGGCACAAAATGTACTACCCATGGACACGTATTCTTATACACAAGGCATGTATGTGTCTGTGAAGAACATTGTTAATTTGAAAACAGAAGAACAATGAATGGTCCATGTGAAGTTACCCCTGAGTCTTCTTTTGCTGGCTCTTTTTTATATGAAATCCAAGTCTAGAATTATAACTGAGAGGCTAGTAAATTTAAATTGAATGATATAGTTACATTTTTCCAACTGGTTGTAATTAAATTAGGAAAAAGAAATGGTTGAGGGCTGATTCCGAAGCTACTTGTGATCATGTCCCATGAGGGCAGGTAATTTATTTCTGTTTCATTCATTGCAATACCCCTTCCCCCATGCCTAGAACAGCACCTGACATAATAAACACTCAACAAATACTGGTTGGAAAAAAAGTGAATAAATAACTTTTCTAGTCACTATTGTATCTCTATTTCTAGCCAGTTAGTATTTGAAAGAGAGCACATGCTAATAACTGTTAAATAACTTAATGAATGAATAGACATTATATTTTAAAGCAAATAGTAGCAGGGCAATGATAACAGGACTCAGAAGGCAACATGCTTACTCATGGAGAGATCCTGAAATAGTTTGTTACTAGAATCCATTTTGAGGTTATCATATTTCAGGCTGTATGTCACATTTGACTTTTCTGTTGAAAATTACTATGTTTCATTTCAAGTATAATATTCATGTTCATGCTGTGCTGTATTACTTTCTTTACAGTTAGATTTGTATCATTTCATAAGTTAAAAAATGTTTATTTAGTGTCTACTTTAAAGAAACATTGGGATCAGTATACAGTCTAAGTTTAGAAAGACCCAGCTCCTGAGTCTGCAATTCAGGGTTGGGTATGTGCTTATTGATGTCTTAGTAATGGTGGGATCCCCTACAGATTAACAAAGCGGCAAAAAGTGTCCAGAACATATTCACTGAAGTGAAAACTACTAACCTGCATTACAAGACAAAGTATTGACCCTAAGAGATATGTAGCCTGCCGTGTGTGGTTTCCAAGAGCATTCTTATCTACTTGGGACCTTGGGAGAGCTTTTTGGAGAAGGTTCTTGAAAGACAAAATGACAATAGGTACATATGAAAGAAGGACCTAGCCTACATGGAGAGATCAGCTTAATTGGGGAATTATAGGAGACATCATTATAGAAAAGTGAATAGTTCAGTTTATCTGCATATAGATTATAGAGAATAATAATTATTTAGAGACTAAGTCTTCAAAGTTAAGTAAGAGATGCCAAGTACAGTGCCTTGAATGTCTAAGTAAAAATTTTCTACTTCAATCGTAGGCTACAGTCAGTGGTTCCTAAGTTTTGCTGTACATTGTAATCACCTGATAATCATTAAATGAAACATATGCTTGGTTACCACCCTCAGATATTCTGATTTAATTAGTGTGTGATATGACAAGAGCATTAAGAGTATTAAAAACCCCCCAAATAACTGTAATGTGCAGCAAACTTCGGGAACGGATGCTGTAGTCAGGAGTAGTATGATGATGAGGAAGAGTGAGTTTGGAGCTGTCCTTCCTGTAAGATGAGTCATTTTGTGTTTAGGAGTTTAAGGTCGAAAAGCAAAGTCTTGCAGGAAATTCATCCTGTAGATCTGAAATCTAAGAGAAAGTCAGCATTTCTTACTTAGATTTGAAAGTCATCCATACAGGTGAACCAACTTCACTTAATGCACTCCTAGTCATCTTCCAAATTTCAGTTCAGATTTCTCTTTCTTGGGGAAGATTGCCAGAATTGTTGACAAAGTCAGATATTTATATTTGATGTCTCACAGCCACCTGAACTTTGTCATGGTACCATCTACAGTTTATAGTATGCAGACTACTCTGTTATGTGTTTCTATATGCAAATGAGCTCCCTGTGATTGGTAAATAGGGGATTTATATAAGTGTAACCCCAAATACAGTAACTCAATTGAACATAGCAAGCTTGCAGAAAGACTATTTAACAGGATGACCCCACTCTCCAACATTTGGCTTTGATTATAATGTCAGATGTTCTCTCTTGGAAGTCTTTACTACATGATTCTCCCTATTTTAGGGCAATTTTTGCCCTATCTTCATAACTGTTTTAAGAGAATCAAGAGCTATCAGGGTTCTCTAAGAAACAGAACCAATAAAATGTGTGTGTGTGTGTGTGTGTGTGTGTGTTTGTGTGTGTGTATTTTAAGTAATTGGCTTATTTAGTTGTAGGACCTGGCAGGTTGCAAATTCTATAGGACAGGCTAGAAATGCAGGCAACAATTGATGTTGTAGTGTTGAGTGTGAAAGCTGAAAACAGGGAGAATTTCTATGTTGTAGTCTTGAGGCAGGAATCCTTCTTTTTCCAGAAAACTCAGTCTTTGATCGTAAGACCTTCAACTTTGGATGAGACTCATGTTATGAAGTGTGATTTACTTTAAAGTTAACTGATTGTAGATGTTGATCACATCTGCAGACCTCCACAGGAACATCTAGTGTTTGAGCAAACAACTAGGCTTCATAGCCCAGCCAAGTTGACCCATAAGATTAACCATCACAGAGTTGTTTTCCTTCTTATGCCAATGGGAGCATAAATAAAAATAGTTTTAGCATTTATGATTCTTCTGAATTATATACATTTCCCTTCCAGGGACAAGTGATAACACATTTGATAATACATTTTACTTAGTTATTATTATCAGCTTCACATAAAACCCTATAGGCTGTGTCTAGTCTGAATTCACCCAGGGAAGAACTTCCCTAATAATGTCTTCCATTTAGTTGCTATTTGCAGACTGGCCTTGCTAAAGCTTACCCAATTATGAGATGGATAATAATCACCTTACATCTGTCAACTCAAGCTCAGGCCACTTATTCCTGGTCTTCTGAGGCTTTCAAATTTCTAGTCTCAGAAGGGACAAAGAAGAAGCTGCTGATACAAAATAGTAGTAAAATGAGAAATGGATCATCACCACATCCACCTGACTCTACTAGGAAACAAAGTGGCTTTGCTGGGTTCATCTCAGCAGATATAATGAAAGAGAAGGAAGATACCTATCTCCTCTAATTAAGCATAAGCCCATAGTATCAGTGTTTCTGGCTTTTTCTGAATGTGCTAAGGGATTGCTGGTGGATTCTCAGGAACTTGTGCTTACCCATCACCAGGTATCCTGTCTTATTCCCTCTCTTCATCACATGTGAGGTATAGGGGTGGGAGTTTGGTAGATTGCCTCTGGCCGGGAAGCTTCTCTGAGCCCAGCCTCTTCTTTGCAAATATAGATGCATTTTATTGAGGGTTCATAGGCTGAGGATCATACTCAATTTAAACTAAAAGATGTTCTATGCACCTATGTTCTAGATGTTCTAATTTCCACAAGAAATTCACAACCGAAATTTAGAAAGATAACTGATTAAACAAACATACTCAAAGACATTTTTGAAGGGCAAAGTTGTACTTCTCCACTTCAACTTTCTCTAGTCTTTTCTAATATTATTTTTCTTCTGTTCAATTTCCTCTTCTGTCCAAGCTTTGACTTTCAGTGACTTACTCACTTTTCCATTTTCTCCATTTTTTTATTAGTTGTCCTCTTTTTTAAAGTTAGTATTAATCCATGTTTCTTAAGCTGCCACTAGTATTTGTCTTAAAGATCCTTCTCTCCTAGACTTTATCATATAGAGCTGGCATTATCAAACTTTTGCTTAAAGAGCAAGACAGAAAATATGTTAGACTTTAGGTCAAGATGCAAAATTGAGGCTATTGTGTAGTTATTTATAAAAGTTTTTAAAATGTAATCGTCTAATAATGTAATAATTTTAAAATTTAAAAACCATTCTTAGTTCACTGCAAAATGGATTTGATTCATGGCTCAATAGTTGCCAGCTCCATGTATGGAAAGGGCATGAACTTGAACAAAGAATGAAGGAATATAATCTTCACAGCTTCTTATAATGGTTTGTCTTACACCATTATACCTCTTTGGGGCTGGTGTTTTTTTTTTTTTTTTTTTTTTTGTGCCTTTTTAATAAAATAATTGCTTACTTCACAGTATCAACCTGGAGATAAAGTTGGTTGTAGGGTAAGAAAGAACCTTCTTATAAACTCTAAAGGGCACACACATAAGAGAAGGACATATAACAGTGAAAACGATGTCTTAATTATAGTTTAAACCAAATAGACCTTAGAAAGAAGAAGAACCCTACTGCCTGGAGCAGATGGTAAAGTTACAACAGAAAACAGAGTTATTCAATTTGTTTTATTTTCTACCTTTTCTGTTCAGAAGTCTGTCACATGGGAAAAGAGAGAATGGACTCAGATAAGAAAGAATTGATATTGAAGACAGAGAGGAAAATAGTGGGAGTCTTCTTCATTAACTCATAAAATTCATTTGCCTAAATCCCTCATTGTGTTTTGAGACAAGCTTGAAGAAAGTCAGGTATGTGAAAATACATGTAGGTATTTCTAAAATTCCCCGAAAGACCAAATAGATTAAATAAATAAATATATAAAGCAAGCCACATTATCAAGGACAGAGGTCCCCAGAAGGCTTTGCTTTATTAATCCTTGTCAAAATATTTATGTGAAGTTTAAAGAAGGTCTCAATTACAGATTATTCTATTTTACAGATACTGAAAGATGGAGTGACTAAATGATCTATATAATATTTTTCCAGGTCTAAAAGCCAACAGTTTAAATATTGTTAAAAAACAAAATCAACACCTCTGTATCTGAGCTGCAATCTATTCTGAAATAGATATTAAAGTATTTGAAAATAACTCTGAGCTGCTATGTTATTTATTGTCTATAATACATGAACATTTATAAGGAAAACTTAAGGTGTATCTCCTGCTGTACACTTGAAGAAATTTTGTTTTCAGGAACCAATCCTAAGAATTTACATTGTTCCACTTAAATCGCCTCTCTTTCATTTCCAGTATTATGTAGGCAGACCTACCAAGATTGCTTCGGATTATAATTGTGTTACTAATAGGAGGATCTAGAGAAACGGATGATTGATTTATCTAAGGTAAGAAAATGACTTAATGACAGAGGGCAACATAGTACTGGAACTTACTCCCAACAGAGTTAGACTGTTACCGCTAATTGCGGAACACAGAAATAAAATCAGTAAACAGGAGCTGAGATATCTGGGAATCAATTTTAACTTGATGCAAGGATTTTGTTCTTGTTTTGCTTGTTGTTGTTGTTGTTTAATCAATGGATACTTTCCAAGGAAAGATAAAATACTATATGTAGTTCCTTTCTAACGTAATAAAAATAGACTTGGTTGTTATTTGGGAACTTAGCTTCCAATATCAACTCTGAAATGCCTGGGCCTCCTTTGTTTGATATGTAGAATGGAAGTTAATAGAGAGTCAAGAGTCTCCAAAATCACAGAATGCTATATTCAATCTTGCTTTTCCCCTGGAGAGTTCAAGCAGAATAGGGTCCCTTGAAGGTCGGGCTCATTGCTTTGGCCAAAGAACTTCTTGTTAGGATTCTAACCAGGTTCACTTCTTGGCTAAGTAGCAGAAACTCTTTGCTCTTTTCACAAACCCATTGTACAAGTGCATGACTATTAACATATAAACTAAAAACCTTGCCCAAAGTAGAAAACTCTCCTTCAGAAAGAAAGGGAGGAGAAGCAAATGACAAGCTGGTAGCATTAGAATGGATGAAAAATTTGCTCTTCTACCCCTAATTAAGAAAAGGTAAAGTAGGCCAGCGTTAAATTTGCATGACAAAGAAAGCAATGCAAACAGAAATTGGCTCCGATTAATCTCCTTTTGAGATTCAAAGTTTAAAGGAGAATATAAAACAGGGAGAATCTTAAATTTGCTCCAGCAGGAATCTGTGGTCTTTACCATTTAATCCTCCAGGGGAAAGAGGTATGCTTGTCATTCAGACCTGCAGGACTTTAAAGGGCAACACTATTCATTTATCTTTGCTCTGTTATGTGTAAACCATCTTCCTTTTTATTCCGACTCTGTAGTTTCAGACTAAAGAATATGTTTCTGCTGTTATATGGGCTGATTTCTGCTCATCATAGGCTTCCAAAGTAGCTGCCTGCATCAGTAGTGAGATTCAGAAACAATATAATGGTGCTGATATATTGAGTTAGTGTTTGCTGCGGATAGATATAATGTCAGGCAGCTGATCAATTTTTCTTAAGGAACACCACTTCGTTGTCATCCATTGAATCTTATGCTAGTTCTACTCCAACTGTAGTCTGTTTCTGAAACAGCTCTTTGTGCTGGCCTGGGGCAGGGGAAATTAAGAAACTGAAGGCAAATGTTTAGAGATGTATAACAAACTGACAGTGGTTTTCTGTCTAATGAATATGATAATTAAAAAAATAAGAACATGGTGTTCATATGTTTTTGTTTTTATCTTGTTTTCCTAGTAATTTACTTTTGTCATATTGTACAAAATTGCCAAAGATGGAGTAGAATTTATTTTTAATGATCTTTTACTACAGAGCATTTTAGATGTCCTGCCCTAACTATCATGGAACTTAAATTTAATGTGTTTTATGCACCCAGTTAATTCTTAGCAATGATGTTTTCATTCAAAACATAAATATACACATTTTTGATATATTGGCCCGTAATTTGCATGGGAAGAATAACAAAAGCAATAGTAACAACTACAACTTCAGTCATAATTGCTGCTGTTAATATGATAATTTGCATGGTATTAGCATATTTAATGAGCACCTACCACTGAATCAGAGGCTTCTTTCATTAAAAATCTTAGGTGGTCTAAGGAAGTTATTATTCCTACTTTTCTCAAATTAGGAAACTGATATTCCGAAAGTCAAATCATGTCAATGTATAATTTTCAGAAAGTTAAAACGCACGTCTCTCATACAGATGTGAGTACCTGTTAATAGATTTTCAACACATTAAAAAAAGAACCAATAGAATGATAAAACTAAGTTCAGAAAAGGATCCAAGAGACCAAAGTGGTAAGAATCAATGAAAGTGTTGAAATAAGATTGTAAAAAGAGTTACAAGGCTGGTTAATATCCTTCTACAAAACTGTAGAACAAAACAGCAATATTTAGGGAATCCTCTTGAACAACAAAAATCATTTACTTTCCTCTTGGATAAAAATTTTCAACATGTTGATCTATGAATTTAAATTTACTTTTCAGAATATGAGCTGCAGTGGTGCCTGGGTGGCTCAGTCAGTTAGGCCTTTGCTTTCCACTCAGGTCATGATCTAGGGTCCTGGGGTCCTGGGTCCTGGGATCTTGGGATCCTGGGATGTAGCCCTGGTAGGTTGGGCTTCTTGCTCAGCGAGGAGTCTGCTTCTCCCTCTGCCCCTCCCCCCTTTCCTCCTGTTCATACTCTCAAGTAAATATAGTCTTAAAAAAAAAAAAAAAGAATATGAGCTGCAATCAAAAGTAAGCAGGAAGCCAAAAGAAAAGATAATCCTTACATAGGTATGCTACATGCAGGAGTGGAAAATTTTTCCCTTCTTCCCCTGTAGGGCTTTTTGGCTGGGCTAATAATTAAATTATATAAGGCAGATTAACAGGAGAAAAAAAAACAAATATAATTTTGTATGTAGAAGAGTGCCATTAAAATATGAAACTCCAAGAAGTGGACAAAGCAGGCAGCATTTATATCCTTTAGACAAGGAAGCAGTAAATTTTTGAGGAATTGTCAAGACGAGGGGTTTGGGCTTGGGGTAATAAATTAGTGAAGAAGTAACAAGGCTTATTTACATGGCCTTCCCTAATTTCCCTATTTCTGGTGATAAGGATATCTTCTACTGTCCTGGTATAGGGAGAGTACTTTTCACACAGGAGATTTATTTCCTGGTTTCAAGGGGACAAAGCAAGATCAGAATGTCCTTTCTGCACTGAAAGTTTCTTAAGTAACTTTAATTCAAAATAATCAGTATATCAAAGTGGCATCTTCTTAGGGTGGCATATTCTGTTCTTCATGAGCAATGCTCCTAGATGACATTAAAAGAATGGGTAGTTCTCTTTTTCCTTTATTTCAAAGTCTTGGATATTTTATTGAAACAAACACTTTTCTTTAAAAAATCTAATTAGTGGCAAATTTGAATTCATGTTCCTTCTGCTCCACACTCTCCTTTAAATTGTCTGCTTACTGATAGAGGCCTGTTGAGAAACTGATCAGAAGGTTCTGATGTTGTCTCTCCTTTTGATGGTACATATAATACAATACTGTGTCACTGGCAATCCTCAGATCACATGCCTGTACCCATGTGATAAATATGAGAGAATTTACTTTCATAGATATCTCTATAGACTCTATAGTGTTGATTACATGCACGAGGATAGGTATGTAGGTGGATGAATGCTTCCTCTGGCTGCCACTTACTACCATTCCACATATTCTCGGATTTTAGACACTCTTTTGTTTTTTTTTGTTTTGTTTTAAAGATTTTATTTACTTATTCATGAGAGACACACACACACAGAGAGGCAGAGACACAGGCAGAGGGAGAAGCAGGCTCCATGCAGGGAGCCCAATGTGGGATTCGATCCCAGGTCTCCAGGATCACACCGTGGGCTGAAGGCAGCGCTAAACTGCTGAGCCACCCAGGCTGCCCTAGACACTCCTTTGGATACTGAATTAAAAGTCCAGCTCCATTATTTAGTAACGATATTACTTGGGGCAATTATTTAACCTCTCTAAACCTCATTTTTCTTTCTTTTTTTTTTTTTTTAAAGATTTTATTTATTTATTCATGATAATTACACAGAGAGAGAGAGAGAGAGAGAGAGAGGCAGAGACACAGGCAGAGGGAGAAGCAGGCTCCATGCAGGGAGCCCGACGTGGGATTCGATCCCTGGTCTCCAGGATCGCGCCCTGGGCCAAAGGCAGGCGCCAAACCGCTGCGCCACCCAGGGATCCCTCATTTTTCTAATTTATAAATAAGATAATTTAATAAGATAAATTAATAAATAAGATAATGTTAGTAAGACCTCATGGAGCTTTGGTGAAGATTACATAAGAGGGTGGTATAAAAGCTGAGCATGGTCATCCCCACCCATCTCCTTTCCCTCCTGTGACATGTTCCTGGCCTTGCGTTGCCCTCTCAGCACTGTGCCCTAGCAGCAGTGGAAAGATATATATTTCTTAATGGTGACTATCAAAGGAAAAACTGGGCATGTTAGATATTAGCCCCTTCTTTTTTTTTTCTTTTTTCTTGTGAGCATGCCCATAGGTGACCGACATTCTGATCTTTCAGGAGGCCTGTTGCCTGCAGTTACAGAGTAGTGTTTCCAGCAATTATTTCACTGATATTGATACTGATATTGACACATGCTATTTTGACTTTTTTTCCCTTATTTCTCGAAAGATTTAGAAAGTGCTATAAAAATTAGCTATTACTGCTTTGTAGTTTAGTTACTGTTGTTGTTGATTTTGTTTTTTTTTTTAATAAGTTACTTATCTTCCCTGAGCTTCATTTCTAAATGGGATAACATTATTAACCTCTATGAGTTATTATGAGCCTGAAAAAATATTTTGTATGTAAATTGACCCCTAAGCAATATTCTATCTTGTGGCCAGAAACTGTGTCTTGAGTTTTGGTCATGAGAATGCAGTTATTATAAATATAGGGCCACTTAAACATAATAAGTAAATGGCAATTTTGCATTAAAAATATCATCTCTTAGATAAAAAGAAACCAAAAGGAAACCTTTATTGCTTTTGAATAATTAGGCTAGTAATTGTCAGTCACTGCTTTGTCTTTGCAAGAAATTTGAAAGGTACATTTGGACTTAGAGAGCTCTTTTCTGATGTCTAATATTAGTGGAGGTTCATTTTGCTAAATCAAATATTCAAATTTAAAATCCTCTGCTAACATTAGAGATGTAAAAAACAAATTGTTCTTTAAAGTACCAACTAAAAAAAATCTATCATAAATGTGAAAAGATTTCTTCAAAAAGAGACTTTGATCAAAGAGAGAATTTATTCTTATGGTGAACATCCATTAGAAACAAAATAGATAGTTTTTTTAAAAAACACATAAGTATCTTCTATGGTGGAAAAAAATGAATTCTTTGATAATTTTACTTCAGTGTGTTGTTGATTTCTATTTAAAACCCATTAAAATCAATTCATTTATGCAGTTTGTTTCTGTACCATCCTTATTTAAATGCATTTTTTGGGTCCACAGTTCTAAATTCCATGGTCTATAAAGATGCATATCATGAAATCTGTAAGACTGGTATTGATACTGTTTTTGGTGATAGAAAAGAGCAAGGAATATGGATTTTTACCCCCTCTGAGCTGATGAGTGTTCTATATGAAGAATGGATGTGTATTAATGGGCCTGTCATTAATTCTATAGTTATGTGTTTGAAGCAGGCACCATTTCCTTGCATTTCTGGGAAGCTATATTTTATGTTTGCTTTCTTCTGACAATGGTTTTGTTAAAACTCGGTTGCTAATAACTCCCTAAAGTAAGCTAGTTTGCTGAGCAATACAGTTTGACAAATGCTTATTAGTAAAAGCTATACTCTTAAGATTTACTTGACTGAACTGTCCCATTGATTGTCATTAATTATTGTGTTTATTCACAAACAAGTTTCTATGTTCACTTGTCACTTCAGCAATTTGGATATTGATTGGATCCATTTGGATGTATAACACCCAAATTGAGGCTTTCTTGAAAACTTGTCAAAAGGTATAAAAGATTATACTGACAGTCAACAGAACAGAAGACAACAGCATTTTCTTTAAAGAGTTAGTCCTTTCTGGAGAAGAAAATGCAGTGGAATTAGCCAGAAGAATAGAAATCATTTGCCAATGGAAGGCATAAGGATGCACACTGGAGATTTCAAGTAGAAACAGATAGTCAGTTAATAGCACTTTTTTTTTTTTTTTTTTTTTAAAGAGTAAATTCACTTCACCTAAAATCTCAAAGAACAAAAAATACACTTAAACCTGCCAGGCTTCAGGCATGGGGTTGCAGATCTTTTAGGGTAACACCCTGTCAGCATTAGCTCTTAGTAAGAACCTAGCTTCTGGCAAGAAGCATTTATCAAATGGCATCACTCACTACAGTGCAGAGATTGAAGAAGCCCTGGATGAAAGCCACAAATCCCATGTCATGCCCCAGGCTCTGTCTTTTAGCTGTGCTCTTATCAGGACCTTGGGCAAGGTATTTAGTGAATTTTATCTCACCAAAGATACCATTGAATGTAAGATGCACCATTATATCATGTGCCACTAAGAAAGAAAAAACACTGACAGACCATAGCCCATTATCAATTGTAAGGTGAAACTTCTGAAATGCTAAAGGTATAAAAATATAAGTGCCTTAAAAATCAAATATGGCTATTCCTTGAGCTTTAGTTTACTTATTTATCCATAAATGGATACCTGGTTAGCTCAGTGACCATTTAACGTGACTTCCTTGGGAAGTTAAGAGGTATAGTGCCAAAAATAAAGTTTTGTAACGAATAAGATATCCAAGAATACATAAATTTTCATTTTTATATACAACAGTAATAATTTATTACATTATAAAAATAATAAAAGCAAAAGTAATTGAAATCTGTGATATATGATATACCCTTTCAAAGTACTTTCGAGAACAATTTCATAATTGCATAGTCCTAGTGTGGACTCTACTTGTGGTCTTTACTCTCTGATCTCCACTGTCTCCCTTCACACCCTGCCACTGAAGAGTGGAACCGCAACTTGGGCCTCCCCAGTTGGAGTCTCCCTATCCCTGTCTGCAGTGATGATCCAGCAATGAATTTATGAACCAAACAAATGTATTTAGATCCTTTCCTGAGACTGCATGTGAGTTCCAGGAGAGAGAAAGGCTCTTTCTGGTTGGGTTTCTCAACTGGGAGGATATTTATCTGTGGTGCTAGCATTCATTTGATACAGCAATTGGAAAAGCCTGAGAAGGAAATGAAGCCAACTATGTTTAAGAAGTATGAAGAGGAAGCGATCACTTTGAAGGCATTGTTTGTACTCTTGAATCCTGCCTTCACTAAGGCTAGACCAACACTGGCCAATGCATTGTATGAACTAATAAATTTCCTTTTTGCTTATATATGCTTGACCTTGTTTCTTTTATCTCTGTCTCTCTCTTTAATCAAAGCATTCTGACTAATATAGAATCAGATATAAAAGTATGTTCAACAACCTCTACATGGTGAAGGTCAGTTCTACTTTCAACAGGATTGGTTTCTAAACTAAGTTACCTTTTATACCTGGACATTATATACTAAATTTTTAGTTGATGGGAGTAATGATAACTAGTTATCTGTTTTTATTTATGTGCTCAGCATACAATGTTCCTGGCGATAGTTATTACTCCGTTAATGTTTTGGCGAACAAAATAATTATATGAATTTTTAATGTTTGAGAAGAAAAGATATAGACCAATGAAGACAGTATAGGATAGTGTGACTCATTTTATTTGAAGAAATCAAGAAGGATCTAAACATAATATGTTAACGAGCATTCCAAAGTACATTCCAAGAATCTCTAATTCATTTGGAGGCTAATGGCTGTTTTTTCAAAACAAACAATATAAGTACATTACCAAGTACAGTTATGGTAAATAATCAGAATATAACTTCTGCTTGACATCCTAAGGAGCAGTTCCTTTTTTATTACTTTCTTTAGAATAAAAAGAGATCAATGGTTAGACTTGTTTTATCTCATACTGTTTGTTTTGTACCATTCCTGAAATCTTCATAAATAACTATGTGGAACATTTATCCTTAATCTACTTGACTTCTTTCTCTGACTTCTGCTTAAATAATCTAGTATTTTGCTATTCAAAGTGCTGGTGCCCACGGGCACCAGGGTGGTCAGTAGCGAAGTCTCCCAACTCTTGGTCTGGCTCAGGTCATGATGTCCCTGTCAAGCTCCATGCTTCAAGAGGGATTATACTTTTCCCATCTTACTCTCCTTTTGCTCTATCCCTGCCTCTCTCTCTCTTTCTTTCACATAAATAAATCTTTAAAAAAACAAACCCCAAAAACCACAAAGTGCTGGTGGCCAAACAGTTACTGGTCCTCTACTAGATAAAGAACTTGAGTCAGAATACAAATCAATGCACTTCCTTTGTCAGGAAAAAAAAATGTCAGTTGAACTAAGTAGTGTGTCCAGTGATGATGTTGATTTATCTTCTCGTTGGAGCTTCTTCCTGTTAAGGACCAGTAACAAGTCATTGGTAGATCTGAACTTAAAGTAGCAGGGATCTATAGAACAATATTAAGTTACTATCAGGAGCAGCTGGGGATAGCCTACGGACTATCAAGATAGACACTTAGAAATCTCTATCTTGCAAAGTTCCTCCTCAGTGGTCAGAACCTCCAAAGACAATCAGTATAGTGTGTGGGTGGATATGGGTGTTTAACTGTCCTCTCAAAGCTGCAGGTCACCAGGACCCAGAATCTACTATCTCTAATTTGTTCATGTTATTTTTGCACATACGTGATGACTTCACCATGTGTCACCTCTACTAATACACGTATACCCCCAATTATATGATCTCAACTTCCTACAAAAGGATGTGTTCATTACTATGGGTTGCTTGGAATCTATCTTGGAGTTGGACTCATTCATACTATTTGTTCAACTTCCTTTGTTCACCATGGGTGACCACATTGTTAGGTAGATCTTCTTTATCCTCAAATCAAGGAGGATCTTTAGAAACTAATGTTGCTGGTGCCCTTCAGAGCCCCCATGGTACATCAATGGTTATTTCCTGTTTAAGAAGAAAAGGGTCTTCTTAAGCTAGAATAAGATGAAATGCTCATATGGATTTAGCTCTCTACCTTTAGGAGGAAGTTCTGAACTAAAAGCAATAAGCTATTTCATCTCACACTAGTAGTTTTGTCCTATACACATTGCCCTTATACTGTCTCTAGATGTGATTTCTCAATCCCATTTATGTACAAGCAGAACAATCTGTCCTATCTGCATTGCCCTCCCCCCTTCAGTCCTTCAGCTGCTTTAATATCTCTTGATGTGCTTAATTTTCAATTTTTGTCTATTTATTTTGTTCTGACCTAAAGTCAGATATTCACCTTCAAATTCTCTCAGGTAGTTGGAATGTATATTATATGTTACCAAATAGTAAAAGAGAAAAATGGTCTTAGAGGTCTGCATTATATACATACATTTAAAAAGAGCCACGCCTGAGAAGGAATGTTTTTCTTTGGTAAGAGGTAATTAGAATTATAATGAGCATTTACTAAATGGTTTCTTTATGCTGGTACATGCTGAGTACATGGCTTATATCATTTATTTTGATATTCATAACAACTCTGTAATGCAGGTTTGAGTATCCTCATTTTACAAACAAGAAAACTGAGATTCAGAGGTTAAATAACTTGCATAGGCTGGGGCTTTCTCTCATGTCTTTTAAACTCCCAGGATAATATTCTTAAATATTAATCTATTGTATATACCATTATCAAATGAGTGAATGGGAAATGCATTTTGTTTGCCATCTTCATAATTGCAACCCTCTCTAATTCATTCTGGATTCACAGCCACGTATTTCCTGAAGAGGCCTGTATTTAAGAAGTATTATGTGTGTAAATCTGAACTTGCTTCCTCCTAATGATCTGATGTTACAGACCATTCCTTCAGACTCAAGATAGGAAACCTAATATACTATTCAGTCATTATACTACAGAAAACGAGAACAAATCCGTATTCAATCCAAAGAATATTCATTAAATAATAGACTTTCAAAATTTATTTGGTAGCATAATGGGAAAATAATCAATATGTCACCTTTGTGGGATTTTTCACAGTTGGATGATTTCTGAAATATAAAATTTTATAGGGATTATACTTTTCCTATATACTACCAGTTAACTATTTACACATAAATACCAGCTTTGGGATGGTTGAGGGATTTCAAGGTGGAAGTCTGCTATCAAGCATATGCAGAGTTTCCTTTCCCTCATCTTCCTTCCAGGCCTTGGTGCCATATTGAGAACTTATAATTAGGTCCTAACGACAAGCCTGCCAAGAATTTATTTTCAATTTCCGTGCTTTGCTATCTCAGCTGTTTCAAATTACATATAACTAAGCTGTAGGAAATGTGTTATCCTAAATGTTCTGGGGATTGATTTTTCCAAGTGTTTCCAACCTTTTGTTTAGGCGTTATAAAAGTTAACTGAGAGAATCCCATCGATGATTGTGGCCATTCATCAAGCTTTTATATACATTGGCAATATACTAGGCATTTTTAGTATTCACTTCATCAAATCTTCATAGTAATTCTCCAATTCAGGTACTATTTTCCTCCTCTTAGAGATGAAGAAACAAACTGAGGGCTGCTAAATAAATAACTAGTTATTCTACCTTGTGACTTGGTTTGTCTGACTCCAAATCCAAGTTTTACATACTGCAGTATGCTTTTACAAAATATATTTCAGACTTCTATTATTGGCTCGCCAGGCTTCCTTTTATTTCTGGAGGGAGTTAGTATTATTCCTGTTTTGTGAATGTAGAAGCCTGCCAAATTTGGACCTGCCAAAGATCATTTATCTGCAGCATGAGAGAGTTGGAATCTAATTTCTTTCTACTTTTTAAATACATGTATATAATATAGCTTGTTGATTATTACATTCTTTGCAAAAGAAGTTAGTCTATATCTGAAAAACATTATAAGGTTAACAAGGTAAAATATACATACCTGAATTATAATCTTATAAAATATGGTTGTAGGTATATTAGTCTCAGTGTATAAAACTAGCACATACATACCAATAGGGTGATTCAGTACTATAGGCAACCCTAAAGCCACTGGAAATTAAACATTTTTTTTCTTTTTGTTAGAAATGCAGGGTATGAAGTAGGGTGCTTGGTTATTTTGAAATCCAAGCGAATTTTCTCATCTCCCTATGAAGAAGCATTGACTGTATGGATCTGAGTGCCTGCTAGGGTCAAGTTGATGTGCAAACCCAGTCGTCTATACTAAAACAACTCTATTTCCCTAGCTTCTACTACCAGACATCTCTCCAGGATCTCTGAGGATTCCTGGGATTTGGACATTGGGGGACACACAACAGCCATGTGAGTAGGGGAGAGTGGGCTAGGTGGAAAGTCCAGAACGCAGGGGCTTTGAGAGTCTCTATCTCAAAAATGGTCACTGGTTCCCACAATCATTCTTCCTTATCCGTTTCCTTTTTTTTTTTTTTCCTATTTCATTGTCTCCCTTTTTTTCCCTTCCTACAAAGAATAACAAAAAGAGAGAGAATGACTTTTTAAAAAAAAATCCTTTAGCACCTGGATGGCTCAGATGGTTAAGCATCTGAGTCTTGGTTTCAGCTCAGGTCATGATCTCAAGGTCTGGTGATTGAGCGCCATATTGGGCTTACACTCAGCATCAAGTCTCTACTTAAGAGATTCTCTTTCTCTCTGCCTCCCTCTCTGCTCCTCCTCCTGTGCTCCCTCCCTCTCTAAAGTAAGTAAATAAAATCTTTTTTTTAAAATCCCTTTAGTAAGCCAGGTGGAAATGTTTCATCTCTCTTGCTAAAATTCTTCCCAATCACTACTTCATAGTGGAACTCTTGGCAATTTTCCACTTGCTCACCTCTAATTTCTCTTTTTCTTAATTCCTTACTTCCTGCCTGCAATAATGGATGTCCTGAAGCAGATCAAAACTTGAGGATGCGATATGGTGCTCCTTGTCAGTACCCAGTTTTTCCTTCTCACCATGCTCACAAATGAAAACCAGCCACCAAAATTGTTTGGTGCTTTATCAATTATGTCAGTTAGGAATCTGTCAGCTCCAGCCAAAAACACTGCTTACAATGGTTTAATCCTTTATACCATGCATCATTCCATATGTGCAGAGCAAGAATGAACTCTATGTATAGTACCTCCATTTCTGTTTGAATTTCTCAGTTCTGTCCTTTTTTGTTAACTAGCTTTGACTTTAGCATGAATTCTCTCAGGGATTAAGATGATTTCCAGCAGCAGTTATGGCAGCCCTCTGTGTTTGCATATCCTAGCATCGATTCTACAGTTCTAACCATATGTACATGGATGTATGTATGAATAGATGCTGTGGATATGGATATAGTTAGACCAGTGATTGATACATCATAAAGAATTGGATATATAGAGACATATGTAAATAGATTATATATATATGTCATTAATGGTGACAATAATATATATATATATATATATATAGAGAGAGAGAGAGAGAGAGAGAGAGAGAGATAAAGAGATAAACAAAATTATGGTTACATCTGTATATCTGATACTAATCCCAGTGTATAACACATAGTGGGCCTTAACACATTCTTATTACATGAATGGACAAAAAAGACCACATGAGACTCCTAATCACAGAGAGTTACTAGTTATTTTCTGCTCTCTGAGTGAAATCTGAGCCCTAATTTGGAGTCAGTACCTTCCCAATGTATTGAAACATCCTGGCTCCATTAGTTCCGACTTTCTTTTTACCACGTTCTAATTTTAAAGAGCTCATCAATCCACTACTCTCCGTGTGAACACTGACTCTTATTAGATTACCCTTAAGTCAGGGAACTTATCAGCTCAGGTATCTCTCAGAAACCTAAACCAAAACTATCTTTCTGTAACCTCTACCCACTTATTCTGCTTTTATACTAATTCAGCACTTTTCCTCCAGAATGGGAAAAGATGAATGCCAACTGAAGGACTGTTGCCCCCCATTGAAGAGCAGAGGTTCCTACCTTTGGATCCCCATGAAAACATCTTTGCAAGTCTTCATTAACCTCCATGGATGATCCCGTGGAGACAGAATATTTAAAAGCAGCAACTCAAGAACAGAAATCACTCCAACTACTTTGCTGCAGGCACTTCCATCATTTGTTTTGCAGAAATGCCTTTTACCCCACTTTCATTCCCCCTTTGGTTGGATAAAATTTAACAAGATCTCAATGCTCTGCATATGGTGGCAATTCCAAACCTTCTTCAGAAGAAGGAAGTCTAAAATCCTTGCCCTAAATTTCTGACCTGGTGTAATACAGAAATTGTTGTTTGTATCTTTCCTTGTGCGGCTGTTTCCTGCCATGGTGGGAGACATGGCAGGGAGGCTGCTGTCAAAACCTCATAACGGAGGCTCAGGACGAACTCCATTAATGACATTTGCTGCACACTTGTGGACTATAAGAGGAACTTCATAAACATTTATTTCCCCAAACATAAGAGAATCATAAAGTCCCCAATCACTAGGCTGAGCAGCACTAATCTAATTTCATTACTTGCCATGGAACAATGGGGCTAAGAGGCTATTAAAGTTGTCCAAGCATGATAATTTCTCATGATAAATAGCCAGAGAAAAAGGGAGTGCTGCTCAGGGACCTGGGTTTGGGAGATAAGGGCCACTGAAATCATGGGGCTGTCACAGCCTGTAAGCCGTCGACTTAGATCAACACAGCCACTTCCACATGTGCTCTTGAAGAGTTCTACACAAGAACTCCAATGGCTGGTGCTTGTTTCAGAGCCTCATTTATTTTTATTAAAAGCAGATGGAGGCAGAAGTCCTCTGAGCACTTTATTAGCGTACTGCTATTCACTGAACAGCAGCCAGTAGAACACAGAATAGAGAGTCTGTCCATCTGTTCATTTGCCTCTCCCTCCCGTCTCCACGGCAGAGCAAGCAATTGCAGCGTTGGTGTCAATGAGCATAATTAAAGGTCTGAAATGTTTTGTAGTATTGTATTTTTATATAGCCTGCATAATGCCATTGAGAGTAATTTCTGACACATCTAAATACATTTAGCATATAAATATATTAGTGTCTTGTTGTACAGGATACTGAGAGTTTGTTTATCACCTGTAGCTAAGTGCATACCTCAAAAAGCATTTCTTTTGCTTTTTCTTATTTTGTGTTCTATAAATACTTTTACTCTGTGGGCATTTTCGAAGCTTGGTATGCTCTGTTTATTCAACTGAATAGAGTCAGGTGGTAGAATGTGTTTTTCATCTTCAGCACATTTTCTTTGCATTTTTTATATGTGTCTCTGTGATAAGCCAGCTATACTTACACATTTGTCTAAGGAGAATCATACAGTTCACATAAAAGCTTGCTTTTTTCTATAGTAGAAATTCTCAAAGTTTTATATAATTAATTCCTGGGCTACATCATGTAAGAATTTCATTGTGTTCCCTTCCACCAAAAAAAAAAAGAAAAAAAAAACAGTAATAACATTGAGAATTGCATTTCTAACCAATACTCAACACCAAATTTATTTTATTTATTTGTTTATTTATTTATTTATTTATTTATTTATTTATTTATTTAATTTATCGAGTTGAGTTGAGTTGAGGGAGTTGAGAGAGTGTGTGCACCGGTAGGCAGAGGTGAGAAGGGGCAGGGGGAGAGGGAGAGGGACAAACTCTACACTAAGCTTGCAGCCCTAGGTAGGGCTCAATTTCACAACCCAGAGATCAGGACTTGAGCCCTGAAATCGAGAGGGAAAGGCTTCATTGGCTGAGCCACCCAGGCCCCCTTTAACACCAAAAATCTTATAGAGCAGTCAAAAAAAGGAAATAAGAAAAAGACATACAAATAAATTTCTCTGATCATCCAGGATAATTAAACAATATTTTTATGCTTCAAATATAAGATTACAAAGATCTGGGTTGTACAATAGCATGTCCAACTTTTAAAAACTTGTCTTTTCTATTTCATAATGAATATGTCAACAAATTGTTTCTCATTTGGGATTAGAGGAGAAGCAATAAAAACTCATACTCTGGAATCATATTTCTTGCTGTGCAGACCCTTCTGTGGTTAAGTCGTTAAAATAATTTAGGTTTTTTTGACTTCAGGCATGACCCTTATTCATTTAAAATCCTGGATGGATTAATGACCTCTGTGAACTAAGATGACTTCATACAGGCAGCCTTAACTTTAAGGGGGAGTCCATATTCTCCTTGAGGTGGCCATAAGTATTAGTGGGTTATCAAATAATCTTAAGTCTTCTCATTGAGGATGTTAAGGGCAAGGGAGAATATAAATTTTGTCTGAGTTATGAAAAATGTAATCAAATAGGCTATGAGCTAGGAAATAGTTTTTGAAAATTACCATAATTTCCTTTATTTGGGTTGACTTTTCCAAACTTAGGAAGTAAACTCCTGCGGCAGCCTGGGTGGTTCAGCAGTTTAGTGCTGCCTTCAGCCCAGGACATGATCCTGGAGTCCCGTGTTCGAGTCCCGCATCGGGCTCCCTGCATGGAGCCTGCTTCTCCCTCTGTCTGTGTCTCTGCCTCTCTCTCTCTCTCTCATTCTCTGTCTCTCATGAATAAATAAAATCTTTATAAAAAAGGAAGCAAATTCCTTCACTTCATAAAAACAACAGGCAAGCCAGTCAGTCTTCCAAGAGTCTGACAATTTGCCTTGAATTTTGAGAGTTCAGCAACTGAGAGGTGGATATCAGGCAGTCTAAAATAAAGGACTAAAAGACTGTCAAAACTGTAATTTGGATGCTTAACCTCTGGCCTTTATGCTCACTTGGATGAAATGCTGATTAAGCATGTATAGTGAGTCAGGGAAAAATTGCCCAGCACTATGATCCTAGTAACACATCACTTTCAAAATTAGTATAATCCTGTTGTGTTATCAATCAGAGCTGATCCTATGAACCATTGAGTTTCATCACTAATATTTATTCAGCTTCATGATGTTTCAGATAATATTTTGTGGAGATATATATATATATATGTACACTCATATGTATATACATATGCATGTATTTATATGCACATATTATTATATGTAATATATTCTTATGTATGTTATGAATACCTATCACTACCCTTTAGCCTCTGAGTGCCTGCCTCACCAATAAACAGGTGTATTGGTGTGGTAAAATTATATATATGCACAAAATAGAAAAGAAATAAAATGGTAATCTCTGAAAATAGAAAAATTTTCACATTTGACCTGTAACTTGAAATAGTTAAAACTAGACTTATGCTTCTGACCTATCAGTCTACTTAATGCCCCATAAAGCTTTACAAGAGTCTTTAAGCAATGGAGCTTGGAATTCTCTGTGGATAAACTGCCTGTGGATTATTGCTTTGAGTGGTGGCATCCCTTCCTGAATCACCTTCACAAGCTACCAGATGAAGACGATTATGTACAGACTACTTTCCGGGAGAGCACTGCATCTGTGCAAAGGAAATTATTAATGAACTTCCCAGGAGAAAAGCTGAGCTACTCAGGGAACCAGAGAGCGCTCTAACTTTCCTGTGTGAGACAGAGGCATCCATTCTTGGCTTCACTTCTAGGACTGTGGAAGAGCAAGCAAGGCAGGCCAAATGGATGGGTCCAGGGACTGGGGTAAGATGGTGGACTCTGAAATCTACATTAAAGCAATTTAAGTGAGTTTGAGATGAATGAGGAGTTATTAAAGTCTAAGAACTAAGATGGTGCATGCAGATGCTATTGCAAACCAGATTAGAGAAGATTAAGGAAACTAGCCCTGAGATGTTCAGGTCAGATTATCCAAGATACCAGATGAAACCAGATATATACCATGGAGGCCTTTTTTACTCATCAAGTTACTAGAGCGCAGACAATTATTCTCCTTTTTCTACTGCAGAGGTTGCTTCTCTCATGGGGCTTTATGTCTTATAAATGCAAAATTATCGATTTACTTGCCAAGGGTAGAGACTTTGAAGCTCTCCTCACCCTTGCTGGATTCATTCAGTCCCAAATCCTGGCCTCACACATTGTTGTCTGAATGGATCCCTTCCTTTCATCTCTGTCATTCCACCCAAACTCCCAACAGTTTTCCCTGGAGCATGTGACAATCCTGTCCTCCCATGCCAATTCCTTCCCTTTCTTTATTCCTCCCAAAATTGCTATTATATTTAAAAAACAGACCTGGGCATGTGTCTCTACTTCTTAAAATTTTTCCAAAGCTTTCCATGGCCCTTGAGAGCTCCATCAAAAGACATAGACTATCTTTCACAGACCCACCCCGTGTACCTGTGCACCCTTTGTCTTCAATTTCTGCTACTTCACTTCACAAACTCCATGTCTTAGCTGAAAGGAGGATTCTGCTATGCCTCATAAAGGTCTTGTCCTTTCCTGACTCCCCTTTGATCTTCTTGCTTGAAATTCCCCTTATCCTGTCTCTGTAGCCTATATTCTACTCCTTCTTTAAAGCCTGGCTCAAATGCCATCTCATCCATCCAGCAGTCTCTGACCTGTCCTTTTTCTCAACTTCTATTATGATTCATACTAACAATTTTTCAAGACTTCAGGGCTTAAGATATAAATTGTAGCCTAAAGTCTTTTCTTTCTCAACACTTTCCTCTCTGCCCTACCTCCTCTTCTTCCCACTAACTGGTCACTCCCTCCTTGGTGTTGGCATGATATTTTTGTGTCTGTCTATGATAGCCTGTGACACTTTATAGTATAATTAGTTGTCTCTTTGTTGTGTAATTGTTGTACCGGTCAAATTATTGCTTATAGGTTATAAGTTCCTGGGCTCATTCTTGCTTAAATCTCTAGAACCTATCACTGTGGCTGGCATATTGCAAACAGTTGCTTCATAAATGCATCAAATACATGAAGAAATGAATGAAGGGATATCAGAAAAGGAAGGTAAGAGGGAGGGAATAAAACCAGAAGTGCTGGGGCACCTGGGTGACCCAGTGGTTGAGAATCTACCTTTGGCTCAGGTCATGATCCCGGGATCCCAGGATCAAGTCCTGCACCGAGCTCCCTGTATGGAGCCTGCTTATCACTCTGCATCTCTCTCTGTGTCTCTCATGAATAAATAAATAAAATCTTTAAAAACAAAACAAAAATAGAAATGCCATTTTATATTTTTCAATTTGCCAGACTATCTTGCAGCATTTTAAGTGCCAAAATATGGAAAATTTACATTATTCCTTCCCAGGCTTGAGAAAGGCAGCTTCTCTGTTGTTTTACTAACTTTGAGACACAGCAATAACAAGTAACAATTAATCAAGTAATTTTAAGGCAAATTATCTCTAAAATTCTTACCTTTCAGTAACTTTGAACACCTTTGAGGACTGGAACAATGTGTTATGCAATTCTTATTAATCTCCTATCTTGCCATATCCCTCAGGATAAAATTTGGAAAACAGTAAGAGTTCCATAAATGATTGATCTGTTCTCGTTAGAACGGAATCTATCCTTTTCTGGCTATTTCTTGGCTCTTTACCATGTAATGCCAGCATGTAAAAGAGAAATGCTTCCAGAACACTGAATATATAGTCCGTGTTTTGCAGACTTGTAGTGAAGCCATAAGCAGCCTATCACCAGAAGAAGCTATTTGACTTAACTTGGATTCAAATGCAAGGAACAATCGAAAGACCTTTTTCAGCAAGGATAACCTATTGACGTGTGAGAAAGGATGATAAATCAGTTCCTAAAAGGCCTGGGATTGTTCTTCTTGTGAAGAATTTTAAATGAGAAAAGCTGAGAAAGAAATAATGTGGCCATTTCAGTTCATATCATTGTTACTATCGTGCAGAATGTGAAAAATATCAGGTAAATTTATTAATGTACAGTCAAAAGAAGTAAACCAGAGGAAAAACATGTCTGTAATTCTTACATTGTATGTAGTATTTTGAGGGCTGTAGTTCTAAGAATTTCTGTTCATTTCAGTCAACAATGTTTAAGATGCCTGTTGTTTGATTTATTTAATTTTCATTCTTTCATCTACAGATGACATTTGTTTTTTCATTCAACAAAGATTTACTGGCAGATATTATTTACTATTTTATTTTTATTTTATTTTATCTTATTTTATTTTATTTTATTTTATTTTATTGTCTCACCAAAATCATGCCACTGTATTTTATTGAAAAGTGACCAATTTAAGTAAATGTTTAGTGTAATTAGGACATTTACTAACTGAGTTCTCTCAATTGCAAAATGGAAACCCAACTCAAACCAAATGAGACTTTATTCCTTCATATAACTAGACAGTTCAAAGAATAATTCCTACTCAGGCAATAACAAAATCAGGATCTGTATCATCTGCATAAAATCAAGAGGCTGTTTGTCTCTAGCTCTTGTCTCTGCTTTCCTGGCTTTATTCCCAGGACATCTCTCTAGATATATTCCAATTCCAGGAAAAGAGAGCAATGTCTTCCAAAATTCTAGCAAATGTCTTGGGATCAACTCTTATTAGCTCCTTTTTGGTGTTTTATATATTCTAAGCTTACTATTAAGGTCAGGAGGATGGAAAAATCAAATGGACTAAGCTGGGATTATTTATCTGACCTTCAATCCAGGAGTAAGATTAGCTCCATGTAAGCCACATGGGTTGAGAGTAGGGGAGAAGTGTTTCCATAAGACGATATGAGGTGAAGAGGAAAAAATGTTCTATTCTAGGAATATGATCTATAGTTACCTCATTTTGTAAATTATCCTCCAGTACCAGAAAAACAGAACACATTTAATTCACATGAATTATTCAAGTAAGCCTAAAACATAAAAGTTTTGAAATAGCCTTTAATTTATTATTTTAGTTTGGACATAATTCATTATTTTAGATTCGAATTTATTTAGTTTAAATAAATGGAACTTCAAAAATTTTTAATAAGTTATAAGTTTAGGGGCTCCTGGGTAGCTCAATTGGTTAGGTGGTTGACTCGATTTCAGCTCACGTCATGATCTCAGGATCCTGGGATCTAGCCTGCGCTGGCTTCTACACTCAATGGAGAGTCTGCTTCAGGATTCTCTCTTTCCCTCTGCCCCTCCCGCTGCTCACTTGCATGTGCACACACACACTCTCTCTCTCTAAAATAAATAAGTAAATCTTTAAAAAATAAGTTTAAAAATCACACACACACACACACACACACACATACACACATACACACACAGATTTCAAAGTCACTTTTCCCTTCTGTCTATGTAATGTGGAAAGGTTTAAACCAAATGAGAAGAAGGGAGCATGATCATTTAGCAATTCTGAAATGTAATTTCATAAAAGCTCTCTGAAGTCATACTTCTCATTTCCTGTTTTCCCCAAACTAGATGTCAGTTTTTCTACCTTTGAACTCTCTTGGCACTTTGAAGATCTCATGCAGCGCCTACCATGTTACCACCTTGAATTATAAATACTTGTGAACTTACCCTCGTTCCCTGGGAGATGATACACAATTTGAAGACTGGAAAAGATTTTTTAATCATCTATTCTATATCTTCAGTTAATATTAGATAGTGGGCTTTCTGTAACATTAGGTGTCAAAATATTATGTTAAAGGTAATTTATTCTTTTCCTTTTCAATAGATCCCTTTGCAGATGCTAGGTGTATTTCTTTGTTACTGGAAGACAGAAGTTTTAGCAAGTTCCTAATGAGTATGCATCATATGATGGCCATGGGCTAGCCATGTATGTTTTTTCATACACTTATTACAGTGGCTGGCATATTGTAAACAGTTGCTATAAATTCCATCATGGAGTAGGCTTTGTTTTGTATGCTCAACAATGCTTTCTCAAGGCCTAATGAATGGTAGACTCTGACTGGTAAGTTGATAAGTTAAACAAGCCTTCATAACAACACATTAGAACAATGGTTCTCAACTATGGGCAATTTACCCCTCTGAGACCTTTGGTAATGTCAGGAGATGTTTTTCATTGTTATAAGCATGGGAAATTCTTCTAGCATCTGGTAGGTAGGGGTCAGGGATGCCACTAATCATTTTACAATGACCATATTAGCTCCCCACTACCAAGAATTATCTGGCCCAGTGAGACAATAGTGCTAATAATGAGAAGCCTTGTTTTAAAATAATAATTTTTACTTTATGCACATAAGAAAACTAATGCTCTGAAGGGATATAAATTCTTCTCAACCATATTGATAATAATTACAAAACAAATTTTAACCATTTTTTCTCATTTCCTGCTGCAGAATTACCCATCAGTTTTGCATAATTATATGTAAATTTAAGCCAGTATTGCCCAGCCTAATTTAGAAAATGAAATAGAATGTCATCTAGTTAATTACCACCAGTTTAATAAGGTATGTGCTAGTTTTGGTCAAATATGGCAAAGCAATTAGTATGTTTTAAAATCAAAATAGTGTGCAGAATTAAGGAAATGGTTTTACACTAAAAGTCTATTTGACTTTTATCTTTGATCTAAAAGCCAAACAGGCCTAGAAAAGACAGTATCTCATTTTAGAGTTTTACTATACTCCTTCCTTTGAGGACTAGATTTATTGGAGTCAGACTACACTATTATATCAAAGTTCCAATCAGATTTCCTGAAGGGTTTATGAAGCCTGGGATAAAGTCCTAAAATTCATTTTTACCAATCAGATTAAAGGAACCATTTCTTACCTCTCCAGAAGAGGTTACATCATAGGGCATATTAGGCATATTCATAGTTCTAGGGCAAGAAACACCATGGAGATAAGAATTATTCTGAGTGTGCAGGAGAGCTCATCACAATCATAATTAAATAGGAAGGAAAGAAGTCTACATCTCTTTTTGATAAATGTCTTTCCATTTTCTTCATCAGTGCCCCATATCTGAAAGTTTAATCACATCCACAGAAGGGCTCCAAAACAAAGAAGTTATATTAAGATGTGATCCACTGAAATGAAGTCAGGGTGCAATAGGAGACATAACTATAAAAGTATTTAGAGTATTATCAGCATTAGTATGAGAGTAGTGTTATTGTTCAATACCTCATAATATTTAAGCACACTGCATATAGTAACAGAAGTTGAGGGCAAAGGATGTACAGGAGCAGCCTGTGAAGGAAATTCTTTGTCAGCTGAGGGAGTTCTCAAAGGCCAAGGGAACAGTAAGTAGTTTTTAAGAAGTGAAGATATGTGAGATCTGTGACTTATGAAGATCACTTCAGCAACTTTTGGAAGGAGCAAAGAGTGAAATTGAGTAAAATTATTGTGAATGGCAACTGTACCTTCTAATGATCTATTTGAGTGTGTGCACATGTACACTAAATTCTTTCATTTGTTTTAGTCATTGTCTATACACACTAGCTGCAGTCTTCTCTAGTCTGTTTGCAAGAAAATAAAAAATAAAAATTTCCAATGGTTCACACACACCTAATGATTAATACTTTATCTGTAGGTTTTAATTACTGAATTAATATGGGCTAATATGCATTAATAATGATTAGTTACTACCATGTTTATTATTTATAACATTTCTTTTGGTCTACCACACCAGTATATGAAAGTATAATATGTGTTCAAGAACTTTTTGACAATAAGAAAAATACTTGATAAATACCATGAAGGAAAAACACAGAGCACTACAAGAATGGATGAATGGCAGGGAAATCTGACCTAGATTGGGAAAGAAGGATGGATAATGTCCTTCCCAAGGGATTGATAGTAAGACTGAGGGGGAAATGCCAAGTAAGAGCTGATTAGTCAAAGAATTGGAGGAAGGGAGAGGAAAACTTAAGTGTCCAGTCCAACCAGGAACATCTGTAATCATCCTGAGACCCAAAGCATCTTGGTGCATTAGGAACTGAGAGAAGTTCAGTCTGTACTTTCTATGGTGAAATAAACCTCTATGAAAACAACCCCTCCTCCATAAACTCAACTATCTTACTGAGGAAGCTGGACCCTAGACTGAAAGCACCAAACAATTGCCTTCTTTTCCCCAAGTTCTTCACATTTGCTCTCTCAATGTCATATTTTTGCTGCCCTTGAATGAAAACTCAGACAAGTTCCAGAGCTTTTATTCTTCCTCTGAACCATAAGCCTTGTCTCAATCACAAAAAGATCCAGCCCAGAACAGTATTGCGAACTTCAGGGTAAAGTCAGGCTTGGGTTTCCCCCTGCCTTTCCTAGTTCTGGACTGATTCATGCTTGGACATCTCAGAGTGGCATGGATATCTTCTTATCATTTCTCAGTTCTACCTCCATAGCTCATGGGAGATTTAATGGCAAGTGCAGTTTTTGTCAGTCTTTGGTTTCTCTGGAAGCATCAATTGTAGGAGAGTAGTGAAAGTCTTAACACTGTGGTGATCTTTCCACCAAAAACTCCAGTTTTCGTCTGTGGGTTTGAACTATGATCACTAATGCTGAGAGTTAGGCTGGCAAACCAGACTCAGGGCAGATCCCACATGGATAGCCTAGCATCTCACTTCAGGATGTGGATGTACTTGGTCTTTGGTGTTTTGCCCAAAAGTGAGAATCAAAGAGTTCCATGTATTATATCCTTGCCACTTTAGCAAGGGGGAACAGTAGCAAGAATTATAGACAGGAGCCAGATGCAAGACCTGGCCAGACGGGGCTAGGTCTTATAACCATGAGATAAAGCATATAAAGGAAATAATTTGTGAAGTCAGGATGTATTGAAATCTTTAAATTGCTAATATATATTAACTTCTGCACTGAAACTCCATGGTTCCCAAATGTTTTTGACAACACTCATTTTAAAGTAATCACTAGTGCCACTTAATTAATTGTGCTGCATTACTCTTTCATGACTGGTATTGCCCTGTTTTTAAAAAAATGGCTCTAAAGAACATCTAGGAATATCAATGTATGTGTAATTCACCCGGACTTATTATCTTTTCTGACAATGGCAACCCAAACAAAATGACTCTATTTATAACTTTAAAAAGTTAGTAGTTAATAGGAGCATAAATTTAAACCAAGTCAGTTTGCTAAATAATGCTCATAGATATAATCCAAGTCCTTTAGTGAACCATCAATATCTTATGCCTATCAATTTGACACGTAAGTTTCTTATTGGGAGGGTCTCTATTACCTATAATTTCAGACATATGCTGTGTATTAGAATTTAATTTTTAACAACAAAAATGGCTGTGTGTATTTAAAGAAACCTAGGACTAGTTTAGATTTGGCTACTGTTCATACCATCATAGGCTACTTCTTTAATCTCTGTATTTTCAGTTATAAAATAATGGGTAATGAAGATTTTTTTTATATCTACTTTTAAAAGTTGCAACGAATAAATGATATTTTTGTGAACCCATTTCAAATCATGAACACAATTAAATAAGCACCAAGTAAATGCATAACATTCTATCACAATCTTTCCAGAATTAGTACTATAATTAAGCCATGTTCTGTTTTCTTCCAACTATCCAGAGTTTAATTCTACAAGCATATGACAAATTTCTTCATTGGATTTTGAAGGACCTAATCTGACATGAACAGCTAAGGAAATACTGAATGAATCACTCTTTTCAGAATGAACATGAATTTTTCCTTCTTCAGTGACAGAAATTAGATTTTAGCTGTGATTACCATGACCTTTTTAGTTAATTATATTCTAAAATAATTTGTTGGATATAGAGCTAGAAATTTTGTCTTCATTATGTAAATTAAATTTAGGATCAATGAACAGTAATTAAAGAGTAAATAATAGAACAAAGAGGTTAATATTATTAGATTCATGTTTGTTACATGGTGATTGCGGGAAAATCTAGAGATATTTTCAAAGGCCATGTCATTTAGAAACAATAATTTATTTAGTACTTGATAACTAGAAGGAGTATTAGAGGTCTTTCAATTCAGAGTTCTTATCATTTGAGGAAAGGTCAATTCAGAGAAGAAAAGTCTTTGCCTTAAATCAGAAAGCATGTTGAGGGCAGACCTGGTGCCAGAACCTGCGACTCCCAACTTGACTAAATAATGATCAGAATTTACTGAAAAATGTGGAAATAAAAAATGGAAACTCCACTTTTGAAAATCATGACTATAAATTGTCATTGTTTCATGTCTAACAATGGCCAGCTGAAATGGTTGTGGTAATGAAACTTTGCCTAGAACTCAAGCCAATTGTTAGGTCAACACTTCTCAGATTATTTGTTCACAGGAACTCTATGGATTCTTAAAAATTATTGAAGTCCCCAAAGACTTTTTGTTTATATAGGGTATATCCATAAGTATTTACTGATTAGAAACTAGGAATTTCTAATAGCTTTATTGAGATATAATTCACATAGCACACAGTACATCAATTTAAATAGTAAAATTCAATTTTTAAAATATAAAATATAGAAAACCATCACCACAGTCAATTTTAGAACATTTTCAAGATCTCAGAAAGAAATACCATGCCATTTAGCTACCACTTTTCTACCCTCTCACTATCACCAATAGCACCCTTGCCCCAAGAAACCACCAATCTACTTTATGTCTCCATAGATAGGTTTCGCTACCCCAGGCTTTTCACATGAATTGAATCATATGGTCTTTTGTGGATAGCTTATTTCACTTAGCATAGTATTTTCAAGTTTCATTAATTTTGTAGCCAATATTAGTACTTCAATACTTTTTATGGCCAAATAATATTCCATCATATGTATTTGTGGTATTTATTAAGACATTTAGGGTGTCTCCACCATTTGACTTTTATGAATAATGCTACCATAAACATTCATGTACAAGCTTTTGTATGGATATTATGTTCTCATTTCTCTTGGGTATATACCTAGAAATAGAATTGTTGGGTTATATGGAAACTCTAGTAAATAATTTGAGGAACTGAAAGACTGTTTTGCAAAGCTGATGTATGATGTTACATTCCTACCAACAGTGTAGAAGGTTTTTGTTTTCTCTGCATCCTCAGTGACACTGGTTGTTATGTGACTTTTTGATTCTATCCATTCTAGTATGTGTGGAGTCATATCTCAATGTGGCTTCATTTTTTATTTCTCTGATGTCTAATAATGTGGAGAATCTTTCTATATGCTTATCGGAAATTTAGAGAAATGTCTATTAGCTTTTTTGTGCATGTTAAAATTGGACAATTTTTCTCACTATTGAATTATAAGAGATTTTTTATATATATTCTAGTTTTACCTCAGGCACCTGGGTGGCTCAGTGGTTGAGCATCTGCCTTTGGCTCAGGTGGTGATCCCGGGGTCCTGAGATTGGGTCCTGCATCAGGTTTCCTGCAAGGAACCTGCTTCTCCCTCTGCCTATGTCTCTGCCTCTGTGTGTGTGTGTGTGTGTGTGTGTGTGTCTCATGAATAAATAAATAAAATCTTTAAAGAAAAAAAGAAATAGTTTTACCTCTACATTTTTGTCTAGATACCATACATATATATGTATGTGTATATATATATATACATATGTATATATGTATGTATTACCTAATTGCCCTGACTAGAACCTCCAATACAAGATTAAATAGAAGTAGTATGAACAAACATTCTTGTCCTGTTTCTGATATTAGGAAAAAAGCATCCAGTCTTTCATCAGTAAGTATTTCATTGTTAAGCATCCAGTTTTTCGTTATTAAGTATGACATCAGTTGTGTCTTTATCAAGTTAAAGAAGTTCCCTTCTATTACTAATTTGTTGAGTAGTTTTAGCATGAAAGGGTGTTGGATTTTACTGAATATTTTTTCTACATCATTATGATTTATTATATTAATTTATTTTTGGATTTTAAACTAACCTTGCATTTCTGATATAAACTTCGCTTGATAATGGTATTCAACTCTTAATATATTGTTGAATTCAGTTTCTAGTAGGGTTTCTTTTTTTTGCATCTGTATTCATAAAGTGGAGGATCACATAGGTTTTTATTTTCATGGTATCTTTTTGTGGTTTTGTGTTTTTATTTTATTTATTTTTTATTTTTTAAGAGAGAGAAAGCAGGGCAGGGAGGGGCAGAGAAATAGAAAGAGAAAGAATTGCAAGGAGGTTCTACACTGAGCAAGAAGTCTGATGCAGGGATCGATTTCACAACCCTGAGATCATGACCTGAGCTGAAACCAAGAGTCAGATGCTCAACTTGGCTGAGCTATCCAGAGGCCCCTCTTTTTCTAGCTTTAAGGATAACACTGGCCTCATAAAAGAAATGAGTAAGTGTTCCTTTTTATTGTTTGGATGACTTTGTGGAAATCAGTATTTAGCTTTCTTTAAATGTTTGAGAGAATTAATTGATAAAGCCATCTGGACCTGGGTTTTTCTTTGTGGGTAGATTTTTGTATACTGATTAAATCTCTTCACTTATTATAATTCTATTCAGATTGTCTATTTCTTTTGAGTAAATGTTGGCAGTTTATATTTTTTTAGGGACTTGTCCATTTTATCTAAGTTATGTGATCTGTTGGAGTATAATTGTCCATAGTATTCCTTTATAATCTTATTTTTCTTCTGGAGGTTGGTAGTAATGCCTCCACTTTTATTTCTGATTTTAACAAGTTGAGTCTTAGCTTGCTTTTTTGCTTTTTTTTTTTTTTTTTGTCAGTCTATCTAATGATTGGTCAATTTTGTTGAACTTTTCAAAGAACCAGCTTTTGGTTTTATCAATTTTACTATTGTTTTTCTATTCTATGTTTCATTAATTTCTACTGTAATCCTCATTAGTTTATTTCTTATGCTTTATTTAAGTTTAGTTTGTTATTATTTTTTGAGTGTCTTAAGGAGACAGTTTAGTTTATTGATTTGATTTTTTTTTCTTTCTTGACATAGGTAGTTACAGCTATAAATTCCTCGCTAAAGATTGTTTTCATTATATCCTATATGTTTTGTTATGTGGTACTTTACTTTCATATATCTTAAAGAATTTTTTAACTTCCTTTTTTAATTTGACCCAAAACTTATTTAGTCATCTGTTGTTTAACTTCTCCATGTTTGTGAATTTCCCTAATTTTTTCCCCATTATGGATTTCTAAATTAATCATATTTTTGTTGGAGAATATACTTTGAAATTTCTATCCTTTTAAATTTAATGGTTTATTCTGGGTATACTATGTACACTTGAAAGAATTGTGTATTTGGTATTTGATTCTTTTAAGTTGAAATATTGTATATATGTTTGTTAGGTCTACTTGGTTAATAGTGCTATGCCTTACTTCTGCACCCATGTTGATCTTCTGTCTCTTTGTCTTATCCATTCTTGACAATGGGAAATTGAAGTCTCCCATTATTATTGTTATATTAAATATTTTTCCTTTTATTTCTGTTTTGCTTCATGTATTTTGATACATTGTTTTGAGGTTCATATATATTCATAATTATTATAAATGCCTGTACATTAACAATCTTATTATTATGAAATGTGCCTATTTATCTCTAATGATATATTTTACTATTAAAGTCTGTTTTAATTGCTACTAGTATAGCCATTCCACCTTTCCCATAAGGGCTATTTGCATGATATATACTTTTTCATCCTTTTCAATATATTTGTCTCCTTTAATCTATAGGCAACATATAATTGGATTAGCTCTCTTTTATTGAGGGGAGTATCAAAATCTGACAACCTTTGCCTTTCTTTTTTTTTTTAAGATTTTATTTGTTTATTTGAGAGAGAGAGAAAGAGAGCATGAGTAGAGAAGGGCAGAGGGAGAAGCAGACTCCCCAGTGAGCAGAGAACTTGATTTGGAGCTGGATTCTAGGACCATGGGATCATGACCTGAGCCAAAGGCAGATGCTTAAGCCCTGAACCACCCAGATGCTCCACAAGCTCTGCCTTTTAAGTGTATTTTTTAATCCTTTCACATTTAGTATTATTCATATATTTGGTTTCATATCTCAATTTTACGTTTTGTTTTCTATATGTATACCTCATTTTGTTTTCCTCTTTTCCTCATTTACTGCTTTAATTTTTATTAACTGAATATTTTCTAATATATCATTTAATTTCATTATTTTTTCACTATGTTTTTTAAATATATTTTTTGTTATTGGTCTAGGGTTTACCATATACATCTTAACTTATCAAAATCAATTCAGATTAATACTAGCTTAATTCCAATTATTTACAGAAATGTTACTCCTATGTAGCTCTATTAGGCCCATGTAATGTCCTTCCATTTGCCTTTTACCACATCCCTCACTATTCTTGATTGGAGTTTAAACTTCTTTACAATCTATTGCAAATGAAATCAATTCCACTGGGGAGAGAGTGAGCACTATTTATTTTAAGGATTATTCTCCCCCCTATGTAAAATCTCTGAGTCAAGTCTGAAGCTGGGATTAGGGACAATAGCAAGCTTCTCCCTGTGTGACACTCCCATTCAGGAATGAGTGATAGGGTCATAGCAGCCTGAAGTCCTCTCAGCTACCCTTTCTTGGTTTGGAACCACTTCCAATATTAGGACTATTAGAGCCACAGTATTCTCAGTGGTAGTCTGTCTAAGGTAGAGCAGGGGTTGAATAGAAAAAAGGAGTCTTCACTTCTTGTTTGAAATCTTGCGGTACTTAACTTCAGCATCAGACACTTGAGGACAGAATAAGAAATGCTGAAGTTCTGCTCCTCCCAGGAAGAAAGTGTTCTGACTGGGCACTGGGGTGAGAGGGTCTCTTGTGTTTGGGGCTGCAACAGTCTAGATTAGAATTTCTACCTCCCTGAGCTGGAGCGATGATGGAGTACATGGAAAGAGCAATCTCAGTAAGAAACCACAGATTCAAACCTTTTTTACTGAATTTTCATAGATTTTTCTGAATAGATATTTCTGCATTTACTGCTTACTGTTAGGATCATTTTCAAAAGCTTTGAATGGTTGTGTTGTTGTTGTTGTCATTGTTGTGAGTTTTACGATTTAACCAGGGAACAGGTAAGAAGAACTCCTCACAGTGTCATCTCAGAAGTGAATCTCTCTTCCTCCTACATTATAAATTAAAATGGAATTTTAAAAAACCCAAATATATATATTCCTTCAGGATCAGAGTATTTTTGTCACATGCTATGCAACATCTGTATGTATTTTTCCTATAATGTACAGCCTCCACTATGTATTCATGAGACAATGAAAATGAAGAAGGTAAATAACATCTTAGCACTATCATAAAACTAACATTGACCTTACAACCCCCCTGCAAGTGTCTTGGGGCTTTTACAGAAGGCTGAATCACACTTTGAGAACAACAGGTCTAGATTTTAGATTTTTCTTTGTTAAAATACATACCTTTTAATGAGAAACAAACCCAGGATATTATTGATTAAGGATGAAATTCAGGTTTCCTGATTCTACCTCTGGGATCATTCCACCAACATATGATGTAGCATACTTTGAATATTGATTAATTTCATCAGTGTAGGTTTGAGCTGAACACAGAAAAATCAAACTGAAGCCATTTTACCAAAAGCTCACTGAAATTATTTTATATGTAAAAAATAGCTAAGAATAGGAAATAAATAAAATACTATATAAATACAATATATATAGTGTATATAGATATATATATGAGAGAGAGATATTTCACTTTAACTATTTTTCACAATCTCACTTAATATCTCCCAAATATTACTTAAATATAGTAGTTTGTTAAATGAATCACTAAATCAATCGTTCATTGGCACACTAATGAGAAAATATGGATTTGAACTTAATAACATGTTTAATAACCTTGACATTCAAAAATGAGACCCAATCATGGAAACCTACTTTAATTTTCAATGAAGACATAAGCAGAATTATTTATGTAGAGAAACTAGGGCAAAAGGACATTTGGATACTGAATTTATATTTGACAAGATGAATCAAGCAGCTGCCCTTAGCATCAATTTGTATGCAATGCATGAGTTTAACCAAGGAGAAAAAGCTCTTCAAGCTAGTATATATTACTTAATGGCCAAACACTTTGGATCTACAAAAACTAGAGAGAGGAGAAATTAGTGACTCTAGGAGACCATGGAGATCAGAGAATGCTAATGTATGGCTCTAGAAAAAGAACCAGCAAGGAAGAAGAAAGACTGAACTGAGAACATTAGCTTAGATTCCAGCTGATCAGAAAACTGGCACAAACCAGAGTTACCAATTATTACCTTTACTTCCTGAATGCAGTCAGGATGATAGAGTTAGGAAACATTAGACTACTTAACAGATGGGGGTGGGGAGTAATATTTGCCAATGAGAAGACAGTTAAATTGTTAACTGAAGTAGAAATGGCTCCTCAGCCAGACACAGAACCAATGTTCTCTAAAAGCAAAGCTGGGATGATATATTTTGAGTACAAGAGAGGGTTTGCATGTAAAATTCTACAAATATAGAGAAATATTAGGTAAGTATAAGGTTTCAGAGATTCTATATTCCAAAATCACACATATCTAATATCTTTTCTTGTTTTGTGGCTTAATCAGAGGGAATTTAGATTAATGACCTGCAGACTTCAGGGATCTAGGGAAAACTGAGAAGTCAAAATGAAGAATCAAATTCTCATTATCACTCCAGGGTTGCTATGCTCCATATCAAGTTATTTTGTTTATAACTTTGATATCAGGTGTAAGGACAATATTTTCATTCATTTAGTTTTCTACATATGAATTGAGGAGCACAATGGCTATAAGCAATTATTTAGACTAATAAATACTTCATGCTTATTGACAAGGCATTGTTATAGAACATGCTATAAAAATATGGCAGTGGGACTTATATGATTTAAATGGAATTATTGTAGAGTTTTAAATTTAATACCATAAGCAGATATTTATAAGTACTAGATTCTTGCTCTTTCTTAAAAATCCCCATGAATCTTTACAAAGTCCAGTCTTCAGTAGAAGCCAAGTTTTATTTTATTGGGAGTTATTCTATTTGCAGATGGCATAAGTTTGGTGCATTAGCTGCTTTTAAGGAAAATATAAGGGAAATGTTAATGAGATGCCTTAGATGTTGTTAGGAATCTTGTCATTCTGCTTTACCTTCACCTACAGGAAAGGGAATTATAGAAATGGGTATCCCAGAGCCTGCAGTAGAAAAGAGCATCCGGGACTTTAACTGTGGGCACACTTGGTATTCTGTGCCTTCTGACATCTCCTTTGTTATTCCATTAAGTCATTTGATGACTCTCATTTCAGACAGTCAAGCACTAAGAAACCAAGAAATTGGGGAAAATAGCTTCTTTTCTTATCATGGAGATAATCAACAAGAAGGGTATAGGATTATGTGGGACACCGATGAAAGAGTAATGAATTTTCTGCAGTGGGAGTGTATGATTTTAGAGTGTAATATAAAAAGGGGACATTTTCTTATTATTTGATAAATGAAGAAGAATTTACACACCGAGAAAGGAGTACTTCCTTCAGAACAAAAGAAACAGAATGAGCAAGAAGATATCAATATAAACTCACGTACCTTTCTCAGCAAATGTAAACTTCGGTGTAGATTGTCTTGAAATGATGTGCACAGTTGTAGGCATTTATCAGTCAGTGGTCAAAACCCTATCCAGCTCCCTAGAACCTTCCATTTTCCTTTTTTTTTCAACAGTTCAGCCAAATTGTGCATAGTTCAAGCAATGTCTCTTGAGCTGTCTGCTTCTGTATAATATCTTCCTTACGATGTCTCTAATACAGAGGATTCTGAGCTTAAATGATTAAAAGTCAGACTTCATGAAATGAGATTTTACTGTGGGTGCTAGAATTTTCTTGAGTATCTGCCAAATTTTGACTTCATTTTTCTTTATAACTTATGAGTTCCTTTTTGTTCTTTGTTCTTGTCAGATTTTATCTAAACATGAAAAAAAATTTCAGGTGTAGACTTTTTCCAAAATATTTCTTTCCTTTGATATCTGTGTGTTTTCACACAAGAATATGTTGTTTGAGCCATTCTGATGATGTCTACTCTGATCACAAACATATCAAAGATAATTCAGTATCATCTATGGTATCTTTGAGTATATGTCATAATCCCTCTAGAGAGTAATATAAACTGAAATGTTCTGAGGGCTTCTCATGTACCAGGCACTGTTCTAAATAGAGCATGGACTCATTCAACTGTCACAACAACCCAGTAGGGTGGTACCATTTTGTAAATGGGGAAGCAAGGCTTAGAAAATTTAGGGAGCTTGTCAAAGGCCACACAGCTGATCACTGTTGGAGCTGATTTTAATCCAAGATCTTCTTACTTCAGAGATGATGTCTGTCATATTCTCCTTTTGCTACACTGTCTCTTTCATGTTTGCTAACAAGAAAAAGGAAAAAAGAGGAAAATAGAAGAAAAGGAAAGAAAGAAGGAAGGAAGAAATGAGGGAGAAATCAAGCTGGGTCATCTCAAATTCTAATAGGTCTTACATTTTTTAAATGTTTTATTTTAATTCTCAAAAGACCTAATTATGAAATACAAAAATACTTGTGGTATTTTTTTTAATTCAAAGATCTGACCACTTCAGTAAGAAAGCTGTGTCCCTTCTTGGCTTTCCCTGTTTGTGATACAAAGGAAGCTGGCTGATGGGCTGATAAATCAGTCATTTGCAGCTTACTGATTATATTGCATGAGAAAATGGAAACTTTAAAAAATTATTTGGCCCTTTGATTCTTTTAAAATGCATTGAATTCCTTTATTATTCTCTAAACCACAGTGGCTTGACTGAGATTCCCACTGACTCTCATTATTTCGAACCATTCCCTTGAGGTGTTTTATTTTTCTTCCCCTTAGTATTCTGAAACTCTGGGGTATAGCACTGGTGAATAGGAAATTTATTATGAAGAAATGAAGAAAGTGGAAATCAAGAAGTGTCAGCCTTCAATACAACGATCATGATAATTCACAAAAAATTTGCCAACTTACTACTATTTTCTTGCAATAAAGAAGTCATCTGGTTTACAGCTCAGTAAACATCAAGGTGCCAGAACAGAACATGTATAAGTTGATTTTAGTTGTGTCAATAATTATCGTAATGAGTTTTTTGGAAGGGGAACCGGTTTTACCATGTGACCATATGTGTTCACATCTGTGAGTGTATGAATGCATGTGGTTGTGCACGGAAGTATGTGTTGGTGTGTGCATGCTTATCACCATGAGGCCAGTGCAGGTTCTGATGTAAGAGATTCAGTGGAATCAAAGAGTGGGAGCCTAGGCCCGATTCATGGCCAACATGTGGCTCTCATTACACAAGGCCCACCAACATTCCCTTTTGTATTTTGCTACTGTTCCCTAAAGCATGGATAGCAACACATCCTCTTCCAGACACTCAGAACATAAAGGGAGATCTGAGACAACAAATGTTTTCCCAAGTAGGGGATATATAAATAAATGGCACAGTTGCAGGCCATTCCCTGAAGCAATTTGTTGTATGCATGCCTCTTGTTCTCCTTCTTTTCCTTTGTCTCCCTCCCAAGGCTAGACATGGGACCAAAAACCACTCATAATTTCTCTCTTCTATATCTATATGACTAGAGACTATCTCTGCAATATTTGATGGATGCCTGAGGTAATTACTGCTCAATCATGATGTTTCCCAATTAGGTAGTCCTTCAACCACAATGAAAAAATTACAAGTGAATGGGAAGTTCAGTTAAACCAGAATGAAACAAAACAAAAGAAACAATGAATCAGATAATCCATATTACAACTCTAGCGCCACACTTTCTAAATATCCTCAAGTCTAATCTTAACTAAATAATCAGATTGGCTTTTCTATAGAAAGTTACTTTCCATCTGAAAGTTAATTATCAAACTTTGTAGTTCAACACAGAGAGGATGGATTTGTACAGAAATATAAAAAGATGTGGTCGCCTTCATTTTTGTTATTAGGCTATAGAAAAATTAATAATAATAACTAACATGTATCAAGTTATATTATATATTATTCCATGTGTTTTACATGACTTTCATTTTATCATCATTTGCAGTGATTATAATTTATATAAAGATGGCAAATGAGGAAATAAGGGACCATGAGATTAAGAAACTAGCTTCATCACTTTTACATGGTAAAAATGGGATGAATGAGACAGAATAATCCCAGAATCACATTCTACATGGCTACATCATATACCTATTCCTTACATTAGTCATATGTCACATAATTTGTCAGTATCTTACTTCTATATTATTTTACTTCAACCTACAAACTATCTTCCATGAGATGGATAAAGGATGCAGTTGTGAATGGTCTCACAGTTTCTAAGGACTGTACATAGCTCCCAAACTCAGATTTTCTTCCCCAAGATCCAGGACTTTTCTATCATTCCATTTTAATCAGCTTCCTGGTTGGACTCCAATTAAGAGAGTGTTAGGAGTTCTTTTCTAAAATTCTTTCCTTTTTAAATATTTTGGGTTATCCTGCTTATCTCTTTTTATCTATGTACTTTTTAAATTGTTTCATACATTTTTATTTTTTCTTTGTTATTTCCGGTTGTCTCTTAATGATCTATAATTTGTTTCTACTTTTTATGTCTTTGTTCACAATTCCATCTCAGTCCAAAAACACCTTTTTTTAAAAAAAAGATTTATTAATTTGAGAAAGGACTGAAAGAGACAGGGAGAGGGAGAGGGAATCTCAAGCAGACTCCCTGCTGAGCACAGAGCCCAATGTGGCGCTCAATCTCACAATCCTAAAATCATGATCTGAGTCAAGATCATGATCTGAGTCGAAATCAAGAGTTAGATGCTCAGCCAGCTGAGCCATCTAGTCACCCTCCAAAACATCTTTTAGTTTTTAGTTTTAAAAGAATTTATTTATGTATTTGAGACAGAGAGAGCATGAGAGACAGAAATCACAAGCAGAGGGGAAGGGTAGAAGGGGAAGCAGACTCCCTGCTGAGCCAAGAGCCTAAATCAGAACTTGATTCCAGGACCCTGGGATTCTGCCCTGAGCTGAAAGGCAGATGCTTAAGAGTCTGAGCCACTCAGGAGCCTTTAAATGTCTTTTAAAGGTATTATGACAAATAGCCTGTTACATTATATACTGTCTATTCTAAAGGTCTACATTTGTATGTGGCATTCATAAACATTTATCCACAGTAAATGTAAGTATCACTATGTTACATATTCAAGTGACTTCCCTATCCCTATTTCATACATTTGAAGTTAGTATCATAGTTTAAAATGGAAAACAACAAAATTAGCTAACATTCTTTTGTTCATTTTGCTGCTAATAAAAATGAAGGTGATTACATTTCTTATGTTTCTGTACAAATCCAATCATCTCTGTGATAAACAATAAGAAGTTTGAAAAATAACTTTCCAATGAGTGCTCTATAGAAAAGCCAGTCTGATAATTTAGCTAAGATTAGAATTGAGGACACTAAGAAAGAGTGATATTAGATTTTTAATATAGATCATCTCATTCATTGAGCTTGCTTTTATTTTCTTTTATGTTGCTTTCACTGAGCTTCCAAATCACTTGTAATTTTTTCTGTGGTCATCTAGTTAGTCCACTTTCCTATATTTGTTCTCTTTCTCTTTGTGTTACAAACCCTTTCTTGCTCACATTATCATTCTAAGTATACGTATGTATATGTGTGCATTTTAAATTATAGATTAGCATTTTAGGAAAAACAATGACATACCAAGTAGTGATTCATCATATCCCACATTGAAAGCAATGAGGCTGCTTCAAAAATCAGCGCTTGGGCTGCTTTAATGCTGTGGGTCATTTCACAGCCCGACAAGTAAATCCTACAATAATCCATCTTGCCATGACAGGGAGATACAGCATCTTATATTCTAATAATAATCCAAGAAAATACAACTTTACAACTCAGTGAAAGAGAAAGTACAAAACACTTTCCATTAACCTAGGGCATTAGTTTGCATTGTGTGTTGTATTTACTAATGAATAACAGATTCTTTCATAATTAATCTTTGAGCATTTTTTAATCAATATTCAAAAATATATTGAATTCTTTTTCTGGATTAAGCACTCTGCTTTCACTGATGGAGGAGAAAACAAATACAACAGAAGTGTCTCAAAACGTATTAAATTTGTTATTCAATCTGTTCTTTTATCTTTCATATAATATATTTTTTTTTCTTAAATTTGGCTGTATGTTGGAAATGCTCAAAGTGCTAGAACTTCTGAAGGGAACATAATAATCTTTTCTTTTTTGGTGCTTACTGTCTTGTACAGAAGATACGTTAACCCATGAATTAGGTTTTCCTTAATTGGTTGAGTACTGTGAGAACAGAGTATAGAACAAATAACTCAATCCAAGGAACTTCAGTTCATTAATACATTTCATTAAGTAAAGCAAATTAATATACCATATTATTTATCTTTATGGGAAATTCTCACATGTGCTTAAAAGCACTTAGCATTAACCTTTTTTAATGAATTTTGTCCAGCTAACTCCTAACATTATCACTAATGCTATTAGCAAAAAATAAAAATTTATATGATCTGCTTTTTATGGTTGGTATCCATGTTTTGTTTTGCTTTGCTTTGTTTGTTTTGTGACCATAAGTGTTAACATTAAAGTTGCAATTGGAAGGTTTGGTCCCTAAGAAAAAATTTTACGGGGTACTTGGCTGGCTCAGAAAAGCAAGTGACTCTTGCTCTCAGGGTCTTGAGTTTGAGCCCCACATTGGGTAGAGATTATTTAAAATAAATAAACTTTAAGATAAAAATATTAGAAGGTGACTAAATTCATCTGTCTACTTTTAGCTGTCCTATCTTTATTTCTGTTATGGCAAAAAAAAATGGGCCACTTTATAATATGCTTTGTTGATAGCCCTCAAATATGATCTGAGAAGGGAAAAGCTGTCAACTCTTGTTGACTCAACTTAGTTACTTAGCATGGTATCATGGAAACCACATGGTAATTATAGATTATAGGTGCAAATAGGGTGGCCATACTTGCAGGTAGGCACATGATCGTATCTTTTCTGCTCATGTTCATGTTCAGGGTCCAATTAGACTTCAAATAAAAACACACCAAGAAAAGTTTCCCCTATTATTCCTTTTGTTTTAATCCTTTAGTCAATTTATTGTCCATTATAAATATGTCAGCATTCACAAAACCCATATTTATGTCAACTTCTATTATACAAATTCTTCTTCCCAGGCTGGGAGTGGGTTACAGAAAATAATCACAGTTAATCATCCTATGTGAACTCATAAACTTGCATGTAGTTAAGTAATGACCAAGTAGCTTCACTCCACTTGAAAACTCATATCCACTAATGGTGATTGCCTTTTCTGTAAAGAACCTTGAAGCTAAATCTGAGCTCTGTAAGAAAGAGTGCCTGGAGTAATCAGACATGACTGCCATGACCAAAGGAGACACAGTATCAGCATGCATGCCAAACATTTGACATGCCTCTTCTAATTCTTTCAGGACTATTTCATTATGAAGAGTTACTGATTTACTAAGTGGGGTTTAGGTTTTCATTTGCTTGGAATAAGATTAATAGAAATTATTCTCCATTCTTCTTGAAATAGATATGTTTACTATATCTTATCTACTACTATTTTTAATTTTCTAAAACATCTATTGTCTTTAAACACAAATTCCCCCCCCCAGAATCCATGGATTCTTTCAACTCTCATTTCCACTGTAATAGTTTTAAGAAAAAAAACCACAACTGGTTATAAAATAATTTTATGATAATTCTATTTCGTATGACTTCAAGGCATGAGGAAATGAATCTTAAGAACATTTCAGCACAAAGTACAATATTACTAGTTAATCTGTTTCTACAAAGAAAAAAATTAAAAAAATATAATCTATACTACTAATCCTATAAGATTGGTATAAAGATCAAATAGGACTATGGAAATGAAAGCACTTTGGAAAGTACATAAATTATAGCAAAGTATGCTATTATTTATTATTTATTTGACCATCACTGACTGAGATGAAGAAATGCTCAGAGAAGTTTCTGAAGGCACTATTGGTTGGATGGGTAAACCAATAGCTATCAAACTTGTCTTGCTAGATTTTTTATATGAGCACAAACCCTGATCTTCACATAAATTTGCACAGTCCCAAAGTATGAGATTGTATTACATAAGATTTTCTCTTCACCTTTATCTCTTACAAGTGCAGTGGAAGGTTTGATTAGATCCAAAGGAGGTCTTGATATACTCTTAACACAAAGAGGAAAATCATGTCCTAGTTACCACCTGCTAAGGGATATTCAGCTCATCCTTGCTTTCCCACCCTAGGCTCACAGCATGCCAAGTATAGCAATCTGCCTATAAATTACACTCTTCCTAAATGTTGTGAACCCACTTATGTTTTCCCTGACTCTTCTAAAACCAACCAAAGGAAAAGGAAAACAATAACAATAACAACAACAACAACACTGGTAAGGTGGCTTTGATTCTCTAAAATGTTCAAAAGGGTATAAAGTTCAATGTCACTTCTGAATCTCATTGGCATTTCTCCAAAGTTTTATGTAAACTATTTAATGGCAATTAACAGGACACTATGTGTGACCATAAGGATGCTTTTAAGAGTATTGAGAAAAATGAGGCAAGGGACCCATAATTGTGGGAGTGTATTGGGAGAGCATGATGGTATTATTACTTAAATATTGGGCATGCACTATTCTCTTTCTTTTACTGAGTTATTCAAGGACATTCGAACCCACCAATGCTTTTCTAATGTGTTTTCCCCTTAGACACAGCCAGTTTTAGGTTTCTATCCATTAACCAGATACTATAAAGTTCTTTGCGCAATTCAAGAGAAACGGAGAATTTTAAAACAAAGTAATAATCTGCTTCAGATGTTTTTATCTAAAAACTGTTAAAAGAGAATACAGACAAACACTTGCTCTCAGAAGAGTTCAGGTTTGGGTTTTAATCTGAGGTCCATAGGTAGGCTAAAGGGATTCCACCAATATTCTCAAATTGTAAGCAGAACTGTATGTAAGTTGTTTGGGTTTTTTCTGTGGGAACAGGAGTCTAGAGCACTCATCAATTTTTTTGAAAGAATAAGCCAAAAAAAAAAAAAAAGAAAAAGAACTAGAACTAAAAATGTATATTCAAATTGTAAAACTGCCTTTCTTTCTTCTATCATCTTTGCTGTAAAACAAACGTAACTCCATCTTGCTTCACTTTTAAGAGTTCAGATTAATATTCCAGAATGTGGGTTATATTAGAAGCTAAAATGTGGCACAGAAAATGGGAAATAGAGATGTCACTTATAGGTGACATTTATAGGATTGATGCATGCTGAGATAGGCCTCAGCTTCCTCATCCATAAAGTAGAAAGTTAATTAGAAAACCCTTTGCGGTCCATTTCAATGCAAAATGTCAACAGGTTTTCAAAGAAGGAGAGTTCCCTGGACCTTCTGAATCTGTTCAAAATAAAGCCAGTCTAAGAACACAAAGATATTCCTTTCTCATTGCTACTAAACCTGAGGGACCTAAGGGGCAAAAGAAAAGACATAGAAAGAATTAGATCAATCAAACATTTCTGGGGCATGTTCATTTGGGATATGTTCACTGAGCTGCTTCTATGGCTGATCATTACTTTTATACACTGTACAGTATGGTTCTCAGTCTCAGATGCTGCACTGATTTCCTACTTTAGAAATGATAATAAACAATGCCCTTCAAATATATTATTACTTCAACATTCAATAAATATTTACAGGGTGTTACAAAAATAAAGAAATACAATAATTAAGTATCATTGCAATTTTGGACACATAGCTTATCTATTAAGTAGTTACTTTTCAGCATCAAAAGAGAACTATGAGATAGGTCTCATGCAAAATTAGGACCATATTTGGCTGACAAACTGAGGCTCAGTGAGGTATACAGAGCTGGAATTTGAGCAAGGTCAGTCTAACTTGAGAGTCAAGTCTTAATCAATAAACTATAGTTTTACTGTCTTACTTAGCCATTATTGATTTGATTTCCTCAGCTAAAAACAAAAAATATAATAAGAGAAGATGACCACACTGAAGTAAAAAATATGAATATTGCAAAAGGATAAGATAAGGGAACTAAGGCTTAAGAAAACTTGTGAAAGAGGAGCAACTTGGAGTTCACTGTGAGTGAAATATGTCAAAAGTGTGATACAGCTGGATGAAAGAAAAGAAGAAAGAAGAGAAGAGAAGGAAAAAGGATGAATGAATAAAGGTACCATCAATCAGAGATGAAGTGTTCAGAATGAGAAAAGATGGTGTTTCATTTTAATCTTTCTGAATTAGACCATCCCTGGAATAGTATCTGTTCTGTTGTGGGCATCACTTTTACTAACACTAGCAAACTGATGGGGATTGGAAAGGTACTTAGTAACAATATTTAAATTTAACATTTGGATTTTGTTTTTTTTGATAAGAAAAGCAGTGCAGTTGCTAAGAGCATGAGTGATGAAACCTGGCTGCTTGGGTTCAAATCCCGGCCTTCTCCCTTTGAGATGTTATTAAATAAGTTATTGTAATTTTCTTTACCTTACTGCTTCCTCTATCAAATGGGGATGATAGAATGCCCTCCTTAAGGATTTCTGGGAGAATTGAGTTCATATATCTAAAGGATTTAGAACATTGTAAGGGCTTTAATGACATTTTAACAAAAGAAGATATTTGAAGACAGACTGTTTAGTGCATAGAAGTGTAGGTTGAGAGGGAATTTACCTCCAGATGGCCAGAAAACAAAAGCACTTATCAGTAAAGTTATTTAGAGATTTAAGGGAAACAGTTTTGTATCTGCTTTGGGCTATTTTTGGTTACCTGTCACTCACCAGAGGTATTCAAGCATTCAGCATATCTTAGGAATGAAACATCAGGTAGAAAACATGAAATAGACTACATTATAATTATGTATTTGTTTTTATTAATACTGTTTGGAGAGTAAAATAAGAGATTTAAGCAATACTGAGGTTTACAAAAGTAAAAGTAATGCATCCCCGCTAGTTTATTCTACCCTGTTCCCCAGAAATAATCAGTTTTATTTTCCTCTGGTGATCTCCATGACAATAAGAAATACACAGAAACTACTGGTTTCTGATGATTTATCCATATTCTTCAATATATATTATTTCTCCACTGGGAAAGATAAAAGAGTTAATAAACTCATCTTATTTCCTACATCTTTTCCCTTACCCATACTATTATTATTTTCAGTTATTGTTTTTATTAGTAGTAGTTAATTCTGTTTTTAACTTGAACCAATATACTTCCCGAGGGTTAGAGTGATTTCTTGGGCGATCCATTTTTAACGCTTTCCATCAACTTACCAAGATGTGAAATAAGGAAATTAAGAATTTCTCCTCATCTCTTGTCTGTAATTATAGTGAAGTCTTTGATGTCTTGTTCTAAGCGGATTCTAAAAATTGAAGTACATTAGCAGTATTGAGACTATTGGGATCATGACCTTCCTGGGGTGTTCTGATTTATCTTAGTGTGCTTTTTGTTTTTAATAGTGGTTTCTAGTTTACTTTCTTTTATCTTGTGATCAAAAAAGTAACTACCTAATTATATATATAATCTGCTACGATATTTATCTTTTCCTTATGTGATGAATCTCTCTTATGTCTTCTTCTTTTAATTTGGACTAGTTGTTTCTTAGGTCTGCTATAGAGCTGGACAACTAGAAATAGAAATATGTGTTTTATAATGCATGTCTCTTATTTCCTTATTCTTTCTAGGATTGTCTCACTGGAGACTCAAGTATTATTTTTAAAAAGCTAAACTTTCTGAATCACTGAATTCCTGAAATATATATGTCTTGTCCTCACATTTGGTTGCCAGTGTGCCTAAGAACTGAATTCTAGGTTAATAATACATTTTTAATAATAATTTTTAAAATCTTTTTTTTTTTAATTTTTAAAATCTTAATAGGCGTTCTATCTGAAATATATATATATATTCTTCTTCCCAGTATTCTAGGTGTTTAGTGTGGACATTTCTTTTATAATTTTACTTTGCCTTATATTCAGTAGGCCTCTTTTTGGTGTGAAGATTGGACTTTCTTACTCACAAATACACTTTTACATGAACTTTCACAAGTGAATTTAAGTCTATTTTTTTCTTGATATTCTCTGTGCAATTTTGCTTTCAAAGTATTGCTAGATTTACACAATGAATGTGGGAAGAGTTGCCTTTACCTTCTTTCCTATTCTTTCCAACAGTTACCAAATTTGGAGTATTCAGTAAATTTAGCTGTAAGACAACCTAATGACTTTTGTGTCTGTGTCAGTGAAGAGGACATGTAGGAAATTGATTTTTGTTGTTGTTGTTTTTAAGATTTATTTATTTATTTATGACAGAGAGAGAGAGAGAGAGAGAGAGAGAGAGGCAGAGACACATGGAGCAGGCTCCATGCAGAAAGCCCAACGCGGGACGCGATCCCGGAATTCCAGGATCGCGCTCTGGGACAAAGGCAGGCGCTAAACCGGTAAGCCACCCAGGGATCCCCAGGAAATTGATTTTGAATACCAGTTTAATTTGGCATGTTATAAGGATTTCCTTTTAATTTAATTTTTCAAATTCAGAAGTATGCATTGGTTTACAGAAATCAGTCAAGACATTCAAAAGCAAATATCATATGATTTCACTAATATGTGGCATTTAAGAAACAAAACAGATAAACATAGGGGGAAAACAAAAGAAAGGCAAACCAGAATACAGACTCTCAACTCTAGAGAATAAACTGAGGGTTCCTGGAGGGCAGGCGGGTGAGGGGATGGGTTAAATGGGTGAACGGCATTAAACAGGGCACTTGTGATGAGCACCAAGTGCTGTATGTAAGTGATGAGTCACTAAATTCTATACCTGAAACTAATACTACATTGTATGTTATGTAACTGGAATTTAAATAAAAACTTGAAAATAAAAAAAGAAAAGAAGAAAATTATCGAAAAACTACAGACATGTTATCTTTTAAATTGTAATTTGGTTTTTATTACATTATATTTATAATTTTATTATTCTACTATATTGTTTTATTTTTAAAAATATTTTATTTATTTATTGATGAGACACACACAGAGAGAGAGAGAGAGAGAGAGAGAGAGAGGCAGAGACAGGCAGAGGGAGAAGCAGGCTCCCTGCAAGGAGCCTGATGTGGGACTTGATTCCGGACTCCGGGATCATACCCTGAGCCAAAGGCAGATGCTCAACTGCTGAGCCACCCAGGCATCCTTGCTATATTGTTTTAAAAATTTATTGAGGCATAGCATCATACAGAAAAAAAATAATATGGTCTATCTTGAGGAACTTTGATCAAGTGAATACACCTACGAAACTACCCCCCCCCCCAATCATGAAAGAATATTTTTAGAACCACAAGCCACCTTTGGCATCTCTCTGTTCCCTACCCTCTAACTTTTTCCATAGGATAACTTGCTCTTAAAAAAAAAAAAAAAAAAGGATACCTTGCTCTTAATCTATAGCACCATCACATTTTTGTGATTTTTGTATGTGTATATATTTTTAAATTTTAAAATCTTGGTCTTTCTTGCTAGTAGTTCTTTACTACTATTTTCTAAGAAAAAAGCTTCTGTCTGTCTTATTATTCTTTAGTATATGATTGTTTTCTGTTTTATGAATTTCAAATCTTACCATTATTAGATCTTTCCTTATACCTTACATGGACTTATTTGCTGTTCTTTTTATAATTTCCTGAGATGTAAATTGATATAATTGATTTTCAGTCTTTCTTCCATATTATACACTTTGAAGGTGATAAATATCCCTCTATAGAGGATTGTCTCTGTATCCCACAAGGTTTGATATATGCATTTCCAATATGACTCAAGAGCAAAATATTTTCCACTTCCAATTTTATTTCTTTCGTGATCCCTGTGTTATTTACAAATGTATCATTTCCAAGCATTTGGGGACTTATTCTTCTTTTCCTCTCTCCTTCTGCCTTTTTGTCCAGAGCCCTTTTTTTTTTCTCCTTATCTCCTTCTCCACCACATCATTATCATCACTATTCTGATGACGATTATGTGATTGATTTATAACTTAATTTATGTCCACACAGAGACAATACCGTAAATATTTTCAATGTTTTTATATTTGTTGAGAGTTACTTTACAAGCCAACTGAAGTCTAATTTTTTAAATTCATATCCATATTTAAAAATACACAATCTGCTATTATTGGTTATTGTGTGGCCTCTGAGAGACTGTATATTAATTTTGTATTTATATAGTCTCTATTTTACTGAATCGTTTTATTTTCCTGCAAAAGAGAGTTTCTTTCTTCTCCTAGTGGAAGCAAATAGTCATGCTATGAACTATAAATGGAGAGGGTCATGTGGCAAGAAACAGGCCTCTAACCAATAGCCAATGAGTCAGAGCCCTTATATATAGCCATAAGGAAATGTCACACAGCCAGAAGGAAATGAATTCTGTCAACAACCCGAATGTGCAGATACCTTCCTGGCCAGAAGATAATGAAATGACATGGTGATGGTTAATTTAATATGTCAACTTAAATTGGCCTAAGGGTTGCCAAGACAGCTGGCAAAACATTTCTGGGTGTGTCGATGAGAGTACCCTGGGAAGAGATTTGCATTTGAATCACTAGACTAAGTAAAGCAGATCATCTTCACCAGTGCAGATGTGTATCATCTAATTTGCTGAGGGACTGAATAGAACAAAAATGCGGAGGAAGGGCAAATTCTCTCTCTTTGCTGTGACTGGAGGATCCGTTTTCTCCTGCCCTTGGACTTAGTCACTCTTGATTCTCTGTCATTCAGACTACGATCAGATCAGGACTTACACCGATAGCTCTCCATTTCTTAGGTCTATAGATTTGAACTAAATTACACCACTGGCCGTTCTGACTCTCTACCTGTGGATAGCATATTGCAGGATTGATCAGCACCCATAACCATGGGAACCAATTCCTAAAATATGTCTCCTCTTATAAATATATAAGAAGTTAACAGAGCTAATATATAGGCTCTATTTCTTTGGAGAACCCTGACTAATAATGACATTTTATTTGAAAGAAAATTCCTATGAACCCCAAAGCCCATATTCAGTGAAATAACATTTCCAGACAAGCGAAAATTAAAGCCATTTTTCTTCATCAGTTTCACTGATGAGGTGAGAACGAAGTTCAGCCAACTTCTGGGTTGTGGCCTGGTGGGAGCCTAAACCAGAGAACCCAGCTAAACCATGCCTGAACTTTTGACCCGTGGAAACTGTGAGATAAATGAATGTGTATTATTTTAAGCTGCTGTATTTGTAGTAATTCGTTACACAGTAGTAAAAAATAATGCATATTCTATTACATGAAATATACTTTAGTCTAGTAATGCTTTTGACCTTAATGTCAACGGTGTTTATATTGCAATAGCTAAATCAGCTTCTTATTGTTGTTCTTAGTATTTATTTGGAATATCATTTTATGTTCTTTTACTTTGAACCACCTGTGCCTCATATTTAAAGTGTAACTTTTTTAAGAAAAATGTTGTTTGTTTTTGTGATGTTTTGTTGTTACTGTTTTACCCAGTAAGATAATTTCATTTTTTATTTGGAGTTGTTAGTCTGCTTATACACACTCCCTATTCAATTTCAATCTTTCTTACCTCTTTTATGTTTATCTTTCTCTTTTGCTCTGCCTTCTTTTATATAAAATGTTTTTATTTTTTTCCATTTACCTCTATTCTTGTTACTTATACATTTCTACTCCTCTTCCATTGGCTTCCTAAATACTAAAACATTCTTTTTTTAAAAGATTTTATTTATTTATTTGACACACAGAGAGAGATAGCAAAAGCAGGGGGGGAGCGGCAGAGGGAGAGAGAGAAACAGACTCCCCACTGAGCAGGGAGCCCAACATGGAGCTGGATCCCTGGGATCATGACCTGAGCTGAAGGCAGATGCTTAACCAACTGAGCCACCTAGGTGCTCCTAAAATATTCATTCTTGTATTAATATAGTGTAATATAAATTAGTAGTCATTTCTAAGATAGTTGCATTTATCACCCCACTGCCATTTCTGTCATCGTCATTCATTTAATTCTACATATATTTTAAACCTCACTAGATGTTATTAGCATGTTGTACAATTTTCATTTAGATATACCCATGTAGTATTATTTTTTCAATCATATTTATTCCCTCCTCTGTTTCCAGTTTGCTGTGTAGAATAATCTCCTTTCATCTGAATTTTTCTTTCTTTTCCTTCCTTCCTTCCTTCCTTCCTTCCTTCCTTCCTTCCTTCCTTCCTTCCTTCCTTCCTTCCTTCCTTCCTTTCCTCCTTTCTTTGCTTTTCCTGTAGAGTAAGATTGATGAAGAAAAGTTGTCATTGTTTTTGTTTGTCTAGAAACATTCTTATTTTAGTGAATATGGATTTTGGGGTTTCTTTCAATGTCAGGTCATTTCTTTCAGATAAAGGTGCTATTTTATTATCTTCTGACTTCCATTTTTTATGTTGAAAAGTCAGTTCTTATCTTTAGTGTTGCTTTTTAAAAAGTCACAGATTATTTTTTTCTCTGTCTGTATTAAAGAATGCTTCTGAGGAGTCACTTCTGGCAGTGTCAGTGGCCTGAACTCGGGTGCCATGGCGGAGGAAAAATGGAGACAATTCTGGAGCAGCAGTGGCAGTATCATGAGGAAAAGGAATGGCTCATGGATGTCATTGCCAAAGAGATGCTCACTAAGAAGTCCATGCTCCGGGACCAGATCAATTCTGACCACCGCACACGGACCATGCAAGATAAGTATATGGAAGTGAGTGGGAACATGTGGAATTTGTATGATGATAAGGATGGGTTACAAAAGCAGAAACTCAATGCCATTTCAGGGCCCAATGAATTTGCTGAATTTTATAGTAGACCCTAGCAAATAAAAGAATTCCACCGGAAACACCCAAATGAGATCTGTGTGCCAATGTCAGTGGAATTTGAGGAGCTTCTGAAGGCTCGAGAGAATCCAAGTGAAGAGGCACAAAACTTGGTGGAGTTTACAGATGGAGAGGAATATGATCATTACCTCGACCTCCGTGACTGTTACTTCAAATATATTAATCTGAAGGCCTCAGAGAAGCCGGATTATATTACCTATCTGTCCATCTTTGACCAGTTATTTGATATTCCTAAAGAGAGGAAGAATGCTGAATATAAGAGATACCTGGAGATGCTGCTTGAGTACCTTCAAGATTACACAGATCGAGTCAAGCCCCTCCAAGATCAGAACAAACTTTTTGGGAAGATTCAGAATGAATTTGAGCAGAAGTGGGAGAATGGTACTTTTCCTGGATGGCCGAAAGAGATAAGCAGTGCTCTGACCCATGCTGGAACCCATCTTGACCTGTCTGCATTCTTCTTGGGAGGAGCTGGCCTCCCTGGATCTGGACAGATTGAAATCTGCACTCTTAGCTCTAGGCTTGAAGTGCAGTGGGACCCTAGAAGAGCGAGCCCAGAGGCTCTTCAGCACCAAAGGAAAGTCCCTGGAGTCACTTGACACCTCCCTGTTTGCCAAAAATCCCAAGTCAAAATGCATCAAGTGAGACACTGAGAGGAACAGAGACATTGCGTTCCTAGAAGCCCAGATCTATGAATATGTAGAAATTCTTGGGGAACAGCAGCATCTCATGCATGAAAATGTACAACGCAAGCAGGAGAGGACAGGGGAGGAATGAGAAGAAGAGGAAGAGCAGATCAGTGAGAGTGAAAGTGAAGATGAGGAGAATGAGATCATTTACAATCCCAAAAACCTGCCCCTCAGCTGGGATGGCAAACCTGGCTGTATAAGCTTCATGGTCTAAACATCAACTATAACTGTGAGATTTGTGGAAATTACACATACTGAGGCCCCAAGGCCTTCCAGCAGCACTTTGCTGAGTGGCGTGATGCCCACGGCATGAGGTATTTGGGCATCCCAAACACTGCCCACTTCGCAACATGACACAGATTGAAGATGCTGTCTCCTTGTAGGCCAAGCTGAAACTGCAGAAAGCATCAGAGCGATGGCAGCCTGACACCGAGGAAGATATGAGGACTCCAGTGGGAACGTAGTGAATAAGAACACCTATGAGGACTGAAGAGACAAGGACAGCTCTGGTGTTCAGGAATGTATCTCAGCTTCTCGGCTTGCCCGGGCTTACCTGAAATCTTCTTTTTCTATTTCTCCCAACCAAATGCTCCTTAAAGACTCCTACTTAGTCTTAAGGTCTAGTGTGCGTCTTGTGAAAACCAAGGCATGCTGGCAGATTGCAGGGTTGAGATGTGTTTTATCTTTGTTTATATTAAAAGATTCTGTCAGAAAATAAACCCAGTCCTTCTTCTGAAAAAAAAAAAAAGAGAGAGAGAGAGAATGCTTCTTTAGGGGTGCCTGTTTGGCTCATTCAGCTCCTGGCTCTTGGTTTCTGCTCAAGTCATGATCTCAGGGACTGAGATCAAGCCTCTAGTCAGGCTCAGTGCTCAGCATGAAGTTTGCTGGAGATTCTTTCCCTCTACTTCTCCCTCTCCCTAGCCCTCCCCCTGTTTTCTCTCTCTCAAATGAATAAATTAATTAAATATTTTTAAAAAATGAATGCTTCTTTAATTTTAAGTAGTGTTAAGTATTAATATGATATGCCTTTTGTTAATTACTCTCTATTTTTTCTGCTTGGGGTCCTAGCATCTTATGAATGTGTTAGTTGATATATTTCATTAGTTTTAGAAAATTAAGGCCATTGGTCGATTGTTACCTTTATTATTCTTTCTCATCTGCTTCCTCTGAGGCTCAAATGGCATGTGTGTTAAATGTGTTCACTCTATCTCAGATGTCTCACACCTGCTTTATGTATCTTCCATTATTTTTGCTTTCCATGTCAAGTCTACAGATTTTCTGGTGAATTCTATTTCAATTCAATTATTCCTTCTGCTCTCTGCAGGTAAATTCATTTATTCAGTTCTTTCTTTCATTTTTTTTTTTGTTTTCACTTTTATGGTTTCCACTTGGATCTTTTCATATAGAGTCTGGTTCTTAGTGAATTCCTTTATCATTTATTTTCTTGAAGTAATAACAGTTGTTTTATTAAAATTTGATAACTATAATGTCTATATCACTTGTATTTCTATTTGTGCTTATTCTTACCCTCAATTGTATTCATTAATTCATGCATGCATGCATATATGCATATACCTACATTCACTCATTCAGTATGCCTAGTGATTTTTAATGTCAGATAGTGTGTGTAAAAATTATAAATGTTAAGGATGATTTTTTTTCTTCCTTTAGAGAGGATTCACTCTATTATCTGGCAGGTAGCAGATGGATAGATTACCTGAGTCCAGTCAAGAACTGGGAAGACCAAAATATATGGCCATGTTTGCAAGTCTTGTTTCTAATATGAGAGTGTAACTCTCTAGATGTTTTAAATGTGAACGTGAAGTATTTAATGGGATTCCTCTACTTGGTAGATAATGAATTTTGATTTTTCTGTGTGCAGTACCATAGGGCTGCCATAAAGTCTACTTTGATATTTAGCCACTTTGGGCATGACTCTTTAACATTTTGCCTCGTGGAGCTTAAAAAATCAGTAAATGCCTCAAAATGAAAATGTGTGTCAAATGTTGAGCTAACTTCTTTGTTCTATAAGAAGATATGGTTACCTTCATATTTCTGAATTCTAATTTTTGTCTCCAAGCCCTGGAATACTTGACATTTTAATTGCCTCTTAGGAGCTGTCTGTTTTCTTCTTTGTCAACCATGCACCAAAAGTAGGTAAACGCTCCCAAAGGAAAAGCAGTGTGCAGAGAGTTGGGCTCAACTCAATGAGCTTCCATTTTCTTCAGTCTGGTCCCTCATATCCTTCCTGCTTTAGCAGCATTTCTGTGCTTTCTGAAAGATTCATTTCTATATTTTATAGCATTTTTCTAGTTGTTTCCATTGGGAGAACTCATATGCCACAAACTATATTATCATAGCTGGAAGAACTCACCTCAAAAAGTATTTCTAGTTTCATTTTTTAAAGATTTTATTTATTTATTTGGGAGAGAGAGAAAGAGAGAGAGCACACATGGGCGGTAGGAAGAGAGAAGAAGAAGCAGACTCCTTGCTGAGCACAGAACCCAAAGAGGGGCTTGATGCCAGGACCCTGAGATCATGACCTGAGGTGAAGGCAGATGGTTAACCAACGGAGACACTCAGGGTCCCCTCTAATTTCAAAAACTATTTCTGGTTCTACAACTTCTTCAATTTCACAATAGTCTGCTCTTTTTTTTTTTTTTAGATAGACAATATGATCTTGATCTTGCTGAAGATACTATAATCTTGAATTCTCTTCTTTTTGTTACATAGTATCTGTTTGCTTTTATATTAATTGTCTTTGGTATTCATTACCTTTTAGTTTCATCCTTCAAATATTTATTAATATCTAGGTTCATCACTTAGGTCTATTTTTGTGGGTAACTAATAGAGGTTTGTTTAAACAGTTGTGCAGGTCTATTTACCTAAAAGACCTCTTTACTGAGTGGAAAAGGTTACTGCGGTCTCTGGGTAATTGGAAAGTCTGATCCACTGGCAGAATTTTGTTTATGGTGAGTGGTTGACTATGGAGCCAAAAGATTAAATTAAGACTCCTGTAATTGCCAACTAAGAATTATTTTTTCTCTAAGTGAAGTGCTTCAATATATTTTGCTCTTAGTTGAAGCTCCCATTATTTCTTCTCTGAATCTTTTTGTAGATTTGAGTTATTATGGCTCACTTTTCTCTCAACAGCTCCATTACATACACAGTGGATTGTTCCCAGGAAAATAATTTACTTTGCTTGGAGAGCACTCTCTTTAGGTCACCAGTCAGAAACAAATTTTCTAGTCAGAGGAAAGAATTGTCTTCCTAGTTATAGAGGACATTCTATAGGACAACCTGCAGGTAATGCTCCAGGAAACCACCCTAAGAAGTTTCCATCAGTCCTCTTTTATATCTACTCATTTTTATTTGGATGCTTTTTAGGGATCCACCTAATGGAATCATCTCTTGATTATATATTCTCCCTCGTTTTTTTTCATCCACGTAAACCCGTCTGTTTTGTTCTTCTAAGTTACATCAGCGGGTAAAATTCAATTTGGTCCAACAATTTTCACCTCTTGTTTTATGGTTACTCCAGACATTAAGAATACATTATTAGTGGCATCTACATTTAAGTTAGGGAAAAACAGATACTGTGCATTTTAAATTTTTGGTTTCTAAATAATATATATTTAACAATAAATGAATTCATGACAATATGGATTTTATAAAGTTATATAAAATATATAAGAATACTATTAAAGTATCACCTAGACTATTTGTTTATGCCTAGCTCTACTAAAAATTCATAGATGAGATCATCATAAATTCATGTCACTAAGCTAGAGTTATAGTATTTCCATACTTTGAAGTCTTGTGATTATGTGTCATAGCATATATGTAAGTACAACCCATTTACTGTGATGGATAATTTCCTAATTTTATTTAAGGCATTAATAAAATTTATAGATGCCTTTCTTTTCATGTATCCCATCAATGTACACAGTTTATTATATTTACTTTGTACAAAATATATACTTAAATCCTTTTTTTTATAGCATATTCATTTTTTTTCTGCTGACTGTTTATTCACTTCATTTTCATTGCCAAGTTAATTAAATGAGTTACACATAATTGACTTTGGTTTTCAATGAGAATTAAGGAAACATTTAAGGAAAAAGTTCGTAAAATAACAAACTACTTTTAAAAAGTGTGCTATAATCAGAGTATGCTGGAAAAACAATAATACATTTTACAAAGATAGCTGTAAAATATGTAACAAAGCAACAAAGCCCCATTGTTATTTTGATTTGTAAATATATTTAATGTATTACAAAAATCTATCAAATGTCTAATAAATGCAGAATATTCTGCAAAGCGATATGGAAGGACTGAGAAGTTTTCAAAACATTTTTAAAAATTAAAAAATCTCTCTTTCTCTCTCCCCTTCTTTTTCTTTTTCCAGTTTTATTGAGATATAATTGACATATACCCCTCCTACTCCCTCCCTATAGAAAGTGCTAGATTAGGTGCTAGAGAAGGAAGATGTGTAAGCTAAAGGACAGAAAAGTAAATATGAAACCTGAGTTATATTGGGTTAATGTATAAGGATTTCAGTAGAGATGAACAGAGGGTCCTAAGAGTGGCACATAGCAGAGATACCTAGCATGGTCCAGAAAGCCAGAGTGGGTTTCTCAGAGAAGGTGAGATATAAGGAGGGAGCTTATACCACCCAGGGCTATGAAGAAATGTACACAGAATCCCATAACTCATTTTGTCCTTCAGCTCTTCTTGTATTTCTAATCTCCTCACAGGACTTTCCTGATTTTATTTATTTATTTATTTATTTATTTATTTATTTATTTATTTATATTTTTAATCACTGTTGGGTAATTGCACTAGGGCCAGGTGGCTCCATTTCATATGAATGCTCCCTTACATCATCCATGCCCTCCTTGTCCCTGAGGGTTCAACCTGAGAAACAAAAACACAAGGAGTGATAGAATATAAGGGATTCCTTATGGGGCTCTGATATATACAATTGTGGGGCTGACTAAACAGGTGTAGGAGCCAAGAACAGACCACCTCAAGATGGGTCATTTTGGCATAAACATTATTTTGAGTTAAAAGAAATCAAAACTCAAAAGGTTCAGAATAAACCTTTTTAATCCCCCTCGGCTGCCTGCCTGTACCAAGAAGAGAGCTATTAACAGATATTCCTCTTTACCTGAGAAACTTATCTGCATCATAGGGCTATTTGTGCTGTCCAAACTTCTCACTTTGGTGCTCATGGTCTTCCTCCCCTTTGTATCTTTACATCCCTTCCCCTGTCCTTAGGTCTTATAAGCCTAATGTTGCCTCACTGTCTTTGGAATTTTATATATATATATGGATTCCCTATAGGGATGAAAGTAAATTTGATTTCCTCTTGTTACTCTGTTTCATGTCAACTTGATTTTTATTCCAACTAGATGGACCTGGAAGGGCAGAGGAAATTCTTCCTCCCCAACATAATTTGTGTGTGCCTATTACTTCTGTGTCTCCTGCCAAAATTAAACGGGCAGAGTAAGTGGTCAGGCAGTAATAGTGAAAGAAAAGTAGTGAGGATCAAGGACAAATTGGCACAGAACAATGAGGATAGCTGGAATCTGAGTCTCTCTCTCACCATTGTCAAAGGCTCCAACCATAGTGCTACAGGGGGCCTACAAGGGGCTGGTTTTCTGTGTCATAAAGCTAAATGCATTGACCCAGGAGTTGGAAATGTTAGAGGAGAAGTGATGGTGGGAGGAGCTACAGGCTTAGCTGATGTTCCAGGGGCTGTATTCAGTGGCTCAGGATTTTGGAGAAGAATGTATGGCTGGTGCTCAAGAACTAAGGGCAGGGCCTCCCATGTCAACCATGGGAGCCTCAGGTCAGTAACGGTATGTGTGAACTGAGTGTGCATGCCTGCCCTGCTCTGACTACCAGAGCAACAAAGAATGTGTCTGATGCTCTTCTCCTGCCTTCCAAATCTGCATAACTTGTCTGTTCGTGGCCAGTACTATGCAGGAAAAAGAGTTCTGGGAAACATAGCCCAGGTTTACTACCTTAGCTCTGCTCCACCAGCGCCACTTAAAATCTTCCTTTCATCTTAACCTTGAGTCCAAACTCACACTCCTTCGCAACTGCAGCAAAGTTTTATTTTGCTGTCTTATGTCTCAAGGTCCAATCTGATTCTTCTCACCCTTGGTTGTCTCTCATCACGGATAAGGGAGAGATGGAATTACCCTACAGGATCTCAGTTCTGATTGACTCCTGACCATGGCTGTATCTCTTCTCCTCTTTGAATCTTAGTTGCTGTAGAATGTGGAGAATAATGGAGCATCCCCTGGCCATGATGAGGACTAAGTGGGATGTTGCTGTAAAGTATTGAGAACATAGTATCTGGCAAATATGAAGTGTTCTTTGCATGTTAGCTTGGTGGCAGTATTGGGATAGTATAACAGCAAATAACCTTGCCTCCTACCTTATTGAGTTTCTTCAAAATTTCTTCAACCACCTAATGGAAAGAAATGTTCCTCTTTATTTCTAAAGGGAACTCTTTGTTTTGTTTTCTAAGTCTCAATCTGCTACCTTTATTTGCTGATCTCTTCTACAAATGTTGAGTTATTGTGTATTATAATGCCAAGTAAGGAAATTACATTGCTGAATGGAACAAATTCCCTCTCATGGAGCTTAGAGATAACCAAGAAAGCAGGATAGTTTCCTATTTTGATAAGTTCTATGAAGTAAACAGATGATACTCTGTGATAGGGTATGATTCCTGGGCAGACAGCTTCAGAGAGTATTATCAGAAAAGATCTTTCAGAGAAGAAAACATTTGAAATGAGACTTGAGACATGAAAATCATCATGCTAAGAACCACTTGCAAATACATTTTGGGTCTCTCCTGGCTTGAGCAAGTTCAGAGGCACCAGTGAGGCATCAGATATGGCGGGAAGGGCATGAACCTTGCAGTGATGATGGAATCAAACATTGTTTTGGAGGGAAGGAAGAAAGGCTCATTCTATCAATTATCACTGCTCTTACTAGTGTTTTCAAATTCTCTATTTGCACTGGATGTTGCACTTTATCATGTAATTATGGTAAAGTCTTTCGTTTCAATTACTTAATTAAAATACTTGCTTCTGCTGTCTTCAAACTACTATGTTAGCTCTCCCATTTCCTTTGAGGCCAGAGTTTTCAAAAGAAGTTTATAGCTGTTACTTAATTCTACTTATTGTTTAATCCATGGGGACTGAGGACATTACCCTTATTGATCTACTGAAAGAACTTTCTTGAAATGAGCCCTCACTTTCTACAGCCAATGGGAATGCCTTGGTGGCTTTACTTCTCCATTTCTTTAGCCTTTGGACTCCACTATGTGGTTTTTCTGACAGCAAGTTCTAGTCTTTTACCTTTCTGGCACCACTGCTCTATCTCCTTCCAATCAACTTCTTGCTCCTACAGAAATTTACAAGGGCTCTGTTCTTAGTGAATTTTCCTACCCTTTTCCTACGTCTTTATATGTATCATCTAATCCTTTGGCTTCAACTGTTCTTTGTGCCTGAATAATCACAAATCTGGACCTCTAGTCCTGATAATTCTCTTGCATTGTCATGTTTTACTTTTTTTTTTAAATCAATTTATTTATTTTATTTTATTTTTTTATTTATTTATGATAGTCACACACACACAGAGAGAGAGAGAGAGAGAGAGAGAGAGAGGCAGAGACATAGGCAGAGGGAGAAGCAGGCTCCATGCACCAGGAGCCTGACGTGGGATTCAATCCCAGGTCTCCAGGATTGCGCCCTGGGCCAAAGGCAGGCGCTAAACCGCTGCGCCACCCAGGGATCCCATGTTTTACTTCTAAGAACCTACAGGCTAGCTCTACCTTGATGTCACTCAGACACTGCCAACTATTGCACCAAAAATAGATCATTATCTCTTCATAAAGAATCTATCTGGGTTCCTTATTTTTATTTATAGTGATTTTGCCATTTGTAGATATATCGTTATTTTTAACTTCTTTCTTCTCTTTCTTTTCCATTCCTCACTGTCCTCTTATCAGATTTCCTTATAAGTTTTGAAGAAAACAGAGAAACCATCTTGAATTCCCTTCCATATCTTTTTTCCACCAAGTTCTCAGACTTTCCCTTATTGTGCTCACCTTTTCTTCTTCCACTTGGTACAACCTCTCTGAAATTTATAAATACAAAAAGGTTCTTACCTCCCCCATATAACAAAAACAATAATAAATTTCAAAGAAACAAAATAAATCCTTCCCTTGAGCCTACATTCCTCTTTTGCATCTACATTATTTCTCAGCTTTTGCTTAGAGCTGAACTTATAGAAATGGTACTCTCTCTAAATAAAAAATAAATAAATAAATAAAATTAAATTAAAGAAAAATGTCTCCAATTCTTTACTTCCATTCACCCCTAATCTTCTTATATTCTGGCTTTTGTCTTAAACACTCCTGAGACTACTTTATCAAAACTCAATGATCTTCATGTGATTGGTTATAAGGATTATTCTGCTCTTATTTATTCTCTTAGACACACTCAACATGTTTGACTCGTTTTGTCATTGGAGCCTTCTCCCCTTTTTGTTTCTGGGGAACTCCTTTGATTTTTTTGGTTTTCCCACTCTCACTTTAGTGGATGCTCTTTAGAATTTAACAGTTACTATTACTATTATTTTTTAATGATCTGGAAGTTTAGCACTTAACCATGCAATAAGAAAAAAAAAGAATATATGCTCATCAAAGGTTAACATAAGATTTCTAAGTCTATGATCTATTTTCCTCCATACAGCCGAGGTTCAAATGAAAAGTCTTTCCTGAATTGATATTCAGTCAAGGGAATGACTGAAATGCTCAACTTAGGGCATTAATTCTTAAACTGTGTGATAGAATGGAAGAGTCATGTAAGGCAGAGGCAGTACATGGAAAAGTCCTTGATACCTTCAAAATATAAGCAAAGATATGAGTATGAAGAAATTCTGAAAGCTCTCTGGACAGTTTGCTGGCATTCAGTAGTCAGCAGTATTGTTGCGCTTAGTTTTTTTCCTTTGGGTATCTTCTCACTTTCTTTTATTAACTCATACATTGTAAATATTTCTGAGCTCCTTATATGATAAAAGCCTCAAAGAAAAATAACCAATCTCTATTTGACATAAAGTTGGCAGCGATTCATTTTTCATTTCCCTCTAAAGCCTTTCCAGTGTAGAAGTTATGTCACTACAAAAGTAGGTTTCTTTGTGACTTGCTATGATGATTTTATCTCTCCATTAATTTCTGGTTTTACGTTAATTTTTAATTGAATTTTATTTTTTTATTAATGTTCAGTTTTAATGGCACAAATTCATTTTGTTGCATTGATTTGGTTTTCTACCTGACAGTATATAATGAGAGGAGCCAATTGGGGTAGAATTTTTGCTTAAGTTCACATTTTAACAAATATCTGTTTGGTTCCTCTGAATCTCCCTTTTTCCATTTTTCTATCCCATTAAAATTATTTGATTTATTGCTTTTGGACAAAAGATAAATCATTTTGCCTGGCATGCCTCTAAATCAAATCAAATAAGAAGAAACTAGTTTAATATTTTATTCCAGACTTACTATCTCTATAACCTTTGGCTTACTCCTGTCAGGAGTGATATGTCAATGATTTCCCTTTGTACAATGTTTATTCCCCCTAATGTCCCATCTCTCCCTCTCTCTCTTCTGCTCTCTCTCTCTCTCTTTGTGGACTGTGAAAAAAAGTGAATTCCACTGTGATTTAATCTTCCAATTTCTATTTATTCATTCTCTTTAATTCACCTTTCATTATAGTAGCTATCTTCTCCCTGACTCTTATTAAATGTGGGACAAAAATCATAGTTCCCTTTCTTGACATTCAAGGCTTTCTAAAATTTAATGTGAAGCATGAATATTTGTTTCCCTGGCCAGAATCCTTCTTTTCTTTTTCCTGTAAGAGTAAAAAGAATGCTATTTGGGGAATTAATTTTCTTCAACTTCCAGTTGATGTAGTTTTCATTCTCATGGATGATTCTGCCACTAGTTCCTAGGTACTTACATGATGCAGACCTGGCCCATCAGACCAGCACATCCTAAGGTGCCAATGTTTATTCCAGGGATAGGTAAAAGACCTAATCAGAGCTTCTTATAGTCATTTATGAGATTTTTTTTTAAGAGAGGGAGAGAGGGGGAGGGCCAGAGGGAGAGAATCTCAAGCAGATTGCAGACTCAGCACAGAGCCTGAGGCAGGGTTCAATCTCATGACCCTGAGATCATGATCTGAGCTGAAATTGAGAGTTGGGCACTTGACTGACTGAACCACCCAGACACCCCCAATTATGGGACTTTTGAAAGACAGATGACTTACATTATCCCTGAACTTGGATTTGTGAATGTCTAAACTTGGAGCTCTTAATTCACCTTGCCATCTTACTTTCATGAGTGGCAAAAGTGTATCTGAGGATGAAAACTGATGACAGGGATGGATAGAAATAGGATATGGTTTTGATGACTCTCCTAACTCCGACTTTTCACCAATAAGGGCTTTTTCTTTCATTTGGATTATTTATTTTGTTTTTGGACTATTTGTTTTACTTTGTGAATTCTTACTACCTCAACTTAAGATCTAGTAGATTTGGGTAATAAGAGTTACTTGTGTTGTACCATTTTGTGATACTCTTCTAATTCTGTTTTTAACTATAATTTATATATTTTGCTATTGGCCAACATTTCTAATTTGTGTTGGTTATAACACTATAGTAAATACTGCTTAATGGCCATATCTTGTATTTTATTCTATCCTCCATTATACCTAGGATTATGCATTGCCTTAGAAGAACTCAGTGAACATTTCAGAACTTTATAAAGATTATACATGAAATGGGTTCATTTGTGGGAGATTTTAAGAAATTTTAACCTTAAATATCATACTTATTTAGACTGTAGGTGCTAAGCTCTTGTACTATGACCATTTTTTAACAGTGGTTTTGTCACATTGGCCTTTCAAAGCCATTTGCCCTTTAAAATGATAAAGCTATTATCAAATAGAATGGCCAAGCCAAGCCAGTACCTTCCTAACCCAGTCTTGTGCTGAGGGCCACCACCATTTTTGCTAAAGGTGATCCTCACTCTTCTACCTTTTAACTGCTAATGCTGTACTTCTAACATTGTTTCATAGATCCCGACTCTCTAGAGCCAGATATTCCCTAATATTAGAGCATGAGTATCCATTCCACTTTATAAATATATTACATCTTCTAGAAGCCTTGAAGGGTTGATCATAATTAAACATTTTGTGTGTGCAACGGATTGTTAAATCATTTAACTTGTATATAATTTAAAATGGAACCATAATAAAACAAGTATAGCTATATTAAGAAGTAGATTATAAACTTTACATGAATTTTACAATAATTATTTTAGGCAAACCTTTAAACCTAATTTCTGTCTCTCTCTCTTTTTTAAACTCTGCAACTCCTCCCTCTCAATAAAAGAAAATATTAGATCAACCAAAAAAACGTACCAGGCATATATGTATAGCTGTCTCTAGCTGTTAGGCTTATTTTGGGGGAACAATTAAAAAACACTATCCTGAAATGATACATCTTTTTCTAAGATATTTTGGGAGTATCCATACATTTATTGAATTATATGCTTTAATTTATTGATCACTCTAGTCCGTTCAACCAAGTAATACTTGTCATCACTATGCCAGAATCTGTATTATGCTGAGGAGATTCTATTAAACATCCCCAGGGATCAACAAAATACCAATCACTTTTAGGAAGGAAGGAGTGAACTTCAATAAACCTGTGGCTGTTCTGGGTTTAACGTGCACACTTTCGTGAATACATGTGGTAAAGAAAACCAATGGCAAGGAAGGCTTTTATAGTCTTGTCAAGGATGAGGTTTGGATTTTAGACATGACTGGTATTGAGTCTAGCTGACCTCCCTCTGTTGATAGCTCACTCCTTCTGTTATACGTTGTATTTCATGAGTAAAATGGGGTACTTTGGGGCATTGTTGAATGTGATGATTTGCAAAGGTCTCAGGATGTATCCATCACAAATGTAAGGGGTTTTCTCTACAGAGATTTGATGAGTACTTTAAGATTCCCAAATTTTAGGGTTTTGGATAGTGTTATAAAGTGCAAATGCTTCTCTGCTCATGGAAAATGAGAAAAGCCCAAATCCCACCTATTCATCTCCTGCAACCTATTTATCTTTATCTAAATATCAAAAGGTCTTCCCCAAGGTTTTAGAGATTTATTTTTCAATAACTTGGGTTAGAGGTTCTAGAATCCTTCTGTTGCATGTGCCTTAAGAACCAGCCTTGCCTAGTCCTCTTTTTACATTTGCAGAAGGGGCTGGGTCTAGTCTAGGTATACACAAGTGTGCACATGTGTGCAGTTACCTTATGTAATGAACAAATAAAATGAATCTATTTTATATAGGAAAAAAAATCTGCACTGTGAACATTCCAGTGGTGGGGATAAGAAACACATTCCCAGGAATTGTAAAGCTTTACTATGAAGTTTAAAGTAGGCTCCTGTGCATATTAATTGAATACCTAGTATGTGTCACAAGCAATGAACGAGGTAGTAAGGTTTATATATAAGACATAGTCACAACTTTCCAAAGAACAAATGTGCATGGTTCTTCACAGTGCCATGCACCATATTATTTCTTTAACTGGGGAATTATTTGTGTTAATTGTCCCCAATGGGGGAAAGTTTCCCAGTACATGTAGTTTCCCAGTACATGTAGTAGTACAGGAGCTAGAATTACATTTTTTTTTAAAGATTTTTATTTGTTTATTCATGAGAGACAAAGAGAGAGAGGCAGAGATACAGGCAGAGGGAGAAGCAGGCTCCATGCAGGGAGCCCGACGTGGGACTCGATTCCGGAACTCCAGGATGGCACCCTGGGTGTGAAGGCAGGCATTAAACTGCTGAGCCACACAGGGATCCTCCTACACTTTTAAGTTTTTTTTTTTTTTTTTAATTTTATGATAGACAGAGAGAGAGAGAGAGAGAGAGAGAGAGAGAGGCAGAGACACAGGAGGAGGGAGAAGCAGGCTCCATGCCGGGAGCCCGACGTGGGACTCGATCCCGAGACTCCAGGATGGCTCCCTGGGCAGAAGGCAGGCACTAAACCGCTGAGCCACCCAGGGATCCCCCCTCCTACACTTTTAATTATAGATCTCTGTTGCTTTTAGCCAGTAGCTTTTGTGATTTTGTTTCCTTACCTGTAAATCATGACAGTGATTACAACAGTATCATAAGAATAGAATAGGTAATTTTTAAAGGAATGACAAAATTAAAAGGACTGATAAAGTATTTGGCACTCAGTAAGGAAAATGCACCAATCTCTCTCCCCTTCTCTCTGATAGTCACGTTTAAAACCACTTAAGGAACAATTAAAATGGTGCAATGGACACATATGCTTTTTTGATAGAGGGGAATGGTATCTTTCCACTATTACCCAACTCATATACTACAGTGTAAGGAAATGACATTGTAACTCCAAATACCATATATATATATTTAAAGCACTTACTTTATTTAATCATTTGAGTTTTGTAGGTGCTCCTACTTTATCATTCTGTCCTCATGGCAGTTTCTTAGCCCTCTTCATGTGCCAGGTGGATACTATCAGCTTCAGGTATGATACACTGTCTATTTTCAGTGACAATAAATTCCTGCATATGATGCCATCTGCAGATGAGAACTAAATAACTTCAAAAGCTGTCCATTTATTTTGGTTTCCTCCTTTGAATTCCCATGGCATATTCTTCATAGCTCTAGGACACTTTGCATATTGTATTCCTTAAAAATAATGATAATTGGTGTTTCTGAACCAGGAAATAATACAAAGCCTCAGTAAAATAAGATGTAGAGAATATAAGAACATAAATATGTATGTAAAAGTGTGTTTATTATAGAGCTGTAGAGGCAAAACAAAAAGAAAATTTTGGAAACAAGTTAAATATCCATGTTTAGGAGAATTACTGAATAAATTATGGTTCATTCATACAGTGGGACAGGATAAGCATCATCATGGCAGCAACTTACTTCTTTTGTTCATGCTATATGTAGCCTCAAGGCTACAAGAGTTCCCAGTGTATAGTAGACACTAAATAAATACTTCCTGGGATTATTAAATGTAATGAATTAAATCTATATCTTTTGGTTTGGAATAATGTTCATAAAAAGTGAGGTATGTGAGGTGAATAAAAACATGAAGATAAGTCAAGAAATCATGTATACTTCATAACTGTACCTGTCTGGAGAGTGAAAGGTACAGAAGAGTATGTACTAGCATAGTAGGTCATTTGGTGGGGTTGGGGTGGCAATGGCAATGATACAAAGATACATGTAGAAGAAAAAATGTTTAGAGAAAACAAAGCTCAAGTTCTATGTTAAATAAAAATGAGGAATGTAAAGCTCCCTTTCTAATTTTTTTATATATGTAAAAATTAAATATTCATATGGAAAAGGACAAGAGATAAAAAACAGAAACTACAGATTTTGTTTGGAAAATGGATTGTAAGCAATATTTGTCTAGAATTTATTATTTAATTTACTTTTGTAATAATGTTATGCATTATTTATAAAGACAATAAAGTACAAAGAATAAATAAAAATACACGTAAGTTCACAATTCAGTTATAAACACTGCTAACATTGCTTCCTTCTTTCCAGCTGCCTCTTTTCTTTCTCTCTGCTTTTTTTCTTTTCTCTCCTATTTTTCTTCCCTTTTCATTCCTTTTTTTCTTCTTCCTTCCCTTTTCTCTTCTTCCCTCCCTCTTTTCTCTGCTTATTTTCCTACCTATCTAATAGAACTGGGCTCACACTGGGCATACAGTTTTGTGTTACTATAATGGTATTATAGTGGGAATACTTTTACGTAATTTTAACGTCCTTTAATGCATGATTTTGTGTTAGCTGCTGTGTTGTCATATGGAGATTCCATAATCTCTTAACTTTTTAATCTTCTAAGGTTTAAGCATTTGACTTCTACCACGTTGTGTTGAATTTCTACTGTTTTGCACATGGCCAAGATCCTCCTCAAGACGGGGGGAGTCTGATTCATCATGAATGTTTTGTGTCTTCTGAATAGTAACCGTATACTTTAGTGCTCACTATTCCTTTGTTTAAATACAGAAATAAGTTGGCATATTGTCCTGCCTTGAATTTCAACTGTGTCAAACATGAAGATTTATGGAATTCACAATTCACAGTTGTGTTTGCATGTCTATCAACTGCAGTGCTTTTTTGGAAGAAAACGCTATTGGTTAAAGTTATACATGCTTTTTAGTAAAAAATAATATTTGCATTTCTTCATTGATGTTTTAATTTCATACATCCTGTATTTCATCAGGAAGATCTGGTTTAAGGCAACAGTTGAATTTCTGTCATTTATAATCAACAAACATAGTCTGTCAAAATAGCAAAATATGTAAAAAATAGCAAAATGTAATTTCCTTTTCTATCAATATATAAATGTTTGTGATTTATGAAATATATATTTATGCTATCAACATGAGCTCGTATCTACCCTTTGTCTTCTCTGTGTATATGTAAGCATGTATAATATTTATTCCACCATCTTTACTGAGCGGCAAGTGGCTGCTATTATTTACTAAGAACAGACAATAAAGACAAGAAATGTTTTCACATTGTAACAAAGGGGGAACTTAGACTGTCAGAAAGTTATTAAGTGAGGAAAGAAATATGTTACAAAAACTGTATTGAGTCATGGTTTTACTGTTAAAGCAAAGGGTTGAAAATAATTATTTGAAAACTTTCAAGAGGAATAAACCATTTACATGTATTTACAGGACTTGAATTACTCAGATTACTTACCTACATAGTGCTTATTCTCTGGATATTGGTTCAACTTTCTACTCTGCTTGATAACCATTTCATTCTCAGCCTGACTATATTGAACTGGATACTGAGAATTCAAAAGATTGTCACATCTCAATTTTTGTCAAAAGAGAATAAAATAATGGAAAGCTTATTCAAATACATAAGAGGTTCGTTCATACCAGAGACTATATACAATCTATTATTATGTAAGAATTCATTGTCCTGAGGGAAATGAGAATGGGATACAGAACCTCAGGGCAAGGGACCAGTAAATATATATTCAGCTCTGTAACATTTAGCTGCACTTGGACAAAAAAAAATTTTTTTTAAGTTGTATTGCCAGTTTTTGTTAAAATTGTTAGTGAAATGAGTTAGTTATCCAAGCTTCTCTGTTACTCAGAACTTTTGAATTATGTATTCATTTCTATTCTTTATTGTTTTGTATTTTTTCGGCAGATTGATGAATCATAATATCTAAATTTCTAAGACTGGTTTAACTGAAATTGAATAATGTATATGTTCATACTAAAATGCAAAGTGTAGTAAATATTTAGGCATCCTTACTTCTTATCAATGTGTGTACTTTATAAACAAGTGTATAATTCAAATACTGTAGCCAGTCCATAGCCAATATCTGTAGTTATTTTAAATGCTACATAGAAAATATTAACACTCCAAACAGAATACCCTTGTCTATGAGATGCAGATCAATGGCAAAGAATCAGTGGCTAGCCAATGCCTACAACAAAGAAAGACAATGAGAAAAATCTGCCTTCTGTGCATTTGTCTACTATTCTGTTGCCAAGGTTAATAAAAATATCCTCAAAAGCATAGTTTTATATACTGACTTGTTGCTCTCACACTATAAATGTGACCCAACATATTTGTTTAAGCATTAAGTGTTTTATCCCATCCAATAATAATTTAAATTGTAATTGATTCAGAAAATACATGGAGAAGCAGAAAAATTATTCAAGAATTTAAATTATTTCCATTTCTGTGAACCTTAGCCATGTTCAGATTTAGCTGTCCAGAAGGTGTCCATTTTTGTGCTCATTGTCTTCCAGTAGGTTTCTTGACATTCAGATCTTATCAGTCTCCTACAATTATTGACTCATATGGGTCAGATACAATTTTAAACTTTTAATAAATTTTAAAAATTGGAACTTTCTGTGAAAGACAGAAATAATGCATTCTACATTTACCTTTTACTTATTTTCTGTTTGGAAAAATATGAAGAACCATTTAGAAACAATTGTCAGCTATTTGTGTAAACATCCAAGTTCTCAAAATAAAGCCTACTTATGAAAGAAAAAAAATTAAGAAACCAAATCAGATAAACATATAGAATTTTATATACATATCTTTAATTGTGTTATTTCTCTATATATCATATCTCTGTTGGTGTTTTTTTTTTTTTTTTTTTTTTGGAAACCGGACGTAAAGTACACAACATTAAGATGAATTGTTGCCACTATGTCTTCAGTGAAAACTATGGGAAAGCAGATAATCCTGTGTTGATTTACAGAGCAGCAGCTATCTTTGCAACCAGAGGGCTAGAAGTAAAAACTTTATCTTATCTTAAGTAATAAAAATTCCTACATATTTACAGAATAAATCAAAACAAAGCATCTGAAGAGAGGACCTAAGCTCCCAGCCATAATATCCTTCTTGTTGGCCAGAATTCCCACTGTTGATAACGAGCTAGAGTCTTTCCACACTTGCCTGGCAGGTTATCAATTTTCTTCACTGGTTTGAAATCTGCTTCAGATACCAGCGGATACCAATGGAGGCAAAATGACTGCACGTGAAGGGTCAGATTATGAATACTGGAAGGAGACATCAAATACCACCCAGGGCAGAAACCATCAATTATATCTTTTATAGTTATGAGTAAGGTAGATAGTGCCCAATTAGCAATGAACATAACTTTGATTTTGTGTATATAATGCAAGATTCCTAGGTGTGTTGTATTTTGTAATTCTTTTCAGGACTAGAATGCAAAGAAGAGGAAGCCAGATAATTTCCCCCTTTCACCCATGGTAATCCTAAATGTAATTTGACAGCTTCCCTACCATTCCTCCACTTAGAAAAGGGAAGAACTCAAGAAAGATCAAAGGAGAAAAGAAGGAAGGAGTGTTCAAGTCAAATACCCTGAAGTAGATTTCACTCGCTTAGCATCCCAAGAGGTTTTGAGAGATTTTTGTACCCATCACTTACTTTTAGGTAGCTGGCAAAGCCAATGTGTAGAATGAATTTAAAATGCTCACAAGCCTTGGAGTCAAGCTGTTGTGCAACGTGGGGTGGGTATGGACACACACAGCACAGTGCCATGGGGTATACATATAAAACAGAATTTATTGTGAGGAAAACCTAGAAGCGGGAAAACAATACACAAGTTCCCCTGAGATCTCATTATTTCACACAAGGATGTGCTTAGGCTGGGTGTGGCTGAGCTGAATGCAACAAGAAAAAGGGCTCCAACAGATGGATCTTGCCCAATAGTGCTCCTCATATTTAAAAGAAAATAGGATAGTAGGACACATTTATTCAATTCTGTAACAGTGGGAGTTACCTGGGTAAAGAAGTGTCCTCATTAGTGAGAAGAAACCTTGGGAAAACTGGCTGGTACCAGTCTGATCTTCTGTTAATCTAGTTTAGCTATGCTGAGCCCGCTTTTTGCTTGACCACCGAAATGGGGAGGAATTGAAGTTTCAATGCCATATGGATTTGTCTCTCCTCAATGTCCTCACACCTTGGCACATTCTAGTGTAATGAAAAAAGCTTTAATTTGGAGCACATCTCAGTCAACAAGGCAGCTGTGAAAACAGCTCCCTGCTTAAAAGGATGCTGTCTGTATTCTATCCACAAGTCCTCAGAAGCCCTGGCCAGCAATGGAAAGCTACCCTGTACAGTTTGGAAGACAGCTCTTGAAAACCCATTCTCTGTGTCACAGTGATACATCACCTTATCTCAGGGATGGAGTCCTGCCAGGACAACCAGTTGCTGAGAGGCAAAGCTCATCATTTTTGAAGGGCTAGGTAAAGGCAAATTTAATTTCCTCCAGGAGAAAAATGTCACTACCACCATTGGTAAGCACTGAGGATTCAGAGGGAAATTTGGCTACATCTTCACATAAAGTTGCTTCTGCAAGAGAGAGACAGGAGTTATGACCAAAAAGCCAACACATTTCCCAAAGGGGTTTATTTCATTTATGAAGAAAAAGCAAGGATATTTAAACAAGATATTTTCTAGTTTTGTTGATTATCAGAAAATCTCCCCTGCCATTTTGGCTGTAATAAAAAAAAGAAACAATTAAAAAACAACTTTTGATTTCTATGCCAGTGACTGAGAGGCAGCTGATTAACATCTCCCCAAACAAGATCCACTAATAATGCTTCCTTCCCCAAACCAGAGAACAGTCCTTGGTTTCTAGATACCAGATTTTATTTCAAATATCTTAATGAACAGTGAGTTGCAGGTCAACACACACACAGACACACACACACACACACACACATTCACACACACACTAATCTTGCATGTGGTTAGAATTATTAAACAAGTGCCCTTAAGTCAAGGAGCACTTCAAAAAATTTTATTTGGAAAGTCAAAAATCTGTTATTTTATGTAGGGTATCTTTTAGAATAAACAGATGTTTTTGAATTAAACAAATTCAATAAGGCAAATGGAAAATAAATAGGAACATCTTTTTTCTTTAGTTATGATTTGATTAGACATTTACGATGTTTTATAAAAATGCATTGGTTAAGTGTGCTCTTAATTTGATAAAGCATCATGTAAGCTCTGCTTTCATCAAGGAGACATTTTTCTTCAAGTCAGTTCCCACAGATATGCAGTCAGCATGCATATGTAAAATGTAGAAATATAAGCCCTATACTCTTCTCACTGTGTTGTTACAAAGGTTAATACATTTGCATTTGCTTAAGTGATAGTACCTGCTATTATTACTACTCATTTTTTCTGGAAGTTCAACGTATTGTTCCTCAATTAAGTGTCATCTTATTGTATTTTTCTCATTTATTCCAGTTTGCACAATCTGATTTTAATTCTTATTTCCAATCTGTTAGCATGTCTCCTGGATTTATGCTGTTTTCCCTTTCAATGAGAACTGCAAAAAGGTCATGTTGTACAGACAGTACTAAGATAGTGCTTTGTTAAGTTGAGGAGGCTCCTTTATCCTTACCTGCTAATCAGCATTACTTTGATATATTCATTCAACATGTTTTAATTCACCTACCTATCTGCATTCTTCTCCATGCCATATCATTATGAAAACACCATCAAATTCACGTACATTGGGACTTGACATTCTTCTACTCTGCCATTTTAATAACTCCTTATACACACAGACGAACAACACTAAACTAAAAACAACCAAACAAAGGTCGGGAGGGACTTGCTTGAAGCAAGATATGCAAAAACTATTTAAATAGTATTCAGTTCACAAATTTAAATTCAGTTCAATAAATATTCATTGCATTCTAGAAGGTGGGGAACCTCAAAAAAAAAAAAAAAAAAAGATGAGCCCACCCAAGAGTCTAAATCCTTCTGAGCCTCTCCTTCTGGGCCTAGCTCCATCTGTCCTACTTTCTGTGCAGTATCTGGCACCAGCTTGTTTTTGGCCATGTTATTTCCTGTTTGTATTCCTTGTACATCACTTCCTGTTGTTATCCAGTGACACTTGAGGCAAATGTCTTGGCAGCTCCCACTGTATTTTCTTAGCACCTTCTTCACTGTCTTATATAGTTAATGGCCTTAACAGACATGGGAAGTAGCCCATTTCCCAAGGGATTGTATTACACAGTGGATGGATGGGCTCTCTCTGAATTCTGATTTGAAATCTTGCTGAGCCTGTTTTCAACAAGTTGATAATATTTTGTATTATTCAGACTGGTATAATCAAGCCATGATAACAATGTAAATACTTGGAAAATGTGGAATAGGTAAATTTAGCACCAGACTCAGTTATATTTTGTGCAGGTGGTAAGTAGCCCTTTTGAAATAAGGCAAAACCAATCACTTCATTATTTGATTAGGTTGTTCTACATATATACAGTTGATCAATTAATTCTCTGCTGAGTCTGAAACACATTTAGAAAATCAAACTAGGACGCAAAGAATAGAAACCAAACAACACTTGCCTATTTTGTACGTAGAGTGCTAATCGACCTTTCTCTTGTTACATTCAAGATAATTAAGGAAGATAATTGTATCTTAAGAAACTTATAATAAACTAGAGGGACAAGTAACAGAACAGATGGGGACAGAGATATATTTTTTCCTTGAGCAAGTGGAGTTATATAATTTGTGAATGGGCCCCCACAATGCTGGGAGTGGCAGGTAATTTTTACAAGTACAGTGGCCTACACGACATTTTATATAGGTTATAGGAAGTTCAGATTTCTCCCACTGTGTGGGAGAACTTTTATCATAAAAGCTAGATCCATGATCCCCTTTTATTTATTTCAAAGACCAGAAATGTGGCCCCTGTCATGGAATATTTCTGAGGGGCAAACTACACATTCTTCTGAATTGAGGCCATGGCAGACAAATCATCCTATTTTTAAGGGAAAATGATAGATGTTTCCTTTAGGTACTATGGTATTTACCTCGTGCACTTCACGGTCTTGGGTCTTGAACACTGAGAATCTGCACAACACTTGGTTTCAGAGTGCAGTGGACTGAATCACACTGACAGGAAACCGTATTCACATATTCCTTTGTGTTTAATCTTGAAACAGGCAAAGTGACTCAAGTTGTTTTGGTGCTGTTGGATAGAGGGCTTTTTTCTCCCTTCAGGCCTGGGATGATGTGGTAAGTCTTCCCTGGCTTTAGAGAACTGTAAAGTTCTGTCATGCTTCTAGTCTTTCCAGATAATGCTAATTTGGGAAGATCAGCAAATTTTTGGTATATATTTCTTAAGTGAATGGAGATAATAAACTCAAGAGTTTTATGAGTGTGAGGATGGGTGGGATAGGCAGGCACATTAAAAAGAAGGAAGATCAGGGATGCCTGGGTGGCTCAGCAGTTAAGCTCTGCCTTGGGCCCAGGGCATGATCCTGGAGTCCTGGGATCGAGTCCCACATCAGGCTCCCTGCATGGAGCCTGCTTCTCCCTCTGTCTGTGTCTTTGCCTCTCTCTCTCTCTCGAATAAATAAATACAATCTTTAAAAAATATATTCAAAAGACTGTTAAAATGAAGGGCACCTGGGTGGCTTAGTGGTTGAGTGCCTGCTTTTGGCTCAGGTCATGATCCCAGGGTCCTAGGATCGAGTTCCGCATCAAGCTCCCCACAGGGAGCCTGCTTTTCCCTCTGCCTATCTCTCTGTGTCTCTCATGAATAAATAAATAAATAAAATCTTTTAAAAAAAAGGAAGATCAGAAACAAAATGATGCTGGGGGATGTGGTATCTACTGAGAGACAAGCAAGGAGATGTTTGTAATTGGAAACTTCATTAACAAGAAATAAGCAATGACAGCTTCCTTGAATTCCTCCCCCTTCTTTTAATACCTCACTGGAGAAATGTTCAGACTAAGAAATATAGCCCCAGAGAGCTGTGGATAAGAAAGAAAGGCCTTTTTTAAAAAAATGACTTCATAAATTATTTGGAAATCAAATTTGCAAAACAAGTGCCCATTGAAGAGGTATCCTTTGTTGCGCCAGGTGCTAGTTGTGGAACTTAGCTAAGTTGCCAAATGTCTCTGTGACTCAGTTTCTTCATCTGAAAAAGGGGCTTATATTAGCTCCCTCACATGATTGTTGATGTCCACCTAACACTAAACCCATAATATGCATGCATTTTAAATACTTATTATTACGGTTAATTTCTCTCATTTATGTGATAATGTTATGGGGTGCCTAGGTGGCTCAGTCAGTTAACCATCTGCTTTTGGCTCGAGGTCATGATCCCAGGGTCCTGATATTTTGCCCCACATCAGGCTCCCTATTCAGTGGGAAGCCTGCTTCTCCCTCTCCCTCTGCCTATTGTTCCCTCTGTTTGTGCTCTCTCTCTTTCTCTCTCTCTCTGTCAAATAAAAAAGAATAAGATCTTAAAAAATAATAAAGCAAAATAAAATAAAATGTTATAAATAAATCTTGATAACATATATACAACCATTAATAATAGTTTAAAAAGTACTTCAACTGATAATTGCTGAGCATCTAATATTTGCTAAGCATGGCCATCTGCTGCAGTTGCAAATAAAAATGAGTCATGGCCCTCTTCTTAAGAAAGACATGGCCTAGTAACATATGTTAGCATTTGTCATTTCCTTCGTTTTCCTTCTTCTTATCAATTTTTTAATATAGTACTGAACATTCTGTGCAGATATTTTTTCTTTGCTTTTATAACTTTCTATTCCTCCTTTACCTCCTACCTATTCTTTGAACAAAGGTAGCTTCTTCCTCCTTGCTAATCACCTGATGTTCCAATTCTGAGTGTTCCAAGTGTTAACAACAAGGTACAATCCTTGATCAACCCAAAATATCAAGAGATACAAAATTATTAATTTGGTATTTGAAATTTTATCAAGATGAAATAATTATATTTTTTTAAAGATTTATTTATTTATTTATTCATGAGAGACACACAGAGAGAGACAGAGATAGGCAGAGGGATAAGCTGGCTCTAATGTACGACTCGATCCTGGGATCACGCCGTGAGCCTAAGGCAGAAGCTCAACCACTAAGCTACCCAGGCATCCCAATATTTCTATTCCTTTAGGAAAAAACTATTCCAAGATGAGTTGTGAAACAGAATGATAAAGAAAATGTTTTTAGTTTTCACTTCATTTGTCCTCTCACATGCTAAGATAGCATAACCAATGGGCCCAAACATGAGAATTAAAAGCAAAAATTATTTGGAATAATTTCAGGTTTTTAAGAAAACAAATATGGGAATTTTTGAAATAAAAAAAATTAATAAACATTTGTCTTGGCACGCCAGATTCCAAGCATTAGGTAATTCATAAATGTTTTAATGCCTAAAGTTATTTTACAAACTAAAATCAGTACACAATAAACTTTCTGAAAGCGCCTTATTATTTACCTGGCAGACTTAGTCTCTTATTATGATAGATAAGCCTTAGTCTCACAATATGAACAAATCATTTCTATTGTTTTTATTAAAAGTCAATTGGCCTTCTAAATGACATAAGACCACCTTCTAATTCCTTTCCATTTTCTCTCTAGGAGGACCAAACACAGACAGAAATCAGAACTTCTTCAAATATTCCAATGGCCATTATGAGTTCTGCTAGTATAGAAATATTTACTTTGTATCATTCCTGATCATTCAATTTGGAAAATAATGCAATGATTACATCACTACTTATAAAATTACAATAAAAGTATTCATCATGAAAAATTTCTGGAGATCATTAAATATGGAGTTTTCAGCCACCACATACATGGGCTCTAATAAATTGCGTGAGTTTAGTACCCATTGTGTATAATTTAAATCTATTGTGTGGCACTTTTTTCCCCAAAAAATGTAGACCGACTCAATCTTAAGTTTGTGAGGTCTTATTAACCTTTTGCCTACAGAGTAAAATAGGATAGTCATGATTCTTGCTCATTATCATATCTGAGGCCCAGGGTGGGTTTTTTATTCTCAGTTGAGTGTAGAATTATTGTTGAAAAATCCAGCTGATAGTTCAGGCAACCCCAGCTCTGCCATTACCTATCTGAGTGCATTGGGCATGATACTCAACCTCTCTGAGTCTAATCTTCTCATTGGTAATAATGGTTTTTAACTCATGATTTTGTTAGAAGGATGGCATGAGACAAGAGCATAATTCTTAGATCAAAATAATGTTTCTGGCTACCTTTGTAAAAATTGTATTCTTACAATTCCTATGCACAGGAAAAACATGGAATTCAGAAAATGAGATCAACTTGAACAGATGAATATCCAGAATTAATTTTATATTTATGTCTAAAAATATGTGTTTAATGGAAAAAGAAAAATCTCTACCATCAAGTCAACTTGCTCCTTTAATTCTATATAAGGTGGCGTGGGTCATATAAGATCTTTGAGTTAGAATTTTCTGATCAGGAAAATGTGACTAATAACTTGTGTCTCATGGATTTGTTACAATGACTAAATGAGGCAATGCATGTAAAGTGGGTAGTATGGTATCTGATGTATGATATGCACATAATATGTTCTTTTGAAGGGTTGTAGTATAGTCACATGCATGGCTCCAGCACTCTTAAAATGAAGGCTGGACTTCAGATGAGGGACCAGCCTTTGAAGACATAAATTTGGGAAACTAGGAAGGAAGGCATTAATAAGAAAACTGTGATAGGGATCACAGTTAGCTGTGGTTAGCTAAGTGGGTAGCTCAGTGGTTTAGCAAATGCCTTTGGCTGAGAGCATGATCCTGGAGTCCTGGGATTGAGTCCTGCATTGGATTCCCTGCATGGAGTCTGCTTCTTCCTCTGCCTGTGTCTCTGCCTCTCTCTCTCTCTCTCTCTCTCTGTGTGTGTGTATGTGTTTGTTTCTCATGAATAAATAAATAAAAGAAAAGAAAAAGAAAAGAAAACTGTGATAACATGTAAGTCTTTGAGAGAGGGGAAAAGTGGTTCCCAATCCATGGTTCCCAATGGTGGCTATGTATCTTCATCTCACACAGAATCCACAAAAATGAAGATTCTTAGGTTCTTACTCAAACCCATTGAATTGAAGTCTCCAAGGTGAAGATCATAGACAATGCCTATATAGTTTTGTATTTGGACATTAAGGGATAGTTTCAAGGATGATCTCTAAATTCAGTAGAAATCCTAAGAAGAATGCTCAGGAGGCTAAAAGTGTCCAGATGTTTTTGGGGCAGACAGCAAGAGAGATGAAGTTCAATTACAAAATGGACAGCAAAATTATATTTTGTTTTAAAAAGGGCCAAAAATGACTAAAATGAAGCAGAAGATTTAACTAGATTTTATATGACACAACATTTAAAAAATAGTGTAAATAAATCAAACGTGTGGATGAGTTTCCCATGCCAACACAAGGGGGGAATTCGATAGAAGAAAATGTGTTTGCCAAAAAGATGCTTTAAAAAATCTCCCTTTTTTAGGATTGGGCCATGAAAACCACTTGATAAAGAAGATGGGATATGCAGTGACCCTTAAATGCATCTGAATTGTGAATTCATATATCAAAAAAGGGAAACTATCAGAAAGTCCATATAACTGTATCACATAACAGCTAAGCAGTGACTGTTGATAAAGTATGGAAGAAATAGAAGTATATATTTTTTTGTAGTGCCACACAGGATATTTATTCTCCTGGCTATTTGAAGCACACAGGGTTAGAATACCAATAACTCCTATTTTGTTATTTGCACATGTTCAAAGAAGGATAGAATGAAATGACCCATTCAAAAATGCAAGAATCAGAAATCCATTTGATGGTCTGACTTTAAGAAAATAATTTAAAGGGATGAGGTTTTAAGCATAAAACCCCCTATAAGAGGAAGATTAAAAACGATTAACTTTCGTCACTGTTCCTCTTCTTTTCTAGGAGGATGCATATACACTCACATTCTATCATTGATTTATCCATCTGTGGAAACATAGTGCTGACTCCAGTACAGGCCTCTCTGTGACCAGAATGCTCAACCAGCACCTTGACAGTTTCCATGTTTCAAGGTGGATCATCTAGGACCCTTGGGAGAATGTTTAGTTTTCTTAAAATTAGCATGAATTTTCACAGAGATTACTATCATGCCAACCAAAAACAAATATCACAGAGAGCACTAGCTTGCGTAAAAAGTTAATCCTTTAAACCTGTCATTGTTCTGATAATGCTGATTCAGTATATAGGCTGTGAGAAAATACTGTTATTAGTTCTGGAAAAATATCGGCAATGCTCCCTAGAATGTGAATTCTAAATGATCTCTGGAGCATAGTTCAGCTTTTTAAAGTTAAAAGGGGTCTGGATGGAGCTCATAACCATCATTTGATTGGTCAAGTTGTAGATTATCTGATTTATGAAATACATTTCGGGGGTTATGAATTGTTCAGTACCAACACAGGGTGCTCTGAGGCTGTAGATATGTTGGAGGTTTGACTGACTAGCTGTATTTTTTCCTCTTGTCAAGGGGAAGGTGACATAGTAGAGCCTGCTCTAGATGGAACTTCTTTCTGGACAGCCCTTTTGCTCTTGCCAGAAATTGTGTTACCAAAGTCAAACCTTGCTTTTTAAGACATTGAGGTTTTTGCTGCCATGTTTGTTGGCAAAGGTTGGGGTTGAGTATCAAAATGGTTTCAATGAGAAAAAGAATAAGAATTAAACATAATAGATCAATTAGGATTATGTCTTCTGTGAATTTATATATCTTTCTATTGGAACATACCAAATTATGTTTTGACTTTTGTTTAAGGCTGCTGCCTGAGCACATTTTTGTAACCTGTAAGTGCTTTGTATGAAGTAGGCACTTAATAACACTTTTTTTTTTTTACTTAATAACACTTGATACATTTATCAATTTGTTATTCATTTTATTCTATCATTTAAAAATATTTGGTACATACCTATATATTGGAAATCTAGCAACAAAATATATAGCCCTGAACTAATCTGACAATGTTCCTGTTTTCTTGAACTTTCCATTCAGTGGTAGTGAGGTGGAAGTAGAGGAATACAGAGTGACAAATAAACAAAATAAATATGATAAATTCAGGCAGTATAAGAATTAGAAAGAAAATATGGACTGAATGTGAATAAATAAATGAGTATACGCACGAGTGAGTGATCTGAAATGGTCTGATGGACACTTTTAATACAAATTGCCTCCTTGAGTGAGGGTAAAAACAAGTGAAACAAGATGAAAAGAAAAAGCTAAGCTTAAGTTAGAGATTGTTTTCTTTCTTTCTCTTTTTTGAGCTTTCTTTTTTATTTACTTTTAAAAAATAATATTCACATTCTTGTTCTCCTTCTAGTTATTATTTTATATTATGTTAAAGTTAGGCATAGGGACAGCGTGGTAAACATTAAACTGGGTTACCAAAGTGGTTACATAATGCTGATTCTTGAGCTATTTAAAAATAGACAGTACTTTTCTAAGTTGCTTGGTTTAGGTGCTAATCTGCCTGGAGGCAGGGAGATAGGCAGGGTGACCTCAGAAGGACTCCTCCAGCCAAGGCTTCTCATTTCTGCACTCACCATTCAACCCAATTGCAAACTTAGATGATCTAGTAGCACCACGTGACCAAGGAGGCAAAGGATTCACATACCAGGTAGAGTGAAATCCTCTGACATCAATGTGTGTGATAAGGGGCAGCACCTTTTCTTTCTATACACCATGCAAAAATCAATTAATTTGGGGGCCTTTTCACTTTTTTTTTGCCAATGTACATTTTGTTTAGAAGAAGATTCTGCAGCATAGAGCAATAATCCTTAAGATTAGTAGGAAAGGGTCTTCAAGGAACTAAGCTTTAAACTTTGACTTTCTTGATAAACCTCACTGATAATAAAATCCAAAGACCATAAAAATGTGAAGGGATGTTCTATAGGCAAATGTTGGCTGACTTTGTTTACAACAAAGGCCGCAGGGTTTCCCTCCTTTCATGATCTTTAACAATAGTTAAAGAATCATCATGAATACATCATGATCATCTACAAACAGGAAGATGTGGCCAACTCAAATCATAGTCTATAGTCTCAGATGTTCCAAAACATCTTTTATTCATTTTTTTAAAATGAAAAAAAATGAAAATCATTCTGACCCCATGGTTCCCTACCATCAGCTAGTGTGAAAAGTAATATTAAGTATTATTGGAATTGGCTTGCCCAGAGGTGTGCAACTGTCCTAGAGATTCTTTAGTGTCATGGCACTCGACATGTCCATAGGACCATTGGCCATTGGCATCCATCCACAGTGCCAATAAGATGCACTTATAAGATATGTCCCATTGAACCATAGGACTTATCTTTCATGCCTTGGTTCTTTGCTTGGGGAAAAAAATAATTTTGGGAAAGCTGAAAATCCCTGTTTCTGGTCTCTTAGCTTTTTAGAAACACCATAAAACCATTGCTTTTCAGTTTTTGTTGATCGACTGAGATATTGATACCATGACCTAAAAGTACCCATTTCTTTTGTAGTATAGCTGGAAGGTATTTCTTCAGTCTTCAATGTCTTTATAGCCTTAGTAAAATCTCTTTATCTTTCTTCTTCCTGTCCTTGAAGACATTCACTTACATAATTATTTAAAAGTTTTTATAAGTGACAGGAAAGGGATTTTAACTCTAAGTGGCTTCTGATTTCCACTCTGTAAACATCTGTGACTAAGGACCTGTCTTCTAGCTTGTAATGAAGGAATCAGAAAAGAGAGGAAGAGCCAGTACAAGTTAACCTCTCAGTAAATTATTCTTGCACAAAAACATTGTGTCAGGAAAGGAAAAGAAAGAGAAAGAAAGAACATTTGGTTCAGTTTAAAAGGACTAAGAGAATATAATAACAGCATCTTAATAGTTCATATTCCCCTTCTTGACTGTTTTCAACTATATTATCCAGCCAAATCAGAACTGCACACAACTCACCTTTTCTTTTGTAGGTATGCTTTAAAAAGTACTAGGACAGGAAAAACCTAATGCAGGTTTTCATTGAGGTAAATCACCCAAAAATATCTATTTGCAGTGGAGTGAAAAGCCCTTCTATGCTGAAAGCAGGCATGTTTCCAGCCAGTCTTCTTTAGCTGCAATGCAGTGGACCATTTTCTCAATACTTTATACCAAAATGTTGGGATTGGCCGTGATGGTTTGGCTGCTGAGACAGAACCACCCATGGATGGGTACCCATCTGTTAGCAGCAGAAGTAGCTGGGGAAAGCTTGGTGGTGGCCAGGATCCTGTGCTTGATGAGCTTTGTCTATACCTGGGAAAAGAAGTTACCACTAAGCAGGTAAGTGCAAAAAGAAGTACAGCTGCCAACACTCAGGTTTGCACTCTAGTCATGTGAGCTGGGTCAAAGAAGTCTTCTGATTATATTTCTTGAAGGTTTTCAATGTAATGTGGACCAACAGGCACAACAGAAAGAGATAAATCTTTGGCTGCCATGAGCAGAATGCTTTTTAGGAGAGAAGAGGAGGGAAAAGAGAGAAAATACGATGAAAGCAAGAGATTACAAGCAGCCTACTATTTACCACTGACTGACTGAGGCTGAGATCGAAGGAGAGGTAGTCAAGGTTGAATGAAGGTCAGAAAGGAATGCAGGTCTGAACGGAGTCTTGCTCTGAGGTGAGGGTAATGTAGTCCTGACTCTCCAAGATCAAGACATCAGCCTGACAGAGTTCTTAAGACCCTACTGCGCTTTGTGAATAGTGAGTCTAGATGTTAAAAAGGTAAGGACACTAACTTTAAGATACTCTAATAATTGTTCTTTGTCAGGAAGACTCTGAAGAATATATTTCTCTAAAAATGGTTGAACCTATCCAGACCAGGGATTGGCATACTTTTTTTCTATAAATGTCTAGACACTAAACATTTTAGGATTTGCAGGGTACATATATATTAGCAAAAACCTGCCACACTGCCCCCCTTCTCGCTTACCTCCCTGCTCCCTCCCCCTGCCCTCCCGCTTACCACTGGTTGCATATTCTGTGTTTATTTTTATTTATTTTGTTTACAACTCTTTTAAAAATGTGAAAACCATTCTTAATTTGAGAGCTTTACAAAACCAGGCCCTGGACAGAGTTTTTCAGCCCCTAATCTAGAGCATTTCAAACCTAGACTGTATGAGGCCTTAAAAATACACATGGTTAGGAGGATACAGTGAGGAATGAGAATGGAAGGAAAGCCAGAAAATTCTGGAAGGCCACACTTCAGGGGCAAGTGGGGCACAACTAGTGCTATGCCAGCTCCTTTCAAATGCACAGAGCATCTTGGTTTTCATAGCATGAAAGACAGCACAGAAGCAACAGCCCCAAACTGAGGAAACAACTCTATGCACATTGATGAAGGGAAGGTCAGATGTTGTAATAGACATACAACATCAGGTTGGCTGTAGGTCTCTTATTCACAGGGTGATCTAGTTAATTTCAATTCTCATCTTTTCATTTAAAATTCCCATCACATATTTTTGCTGGCATCTCATCAGGCACAGATAAACCTGAGTCTGGGTGGACCCTACATTTCCTACTCGAAAAATGAGCATCCTGACAGAAATTATCCTCCTGGAATTAGCCCATTTTCCTTCTTTTTGTCACTCAAATCACATTTTTCCCACTGTTCAATTAAAGACCCAACAAAATTCCATATTTCCTTTTCCTTCTCTAGACAAGTCAACTAACTTTTTTACCTGAATTTGAAGATGACTCCTCTCTGTATCTTTTCTTGTCTGCCATATGCAACTGTAGTTTGTGAGGCCCAGTACAAAATAAAGACTCTGTTCAAATATTATCAAGAATTTCAGGGTAACATCAAAGCATTAAACTAAGCCTAGGACCATTCTAAGCCTGGGGCCACATGCCACTGCACACATACCATGTCCTTGAACCTGGCCCTGAATGGAACTCATGACACCTATCTGCTCTAATAAGCATCAAATAGAAAGATGTATATGAAAATAGTAAAGCACAATGTGAAAAAGTATTTTAGCAGCCTTTGTTAAATCTCTCAATAAAGAATTTGTTGTTCAACCTCTTTAAATGTTTTCACAATTTTTTTGAAACTATTTTTATCTCCCAGTTTTGTAGATAAACTAAAAATTAGGAAACCAACCTTTCATTTCTTCTAATCCTCCTTCCTCTAGGCTCATGTCTAACACGTTGTCATCTGACAAGTATTCAATAAATGGGCTATCTAATATCTAAATGGTCAGAGAAAAAAATTCTCTTGTGATGTGTTTAGATTCAGGCAATATGGAAATGCACTCAACTTTTTATGTTTTTGATCATAAAATTTTTATAACCTTTTTTAGAATTAAATTAATATAAACACCTCTGTTTATATTTGACTTAATTTTTTACAGTAGTGTAAATATTAAACAGAAGTTCTTCTCAACAGTCAGAGGGAATTACTGTAGTTCATTTATTGTGTTATTTAGATGAAATAAAACTCAATGACTAATGAAATTACTGGCCCCATTAAAGCAGGTATTTGGTGTGGGTTTCTGTGAAAGTGATTCCTATCCAAACACCACAAGTCTATTTGAGAGGTTGAGGAAGGAACTAAATAAACCAAAGTAACTTTCAGTTCGTTTAAATCAGTTATGTGCAAATAAGAATGTAGCTAGTGTCAAAGGTCTATGTTTGTCAGGAGAAAATTGCTTTTTCCCTTTTAATGCTTGTCGGCAGAATTGCTGAAGCACACAATAACCATTCAAAGTCTAATTTGCTATTAAATACAAATGAGCTATAAATATAGACTAGCAATTCCTTTTCAATAATCCTATCGGCTTTCCTGATTCTGTTATTGCTTTATTATTATTATTACTATTATTATTATTATTATTCTGTAGCCTGCCTCAGGAATAATTTCAAACGGGTATCTGCAAACACAGGAATTTTAACGCAGTGTAGACTAGTTGGAGGTGCTGTTAAAAGCAAGTACTGGTAATCATTTCCATATTGCTAATGCTTTGAAGAAATAAGGCAGTTGTATGTATCAGAGACCTGCAGGATTTATATCAATTTAGAATGTTCAGGTTCTTAAATTAATAAAACTCTTTTGTGAGGTCTTTTTAAAATACAACATGAGTGTGCTTTCCACATTTAAAGATTAATATCAATAATTTAGAGTGTGGAAAATTCCTTCCTTAACATAGATTAAGAAATAAAAATACAAACACCTGAAGACCTTAATTTTTTTATTTTTTGTTTTTTTTATCTTGGTCTCTAGAACTCAAGGGATATAAAGGTAGTGAAAGTGCTTTCCTCCCAATATATTTATTGAGCATTTTAAAAGTATAGAACTGTATGGTGCATTTCCATAATGTCACAGAAGTAAAAGAGATGGTGCTTGTCTTCATAGAGTTTAAAATCTCACTGGAGTGACAAGACAGGCCAAATAAAAGCTAAATAACCTTTTCAAGTGGTGGAAAAATTTAAATGTCAAATAAGTGAGTCAGTCATATTTGTGACAATTCTGAAGTAGATGCTTTCCAATTTACCTTAAGCAGTTAGCAAAGTGGCCGTTTGCATCTGTTATTGGATACAAATTCATCTCTTTTCATTTTTTGTACTTCACTTTTAGATACTCATATTTTTTGGACATATGGACATTTTCCAGACATATGGGCAATTTACTTAAAAAATATTATGTGTCCATTACTCTGGCCCCCCCTTTCATAATGTCTGTCTATTGCATTACCAGTCAGGTTAGATAAGTTTGTAGGAAGCAAGAATAATATTTACCGAGTTTCTTTCCTGTAAAATCTAGCCTAGAGACTTTTGAATTCCTGACATTTTTCCTCCCTCTCCTTTTGGAGTAGGCATCACGACAGTGACCATGAAGAACTGTTAAAACGAATTCAGCCTAACTCCCAAAACAACTGCTCCAAAACCCAGCTTTCCCATGGGTTGTGCTTATTTTGTAATGGTCATAGGACACACACACACACACACACACACACACACACACACACACACAGAATGGCATCAGAGGCTATCTGGGAGGAATTTTTCAGGGCAGTCCTCTCAAGTGACAGAACTCGAGGAACTGACTCGTGAGCTTGACGCCTTTTCCTCCAGGACAGGTGGTGCGTGGGGCGGGAAACAGCGCCTCGCAGGAGCCCAGCACTCTTACCGGGGGATCCTGGGAGTTCCCACGTGACGTGACGTTCCCTTTCCGTGGGATCTTGGGAGTTCCCACGTGATGTGGCATTCTCTTCCCACGGGATCTTGGGAGTTCCCACGTTACATGGCATTCTCTTCCTGCGGGATCTTGGGAGTTCACGTGAGGTGGCATTCTCTTCCCACGGGATCTTGGGAGTTCCCACGTTACATGGCATTCTCTTCCCGCGGGATCTTGGGAGTTCCCACGTGACGTGGCGTTCTCTTCCCGTGGGATCTTGGGAGTTCCCACGTGACGTGGCGTTCTCTTCCCGTGGGATCCTGGGAGTTCCCACGTGACGTGCCGTTCATAGCCTTCCAGGCAGCTGCTGGGGCAGCAGGACGGTATTGGCTGCAGTTGCCGGTCTGACCTTGTTTCGAAAGCTTGAGGAATGAGGAACCTGGACTGTGGAACCTGGAGTTGGATGGCGCTTGGAGGGCTGGCTGCCCGGTTATTCCGCGGTTCCAGCTCCGAGTAAAAGAACCCCGGAAGTGAGGTGTGCTGAGGCGGCAGTCAGCGGCGGCCCCGTCCTGGGCTTACGGGTTTATTTGAGCGGTTCCCTCAAACTTTTATTCACATATTCCACGTGCATCTGTGGGAGACTCACTGGCTGGGTCTGCGGGGACGATGCGGAGCTGGACAGTTTCGGGCAGCTGCGGGGGCGGGGGGTGCCTTCAGTCCTGTCCTGGAGACCGACATGTAACCAATTAACTGTAACACAGAGGCAAGTCCATCCGGGGATGAAGAATGCACTTCGGAGGCTCAGGAGCAGGACTGATGAATTCTTCATGGAGAGGTCAGGAAAATCATTACAGAGGAGGTAATATTTTGAAATAGGTTTGGAAGAAGGAGTGGAATTTCACCTAGCAAAGATTAATGGCATTTCAGTTCCGACTGAATCATGCGGGGCACAGGCAGGAGACCTGAAACGACGTGATCTTTTTCTTGATTCTAAGTCTGAAAGTTTCCTTTATTGATAATCTGGGCTTTCTAAGCCTAGGAGAAAAGGATTTAAGAAAAATGGGTGGGTCTGGGAGGGGGCGGTCAGAGAGGAAGTAAAGGTCTGTGTCCACCCGGGATGTCCCATTCTGGTTCCGGGTGGGACGCACTTGGACTTTTGCCTTCAGCTGCCTAGACTTCTTCCAGAGGGGTGGGCCAGGTGGCAGCAAAGTAGGATGAGAAGGTACTGGCTCCTAGAAACCCAGCCCTTGAGTGTGACACCAGAAGGAGGCACAGGGAGGAGATCATTCATCAGGTCGTTTGTATCATCAAAAAGACCATCCGTTTCTGCTTCCTAGAAGGTCGGAGCCCTCAGGCTTTTTCTACTCTTTTGGAGCCTCATTTCACCTTTTCCTAACAAATTGTGTTGTTTGCTGGAGTTAGCCAGAGTTGCTTTTTGTTGTTTGCAATTCTGGTAGAGTGAGGAATGAGAGAACTTCCTCCAGCAAGCTAGAAGGAGGTGAGGACAAGTTATGACTAGTTATGTGTAGAAGCTTAGAAGGGATGAGGTTATGGCTAAGTCAACCTTAAGGTGAAGGCTTGAAGCAAAATCGTGGCCAACCAAGGTGGTAGTTGCTGTTTACTGGAGTCTCCTGTTTAATTTTCCTTTTGTCTATTATAAAGCCCGTTTAGTGGCTCCTGATTAGAGCTGTGGAACTGTATATGAGGCTCAGGTATGCATTAGATGCCTCTATTGAATAACTCAACATGCAGCCTTGATGAATGCTGATAGTCTTTACATCAAAAAAAAAAAATCGTCTCTAAGTTTTGGTGCAGTTTAGCATAACTCGCTGAAATAATTTCAAAATAAAGCTAGAGATTATGAATTAAATGTGTAATTTCTCTCAAAACTTTAGCACTTACTGGCTTTCATTTTTCCTCTGACTCTTCCAGACAGACTAAATGAGTCTAAATGTGACTTTCATCACTGTTTATTTGTCTTAAATCAATTTTTGATTGAGTCATTAGTTATTAATGTCATTGTAATTTTTTTCCTTCTGTTGGGATTCCAGTTTGGAACAAAAATCTCTATTATGTTTGTCTTAAATTGTTTGGGTGGCTTTTGAGTAAATGCATGCATACAAAGGGGTGGAACTTTTAAACATATACAAGTAACAAGCAAAGCTAGCCATTTGAAAGTAACCTGCTAACTGCTATGTATTTGCCAGTTTAGAGAATAATTTACCTTAGTTTATACAAATATGCTTTGTTTTCCAACAAAATTTATTAAAAAGGTAGCTGTAGGAAATTCCCAGAGTAGAGTGGGTCTTTATAAAGGCAATTCCTTTGTTGATTAAATGTGTTCCTTTCATAGACAGTTATTTTTCACTTAAAGAGACTGAATTGTTTTTACCACATAGATTTAAGTTAATTTTGGGGGCATACTTTTTATTTATTGCATGATGTGATGAATCAACGTTTCGCTGAATGCCTACTCATTATGAAATGCTTTTGCAGATGTAAAAATTGAACAAGGCACAATCTTGTCCTCAGGATACTGTGTAGTAGGAAAAAAATATGAATCAATTGATTATAACACATGAGAATGTGACATCTCATAAGACAGCTGAGCACATACAGTAGTGACTCAGAAAAGGCTAAAAAACATTGGATTGAGGTAATTAGAAATGACTTATTGAAAGGAATCACATTTGAAATTGTCCTTAAAGGAATGGTAGGTTTTCCTCTAGTAGAGAAAGGAGAATAGACAGTCTAAAAGGAGAGCACTAAACAGGCTCTCTTTTGGTAGTTATAACCTGACAGGTATTGGTAAGGTAAGAGAGAAGTTGAGACATTTAATGTGTATCTCAGGCAAGCTTTCTTTGCCATGGGTCCCAGCATTTGTAAGGGAATAGAATAGTGTCATAACACGATCACCATCAATACCTCCCTGTCATCTCTCCTAATTCTATCCACAACATCTGTGCACACTGGATTTAGCATATAAGAATAAGCAGATTTTTCCTAGCCTTGCCACAGACCAAATCCTAACAAGTTGGAGTCAATTTGAGGATACTGCTTAGGGACAAAGAATGTACAACATTTGGATTGAGGACCGCCGGGGTGGTTCAGCGATTTAGCGCAGGCTTCAGCCCAGGGGCTGACCCTGGAGACCTGGGATTGAGTCCCACGTGGGCTTCCTGCATGGAGCCTGCTTCTGCCTCTGCCTGTGTCTCTGCCTCTCTCTTTCTGTATCTCTCATGAATAAATAAATAAAATCTTAAAAAAAAAAAAACACTTGGATTGAAAATACAGAGTGTTTTAAAAAATTATTAAAGGGAAGCTTGTTTTGTTGTTTGTTTTTAATTGGGCAGGGTCACTATGAGCCTGGAAAGTCAAATGCATGACATATCTCAGGATTTTGTAGGCAGATTCATGTTAAGATTTGTGATTCAGAAAGACTCATTCATCAACAAAACGTTGGTTGTATTGGAGGGGAACAATAATAGGAGTGGTTAATATTTGATGTGTTTCCATTTAGACAATATCAAAACACTAAGCATCAAAGCTCTATAATACAGATCTCATTTTGTCTAGCATATTATAGTTCATAATGGATCTTTCTGTGCATTTCCTTATTTCATCCTTATAATATTATAAGGTGGGAAAGATAGCTTGCTCTCCTTTAAGATAAATACTGAGACTTGAAAATAAGAATTGAACTAGTTACTGAACTAGTTAATGGTGGAGACAAATTGCTAAATTGCAAATCTAGCTCCATTTTTCCTATTCTCTGCTTTTATGTCATGCAAAATTAACATTTGTTGTTATATCCGTGATAATTACTGCCTCCCCACCTTCCACTGCCTTGAATAAAAATGATTTCTGTGTTTATATAAAATTATAAAATCAGTAATATACACATGTGCACTGTTCAAAATATGTAAAAAACACGCACAGTGGAATGAAAGTCTCTTCCAAGGTCACTTGATTCTCCGCTCACAAGTTGCTAGTATCTTGCAAATTCCTCCAGAAATATTCTATGTGTTTACAATCATATTTATGTGTCTTTTCCACACAAAGTATCTTGTTTTCACTTAACAGCACTTGGGAGGGCATTCCATAATATTACATCCTTTTAAATGACAGAGTAATTTGCCTTGGTACAGATGTAGCATGATTTATGTAGCCAATCCCTTGTAATCACATTTAGAGTTTTGCTGGCCTTTTGCTAATATAATCAATGATGAAATGAATGTTTATTCACACTGTCATTTGTGTACATGAACTAGTCTATCTGCAGGTGAAAATTATTTTTAAAACGCAAGTTCTGCGATCCTTTTTAGTTAATGGCTTTCAGCTAAGTGAGTTAGTAGTTCGTTTTTATGCTGTGTTTTAGTAGCAATAAATACATGGCTGGTAGAACATTTTTAGCTCAAAATTGCTATTTTTCCTGTCTTCCGTATGAAACCAATAAACTCTTGTGTTCAGCTTGAAGCATAAGACTGACAGCGAGCATCACATAGTTATTTTGGCCATCCTAGCCTCCTTATACAACAGGTTGAAAGTATATTACTTCGTGCTTCTCAAACTTCAATGTATAAAGAAATTATTTAGAGATGTTGTTAAAGTGCAGGCAGTGCATCAATGGAGCTGGTATGGGGCCTGAGTCCCATATTTCTAACAAGCTATAGTGTCGACTAGACCACAGGGTACTGAGCAAAAAGGATCTATGGTGAACTGTGGGTGTTGGAAGGATTTGGTGGGACAGTGGGCCAGAAACAAAAAGCTGGGTTTTAGATTTAACTTTCCTACCCATTTGAACTATAGCTTTTCCAACTGGCCAGTGAAGTCTCTACCCATCTGTTAAATCGGTATAAAAATTCCAGTGTGCTCAACATGTATCAGAGAGTTGAATTGAGACTTACTAGGAATACACACACATTTGATTTGTGACATGCTGGAGAGTTAAACAAACGTGCAGAGACAATAATAGTGATTTTGTATGGCACCTTCTGAAAAAAGATTATATATGTTAAATCTTAACATGAAAAAAATGTAACCGCATACAAAAGTATGAAAGTAGAGTTCAACCCTATGGATATTATTGCATAGAAAAAAAAAAAAAGAAACTAGAGGAAAGGAATTGCTATTAGCAATTATCTGTGGGAGAAAGAATTATAGTTGCAGATTTTCCTCATATTTATGATAGTTATAGTTTTATGTATTCTATAAATGAGTATGTATGACTTTTATAATAAAGAAAATCAATTAAAACTTAAATAGAAAATGTGATCATTCTTCTTTGGGATTTGAGATACATTGTTTGGGATTATAGATTTGGGATGCATTGTTGTTGCAAGTCATCATAACAAAAAGAGATAATGATGAGCTAATATTTATTGAATTTTAACTATGTACCCAACATTGAGTGTAGACCTTAAGTATGTGAACTCTTTAGTATAGCTCTGTAAGTTAGCCCCATGATAGCATCCCTAAGCTTCAGAACGAGGTCTTTTTAATGTACAAATAAATTCTCATTTCCCTGTGTGAAACACTCTATCATCTCTCACCTTTTCATCGTCTGTAAAGTCTGGTGGAAAGCTAGCCTCAGCCTGTCACCTACCACATACCTTCTTAACAGTTCTGGTCCAGCTACAGTGTCCTTTGTTTCTGTTCCTAAAATCCCATTAACTTCATTCTCATCTTGGAGCCCTTGAACCAGCTACTGCATCTGCCAGGATACTTTACCTCCCCAGCATGTACAATTTAGATACCTGTTCACTTGTGGCCTTGTCAAAAATAGTTTGATGGGGTTCAGAATATGCTATTCCAGAATATGGCTCCTTGGCATATTGAATATTTGAAGCTGAAGGAATCTGAGAAATAGTAGTACCAGTGAGGACTCTCTGGCCTCCCCTTTCTCTCCTGAAGCAGGTCATAAGATCACATGTGAGAGGTGTCTTTCTTATACCTGGAGAAAAGGAGCATTGTCTCCAAAGACAGTAATGCCAAGGAGAATCTGAACTAGGAGGCCTTGCTAAGTTTTCCCCAGTTTACTATCCTTAGCTTATACCCTTTTGCCTTATCACATCTTTGCATGACTTTTCCATTCTTCATCAAACACGGTATAAAAATGTTCAGGTTTAACTGTCTCTTTAGGTCTTCATTTCCTTTTGAAGGCTCTTGTGTCATGCAGAACTCACATTAAATAAATATGTATGCTCATCTCTTGCTAATCTGGTTTTTTGTTGTTGTTGTTGTTTTATGTTTTTTTTTTTTTGGCCAGTCCTATTTACAAGGTTCCATCCTTGGTTCCCAGGGAACCTTAGAATAGGAAAAAGAATCTCTTCTTTCCTTCATGGCCTTACTTTTGAAGATAACATTCCGTTCTCCTTAGTGCTCTTATAGTGTGTGTGTATGCATGCGTGAGTGCTTATCTAAGTTATAGGAGTTAGAGCCATTTAAAATGGAGTGATTTGTTTGCTTTGATATCTTTACACTCCACAAAAATGCGAACTTCTGGAGATCTCAGGGACTTTATTTGCCTAATAAAGTCTGGATTTGCTGGACTCAGAACCTGTGCTGGCCTTTGCTTATCATGGCTTCCAGTCAGTGTAGGACCCAGCTTACCATGCATGTGTGCATTTGGTGCAGTCCTTGGGAAAGCTCAAATGTGCTATGTTTCCAATGGAAGTGTATTGTCAGGATCAAGAAGGTAGGGTAATAGAGAATAACTTACTTGATCATCTCAAATGTTGTATTTCAACATTACTGGGGTGTAGAGAAATAAAGGTGGTGGAGAGAAGAGCATAGAGTCTGAACATTTGTAATACCTCCTTGCATTCACCTTGCCATGTTGGTGTCAGGAATATACGTGCTCTGCATACTTCTGGATAAAAACAATTTTAAAAATTGCTTATTCTTAACATTTGAAATACTTTCAGGCAGAATTAGTAAATCCAGTTGCCTTTAAATTTGGAATATCCTCCTCTTACCCTTTGGTGTGTTCTGAGTACTATACAGCATGAAAATGGATAGCTGAATATAATAAAAATTCTACTTAGGTTGTTTAGGGAAAGAGTTGACAAAACTCCAGTGAAAAAACTATCGTAATTACGACTCTTGTATTCAGAAAACACATTGCTCGTTGGGTTTTCTGGGGCCTCTGGGATGCTCTAGAATAGAAATAATTCCTTCTAAACCTTATGGTGTACACACTAGGGATACTGATGAAATTTTAATATAAAAAGAGCTTTGTAGATATATTTAGGAGGTGATTCTTATATTTATAGGTCTTGAAGTGAGTTGACCAGGGGAAGAATTTTTTTTACCTATATTTAAATCTGTGGTTTGTAGTAGAATAGAGGAAAGAAACTTTAAGGTAAAAAAAAAGGAGAGGAAAATTGATGGCTATAGGACTATTTCCTTGAAACTCAGAAATCTCCAAACAAAAAGTTTCAAGCAGTGGAAGGTACCTTTGCCTTTCTGCAGTGGACATCACTTCAGATTTCATTCAAAAATGAGTTTCAACCAGCCTGTTTCCTTTAATTAGCAGCATAAGAAAAATGAAGAGTGCTAACATTAATTTAACAAGAATCGATAGACCGGCTCTCCAAAGTATACCAGATAGTGGACTCCCATATTTCAGAGCTGAATGATAAATTTAGTATCTATCACAATATCAGTTTCCCTTGGCTTAGTAAATTGCCTTTGGGATCCCTGGGTGGCGCAGCGGTTTGGCGCCTGCCTTTGGCCCAGGGCGCGATCCTGGAGACCCGGGATCGAATCCCACGTCGGGCTCCCGGTGCATGGAGCCTGCTTCTCCCTCTGCCTATGTCTCTGCCTCTCTCTCTCTCTCTGTGTGACTATCATAAATAAATAAAAAATTAAAAAAAATAAAAATAAATAAATAAAAAAAAGAATTATGGGTTATTATTTTAAAGATTTTATTTATTTATTCATGAGAGACAGAAACATAGAGGGAGAAGCAGGTTCCCTGCAGGGATCCTGATGTGGAATTCGATTCCAGGACCTCAGGATCATTGCCTGAGCTGAAGGCAGATGCTCAACCACTGAGCCACCCAGGTGCCTCAGCATTATGGATTTTTTTTTTAATCATGATGGGATGTATCTTCTAGACAGTTCTTAAAGCCTTCACAATCCATAAGACACAATAAAATTCTCAGGTTTTTTTTTTTTTTCTGCAAATCCTCCATTAAATTCAATAAACCTTTCTCATAGTCTTTAAACATCTAATAAGACATTGGTGGTTGTAATTGCCTTGAAGATAAGTCATTTGTATTAACCCACTTCAATTTGCTGCTGGTACAGTTTCTGTTGAAGAGTATACAAATTAGAATGCAAGATAATCATCTCCTAACCTATTCAGCAAAATAAAGTTTTAAACCTTAATGAAAGTTGTAGATAGACTCAGTCTTTGCAGCTTTTTTCAAAACAAGGCTTTTAAAGAATGTATTTACTACATGTGTCAAACAGATAATAATCTTGCCTCCCTATTACTGTTTTTACGACATTGAATGAAATAGAATAAGTATATAGGTTGGGATTGTCTTCAGTGGCAAGCAATTATAAAACCAGATAAATTGTGGTTTAAACACATAGAACTTACTTTTCTCATACAACAAGAAGTCTAGTAGGCTGACTGCTGTAGGTGCTCAGTGGTGCCATCAGAGACCCAGCTCTTATCTCTGTCTACTCTGCTGTCCAAAAGACTGTGGCTTTTGAGTTCACATTCTCAACATGGACGCTTCACTTCCTGATGCTGTATGTGTCTTTCAGATAGAAAGAATGGTGAAGAGTGGAGGACAAAAGCAGTGATGCCAGCTGAGTTTATCCCTTTCAAAAGTTTTGCTAGATGCTTCATTAGTTGATTTCCAATAACTTCTCATAGCAAGAAGTATGCTACTTAGTTTTCTCTTGCTGTAAGGTAGTTTTATGTCTCTGAATAGAAAAGTAAAAAGAAGGGGGTTGAAAATGGCTTTCAGATGTCAAATCAGCCTAGAGCCCGGCTCAGTTTTCACTAATGTGTCAAATGCCTATTAAGACAAGCGTGTTGACAATGGTGTTTGTAACTCTACTGTATAATTGATACCAGCAGTGTCTTAATTCAGATCCCATGTCTAATAAAATATAAATGATTTTAAATAAGAATGTAAGTAAACAATATAATAATGTATGCTGAATATTTACTGTGCAATACTCATTTTTTCTAAGTATTTTATATGCATTAACTGAATAAATCTTCACTATAACCTATGATATAGGTAAGGTAATTCCAGTATCTCCATTTTGTGGATCAATGGGCTGAGGCTTTCAGAGGATATGACAGGTGCAGAGCTTGGATTTTACATGGAGACAGTCTGGATCTGAAGTCCTTACTCTTAACCACTACACTAAACTGTATTATAAGACCATATCCTGTGACTTAAAAATTCATAGAACTTTGAATAATGTGAGAAATAAATTACTGAAACTTACCATATCAGTGGAAAAACTGGGCTCTGAGAAGAAATTGTGATAGACAGTGTCACTGAGCTTTTTCAATTACACATGGTTTGAATATGTAAGTGTGGATCCTTAGGTATAGTTAGTTCCCTATCCTTTTTCTCTCCAGTATGCAGCTTCCTCAGTTAAACCAGCTTAGCTGTGGATGGTCACACCCATTCCTAGAATGATTAATCACTGTTTCAAGTTTACTTACAACCTAAAAAGATCTATTTTTATCAAGTTGTAATTATGAGATTATTTCATCAAGCACCTAATTAGAATAATTCTTTATGTAAAAGAAAAAAATGTTTGGCAAGATCCTTTCATTTGAGATACATGTATTTTACATTGTGTCCTACCAAAAGGGCATGAAATCAGGCTGCTTCAGTATTAGTGGTGCTAAGTTTGATCATATGAATTAAGGTGGGCCAATTTTTTTTTCTAATTTTTATTTTTTAGAGAGAATGCAGGTGCACAGGGGTGGGGAGGGGCAAAGGGAGAGGGAGAGAGAAAATTTTAAGCAGGCTCCAAGCCCAGTGAAGAGCCCAATGGGAGATCATGACCTGAGCTGCAATCAAGAGTCAGATGCTTAAAGGGCTGAGTCACCCAGGTGCCCACACCAGATTTTTCTATTTCAAACTGTATTTTTTCCTTTGTAATGAATAAGTACCCTGGAAGAGGGTGAGAGATTTCCTTGGTACTAGACTGCTGGCTCTCTAACAACTTTTCATCTAATCTTTTTAGCATCTGTAGGTTGTCTTTTCCTTGATCAGTGATTCATTGGGCACTGTAGAATGGTGATTTTCTAATTCTTTCTTTCCATCTACAGTTATTGACTGGAAATTCCTATGAAGAAGCACTTTTTCTCATCAACCTGGCATAAAATACAGTTCTTTCTTTAAAAAAACAGGCTGAATGCTTATTTTCCTTTAATTAGAAGTTTTCAAAGTAAAATATTGATGTAATAATCACCTCCAGTGATCTGAAGAGTCTTAGTTTGTTTTTTGCTTTTGCTGTCCTCCCCCCCCCCGACATTATTATGGGCCTATGAGATTTTATTTATTAAATATGTTCCAATCAATTAAATTTCCAGGAAATACAAGAAAGAATGAACACAATAAAAGACACAGAATGAGACAATTCCAGGTATAGAATGTTTTTCACAACACTGTCTTGGTCTGTCCAGAAAGTCAATATAATAAAAGAAGCAAACAAGTATAATACTTACCATAATAAAAAACAGAGGGACATAAAGAAATTCAGTGCATGAGTTTGAGAGTTGTAATTCAAATGGGTAAAATTTGAATGTGCACTATATATTAGGTATTAGAGAAAATTGTTGCTAATTATTTTTGTGATGTGGTGATGGTATTGTGGTTATGTAAGAGAACAACTTTAAGAGAGGCATGCTAAAGAACTTGAGGATGAAGGAGCCTGTTGCCTTCAGATTAGATAGAATTAATTATGTAAAAGAAAAGTTTATAAACATACAATTGCACTATTAAAAAGCAAATATGGCAAAATGTTAAATGTTGAATTTATTTGTAGAACATATTGGTCAGCATTATATTATTAATGCAAACTTTCTGCATAGAAACTTTATAAAAAAGTTTTAGGGGGAAAATAAATGGCCATGACTCCTTTGGAAATGTAGAATGTCATTTTATTCTTGAATTCTAGAGCAGTGTTTTCCAAAATATTTGTTCTGCCTAGAAGGATTGGTTCAGTATTTAGGCAGAGATCTGGGCCTCTTTTCTTCACTTTAAATAGGGCACTCTATTTCATTCTGATACATATTTTGGGAGTCTGCCTTAAATTTTATTTGAACAAAGTCATCAGGTGACCTTCAAAAAATTGTAATATCTTAGGAAAGAAGTCTCAACATCAATCACAAGTTCCTTCATGAAATTTGTCCAAAAGTGCCCAAGATTTTGCAAAATTTGGCAATTTCATTAAAGCAATGTTTTTTATACCTGATTAAAAATCTATTAACAGGATTTGGAAGGGCCAGATGGGAAATATTTTAGTCTCTGTAATTGTACAGTTTTGGTCACAGTTACCCAGCTCTGCCTTCTTAGTGGGTGGAGCAGCTACAGAAAGTATGTCAATGATGGCTGTGGTTGTGTTCTCATAAAACTTTATTTACAAAAACATTGGGAAGTTCTAATTAAATTTGGAAAAATAGTCTGCAGACCCTCTCAATCATATCAAATGTATTAGTTCTATTATGAAAAATATAAGGAGGTGTTTTTTGATGTGATACAGTGACCTCTCTCTCCTCAGGACCTATGCACATTATTAAAGTAAAAACAGACTGATAGGAGTTAAAGCAGTAAAAACAGATTGCAACAGGGGAAGAGAGACTTAGGATAGAATTCATCTCTACCTGGGTGGCTCAGGGGTTGGGCGCCTGCCTTTAGTTCAGGGTTGTGATCCTGGGTCTGGGATCAAGTGCCGCATCAGGCTCCCCTTGAGGAGCCTGCTTCTCTGTCTACCTGTGTTTCTGCCTCTCTCTCTCTCAGTCTGTCTCTCATGAATAAAAAATAAATCTTTAAAAAAATTCACCTCAATTCTGAATTTAATGTGGAAAAGTGGGAATTTACAAACATGAAGCAGGTTTGGGATCAGTGGTTGGAAAATTAGTAAGTAGAAATGTGGGTAAGGGAGGATTCTGGAAAAACCATTTTAACAGGATTCTGACTGAAGCCATGTGAGGGTGAGCAGACATTACCTGAAGGATGGTGGATAATGAGGAGTTTTATTAGGTACCAAGGTGGGGTTCTAACTAAACTGACTTAGTTGGATCTTTGTTAAAACTGGGGTCTTGAGGACATACCCAAAGGCTGGTGCTAGTCAGGCTTAGAAGAGCCTATCGAGATTTTAGTCAAGGAGAGTGTCAGTATACTGTTTTCTTTCTGTGGAAATTTCCCTCCTCCTCCTCCTCCTCCTCATTATTATTATTATTATTATTATTATTATTATTATTATTATTATTATTTTGGAGAGAGAGAGAGGTTTGAGCACCTGAGCTGGGGGAATGGAGAAAGGACAGAAGAGGGAGACAGAGAATCCTAACCAGGGTCCATGCTCAGCACAGAGCCTGTCTCATGACTCTGAGATCATGATCTGAGCCAAAATCAAGAATTGAACACTTAACTGACTGAGCTACCCAGGTGTCCCTTAATTATTTATTTTTAATTTCTCTCTTTAAGCATCACGTTCTCAGCAAATATTCCTTAAGGTCACATTCTGAACTGCAAGATGCATTTCTTATTTCTAATAATTATGTGTTTACATGATTAGATTGTTAATTGTTAAAGTTGTTGACTAATGATCATCTTAGAATATGAGTCATTGAGGACAGGAACAATTTCTGTTTTATTGTGGTGGCATTGATTTGTTTTTGCCTTCTTTCTCACTATTTTATCCCTAATCTAGCAAGGTACCTGATATTTAGTAAGCACTTATGTATTCGTTGAATGGATTAATCAGTTACCATTTAGACTTAGTTGTTATTATAACATCAATATGAAGAATAAGACAAGTTCAAAAAATATGGTTAATGAACACATTAATTTATAAGCTGGGATGTTATTTTTCTTTTCTAATCCATTGCTTTTAAGTGCTGGTAAAACCAGATCATAAGAAATAAGATATAAAGAATATTATTAGCGTCTTAAGCATTTAGCTTTATGTCTTTGGGAATGTTCTAATTTCTCACCATTTTTGAAAGTAGTTTATAAGCACAAGTAATGAAATAGCCAGATGAATTTTTGTGACTGACATGTAACTTAACTCATTTGAGTCCCCTTTTTTGAGAACTTTTTTGAGAATCTAAATTCTACAGAGCAGTTTATCAGGCCCCCTAATATCTTGTTCCAGTATTTCTAGTTTTTAACTATTTATTTTGTTATCCTACTACTTTTGTGAAAATGATTTATTTTGGATTTTGGATCTCATTTTTGTTTTTTTCTGTTAGTTTCTATACTCTTAATTTTTTAAGGAATTTATTACCTTAATTACTTTACACTTTCTACATTAATTATACTGTTCCTTTTTACTGCGAATATTTTTCAACCAAAACATAAATTGATTTCATATTATTATTTTATATTTCCCACAGTCTCCCATGTAATATATGCTATGTAGTGAACACTTAATGAAAATATTTTGGATATTGAGATGCTTTGGGAGGGAGATCTAGATGACAAAGAGAATTTTTAATTGGTCCCATCTACAATATGTGTAATAAATGTGCCTCACTGATACGGGCCACCCTACAATGAAATCGTAATTTGGTCAGAGGTTTCCATTTAGTTTAACTTACATAAATATCTATCAACTGATTTTTATATTTTTAAATAAAGTTAACTAAGATTTTGTGTTGGTACATTCTAGGGCAGTGAACATACAAAAAGGTAGCATTCTACAGTTTATCTGCTTAGATTTGGTGTTCCAGATGAGGGATGATTAAGATATTTCCTCAGAATAAAGTTTGTATTTGTTTCAAAACAAGATACCTATCAAAATGAAGGAAAAAGGTCAGCCTCATTAAACTGAACTCAGTTCAAATGAGCTAAATTTCATTTTCTACCACACTTATTCTTTAGTGAACAGAAAAATAAAAATGTATTTCTTGCTGTATCCTAATGGGGCATGAAAAAGAAAGGGAGACAAAAATCCAGAGCAGTTTATTTTCATATTCCTTCACTGAGATGAGGTGATCCATCTCTGATTTAAGCTACTTTACTGATTGGGGTTGGGTTTGGTGCTAGAGCCAGGGAACAGGGGGAGGGGAGTGTTGGTTGTAGATAGGTGCTTTTGTTGAGTTTTCTGAAATGACTTGATTGAATTCTGGTTTTAGAAGAGCATTTTGTATTTGTTGACTCAGATTCTGTATCTAAGAAGAAATTATGGCAATAATTTGAGGTGATTTTCTGAATAATTCAAGCCAAAGCACCAGCTAGTGAGAATAGTATAGTATTAAGGTAATTGATAACTCTTCGATCCTTGTTTTTCAAGAGAAACTTTAATAAGGTGTGTGTGTGTGTGAATTCATTACCATAAATCTGTATGTTATTCTGTGGGTTTTAGTTTTCTCTCTTAAAACAGATGTCATTGCGGGCAGCCCGGGTGGCTCAGCGGTTTAGCGCCACCTTCAGCCCAGGGCATGATCTGGAGACCTGGGATGGAGTCCCACATCGGGCTCCCGACATGGAGCCTGCTCTCCCTCTGCCTGTGTCTCTGCCTCTCTCTCTCTCTCTCTCTCTCTCTCGAATAAAAAATAAATAAAATAAAATAAAATAATAAATAAATAAAATAAAATATAAAATAAAAATAAATAAAATAAAAAAATAAAAAATAAAATAATAAAATAGATGTCATTGCAAATTGCTTTAAGGAATGGTAAACAAAGGCTTGAACTTGGGATTTATAAGGTTTGATTTTAGGATATGGTGATAAAAATGGCCTAGTAAGGGGCACCTGGGTGGCTCATTCAGTTGAATGGTTGAGCATCTACCCTCAGCTTAGGTCATGATCTTGGGGTGCTGGGATTGAGCCCTGGGTCTGGCTCCCTGCTCAGCAGAGTTGGGGGGGCCTCAGGGATGGTGTCAGCTTCTCCCTCTGCCCCTCGCCCTGCTCCTGTGTGTGTTCACTCTCTGTCACTTTCTCTCTGAAATAAATAAAATCTTGAAAACAGTGGCCTAGTAAGAGTTTAGTATATGAAATCTGAGGTAGAGGGAGATAAACTTGAACAAATAAAGTAAACTTGTTCAGTCAGAGCTCTCTGACACCAACACAGACCCTAAAGTCAACACGATTCTGTCTCCACTCTTCCACATCTCTAGGCAATTCAACCCCAAAACAAACTTTTCCCAAACTCCATGTAATATCATTAGTTATGCTAAATGAGACAATTCCCAACTGCTGTATTTAATCCTTAAGTAAGCCATAAATATGGTTTTATAGTTTCAGATTTTGAGTGGTACTCTTTCTTGACAGAAGTTTCCCTATTTTATCAATGCCTTCTCTCATTCCTCCTTTGTCCTTTGAATTTTCATCTTAACCATTCCTTTTAATCACTGAACTTCTCAAAAGACTGTTGTGTAGTTGATGCCTTTGTTTTCTTAGAGTTTATTTCCTTCTCTTTTATGGAGTGGAGGGAGCTGCCTAAGTCAATCTAAAAGTTTAATTCTTGATGGTTTGCATTAAAAATCTTCTAAACCAACTTGGATCTACTCTTCACCAACTTTAAAGCTCACTATATCCTTTAGTCAAGCTAAACTAGGCTCATCTTTTGTGTTTTAAGATTCCATACAGACTAGCCTGTTTGTTTTCTACCAGCATTCTTTATATCTAGAATGCTCTCTACCTGATTTAAAACCAGTCCATCTTATTTACTCCTTTCCTTGAGGCTGCCTCTGACTCCCCAGATCCAAATAACTGTTACTTCCTAAGAAGTAGAACACTGTTGTTTTTTTGTTTTTGTTTTGTTTTGTTTTGGAGCCTCCTATATTCCCATCCTGGGCTATTGGTACTCTCCATTTTTAATTTTTGAAACTGAGGGACAAAGGTGGAATGCTTATTTTTGAACACTCTCTGCTTCTTTCCTTTTTCTTCTTCCATGGAATAAAAATGGTATCAAAACATCAAGGAATAAAATCACATTTTTTAAGAAGGAAAATATATTGGGAGATATTTTTAAAACATTATTCCTGTTATTTAATTTTAGATTTGTGTATTGTTAATTATTTTATGTTCCAAGAAAAGTTTACATTCATTATCTTTGTTGTTTATCACTAGAAACCATAAATAATGATTTGTGCTTCTTCATACTCATCCATGTCACTATGGTACCTTGGATGAAGAAGGAGCTCAGCTAATGTGGGTTGAGATTAGGGTGCTAATAATGATTGTAAAGTAATGACATCTGACTTTTTGGGTCAAAAATCTGAAATATAGTGTCTGTGTAACTATATGCTGTGTGAGGAAATAAATTCCCATTTTCCTTATCTTTATAATGGGAATAACAACTATTCACAAAATTTCATATCAGAGAAATGAAATAAATATATGAAAGTTCTTTTAAGCTACACTTGACATTCAAAGTATATATAACAACGTAAATGAAATAAAGCAAATATTAAGGAACTACACTAATGAATCATATTAATATTTTTAATGATTTTTATTTGGGCAATCACATAGTGCTTTTCAGTTTACAAAGCAGTTGTTTCAAAGGAAAATGGTTTTATTTTGTATCCACTCCATAATATGGTTTCCATTTGAATTTTGCATATTTTTAGCAGTTTTCAGAAAGCTAAACTGGTATGTTTTGTTATTGCCATAGCCCGGGAAAACTGGACCTATGTCGAGTGACCAAAAGGAAAAAGATATTGGGATAAGAATAAAATACCAGTGCCTCCTTTTTTATTTGTTCATTGAAGCTTTTTTTTTTTTTTTTTAAATTCCACAAGCCATTTTTCAGATGTCGCGAAAATTTAAACTGCTACTCGGTATAGAACTTAAGATAATTGGCCTTTGGAAAATTCAAAATAGTGTAGTATACCTTAGATGGATCCAAAAATAGGTTTCAAAACATTGGTTGAAAAATTGACTTTGAATCCAGGGATGTGGTTGCATGTGTCTTTTAATAACTTATTTTAAAAATTTCCTTTGAAATAATGTTTCTTAATCTTTCACACTGCAAATGTTCTTGTTGTGGTGTTGGTGATGATGATTTTGGTATCTGCCTATGATCCAGATTTGTTAGAATTAATAGATTTGTTAGTTATGGTTCTTCTGAGAAACAGAACCAATGTAGTGTTCACACGACCAAACAGTTAACTCAGTTCTAACACTACTGGGAGAAGTGTCAGATCCCACAGGTTAAGGGCTCAGTTCCACAAAACAGTCCCACTCAGACACAGTTTAGGAATCAATTGCAAGTCTAGGCTGTTACTAGAGCTTCTAATTGACCAGATTTAGGTCTGGGATTCCAGTGACGACCTCCTTGGGGTCATTTAATTTGCTAGAGCAGTTCACAGAACTCACGGGAACATTTTACCTACTAGGTTGCTGGTTTATTATAAAAGGATATAACTCAGGAGTAGACATAAGGAAAAGATGCATAGAGCAAGAAATGTGGAAAGAGGTGTAGAGCTTCCATGCTCTTTGAGTGTGTCCCTCTCCTCAAATTTGCATGAGCAAACCAGACCGGATGCTCTCCAAACTTCTAGTCTTTGGGGTTTTAATGGAGCTTCATTACATAAGCATGATTGAATAAATCATAGCCATTTGTGATTGATTCAACCTCCAGTCCCTCTCCTTGCCAAGGAGCTCAGGAAGGTGAGACTCAAAGTTCCAGTTTTCCACTCACATGGTTTGTTTCCCTGGCAACCAGCCCTCATCCTTAGGTGTTTTCTAAAGTCACCTCATTAACATAAGCTCAGGTGTGATTGAAAGAGGTTTGTTAGTATCAAGACACTTTAATCACTCTTATCATGCAGAAATTCCAAGGGTTTTAGGAGTTTTGTGCCAGAAACTGGGGTAAATATAAAATATATTTCTTATAAATAACAGTATCACAGTGGTTATCCTACATGTAAAGAGGCTTACGCTAAGGAATTGGCTCATGTGATTATGGAGGCTGGAAAGTCTAGATTCCTACAGTCTGGGCCAATACGCTGGAGACCAATGAGTGCTAATGCTTCAGTTCCAAACTGAAAACTGTCAGGCTGGAGGCCTGGGAGAGCTAATATTCCCATTTGAGTCTGTAGACAGGCTGCTGTAGAACCAGTAAGAGCCATGTTGCAAGTGAAGTTTGAAGACAGTCTTCTGAGAATTGTCTCTATCCTAGGGCAAGCAGGTCTTTTTGTTCTTTTCAGGACTTCAGCTGATTGGACAAACATTATGTTGGGTGAGGGGCTTTATTCCATGTTCACCAACTTAACTGTTAACCTCCTCTAAAACACCTTCACAGAAATACCCAGAATGATATTTGACAAAATATCTGGGTACCACATAGTCCAGCCAAGTAGACACATAAAATTAACCATCATAGTAACTAATATATGATTTCGCAGGTACATGTTACATGTCTGTCAGAAAGCAATGAAATATTTTATTTTCCAGCACCACAATTCATAAGGTCAGTTCCAGATGACACAAAATCATGTTTTGAATGACTCTCTGGTCTTTGGAAGAGTAGATTTGTTTTGAAGAGACAGTGATGGCAATTTTGTCTATATTGCATTTTACAGTTTGCAAGGCATTTTTACATACATTAGCACTTTTGATCAATCGGCACCATTCTTTTCAAAGCTTTGGCTGCAGATCCTGCCACCAAGTTATTTACAATGTCTAATACAAGCAAAGTGAAGCCAAGGGTCAAATAATTATGCAGTGAATCTGATCAATACTATAAGCCAGTATGAGCAATTTAGCCAAATGCAATCCTGTCTTTAATTGAAACTCCTTTTGTCTGAATTATGTGGACAAATGCTTCATTTTAATGTGCTGTTGTGCTGTTTTGCAGAAGACTGTGATATCCACATTGTAAGAGCTTCTTATTCACCTTGGAATTTCCAACATCTAGAATCATTACTGGAACATAGTAGCTAAATAAAAGTATTTTTGATGATAGTGAATCAATCCATAATCAAATCAAATTCTCCTTAAATAAGCTCTAGACCTAAAATAATACTAGTTCAAGGTGTGTGGGAGCACCTGTTCTCTTATTAAATTGCTAAGTAGTGAATCCTTTGCCTCCCATTTGATTTCTTTTATAATTTTTTTCCATTTTGGGTTTGAAACATCTACTTTTCTTTTAAAGATTTTATTTATTTTTTTATGAGAGACACAGAAAGAGAGACAGAAACATAGGCAGGGGAAGTAGCAGACTTCCTGCAGGGAGCCTGACGTAGGACTCAATCCCAGGACCCCAGGATCACGGCCTGAGCCAAAGGCAGACGCTCATCTACTAAACCACACAGATGCCCCTGAAATAGCTGCTATTTTAGAATGAGCCATGATCTCTCAGTGTCCACTTAAGTGGCTTCTTTTTACTCAGTGTCTCTCTGACCAACTCACCTCACCTGTCTTCCTGTCTTGTAGCATATGTACTGATATATATACCTTATGTTTTTGCTTTAGTCCTTCCCAGTAGCCTGTCTCTAGCATTCCTGTGTTTAATTCATTCTACACGCTGCTTTCATGAATATCTTTCTGAAGCACGAGAATTATCATTACTCTCCTACTCAAAATACTTAACAGATTAAAAAAATAATAATATTACTTCATTATGAAGTAGGGACAAATTTGTAGAAATAGAGTAACACTTCTGTTACCAGTAGTGGACACACAGAACATATTTCATAAGATGACAAGGCCCTAAACTTTTGACCTTACTTAGATCAATAAGTTGTATCTGGCTAGAGGTATTCCACAACCCAAGTTAATACTGATCTAGAAATAAAGGGGTAACTCACCTCTACAATGAAGTGTATAAGAATTATGGGTCAAGAATAAAGAATGACATCATGTTGTTGTATGAGCTGATACACTAAATGATCTACCATAATATGGTAGTGATGATCCAACATACTAAAGTATACTGTTGATTCAAATGTGAATCTGAAACTGTTTGAGTTTCACCTGCTTTGCCATATCCTAACTGTAGTTTCTTGAGTTAATATAAATCTTAAATGATTTTAATTGAACTTTTGATTATACTTCAGAAATGTAATCAGATATTGTCCAAAGCCAAAACTAATTTAATGAAGAATTTAAAGTCACCAAAATCAGTATTACTTCTCAATGGGATTCTTAATTTTGCTCTATTCTCCACCTTTTAATAGAACCATGAAATAAGAATTTCACTTGTATCAGCTACTCTTTATCCTATAGTATTTATCCTTCTAAATTCTTCCTACTTATAGTATTTGCTACCTGTTATGATCACTAAGGAATATTCATTTTAGCTGAAGAATCCCGGTGTTCTCTAAGCCCACTCCTGTCCAGCCTCACTAAAAATTCTCTGTGTCCACTGAGTAAAAAGCCAAGAGCTGATCATTTTGTGCCTTTGCTGCTAGGTGAGAAAATGCAACTTCAAGAACAGCATTGCCTGGTCTTAAACTACCTATAGCATAAATAAGAGCCTGGAATATCTGCTCAACTCCACTGGAGTCATTCTTACATTAAAACTAGATTTTCACAATTCCAGCTGTCTCACTTAGCTCCATTTTATAGCAATTAAAAAGTTAACGATCTTATTTGTCACAAAATATAGCATGAAATGTAAATAAGCCAAACACCAGATCAAGGCAGAAATAAGAATATGACATGGCAACCAAAAGAAAAAAAAAATGTTTTTTTAAGAGATGCTACAGTTGTCTCCCAAGTTTATTATTGCCATTGATCACACTTATGAAAATAACAGTTATAACACAAGTAAGAAGGTTACAATATAATGTAAAGAATTCTTTCCATATACTATTTGACAACTTTATTTCCACTACAAACTGGTGTTATGGTACACATAAGTTATCCTGCAGCAGGATACCACTGGTGGGTTATGTTACTATATGTTATTTGTTATAAGAATAACAATAATGTTGCAGACTATTTATTGAAATATCTAAACTTAACTGGAAAAAAATGACTTCTGCTAGGCCAGCTCTATTTTCCATACTCATCTTGACCATTACTTCTCACTATTAGGTTTTTGGGAAGATTATTCTCCAGCTGACAGGATTTCAGAACTGTAATTTGGAGGAATAAAACTAGATGACAAATGACTACGTTTAAATGTTGTAGCACATAGTCCATTCTCTTCATTTCACATGGTAAACATTCTCTTTCAATAAAAAGGATTCTTCTGGGCCTGAAATGTTTCTTTGTTCCTGATGTATTAGACCTCTTAAGAGTATAACACTATTTAAATTTTAAAATGTAAATGCTACTTGATGATGCTGAAGACCATTACTGAGTTTTGAGTTTTCATTACATCTACTTTTGTGTATTTCTTTATCTAATTTTCATAACAGCCAGAGGAGCAGAGACTTAGAGACTTACCTACAATCACAGTGAGCAATGTATGAGCATGATGTGTCTAAATTTAGAGATCCTTCATTGAACCCCCGTCCCTCCCTCCCTTCCTCTCCCTCCCTCCCTCCCTCCCTCCCTTCCCCTCCCTCTCTCCCTCCCTCTCCCTCCCTCCCTTCTCCTCCTTCCCTCCCTCCCTCCCTCCCTCCCTCCCTCCCTCCCTCCCTCCCTCCCTCCCTCCCTTCCTTCCTTCCTTCCTTCCTTCCTTCCTTCCTTCCTTCCTTCCTTCCTTCCTCTTGGTATAATTGCCATGGAACATTATATTAGTTTTAGGAATACAACATAATGATTTTATATTTTATATATATTGAAACATGGTTACTGTAATAAGTCTAGTTAACATCTGTCATTGTACATTTTTTTTTATCTTGAGAACTTTTAGGATTTACTCTTTTTGTGACTTTAATATATGCAATACAATATTACAATATCAGCAAATATAGTTGCCATGCTCTATGTTACATCCTCATAGCTTGTTTGTTTTATAACTGAAAGTTCATACCTCTTGATTCTACCCATTTGACATAACCTCCACCCTCTGCTTCTGGTAACCATCAATCTATTTATAGCTGTGACGTGGTTGTTATTGTTGTTGTTTTGGATCCCACATTTAAGTGAGATTACATGGTATTTTTTTTTCTCTTTCTGACTTATTTCATTTAGCATAATCCCTTCAGGATCCACCCATGTAGATGCAAATGGCAAGATTTCATTGATTTATGGATGAATAACATTCCATTGTGTGTGTATGTGTGTGTGTGCATGTGTGCACACGTGCACATATGTAAACCACATTTCCTTTATCCATTCATTCATCAATGTTTACTTAGGTTGCTCCCATAGTTTGTCTATTGTAAACAATGCGGCAATGAGTTTGAGAGTGCATATATTTTTCTTAGTGTTTTTGTTTTCTTCAGATAATAGTCAGAAGTGGAACTGCTGGATGATATGGTAATTCTATTTTTAATTTTTTGAGGACCCTACAACTGTTTTCCACGGTGACTGAATCAATTTATTCTTTGACCAGCAGTGCACAGGGTTTCCTTTTCTTCACAGCTTTGCTAACACTTTCTTTTTTTTTTGTCTGTTTGGTGTACTATATAATAGTATATAATAGTATATAATACTATATTAGTAATATAGTATATAATACTGTATTATAGTATATTATATATATATTATATATACTATATAGCCGTACTATAGGTATGGACATAATAGCTCATCATTGTTTTAGTTTGCATTTTGCTGATAATTACTGATGTTGAGCATCTTTTCTTTTCTTTTTTTTTCTTATTTATTTATTTATTTATTTATTTATTTATTTATTATTTTTTGAGCATCTTTTCATGTACCTGTTGGTCATCTGTATATCTTTGGAGAACTATCTGTGCAGATCTGCTTATTTTGAGTTGGATTGTTTGTATTTTGCCATTGAGTTGTAGGAGTTCTTTATGTATTTTGAATATTAACTTCTTGTCAGATCAATGATATTTAAATATTTTCTCCCACTCAGTAGGTTGCCTTTTCATTTTGAGGATGGTTTCCTTTGCTGTGCAAAAGCTTTTTAGTTTGATGTAGTCCCACTTGTTTCTTTTTGCTTTTATTGCCTTTGGTTTTGGCATCAAATCCAAAAAACTTTGCCAAAACAGATGTCAAGGACCTTAGCTTACTGCCTGTTTTTTTTCTAGAAATTTTATGGATTCAAGTCTTACTTTCAAGTGTTTAATCTATTTTGACTTAACTTTTTATTTTTTTTTATTTTTTATTTTTTATTTTTAAATATTTTTTTTTCAATTTTTATTTATTTATGATAGTCATAGAGAGAGAGAGAGAGAGGCAGAGACATAGGCCGAGGGAGAAGCAGGCTCCATGCACCGGGAGCCCGATGTGGGATTCGATCCCGGGTCTCCAGGATCGCGCCCTGGGCCAAAGGCAGGCGCCAAACCGCTGCGCCACCCAGGGATCCCTTGACTTAACTTTTTAAATAATTTCCATTCTTTTTTGGTTTGTCCAAGTGAGTGAGACTATCCTCTGCATAGGTTTATTTATCAGAAGTTCTGAAGCCTACGCCTACCATTTTGTTATGCACTGAGAGAGAGGACTTTAAAAGTGGGTTAGCTATAGGTAGCGTTACTTGGAAACTGTTCATTAGCAAGTGTAAATTACCGTTTGTACATCTGGGTGAGTAGAGTAAGCCACCACATGCCACTAAGACTTCTTTCAGTGATGGCATGCCATAACTGCTTCATGCCATGGTACATTCATATATATAAATTATATATAAATTATATAATTATATATTTATTATTTATATAATTTATTATTATATATTTATTTATATATAATTATATATAATTATATATAAATATATATTATATATAAATTAATATTATTATTATTTATATATAAATTAACATGATTATGGAAGCCAGTAAGGAGCCAACCAAACCTACACGACATGCATGTAAGAGCAACTGTACATTAACATTTTATGTCAGTCATATTTAAGGACAATTTTACATTTAGTTCTGATCTTCATCTGCCTCTTCTTTCTATGAAAATATGATTTTGATGCTCAGTAACACTTTACTATCTAGTCTGATTTTGTACATTCTCTATTTTCTACATTCAACATACTTGTTTTCTGGATCAGTATCTGCAGCTTACAAAAACATATTGTTACATATAATTAAAGATCACTAATTATGTAAAACAATACTGTATGTGTAATAAAGCTCTGCATGTGTGACAGAAATCTAGAAGCTTAAAGTCTATAAAAGTGCCTTGAGAAAGATGTACTATTACTATTTGCATTTTTAAACTGTAGGTGTCATGCAGATTCTTACTGATATTTTGAGTAGTTTGGAAAAAGCATGTAGAAATGAGGACACACAAAAATAAAATTGAAGCCAAAGAAGAAAAGAAACACATACTGGATAAGAGAAATTCTATTTCATTTTGATGAAGTGTTTTCGAAGTCCTAGGGAGACTTTTTCTTCTAACCTCCTATGTTATATTTATCTCCTGGGTTTCTGAGGTAACCAAGAAGAAAAAGAAGATAGAGGAGAGAACAGAGAGATGTATTTTCTTTTCTCCTTGAAGTCTGTTTCTTGGTTACATATAAATGCAGCACAATAGCCAAAAGAATCATCACATTTTAAGGGGAAGTAGATTTTAAAAGAAAAGATAGATTCTTTCCCAAGCTCTATTTCTGTCTCATCAATAGTAAAGTAGGTTTCTAAAAGGAGATTTTTTAAAAACAGAAGATAGTAATAATAATAACAGTTATTAGTAGTAGTAGTAGTATTTTTAGAGAGGGAGAGAGAGGTGTGCAGAGGCAAAGAGAAAGAGAGGGAGAAAGAGAATCCTAAGGAGGCTCTCCACCCAACATGGAACCCAACTCCATGCTCAGTCTCACAACACTGAGATTGTGACCTGAGCCAAAATCCAGAATCAGATGCTTGACTGTCGGGGCCGCTGTTGGGGCCACTCAGGCACTCCTAAATAGGAAGTTATTAATACGTTGCTTTGGATACTTTTGTGAATGTATACTATTGTTATATTTTGAGACCTCAATATTTAAAGTGTGTCTGTGTTTCATTAGTTCTTTGCTTGCGAACATATAAATTAAAATAACCATTTGACATTATATAATTAAAAGAAGTTCATTTTCATGGCAAAAATGACTTTCATTTTTGTGATTTGAGTTCTCTCACAGGTCATTTCACATTTTAAGTAATGCTTATTTAATGTACTACAGCTGTATTTATGGACCCCTTCACTATTTGTTCATCAGCCATTCAGCAATCGTTTGGTAAATCACTTCCAGGAACCTGATATTTTGTTCAATGCTGGGAATATAATATAATATTTTCCTTTCCTCTAAAAACTTATGGCTTTATAGAAGGTGCTTATTGGAATTAGGAAAGTGAAGATCTTCTCTTTGATATACACCAAGGATTATATATGTGTGGAGAATGACTCCTTCCTTTAATAATCAAATCTAGACCCAACTTGGTCTTTCTAAAGCCCATTCTCCCTGGCTTATTTGGGATTAATGTTAATGCTCTGATTTTTGTGGGCCAGTAGAGAATATTCAAATCTTATACTCAGGTACTCTCATTTTTTTTAGCATAAATTTTATCTCAAATTTGATCTCCAACACAATTTGTCATCAAATTGTTGAAATGAGGTTGGCAAAGAAGAAGAAATTCAGCTAGTTTCTCAGTCCTCCATTTTTAATTGCCAGAGTTAAAATTTGGCATAGTTTTATACAAGATTTTAGATTTTTTTCTTTTTGTGTCTCTGTTATTCTATGTTTCTTGAAATAAATTTTTATTAAAAATTGGAAACTTGGCAAGCCTTCATCAAGAAAGCTTTTACCAAGTTTGAAAATTATTTTTTGGAAAAATAAATGTTACAGGCACACAAAATAGTTCAGCCAACTAAGCCAACTAAGCTTTGCATTGAAGTGCAAAACACCTTGTGTATGTGTGTATATGTATGTAAATAAAACTAAAACTCTTTGATAGAGGAGTAAATATAAACTTAGCAGTTTAAGAGAAAGTGTTCTAGTTTATGAGTTTAATGTATTTGGTTCTGCTATGTTGCCGTAACTCCAGTTTGGTGACTATAGTGGTTTGAAAAATTTAAAGTTCTTAATATTGTTTAAACATCTGCTCTTGAGGAAATATATCCTTTCCTTTTTCAGATATAATACATATAAAATACCCCATCTGGGCTGAATGCCAGGGAGGCACCATGCTTAAGTAATAAGCCCAATTATCTCACTAATAAACAGCAACTAGAAATTGAACTCTTGTTGGCAGATATACAGGATACTTAAACACTAAATGGGATTAATTAAACCCTAAAAGGACTTACATTACAAACAAATATAATAATAAATCATCATATAAATATTAAGTATGGCAATTATCTCATTTTCTCCTCTTTTTTAGTTAATGGAGTTTATGCTTTTGAACTATCATGAAAAAAGGTTTTAAAAAATAGTAGAGAGGTTACCTTCAAGGATCTGCTGAGATCTAAATTTTCAATTCCAAACCAATGAAAGATGAATGTGATGATAAATATTTCACTCCCAATGCCAAACGATATGATTTCTTTTTTATTTTTTAATTTTTATTTATTTATGATAGTCACACACAGAGAGAGAGAGAGAGAGAGGCAGAGACATAGGCAGAGGGAGAAGCAGGCTCCATGCACTGGGAGCCTGACGTGGGATTCGATCCCGGCTCTCCAGGATCGCACCCTGGGCCAAAGGCAGGCGCTAAACCGCTGCACCACCCAGGGATCCCCTGCCAAAGGATATGAATGTAATAATGTGTCAAGTAAAGTTTTGGGGGGACATGGTAGAGGCAATTGAGATGGTTGAAGTCAAGCACATACAAAAGTGGATTTATGATCAGTATAACATATTTTACTTAGAAAGGTATTGTTGACTTTCCTATAATTTCCTTTCTAATCATTTCAGAGCAAATAATTTTTTTAATAAATTAATTTTTTATTGGGGTTCAATTTACCAACATACAGAATAACACCCAGTGCTCATCCTGTCAAGTGCCCCCCTCAGTGCCCGTCACCCATTCACCCTCACCCCCCGCCCTCCTCCCCTTCCACCACCCCTAGTTCGTTTCCCAGTTAGGAGTCTTCATGTTCTGTCTCCCTTTCTGATATTTCCCACACATTTCTTCTCCCTTCCCTTATATTCCCTTTCAGTATTATTTATATTCCCCAAATGAATGAGAACATATAATGTTTGTCCTTCTCCGACTGACTTACTTCACTCAGCATAATAGCCTCCAGTTCCATCCACGTTGAAGCAAATGGTGGGTATTTGTCATTTCTAATGGCTGAGTAATATTCCATTGTATACATAAACCACATCTTCTTTATCCATTCATCTTTCGATGGACACCGAGGCTCCTTCCACAGTTTGGCTATTGTGGACATTACTGCTAGAAACATCGGGGTGCAGGTGTCCCAGCGTTTCATTGCATCTGAATCTTTGGGGTAAATCCCCAACAGTGCAATTGCTGGGTCGTAGGGCAGGTCTATTTTTAACTCTTTGAGGAACCTCCACACAGTTTTCCGGAGTGGCTGCACCAGTTCACATTCCCACCAACAGTGTAAGAGGGTTCCCTTTTCTCCGCATCCTCTCCAACATTTGTGGTTTCCTGCCTTGTTAATTTTCCCCATTCTCACTGGTGTGAGGTGGTATCTCATTGTGGTTTTGATTTGTATTTCCCTGATGGCAAGTGATGCAGAGCATTTTCTCATGTGCATGTTGGCCATGTCTATGTCTTCCTCTGTGAGATTTCTGTTCATGTCTTTTGCCCATTTCATGATTGGATTGTTTGTTTCTTTGGTGTTGAGTTTAATAAGTTCTTTATAGATCTTGGAAACTAGCCCTTTATCTGATAGGTCATTTGCAAATATCTTCTCCCATTCTGTAGGTTGTCTTTGAGTTTTGTTGACTGTATCCTTTGCTGTGCAAAAGCTTCTTATCTTGATGAAGTCCCAATAGTTCATTTTTGCTTTTGTTTCTTTTGCCTTTGTGGATGTATCTTGAAAGAAATTACTGTGGCCGAGTTCAAAAAGGGTGTTGCCTGTGTTCTCCTCTAGGATTTTGATGGAATCTTGTCTCACATTTAGATCTTTCATCCATTTTGAGTTTATCTTTGTGTATGGTGAAAGAGAGTGGTCTAGTTTCATTCTTCTGCATGTGGATGTCCAGTTTTCCCAGCACCGTTTATTGAAGAGACTTTCTTCCAATGGATAGTCTTTCCTCCTTTATCGAATATTAGTTGACCATAAAGTTCAGGGTCCACTTCTGGGTTCTCTACTCTGTTCCATTGATCTATGTGTCTGTTTTTGTGCCAGTACCACACTGTCTTGATGACCACAGCTTTGTAGTACAACCTGAAATCTGGCATTGTGATGCCCCCAGCTATGGTTTTCTTTTTTAAAATTCCCTGGCTATTCGGGGTCTTCTCTGATTCCACACAAATCTTAAAATAATTTGTTCTAACTCTCTGAAGAAAGTCCATGGTATTTTGATAGGGATTGCATTAAACGTGTAAATTGCCCTGGGTAACATTGACATTTTCACAATATTAATTCTGCCAATCCATGAGCATGGAATATTTTTCCATCTCTTTGTGTCTTCCTCAGTTTCTTTCAGAAGTGTTCTATAGTTTTTAGAACTATAAAACTATAGTTTTACCTTATAAACTTACCTCTTTGGTTAAGTTTATCCCTAGGTATCTTATGCTTTTGGGTGCAATTGTAAATGGGATTGACTCCTTAATTTCTCTTTCTTCAGTCTCATTGTTAGTGTATAGAAATGCCACTGATTTCTGGGCATTGATTTTGTATCCTGCCACGCTACCAAATTGCTGTATGAGTTCTAGCAATCTTGGGGTGGAGGCTTTTGGGTTTTCTATGTAGAGTATCATGTCATCGGTGAAGAGGGAGAGTTTGACTTCTTTGCCAATTTGAATGCCTTTAATGTCTTTTTGTTGTCTGATTGCTGAGGCTAGGACTTCCAGTACTATGTTGAATAGCAGTGGTGAGAGTGGACATCCCTGTCTTGTTCCTGATCTTAGGGGAAAGGCTCTCAGTGCTTCCCCTTTGAGAATGATATTTGCTGTGGGCTTTTCATAGATGGCTCATAAGATGCTGAGGAATGTTCCCTCTATCCCTACACTCTGAAGAGTTTTGATCAGGAATGGATGCTGTATTTTGTCAAATGCTTTCTCTACATCTAATGAGAGGATCATATGGTTTTTGGTTTTTCTCTTGCTGATATGATGAATCACGTTGATTGTTTTACGAGTGTTGAACCAGCCTTGTGTCCCGGGGATAAATCCTACTTGGTCATGGTGAATAATTTTCTTAATGTACCTTTGGATCCTATTGGCTAGTATCTTGTTGAGAATTTTTGCATCCATGTTCGTCAGGGATATTGGTCTGTAATTCTCCTTTTTGGTGTGGGTCTTTGTCTGGTTTTGGAATTAAGGTGATGCTGGCCTCATAGAACGAATTTGGAAGTACTCCATCTCATTCTATCTTTCCAAACAGCTTTAGAAGAATAGGTATGATTTCTTCTTTAAACGTTTGATAGAATTCCCCTGGGAAGCCATCTGGCCCTGGACTCTTGTGTCTTGGGAGGTTTTTGATGACTGCTTCAATTTCCTCCCTGGTTATTGGCCTGTTAAGGTTTTCTATTTCTTCCTGTTCCAATTTTGGTAGTTTGTGGCTTTCCAGGAATGTGTCCATTTCTTCTAGATTGCCTAATTTATTGGCGTATAGCTGTTCATAATATGTTTTTAAAATCGTTTGTATTTCCTTGGTGTTGGTAGTGATCTCTCCTTTCTCATTCATGATTTTATTAATTTGAGTCTTCTCTCTCTTCTTTTTAATAAGGCTGGCTAATGGTTTATGTATCTTATTAATTCTTTCAAAGAATCAACTCCTGGTTTTGTTGATCTGTTCCACAGTTCTTCTGGTCTCGATTTCATTGAGTTCTGCTCGAATCTTAATTAACTCTCTTCTTCTGCTGGGTGTAGGATCTATTTGCTGTTTTTTCTCTAGCTCCTTTATGTGTAAGGTTAGCTTTTGTATTTGAGTTCTTTCCAGTTTTTGAATGGATGCTTGTATTGTGATGTATGTCCCCCTCAGGACTGCTTTTGCTGCATCCCAAAGATTTTGATCGCTTGTATCTTCATTCTCATTAGTTCTATGAATCTTTTTAATTCTTCCTTAATTTCCTGGTTGACCCTTTCATCTTTTAGCAGGATGGTCCTTAACCTCCACGTGTTTGAAGTCCTTCCAAACTTCTTGGTGTGATTTAGTTCTAATTTCAAGGCATTATGGTCTGAGAATATGCAGGGGACGATCCCAATCTTTTGGTATCGGTTCAGACCCGATTTGTGACCCAGTATGTGGTCTATTCTGGAGAAAGTTCCATGTGCGCTTGAGAAGAATGTGTATTCAGTTGAGTTTGGATGTAAAGTTCTGTAGATATCTGTGAAATCCATCTGGTCCAGTGTATCATTTAAAGCTCTCATTTCTTTGGAGATGTTGTGTTTAGAAGACCTATCAAGGGTAGAAAGAGCTAGATTGAAGTCACCAAGTATAAGTGTATTATTATCTAAGTATTTCTTCACTTTGGTTTTTAATGGGTTTAAATATTTGGCAGCTCCCACATTCAGGGCATATATCTTGAGGATTGTTAAGTCCTCTTGTTGGATAGATCCTTTAATTATGAGATAGTGTCCCTCTTCATCTCTCACTACAGTCTTCGGGGTAAATTTTAGTTTGTCTGATATAAGGATGGCTACCCCTGCTTTCTTTTGAGGACCCAAATGGTTTTAATGTCTTTTTGTTGTCTGATTGCTGAGGCTAGGACTTCCAGTACTATGTTGAATAGCAGTGGTGAGAGTGGATATCCCTGTCTTGTTCCTGGTCTTAGGGGAAAGGCTCCCAGTGCTTCCCCTGGGAATGGTAAATGGTTCTCCAACCTTTTATTTTCAGGTTGTAGGTGTCCTTCTGTCTAAAATGAGTCTCTTCTAGACAGCAAATAGATGGGTCCTGCTTTTTTATCCAGGTGACACCCTGCGCCTTCTGATGGGGTCATTAAGCCCGTTCATGTTCAGAGTTACTATTGAAAGATATGAGTTTAGTGTCATCATGATATCTATTCAGTCCTTGTTTTTGTGAACTTCTTTTTAACGGGGAATTTTAAGAGTCCCCCTTAATATTTCTTGCAGAGCTGGTTTGGAGGTCACATATTCTTTCAGTGCCTGCCTGTCTTGGAAGCTCTTTATCTCTCCTTCCATTTTGAATGAGAGCCTTGCTGGGTAAAGTATTTTTGGTTGCATGTTCTTCTCATTTAGGACCCTGAATATATCCTGCCAGCCCTTTCTGGCCTGCCAGGTCTCTGTGGAGAGGTCTGCTGTTACCCTAATACTCCTCCCCATAAAAGTCAGGGATTTCTTGTCTCTTGCTGCTTTAAGGATCTTCTCTTTATCTTTGGAATTTGCAAGCTTAACTATTAAATGTCGAGGTGTTGAACGGTTTTTATTGATTTTAGGGGGGGGATCTCTCTATTTCCTGGATCTGAATGCCTGTTTCCCTTCCCAGATTAGGAAAGTTTTCAGCTATGATTTGTTCAAATACATATTCTGGCCCTCTGGCCCTTTCGGCGCCCTCGGGAACCCCAATTAAACGTAGGTTTTTCTTCCTCAAGCTGTAGTTTATTTCCCTTAATCTGTCTTCATGGTCTTTTAATTGTTTGTCTCTTTTTTCCTCAGTTTCCCTCTTTGCCATCAACTTGTCTTCTATGTCACTCACTTGTTCTTCCACCTCGTTAATCCTCATTGTTAGGACTTCTAGTTGCATTGCATCTCATTCAATTGATTTTTAATTTCTGCCTGATTGGATCTAAATTCTGCAGTCATGAAGTCTCTTTAGTCCTTTATGCTTTTTTCTAGAGCCACCAGTAGCTTAATAATGGTGCTTCTGAATTGGCTTTCTGACATTGAATTGTAATCCAGATTTTGTAACTCTGTGGGAGAGAGGACTGTTTCTGATTCTTTCTTTTGAGGTGAGGTTTTCCTTCTAGTCATTTTGCTCAGTGCAGAGTGGCCAAAAACAAGTTGTATTGGGAAAAGGAGAAAAAGAGAGGAGAGAAAGAAGGAAAGAAAAGAGAAAAAAAAAAAAAGGAAGCAAAAAAGGAAAAAAAGAAGAAAAAGAGAAAGAGAAAGAAGGGGATAAAAGGGTGGGGGAAGCAATCAGAAATCAAAAAAAAAAAAAAAAAAAAAAAGGAAAGAAAGAAAGAAAGAAAAAAAGAACCACGGGGGAGTATCTGATTCTGTATACTTTAAGTCCCTTGCCTTCCCCTGGAACTTGTCCGTCCAGCTGGTCTTCTGGGGTAGGGGCCTGTTGTGCCGATTTTCAGGTGTTAGCACTTGGGGGAGCTGCTGTGCTCCTGCCTGGTGCAGGGCTCAGGAGGGGTTGTTTACCCCGTGAGGCCGCAGGAGGAACAACCGCAGTGGAGGCTCCGGGGCGGCGCCGCTGATCTGCTCAGCTGGGGCAGGAGCGTCCTTGCTGTCCTGGGCCCTCCCGGCCTCTGCCTGCCCGGGGGGGGAGGCCGGATCCTGGGTTGTGTCCCGGCGCCCTGTGCTCCCGGTCTGTGCTGTTGGATTCGCGCTCCCGCCCCGCAGCCCCCTCCGCGGAGCCTCTTCCTTCGCCCGAGCCCCCCGAGCTGCTCCGGGTCCCGCCGTGCGCGCTGCAGCCCTTAGGGAGCTCCGCGCACTCTCCCGGGGCGCAGGTGTCTGTTACTGTCCCGGGGAGCCCGAGGGCATCCCCGCCCTCCTGGGTCCTGCTCCAACTCCCTGCGAGCCCCTTTCTGCCCGGGAAGGTTGGTGCAGCTCCTGCGTCTCCGGGACGGGGCTCTCCTGTCCTGGGGACACTCGCCCCGGCCTCAGCCCGGCTCCTCCTGGGCCCTTCCCCCTTGGAGGCCTTTTGTTTATTTCTTTTTCCCCGTCTTCCTACCTTTGTAGAAGCGCGAACTCTTCTCACTGTAGCGTTTCAGCTGGTCTCTCTTTAAATCTCAGGCCGAATTCGTAGATTTTCAGGATGATTTGAAGGTTATCTAGGTAATTTGGTGGGGACAGGTGATTTGGGGACCCTATTCTTCTGTCATCTTGCCCCTCCCCTCCAGAGCAAATAATTACCAAGGTGAAAAGTTGTTTTTTTAAAAAAAGATTTTTTTTATTTTTTATTTTTTCATGAGAGACTGAGAGAGAGGCAGAGACACAGGCAGAGAGAGAAGCACGCTCCATGCAGGGAGCCCGATGTGGGACTAGATCCCGGGACTCCAGGATCAGCCCTGGGCTCTGTGAGGTCTCTATTAAAAACACTAACGCCATTCATGAGAACTCCAACCTCATGATTTAAGCAGTTCCCATATGCCCCACCTCTCAGTATCATCACATTGGGCATTAGGATTTCAACATAAGAATTTTGGGAGGACACAGACCATAGTAGTGGCCAAGGAAATATAGGAAATTTCAGGGCAGAATTGTGCTATATTTAGTCATGATACCATATTTTGCATCTGCATTGATGAATTGACAAAATCCTCAAAATTCTAATAACCTTAAATCTAAAGAGAAGGAAGTATTTCCCTCCCTCTTATTATATAGAATGTTGCGGGGCTCATATTAACTGATGATGGGTAGGGAAATGTAAACATCAATATCAACAAGTAGATCTGAATATTTCTGAAAAAGTATAAGTTCTTAAATTAGTTACAGCTTTGATGTTGATGATGGTGGGTGAGGTGGGAGCAACATTCAGTTAGAACAAATGTCAGAGGTTATCTAAGTCATCCGAATATATGAGACATCTAGTCTTCCCACAAAGAATATCCAAGATGCCAGTGCGGATCTTATCTCTTCCTTATGCCCTATCCACACTACATACTATGGAAGAGTGGAGTGTCTGCAATACTCATCTATTAAATTATAACTCAGAAAAGACAAGTAACTGCCAGGTAAATTATAAATGTAATAAATTAATCTCCACTGTATCAGAATAGGTATAAACTCTGGACAAAGTTGTACATGTTGGGTAAGAAAAAATGAAATATCATGAAAACTAAGCCAACATGCCAGAGGAGAAGGAGAGTAAAAGCAGAACATAGTATGCAAAGATTTGTAAAGTTTTCAATCTGGAATAAAATATAACTCAAGTACTTAAATAACTTCCATGTGAAAGATTTACACAAGGATAGAACTTAAACAGGAAATATTTTCAGTAAAATGACTTTCACAAATGAGGTGACATAATAACTAACACAGTGGTTATTGTGTTTCTCTTCTAAGCATTCATATGTGTTGACTTTATTCTCATGACAGCCCTACAAGGTAGGCTGTATTCTCATTTTACAGATGAAAAAACTGAGTAACAGGTAGTTTTAGCATGAGGCACAGAGCTTTACAGGGAGTAAGTGGTGGAGCTGGAATTTTAATTTAAACAGTCTGGCTCCAGGGTCTGTGCTCTTAGATATAATGCCCATTAACAAAATTACACAGACAAAAAAGATACATTGAAGATGTCAGAAAATAAAAATGTTGAGTAAGAGGAACTAAGACACAAAGTTGAAACAGCAAGTAGGAGCTAATCACCCTGAAGCTGAAGAATAAAAGGTAGAGACAATTTTGGTCATCTCTTCCTACATAATGAACCACTCTGCAAAGCATAGTAGTTTAAAATCATAATCATTTTAAAGCATGCGGTTCTGTTAAAGAGTAGTTCAGAGATGGCTCTGTGATTTTTGGCTTGTCTCAGTTCTGCCTTGGTGTCAGCTGGGAAAGTTCAGTGGGGGATGGAAGATACTGAGTGGCCTTATTTACATGAGTTGGACCTTGATGGCTTCTTCATGACCCCTCTCTCTCTTCATATTGTTTCCCATAAATCAGCAACTAGATACTAACAGAGTGAAGCTTAAAGCTGAGGCAAAGAATTAAATCCTGTCACTTATATTCTGTTGCTCAGAGTTAGCAGGGGGTAAGTCAGATTCAAGAAAAGAAGCAGACACTGCCTCTTGATTGAAGGAGTGGAAAAGTGGCATTGAAAAATTGATGCAGAATGACTGGTATTGTTCATCAGTCTTTGAAATAACTCAGCAGATAGTTAATAGCTAGCACTCAGTAAATGTTAGTTAGCTCTTATTTTCCAAACTCTGTGAAACATGGCATTTATGAATTCATTTGATCCTCACTAGAACCTTAACAGGTTGATAATGTAATGTCTATTTCCATTTTGCACTTTTAAAAAAAAATTTATAAGGAACACGAAACTTGTAAGTGATGGTGGAGATGTAAAACCAAAGCCTTCTGACACCAGAGTCTCCACTATTAATCTGTCCTATTGCTGCACTTCATAAGACATTCTTCCTGAAATATAGAAAGAACTGAATCTATGCATTGAAAAAACACACTAATTCTATTCATTAGTACAGTGGCTAGTGAGACATAATCTAGTAAAATGAATTAGCCTAAAAGTTGAAGAGGGAGTTATTTAGTTTTCCAGGCAACAAAAGCAGACCTATAAGGAGAAACATCAGGTTGGCCTAAGGAATTTGCGAAAGAATATCCATGCCAGCAGACAATGGAATAAGGTCAATAATATTATAGGCAATTCAAAGTGCAATGAAAAAAACCCCCATTATATCAGTTTAAATAAAGTATAAGTGGCCAATTAGCCATGAAAAAATACTTAACATCACTAATCACTAGAGAGATAAAAATCAAAACCACAGTGACATTTTTATCTTACCCCTATTACAATGGCCACTATAAAAGAGCAGGCAATAAGAAGTAGTGGTGAGGATGCAGAGAAGTTGGAAACCCTGTGCATTGCTGGTGGGACTGCAAAATGATGCAGGCATTAATTAAGGAAAATAGTAAGAAGTTCCTAAACAAGTTAAAATATAATTATCATATGATCCAACTATCCCACTTCTAGGTATATATGCCAAAGAATTAAAAAAAAAAACAAAACACACTCTTGAAGAGATCTTGGCATATCAGTATTACAGCAGCATTATTCATAATAGCCAAAAGGTAGGAACAACCCAAACAGCTATTAACAGATGAATAAATAAAGAAAGTATATCAGAATAATTTTTGCAGGAATTTATGATGGCAAATGTTAAAAAGAAAGTATAAGCTTTATTAACTAATCTTTTATAGCAACCATTTATATATAGAAATATATATAATAAGCATTACTTTTAGGTGTGAAATATAAGAAGCAGGAGTTGGTACTATAAGAGGAAGTTGTTGTTTGGGGTCACAGGGATCTCTCCGAGCCTATATGCTAATACTGATTTGTTTTGTTTTGTTTTTCAACTGCTGCGACATAGGTTGTCTTATTTCAGGAAAGTTACCTCTTGGGTGTACATAGAAATCCAGAAGTGACTTGTGAAAGAAAAAAACAAGTATTTTTCATTATTTGCCAAATTCTTTAAGTTTTATTTACATTAGTTCATCTACTTTATACAGTAGTCCTCAGGCAAATAATAATATTCCCAGTAATTATGTAATTTGTTAATGGAATATTACACTTTTTTCTCAAGTTTTTGTTTTTTAAATGTAAGCTTTTTTTTTTTTTATTTTAAAGATCTTATTTATTTACTTGAGAGAGAGAGAGAGAGGGCAAGTGGTGAGGAGGGGCAGAGGGAGAAAGCAACAGAAGCAGACTCCCTGCTGAGTAAAGAAGGAGCCTGATGCTGGGCTCAATCCAAAACCTAGAGATCATGACCTGAGCTGAAGGCACACACTTAACTGACTGAGCCACCCAGGTGCCATGTAAATGAACTTTTAAAAATACCAAGAGACAGCTTATATAGCTCCCCAAATTTTCCCGTACTTTAAAATTTGTATTTTTTTTTTTTTTTACATTTCAAACTTTATTTTTTCTGAATTTGATAAGTTTTATGGCATGGGGAAAGAATTGAGATGTTCTTGTGTCTGTATGTTTACATTTTTTTGTTTGTTTGTTTGTTTGTTTTTCCAGAATGGACAACCAATTGTTCATTTACTATGTATTGAATAACTGTTCTTCCTCACTGGTTGAAAAGTTAACTTACATTTTGTAAGATTAAACTATTTGGATGAATAGATGGATATCTAGATTCAGTGTCTCAATATGCAGCAGATACTTAATAGATATTTAAACCTTTTTTTAAAAACTGAACTTCATGTCTGTGGGTCTACACAATCTCATCCTTAATTATTATAGCTTTATGGGGTTTTTTTGGTTACTTTATTGGACATAATTGCTTTTTGATATTCTTTATTATTCTGGTATGTGCATTTTTGAGATGTCAACTTTAAATTGGCTGTATTTTCCTTCAAATAATTCCTTTGGGAGTTTGATCAAAAGATTGTTAAATTCTTAAATAAATATGAGGAGAAATAACATTCCTACAGTATTAACACTTCCACTTAGGGATTATGGTATATCTAACAAAAATGACTTATCCTTTGCTTTATATTAGTTTGAATATTTTGAGGTGAATTTTAATTCTTTGCATTTTGAAGTTCTGTGTACTATTTGGATCATACTTTGTTTCTAATGCATCACTTTGCATTTTTTATTGCTGCTCTCTATAAAAAATACTGCTTTAGTGAATGCTTTTCAAAATATCTTATTAAATTCTTACCAATATTAATGCTTTCTTCAGTTATTCTCAGGAATTTAATGGACCTAATCTGAAAATACTTATACGTTCTTACATTGTTTACCCAATTTCTTACTCTTTGGCATTATAGTTGCTAGACATGACAAATAATGTTGAATAATAATAATTTGATCTTTGTCTTGTCTACTACCTTTAGCTTAATGTTTTCCCTTTGAACTTTATATATTCTATTGGTTTTGTATTAATAATTTTAATTACAGTTTTACCTGGTATTTAGCCAAACTAGTAATAAATACTAAATTTTATAAATTATTTTACTCTTTTAAAAAAGTCTCAGATTTTTTTTTCTCTTTTAATTTAATTTGATTGGCCTTATCGACTTCTTAATGTGAATTTGTCTTCACATTCCTGGAACAAACATTTCTTTTGCATGGCATATTATTCTTTAGTGTTCAATTTATTTACTATATTTATATGTGATTTTTATTCATACTCCTAGATTAAACCAATGTTACTTGGTTATATGATTTCCTTTAGGTATATATGCATTTAGAATTGTTATCTTGTTAATAATTTGACATATCTATCATTACGAAATATCCCTCTTTCTGATAATATTCTTTGTCTTGATATCTATTTTGTTTGATTACACATAGCCCCTTAATTGCATGGTGTATCTTTTGTACAATACAGTTCTCTGTGTTACTAAGATGCCTTTCTTGGAGACAATACACAGTTCTTTCTTATTCTTTTATCTAGTTGGATACTCTGTCTTTTCTTTGGAACTACTTAAATGTAACCATTGATGTGGGTTGGTTTAAAGTCTCACACTATACAATAATAAACTGATGGATTGTTGACATAAATTTAAGAGCTAAAAGTAGAAAATTTCTGGCAGTAAACATAGGAGCAAATCTTAGTGACCTTGAATTTGGCAAAGATTTCTTAAGATAGGACATAAATAGTAAGAAGAATAATAGACTGTAAATTAGTAGGTTGAGCTTCAATAGAATGAAAAACATGTTATTCAAGTCATTGTTAAAAAAATGAAAAGGTTGTTGGCAAATTGAACTCCAATTAAAAATAAATAAATAAATAAAAATAAAAATAAAATAAAAAAATGAAAAGGCAAGCCATGGACTGAGAGAAACAAATTATAACGGATATTTTTAAAACAAATATCTGGCAAAGTACTTACATTTAGATTATAGAAAATCTTTTAAACTTCAATACAAGACAAGTCAATTAAAAATGGGTGAAACATATGAATACACATTTCATCCAAGATAATATGTGAATGGTACATAAGCAAATGAAAATATGCTCAACGTTGTTAAGAAATTACTAATTAAAATCCAATGAGGAACTCCTGTAACCCTCTTAGAATGTCTAGAACTTTAAGAAGCCAACCAAACTAAGTGTTGGGCAAGATATAGGGCAAGTAGAATTCTCTTGGACTGCTGGTGGAGACAGTAAACCTTAAAACCATACTGGAATCAGTTTGACTTTTTTTTTTTCTTTTTAAGAGAGAGAGACAGAGTGAGCAGGGGCAGGTTGGGGAGAGGCAGAGGGAGAGAATTTCATGTGGGCTGCATGCCCAACACAGAGTCTGATGCAGGCTCAGTGTCATGACTCACATCGTAACTGAGCCAAAATCAAGAGTCCAGTGTGTAACCAACTGAGCTGTCCAGGTACCCCTTAGTTTGACAGTTTCTTAAGTTAAATTTACCTCTGCTTTATGATTTAGCCATTACATTTTTAGATATTTACCTTGAGTAAAGAAAATATGTATTCATGTAAAAACATTCATGAACGTAAGTGTTCATCATAGCTTTATTTATAGTAACACAAATTGGAAACAACCCAAATGTCAATCAATAGACAAATGAATAAACCTATTATTATATATTCATGTAATGAAATTCTAATCAGCAATTATAAATCATGTTGAAGTAATGCACACAATAACATAGAAGAGTACATATCATACAACTACATGCTCCAAACTACTAAATTTTAGGGTGTTTTGTTACATAGTAGCTAGATGTCAGTTGCATCTCTGGAAAAAATTTCTTTATGTAAATGAGCATGAGGAAAATTGTACACCTGTATATACTGCTTGATTTTGGATTTTTGTAACAAATGAAGTAACATGAATGTCCTCCAAAAATTGTAAGATTGAAAAAATACTTTGTAAATTTATTTTGTTTACTTTTTTATTATAAAACCCTACAGGAATACCTGTCAGTAGTGTGGTTACAACATATTAGAGTTTAGGTTCTGAAATTTGGGAATCACATTTCATCAGGTTTACCTTGAGCCCTTGATATAATGATGCCAGTGATAAGATAAATACAGCAAGCTAGCATGATCAAAGTAATGTTAAATTGTAAAGAGAAACAAAACTATTGTGTTATTCTATTTCAGAGATGCTAATAATAATACAGCCAATTAAAGTGTTGTATTAATAGAAGATAATTCAGTAATTAAAACCCTTCTCGGAAAAAAAAAATAAAAAAAAATAAAACCCTTCTCGGATTAAAAAGTCTGGTATGAAAACTATGCTTGTCATTGGGGGAACTGAACACTGAGAATTTTCATTAAATTTATTTTAAATGAAGCAAGAAACTTGCCTGAAAAAGTTCTTACATGTGAACACATATAAAATAATAGTTTCAATTTTAAAGCACAAATACAGTTTTTCATTTGTTATTCTATATATAAGAAAACCTTATGCAAGCTTCAATCACTGTTTTCCTATATAAATAATGAATACAACATAGAAGTACAGTCTCTCAGCTTTTGTTCAAAGATAAAAGGTTTATGGGTCCTGGTTCTAAATTAAGCTTGTCAGGATACTTGGGCATCACATAGTATGTAATGCTTACAAATGTATTTTAAGTCATTAAAATCCATTAATTTGCTGTGATATAGTAATAATATAAGTACCTTTTAACAGGGAAAAAATGAGCTTCAGACAAATTTACTTTCTCAATGTTATGTAGCAAGTAGGATTTACTCAAAGAAGTAATTTAATTTAGACTCAGGTATATTGATTACTCCAGAATTCTGTCTTTGCCAGCAAGCTGAGTATGTATTCATTCTTTTTATGCTCATTTTGATCACTTAATCAACAAAATGTATTAGGTTTTTAATAGAAACAGTATTCATTTTTAGCCTAAATGGTAAATACAGGACAGAATAAGGATCCCAGATGTCAAGAAGATCCACATCTCAATGGAGATAGAGGATACAAACATAAGCAGTCAAATAACATGGTACAGAGTAGGAGAAGATGGCCAGATGTTTGGTAAATCTATAATTTCTTCCTGGATATGGGGCTAAGTGATGTTTCCATAGCCCCTTGCATCCATCTGGGGCTAGGCTATGTAACCAGAATGTTCATGTTAGAATATGATCATGAGTAGCGTGCACCACTTATGCCTAGAGAGTTTAAGAGAAGGCATACATTTACCTCTCTTTTTCTTCCTCTTTTTCTCCCTCTCTGTTTCCCATCTGCCAACTGCATGTCATTTCCTAAAAAAATTGGCAGGTACATGTTGAAGATGATGGAGTTTCTAACATCTCCACTGATCTACCTTGGGCTGTTACATGAGCCAGGAATAAAACCATTTTTGCATTAAACAATTGAAGTGTGGGGATGATTTGTTATTTTGGCCTATTCTGACCAATTCTTAAACACATTTACTTCATGCACTTAACAAATATTTACTACATATCTACTAGGTGACAGGGACTATACTAAAAACCCAGGGGGACAAGTGAAAACAAGACAGAATTCTACATTCACAGAGCATGCATTTTAGTGTCAGAGACACAATTTAAACATATGTTTATATAATGGAAATGGTATTGATTATGACTTGAACTATGAAATAAGTAAACTAGATTATGTGACAGAGTAAATGAGGGCTATTTCAGGGGGAAGTGGTCAGGACCTACTTATAGAAGGAGGTAGTAATGAAGCTAGACTTAAAGGATTATTTAAGAAAAAACAGTAAGGCAAGGAATCTGGGGAAAAGACTTCTAGTAGAGGAAATATAGGACACAGACAACTGTGTCTGGAAGAACTTGGCAGGTTCTGAAAATTGAGAAACGTGCATGAATTGAGAATAAGAAGAGAGGGCTTATTGATTTGAGACTGGTGAGGCAGGCACTGGCTTCTTCACGTAGGATACTGTCTTCATGTAGGATTTTGAGGGGGCATTTATTCACTTTTATGTTTATTCTAGGTGCCATTGAAATACATGGAAGAGTTGTACTCAGGAGCATGCATGGGTTAGGGTAATTTACATGAGTTAACATGGAAAGTGTACAGATATGTTAAATGCTATATACATGTTAGTGATGGTGGTGGTAGCTATTGTTATCTCTTAAATTATAACATTGGGTACTGTGGAAATACAAATGGAGTATGGAAGTTAAAAGGAAACTAGAAAGACCAGTTAAGTTAGTCTGGTGTTGCAGGTGATGACAGAAGCTTGATGTAAGGTGGTGGGAGAAATGGTGAAAAGTCAGTGGATTGCAGATAGAGCATGGCAGTGAATGTGGGAGCAAGGGAAAGGGAGAAATGAGGAAATGTTTTCTAGACTTCTGTTGTTACTGTCGAGAGGTGATGCTATCCTTTTTTTGGAGAGGGAGTCATAGATTCTATTTTAGATGTTTTTTAAAGGTGCCAGTGTGACGTCCAAATGGAGAGGTCAGAAATATTTCAATATTTGCCCAGAAGGGCAATCTGGGATGGAGATCAGTATTTGAAAACTCTTAATGAAAGCATAAGCTTAAAGCCCTGAGACAAATTGAAATCTCTAAGAAAAGACTATGGACAGTAAAGAAATGTAAGCCAAGAACTAGTTCTAAAGGAAGTCACGATTCAGAGGTCTTGAATAAAAGGAAAAGGAAATACTGAAACTTTGTCCTTCAGTTTGTGCCTACACAAGATCTAATTACTGTTAAGTTTCTGAAGCAAGCTAAGCAGCTCCATGGCTTTTGAATATACCATTCCATCTGTCCACGGTTCTTTACCCATCCATGCCTCTTCCTTCTCAGTCATTCCCTGTGGGTTTACAAATCTCTTTTTCACCTTTCTTTTGTTTCTCAATATCTTCTTCTTTCTTGTTAAGTTTGCCTGTCTGGTGTTCTCTGTTCTCCAGACAAGATCCCAGAGGTAACCAGTATATTTATTTAGTCAAGATAATTACCATCATTCTGATTCCCAGGGAGAGCTTTTTGTGGCAGTCCGCCTTGTCAATCACCTAACTAGTGTGTGAACACTAACTATGTAATAATCAGTTCTTGTTTCTGCATTGAGTAGCCCAGTATTTTATTTAAAGATTTTATTTATTTATTCGAACGTGGGGAGGAGCAGAGGGAGAGGCACAAGTAGATTCCATGCTGAGTGCAGAGCCCCTATACAGGGCTCTATCCTAGGACCCTGAGATCATGACCTGAACTGAAATCAAGAGCCACATGCTCAACTGACTGAACCCTCAGAGACCCCTCAATATCTTTTGCTTAAACAAATTGATTCTTTAGCTACAGAAACTTTGAAAATGGCATTTATGTGACAAGTCTAGGAAAATAAATATTTACTGAATTGAAATAAGTTCATCCCACCTTTTCATTTGTACCGAGTTACATCTTTCAGACTTTTCCTCACTTTCTCTTTTCATCTATATCACCATTCTGAGAAGTGATTAGTGATTATTTTCAGAAGTTTTGCAGAAATTTAAAAAGAAGTGATAGGTAAAATGTAAGTGTCCAGTATGGGACACATTAGAAAAATGTTGAAATTTGGCCATTTTTGCCAAACTTCCCCAGTTCCTCAGATATTTCTGTTTGAAATCCTGGGCTTAGCTAAAATGGTGAAAGGAAGGCAGGAGGGTATAATTTTGTGGTTACAGAGGTAAAATAAATGTAGTCCCATTTGTGAAGTGTGAGAATTTGCCCTCACTTTTATTTTTAACTATATAATTTTCATTTAATTTTGTTTATTTTTATTTCTATTATATTCTTACCACTTTGAACTGCCATTTTGGGGACTTTCATATGAAATGTTTGGAACAGAAAGATTTTAGTTACAGATGGGAATGATTTTGTTTTCCTTATCCTGGAGAGATTATTACTTAAAATATTATCTTATATTTGGACCATCATGTTTGTAAAGCCAATGACCATTGTTATAGAACTTTGACATTTGGATACAGGTTTTATTTTTAAATGCTATTTTATGGAAAGAATAAGAAACATATTATTGCATTGCTGATTAGAATTTGTGGTCTTCCAGGACTCCTGGTGGCTCAGCAGTTGAGCATCTGCCTTCAGCTCAGGACATGATCCCAGAGTTCTGGGATCAAGTCCTGCATCGGACTCCTGCATGGAGCTTTGCTTCTCCTCCCTTTGCCTATATCTCTACCTCTCTCTGTGTCTCTCATGAATAAATATATAAAATCTTAAAAAAAAAAAAAAGGAAAATCATTTTACCAGTTAGCTCAAAACCAAGTCTTAGCCTTGTTGCCAATAAGTAATACACTCTATAAGAATTTTTAAAATATTTTTTAACCTGACAAAAGTGTTATATTAAGTATAAAAAGTTGTTTTAAATCAGTTTTTATCCTTGCAATATTGAGATGAACACTATAGTCCTCCCAGCAAAGAATATTGCCTTTCTTGGCAAATATGTTCTATTTTTCTGGTAGTGTATGAATATTTATTCATGAATATTTGATAGTTACAGTGTATTTAGAATGTTCATTAAATATTCATATATTATCCATTCATCATATGATAAATGTACTACAGGTACATGTTAAAATCAATACAACTTTCAACTGAAATAAACTACCTGCGGGTCTTATCCAGAAGCTTTCGTTTTATAGATTGCCAATTTAAGAGGAAAAATCTCAGACTGCTTGTGGATTCATGAATGTCATAAATTTCACTGTGAAGAACTATTCAAGCCTCTGCCTGTGGAGTTAATGGTTGGCCTACTCCTCAGCTCCTGCAGTGCTAACTCCTCCAGCCCCCAGGCTACTGTGTTCACAGAGTGGGTCTTTATGGAACATGTAAGTAGACCTTGAGCTCTTGCTGTGGGCAGCCTTGTAACACAAAAGCTTTTCCTCAGACCCAACAAAAGACACTGGTATGAGGAAAGGTGTTAAGAGGTAGGAGATCTTGGAGTTTGATAGGGTAGTACAGCTCTTTGGATGATGGTCATGGGGTTTTCTTGTTTTTATTGTTTGCCTTTTCTTATATAATAATTGAATTCCTTATTTTCTTTTAGGAACCACTCTTCCACCCATGCATCATGTGGTTTGTTTGGCAGCCCCTGCTCCTATGGCTCATAAGTAGAAATGTGACTCAGGCCTGGCCAATCAGCTCACGAAACTACAATGTCCATGGTGATTAGTCTTGGGTATTCAATCAGAGCAATATCATTGAAAATCTAGAGAATAGTTGTCTTTTTTTTCTTTTTTCCTTCCTTCCTTCCTTCCTTCCTTCCTTCCTTCCTTCCTTCCTTCCTTCCTTCCTTCCTTCTTTCCTTCCTTCCTTCCTTCCTTTCTTTTTTTTTTTTTTTTTAAAGTAGGCTCTATGCCCACCATGGGGCCCAGTGCAGGGCTTGAACTCATGACTCTGAGACCAAGATCTGAGCTAAGATCAAGAGTCAGATGCTAACCAACTGAACCACCCAGGTGCCCCTAGTTTGTTTGCTTTTTAAATTTCAATCACAAAAAAAAAAATATTTCTGTATCTCTCCATTCAGTCTTGGCTGTCACAATCAGAACGTGTGAGGACACTTCTTTCCTTGACACTTTTTTCCTTGCTCTCTAGTGAAAACCTTAGCAGCAGACAGTAACTGCTCCTTGTCTATCAGATGCATTTTAATTTTTATTTTTTTCTAGAATTATTAGGAGACACTCTGAATCTCTTCACTAATATCACTAGCTGTAAGGATCCCTTAAATCTAGGAGGCAGTGGGCACTTTGTTACTGCAGGGGTTGTAAGTATCTGAAAGGATGAAGATAACACAGAGAAAAACAGATTCAAGAAAGAGACAGAGATGAAGTTCTGTGACATAGTTGGAATCCATAGATCCAAAGTACCTGAAATTGCTCCTGTTCCCTATCATTTCTGTTTAGTGTATGTGCTCTATTACCTGCAATTGAAGCAGAATTGTTTTGTTGCCTCCTCTTGAAACGAGATTAGAAATAGAGCAGTGTTTTCTCTTCAGTTTTAGATTATTATTTTACTATTTCAGAACACTTTCAAATTTACCAAATTTGCAATAATAAAAATAGTATGAAGAAAAATCATGCAGTTTACCCAGATACACCTACGTTAATACTAGCTAATTTGCTTTGTCATCTGTTCTCTCTCTCTCTTTCTCTAATATATATGCATGTGTATATATGTAAATAATTCTACATATAACTTTATATGTGTAAATAATTACTTTAGAGCTATTTTAGGGTAACTTACATATATAGTTGTGGTCTTTACCCCTAGATATATCAGTATATATTTCCTAAGAATAGTGATATCCTCTTACCACATCACAGTACAGTTATCAATCTTGCAAATTTGAATGGGTATAATTTCTTAAATTACAGTGCATTTTCCAATTTTTAAAAAAGATTTTATTCATTTTTTTTTTTTAGAAAGAGTGAGTGGGAGGAGGGGCAAAGGGAGTGGAGGAGAGAATCTCAAGTCGACTCAGCACTGAGTACAGAACTTGGTGCAGGGCTTGATCTCAGAACCCTGAGATCATGATCTGAGCTGAAATCAAGAGTCCAATGCTTAACCGACTGAGCACCCCAGGCACCCCTGTATATTTTCCAATTTTGTCAGTTACTCAGTAGTATCCTTTATAGAATCCACCCCCTACCCTCTCTTGCCAAGAGCCAGTCCAGAATCAGGTATTACATTTCTTTGCCTTGTTTCCTTAGCCTCCCTCAGTCTGAAACATTTCCATGCCCTTTGTTTTTTTTATAACACTGACATTTTGAACAGCACAGTTCCCTTTCTTTTCTTGTAACAGAACATTTTTTGTTGTTGTTTTTTGTTTGTTTCTCATGGTTAGATTGAGTTTTCATTCTCAGCTGGAATACCACATCAGGGATGCTGTGTCCTTCTCAGGTACACAGTATCCATCTGAGATTCATTTTTGATGATAATTTTGATCACACAGTCAAGGTGTTTCCTGGTTTTTCCAATATGTAGTTACTGTTTTTCACCTTGACTTGCAATTGCAAGTCAGTCTGTGAGGAGACACTTTAAGACAATGAAGCTATCCTGCTCCTCGTTAACATTTCCCAGTAAACTTAACATCTTGATCTTTTCCGGATCTAATTTTTATCATGATGAGTGCATACTGACAATTTTGTAGTTCTAGGCCTACATTCATGTTTACTAATCAGATTTCTGGAAGTAAATAATTTATTTCACTTAAACTTTTTTTTTTTTTTTTTTGGACATCATTGTAGATTAACATGCAGTTGTAAGAAATAATATAAAGAGAGCCCATATATCCTTTATCCAGGCTCTCCATTGGTAACATCATTCAATATAATATAACAAATAGGATGCTTACATTATACAGTCAAGATACAGAATACTTCCATCACTTCAAGGACCCCTGATGTTGTCTTTCTATAGGCACACCCATTCTGTTCACATTTCCTTACTGTACTTAACTCTTAGAAATCATGAATCTGCTCTCCATTTTTAGAATTTGCTCATTTCTAGAATGTTATGTAAATAAAATCATGCAGTTTGTAACTTTTTTGGATTGACATAGTCCTTAAACCTAACTTATGTGGTGAAGTAGTATTCCACGACATGAATGCACCATGGACATTTGGGTTGTTGCCAGCATTTTTATTATGAAGAAAGCTACTATAAACATGCATGTACAGGTATCTGTGTGAACATGCCTTTATTTTAATGAGATAAATGCTCAGAAATACAATTATTGGATCATATGGTAGTTGCATGTTTGTTTTTCTAATAAATGGCCAAACTCTTTTAAAACATCTCCACCAATGTGTGAGTTCTAGCCTTTATATAGCCACTATTTTTAGTGAGCTATGCTCACAGGTGTGGAGGGGCAACTCATTATAGTTTTAATTTGCATTTCCTCTATGTACATTTAGAATTATATCAGGCAGAGTTTTAATTTTGCTTCAACCATGAAATGTAACTAGAAACTCAGTAGGAAAAGGAAATTTTTTTTATTTAACCCCTGTTTTTGCTTACAGTGTTCTTTCATCCTTTCTGATGTCCCAAGCTTTCTCCTTTATTTCTTTTCTGTTTGGAGAATTGTTTCTTTTCTGTTTGGGGCTATTTTTGTAGAGTATGTTGGCTGGCAACAAATTCGTTCAATTTTCTTTCATCTGAGAATGTCTTGGTTTCCCCTTCCATCCTGAAGGATATTTTTACTGAGTATAAGATTCTGGATTGAGTGTCCTTTTCTCTTAGCATTTGAAAAATATTGTCCCACTTCCCGCTGGCATCCATGTTTTCTGATGAGAAATTCAAGTTATTTAAATTTTTTTCCTCCTAGAGTATGATGGTTTTTTTCTAGGTGATTTCAAGTGTTTTTTTCTTTGTCTTTAATTTTCAGAAGTTTAATTATGACGTGTTCTGTGTGTATTTATTAGGTTCATCCTCTTTGGGCTTTGCTCAGCTTTTTGAATCTATAGTTTTATGTCTTTTACTACATTTAGGAATTTCTCAGCCATTATTTCTTACAATATTTTTTCAATGTCAGCCTCTTTTTGTTATCCTTCTGGAACCCTGATGACATGAATATTAGATCTTTTGTTATAGTCTCCGTGTCCCTGAGACACTGTTCATTTTTTTTCAATCTACTTTTTTCTCTGTTGTTCAGATTGGGTTGTTTTATCCCCCAGTTTATGGATTCTTTCTTATCAATGTCTTTTACATTCCGTTCTGAGCCCATTCACTGAGCTTTTCATTTCAGTTATTAAGAAATTCTAATATTTTTACTTGTTTTTCCTTAATATCACCTTTTTTTATTTCCTGAGATTTTCTGTTTCTTTGCTGTTTTTCTGTTTATTTCAGGTGTGTCTTTTGCACATTGAAGCATTTTATCACAGCTACTTTAAATGCACTGTCAGATAATTCTCTGTCATCTTGGTGTTTGCATCTATCAATTTTTTTTTGGCATTGAGCTTTAGATTTTTCTGTTTCTTGGTATGATGAATGACTTTTTTTTTAAGCTGGGATATTTTTATATTATGTTATGAGTCTCTGGATCTTATTTACACCTTCTGCTTCCATTGGCTTTTTTGACACAGCTTCACTGAGAGAAAGGGGAGAAGGCACTGTTTCATTACTGTCATGTTGAGGTAGTAGTCCAGGTTTCTAATTTCAGGTTTCTCAGTTTCTGTTGATACATGAAAAGTGTGCTTATTATTACTGCTTAGGTGCAAGTTGGAGTTGGGCAGCCCCTATGGTCTCCACTCACTTTGTGTTGAAGGTCACTCTGTTAGTGCTGGGTGGTTATCAGCATGCAGTAGAGAATTTGCTGATTGGCCTTTGGGTGTATATATATATATTCCATTTCATAGAATAAGGAGGGAATAAATGGATAGTAGGGCAGGATTTGTTCAGAGTGCAGTGTTTGCTATTAAGTTCCAAGAGAGCAGAGGAATTTTGTTTACATTTCTGCTAGGTTTTTACCTCCTAGTGAAGTTCCTAACATACAGTAGAAACTCAGTAAATGTTTTTGGAGAAGTTACTTGTCTTAGAAATATCTAAGGACAGAGACATGCAATTCCTATTTGTTTTTTTTTTACTTGACCCCCAGCTATCAGTATTGGATTGTGGACCTCAAATACTTCTAAAATGTTATAAACTTAAATTTGGTTATACTGATATTGCCTTTAAGGGGTAAGTTATATGATTAAATTGCTTATTACAATTTAAAATGAAGGATTATTATTGAAACACAAACCTATTTTTTTTTGTTCTGAGGATATTTTAATAGTTCTCTCCAAAAGACATGAAGATGCACACTATGTGATGATCTGCACTACTGGGTAACTTAACAGCAGTTTTGGGCAGAACCTTTTTGGCTGTGGGTCTTATTACCTTGTTGCTGGTGCCTTCCTGACTTTACAAAGTAGTGGGAGCAATTGGATATGTATGATAAGACATGCTGTGTTTAAACCAAATTCTAACCTTGTATAAACCACCCTTGGAGACTTTTCATACAATAATATAGGAAGTACTTAAGAAATAGTTAATTTTTTTCCACAGTGAATCTTGCTAGTAATAGTAAGGGAAATGCTACTAAAAAGAACAGCACACTGAAAAATGATTCAAACAAATGTGCTATTAAAAACATGCAATTAAAATAAATTAAAGTGGTGAGTAAAGATGTGATGGTTTATTTCTTATAATCCATCTATGAACATCCATACTTTGGAACCCATAAAAAGGATAAATGAGTTTTCTTTCTATTTTGTTAAATATGTAAGTCATTGGAAAATACACAGACCCACACTTTTTTGCTTGTATCCCATTCATCTATGAGAGAGGCTAAAAGTAATGGCTCAAAAATATTTCCATCTTTGTCAGAGTCATATAAGGTTATGTATCGATTGCTTGTTTCTAACAAATGGTGATGAGCCAACAACTCTGAAGCATTCCACCTTCTATCTCCACACCACTCTCCTTTTTATAACTCACAAAAGCAGATCCATTCTATCTGCTTTTGTGTTTTCTATCATTAGTTTGTAACCTTAATACCACCCATTTAGCTCTCAACAAGGTATGTAAGGGATTTTTTTTGAGAAAGAAAAGTGAACAGTTTATATTCTGAAATCATGTTTAATAATTTAGAACCACACATGGGTTTCTGTTCTTAGAAACTGCAACCAAATCCCATATCAGTAGATTTGATTATTGAAAGCACAGGATAAAAGTCACATTGCAATGTATAAAAATGCTGATGAAGAGCAACTAAATGCTGTGTGGCACAGCTTTGATTTACACATGAACTTGGGTGGCTTGTTTTTGATCATTACCTGTGAATTATTGATACCCTTAGATCAATGAAATGGTTTCCTTTCAGCTTGTTCAATTTGCATTTCTTTCAAAGAATGATATTTTATTGGTTGCACCTTTGTTTGACCTCCCTGAAGCCTAATGGTTCAAAATCCATGAGAAGTTTCCATTGCATCTTGATATTTTAGATAAATAAAAATACCTCCTTGGAAGGTTAGGCTTTCCCTTTAATGCAGTGGTATTGTCCATTTGTATTAGATTCTTGTAAACACCTGGTTTTTTAAAATAAGAATGTGCCTTTATCCTGTAACTGTCTTTCCTGTTTTCCTTGACTATTTGACATTAGGGCTATTCAGGTAAAAGCATTTTTTTCCTTTTTTCCCCCTCCTTCCCTCCCTCCCTTCCTCCCTCCTTTCCTCCCTCCCTCCCTCCCTTCCTTCCTTCCTTCCTTCCTTCCTTCCTTCCTTCCTTCCTTCCTTCCCTCCTTCCTTCCTTCCTTCCTCCCTCTCTCCCTCCCTCCTTGCTTCCCTTCTTTCCTTCCTTCTCTCTCTCTTTCTTTAACTCTTATATGACAGAGTTGTCAAGTGATAATTAAAACCAACATTATTTCCCCTAATATCAAAACCTTGGTGTCATTTTTGAATATACGCTCCCCTTACTCTTCATGTGCAATCAGTTATCAAATTGTGTTGATAGTTTTCCTATGATATCTCATCAACCTGTTTCCCCTATTCTAATTGTTGCTACCATAATTAAACACTTGTAATAATCACCTATTTTCACTGCCTCCAATCTTGACTGTCTATAATCCAAAGCATTCTTTACTTATAAATGTCAGGGGTTCAGCTGCAGAAGTTGAATGTAAAATGGTACAGTTTTCCAGGAAGAAAGTACACGTGTTTTGATCTGATTTTCAGAGGGAATCTATGATTTAAAAAAATGAAGAAAAGTTAAGGATTCCTGTTATAAACTGTCATCTGGAGTATAACTTTAAAATTTTTAATGTTGTTCTATTCAAGTCTGTATGAATGTCCAGTGGGGACAGTTCATTTGTGCAAAAGGATATTTTTTTCCTAGATCAATTACACACTAGTTACCACTCTTGGAGATATTTTAACATTATATCTCAACAGTTGTTTTCTTTAAAATTTTTGTTGCTTGTCTATGCAGAATCTTCAGTGAAACCAAATGCCAATCATTAATGTACTGGTTGAATCCATAATGCTATATCTACAAAATAGAAGACTATGTAACGATATAAAGCAAATCTACTTGGCTTAACATAGTAAAATGGCCAACATGGAATTGTTTAAAAAATAAAGAACTGTGGAAAGGATTTAGAGTAGATACACAGTTTTGTTGAGGAAATAATTATATATATAATGTTAAAAAACAAAATTCAACTTAGTAAATTTTAAAGGTCTTACTGGTTTTATTCAATGATTCAGGAATTGACAGGATCCCATCTAACAGAACAGAGCTTTGAGAAGCTGTACAAAGTGAAGTAGTTTCATGGGCAAATGGGAACAGGGACAAGGGAGTTACACTGGCAAAAGTGGATTGGTTGGAGCAAGGTAACTTTCCTTTAAGAGATAGCAGGGGTCTATCGGGCAGATTACCTCACCAGTGCTGAGTAGTTACTGATAAACAGGTTTAAGAATTTATTTCTAGAAGACAAAGTTGTAATTAAATCTTAGTTTGGTGACTTGGTCGTAGCATAAGTGGTCTATTTTGGGCCATTTGTCTTGTTTTTAACAATATATACATATATGTCTTTGAATAGAAAATGCCTGGAAGGCTTTACCTCAAACTTTTAGTTTTCCTTTAGAAGTAAATGTAAAAAACAGAGGTGCCTGGGTGGCTCAATCGATTAAGTGTCTGCTTCTGGCTCCAGTCATGATCTTGGGGTCCTGGGATCAAGCTGGTATGTTGGTGTTGGGCTCTCAGCTCAGTGGGGAGTCTGCTCCTTCCTCTCCCTCTGCCCCTCCTCCCTGCTCCTGTGTGCATTCTCTCTCAAATAAAATCTTGAAAAAAAGAAGTAAATGTAAAAAACAAATCTAAAAAATTATGCATTAATTACTGATTGCAGTCTTCATTAAGAGTTTAAGAGTATACAACACTTTAACATGCAAAATTGAAATTTGAAAAATGTTATCTATAAGTAAAATATATAAACAAGTCCAAAATTAATATGCAGGCTCCTCACAATTGGCCTCAGCCAATATTTCTACCATTATTGCTCACTTTGTTAGGTTGAGTGTGAGATAAAATGATCTCCAAGGTTATTTGCAACTTGCTTTTATAGCTTACTAGTTCTGTTTTGACCAATGTGCTCTTGCCTTTTCCTGAATGTACTTCATGTGAATGTGTGGTGATGTCTCTGAAGACCTCTACTTACAAGGGGGAGTCTCAGTTTCCTTTAAACACCAGAATGTGTCCTGTATCTTCCATCATATTTTGCAGGTCCCAACACTTCTACCTATCAATACTGAGTGGAGTTTTCTGACCTTTAGAGATTGTTGTCGCATAGTCACAGTTTTTGCAACCTTTAATATTACATTATTTATTTAGATTGGCCCTTATTTTCATTAATGAGGATAACTTTGTACAATTAGCAGTGAAACCACTGACATGATGAATCAGTTTTGTATTTACTCTAGTGGGCATTAGTAAAAAATAACTTTAAATATTTCACATACTTTTTCTCAAAAAAATATAAATATTTCACATACTAAAAGTAATTTTTTAAAAAGATTTTATTTATTCATTTTGAGAAAGAGTGAGAAATTAAGAGAGCACAAACCAGGGGTAAGAGCAGAGACAAAGGGAGAAGCAGTCTCCCCACTGTGGAGGGAGCCTAACACTAACACCAGGCTTGATCTGAGGACTTTGAGAACATGACCATAGCTGAAAGCACATGCTTACCCAAACACTTAACAGACTGAGCCACCCAGAAGCCTAACTAGTTGTCTCCTAATCTGATAACATATTAATGATTCTGATACCAATTCAAATGTGTTAATTTTTTCCCAACACCAGGAAATTCTGTGACACTAGCTGGGAGTCCTGTAATTCACCTCAGTTCTGACACTTTGTACTTGAAAATAGCATGGTATCCCATATGTTAAGGGCTCAGTCCTATAAGACCTCCCTCCTGCCATTCAGATGCCAAACCCAAGTCCAGGTTGTCACCTATGCTTCTGACCCACTGCCTATATAGATCAGAGGTTGCAATGACAATTTCCTTGTATTCAGTTTGCTAGAGAGGCTCACAGAACTCAAGAAAACATTTCCTTACTGTATCGCCAGTTTATTGCAAAAGAATAAAATTGAGGAACAACCAGAAGGAAGAAGTACACTGGGTAAGGTATGGGAAGTAGCAGGAGCTTCCATGCTCTCTGGGCATACAATTATCTCTGAATTTTCTTGTGTTCACCAATCCAGAACTCTCTTCTAAACCCTGTTCTTCAAGTTTTTATGGAACCTTCATTGCATAGGCACTATTGATTAAATCATTTCTCATTGAGGATTTACTCAACCTCCAGCCCCTCTTGTACTTCCTGGAGGCCAAGGTAACCCTCTGACCTTCTAATTGGTTCTCCTGGAAACAGCTCTTACATACTTTCCAAAAGTCATCCTATTACCATAAACTCAGGTGAGATTGAACAAAAGCCTTGTTATGAGTATCAAGACACCTTTGATGCTCTTATCGCTTAGGAAATACCAAGGGTTCTAGGAGCTCTATGTCAGAAACTGGGACAAAGACCAAATATATATTTCTTATTATAAATCACAGTATCGCACATAGCCTTTTGCACAGATGAGCTGTCCACTTTGGACACTCATATAGCCATGTATAAAATAACTTTAACCATCTTTTAAAAAAATATCCTTTATCCTTTGTTAGTTTCTAAGAGCTGAAGGTCAATGGCATATTAAAAAAATACTTCATATAAGTCTACAGATAACTTTTCAACACTTCATCTTTATATGTCTCAGTTCTTCATCAGGCCATAATAGTATTTCCTACCTGATAAAATTGTTAAGGGATTATATGAGAGAATGGTATTTAAAATGAGCTTAGAATAGTGCTTTGCATATATTAGTGTTATTTGATTTAATCCTCACTGAGTCACTGGGGACTCATCTTGAGAGTTTAGTGAAATCATTTAAATACAGCCCTTAAAACAGTGCCTAGCACTCGGTAAGTATTCAGATATTATAGAGATGGTGGTGATTATGTGACGATGATGATTACTACTAAATCTAGAAAGGCAGTGTTGAATGTTTGGACAAGTAAGCATGACTCAGAGCTGGAAACCAACCCACTTTAGCTCATCAAACCATAAGCCTTTGGGTAGAGTTGTGCCTCGCCTAAGAAAAAGCAACTAATTTTATTTTTCAATCCATATAGTGCCTCTTGTACTTTTGTCTACCCAAAGAAAACCTTTTCCATTAAATTTATAAGAAATTGGCATCTAAGTTAGCGGTAACCTTAGAAGCACAGTATTTGTAGCCCATGTAAACATGTTTGAAGAATAACTTAGGGAAATATTCCTTTTTTCTTTCTTTTTTCCCCCCTCTTTAAATCTTCCCCTGCCACATTTCACAAAAGTATCTAGGCATCTTTTATGCGTTTCTGTCTCAGGGACTATAGATTTTCCTACAGAATTTTCCTATAAGAAATTTTCCCCACTGGATTTTGGTTTCTAAAGGCTGAGCATCCTAAGTGTCTGTGTTGAAGACTGGGGTTTTAGACCCTGTCAAAATGGGACATGAACCTAATAATCTAGAAGGATGGTTTAATATTTAATAATCTGAGCTCCCAGATTTATTATTCATCTTATAGCCACTCTGGAGGAAATGTGAATGGATTTTTACTAATCTTCATTCAAGAATGAGATTTAAAAAGTTCTGGAAACAGTATGAGCTCCACTGAGAATAATGCAGAGCAAACACACACTAAACTAGAAGTAATCTGAAAAAGTAAATTGTGCTCATTTTGAAGTGAAAATTCTAAACCTAGTGATGGGCAGTAGAACAACAAATGAAACATCATCTGGTCACTGTAGACTCCCTGATGAAGCATAAACCTTAGCTTTGTTGCAAGGATGAGAGCAAAAATATCCTCCCATAATGGGAGCAGCAGACCAGTGGTGGTTAATCACCTCTTCCAAGTGTAAAATCACTGGTGATAAAATCACCTCATCATCCTTATGGAGGTGAGGATCATTTACACAAACTTAAAGTTACCCTTGACAAACAGGCTCTTTGTTGATTTCATTAAGTGCCAGACTTTGCTCACCCAGCTTGCCTCTGGATACACACATTTCATTTCCACGAGTATTCTGGGAGTATAGTTCATGTCATTTGCCAACGTCTGGGCCAACATCCACATAATAAAATGCAAGCACCATGGAATGTGGACTGACAAACAATCCATCCAGTCTTTAATGAGTAACATTAGCATGCTCTTAAAAACACTAATAACAAGTTTAATTACTGTTCATTTTAGTATGGATGGCAGCTATCCAAAATCCAACTTCTTTATTCATTTTAATAAAAGCATAAAACAATACATTTTTTAAAAAATTGCAATTGCAAGTTATTTCCAGAACTTAGACTTATTTTAACATGACATTAACTCAGAAAATAAACGTTTACTTTTTTTCCCCCCAGATTATAGATTTTTAGAGAACCTTCCTCTTCTACTCTTTCAATCTGATATTGTTTTCAAGTTAATTTTCATTGTTTTATTTTAGAAGTGTTTAAGTGTTCTGGACCCAATTCCAGCATGTGTGTGTTGGATTGGGGTGAGGAATTCCCAAATAGCCAAATAGTTCTCAGATACCAGTTAAATTTGACTCAACTCAAATGCTATCTACCTGGAAATAGTATCAGATCCCCTAGGTTAAGAGTTCAATTCTACAAGACTGCCCTCCAGCCCCTAATTAAGATGCCAGTAGCAAGCCCATGTTGAATCCTTATTGTCACCTGTGCTTCTGGCCGACCAGCTATATATATATATTGTAGATTTCTAGGACCCCCTTCTTGGATTCAATTAAATTTGTTAGAGTGGCTCAGAGAAATCAGAGAAACATTTTACTTACTAGATCATGAGTTTGTTATAAAAAGATATAATTCAAGAATAGCCAGATGGAAGAGTTGCAGCAGGCACAGCATGGATAAAGGGCAAGGATCTTTCATGCCCTCTCCAAGTATGCCACTGTCCCCAAATTTCCATGTGTTCACTAATCCGGAAGTTCTCCAAACCCTGCCCTTTGGATTTTAATGGAGGCTTCATTACATACCCATGACTGATTAAATCATTGGCCACTGATGATTGATTCAACCTCAAGCCCCTTTCTCCTCCCTAGAGGCTGGGGATGGGATTGAATATTCCAACCCTTTAATCACTTGGTTGGTTCCACTGCAACTAGGCCTCATCCTTAGGTGCTTTCCCAAAGGTACTTCATTAATATTACAAAAGACACATTTATCACTCTTAACACTTAGGAGATTCCAAGGGTCTAGGAAGCTATGACCCAACCAGAAAACCAAATATATATGATAAATATATTTTGGTTATCTAAATTATCAAATATATATTCTTCTTAAAAATCACAGTATTGCAGTGATGTTATGCCTTTTAGAGTTTGTTCCCAAAAGATAAAATATAATTTAAAAAGCATTTTTAACTTTGTAAAAGTTATTGAAATATATAAAAAGTGCCTGATCTATAAAGTCATTGTGGTAAGTTTTAAGCTTTTGCAATAATATTTCAACTGCCTTTCTGTACATTTTACCTTTCCAGCATTTAGAGTAAATTCTCTGCTCCCTGGTTCTGCAGATCACATACACTGTATTATTTGGGACTTGGATTTGAAACTTGAATTGTTTTTCTGGTGCAGATTCTGGCAGAAGTGGCTCAGTTGGTTCTGGAACTAGCAGCTATGGTGAGGTTTCCTGATTTGAGGAGCTGCTTCCTCACCGTTGCAGAGTCCGTCCCTGAGGTGGCAGCCAGGAATGGCCAGAACCTCTTTCTAGAATCTATCACTTCGTCTCTCTGTGATTATAAGCTTTTTCTTCTTCAGGTATAAAGGAAAGATTCTATTCTCTACAGGTGAACCTTGAATAAAATTATGTTCATGTCTACTTCATACATTGCAATCATTTTGGTGATTAAATGGAATCATCAATTACAGGAATTAAATGGAATACTTCCATATAGATTGCATAGCCAAATATTTGGCACAAAGTAGGTAATGGTAATAAATGTTATCTTTTCTTCCCTCCTGACTGTGATTCTTAGGGAAATTCGGTGCGAACCTGCTTGATAGAGAAATTAAATCACCTCAATATACTTTTTAGTTGTGTGGTGGCTGTGTATAGCTCAATACAGAAAGCTGTAGAGACCATGTTTTATAATGGTTGGGGCAAAGAATAGTAAACAATATTTAGAGTCAAATGATCTAGGTTCAGCTCTCAGAACTACTTATCATTTGGCCTTGTGCACAGTTTTCTAGGATTTCTTTTTTTTCATCAATAATGGGAGGTAGACTGGGTCATCTCTAATGGTCCCCAAGTCTTTACAATTCTGAGACTCATATTCCAGCTTCTTTTGCTTCTAATTTTTCACTAATGATTTGAAACACCAGGAAAATTTTCTTCTTTAGAAGACTAATTGTTTTAGGGGTGTGATATCAAATGATGAAAATATTTTCTTTTTAAAGTCTTGCCTATTGCTTGTAGTCATAAAAGACGAATGAAGCTATGCAAGGAAGAAAACAAAGTGGAGGTGAGTGAGGTTGGTACATTGAGTGTGTTTTGAAGGGTAATAGAACAAAGTCCAGTTGGCTTAGTTTGTCAGATTAATGGGATTTTTCATGGTGGCATCTGGTTATTATTCTAAAATATGAACCTTGAGGCCTATTTAGTTTTGTTTTGGGATCTTTGTTTAGTTTTGTTTTTTACAATTAGTAACCTTGATTATAATGCTACAAGTTAGAAAATTTAGAAAAGATACTCTGGGGGACTGAAAATATAGAAGATAATAGAATCCTTTAAATACGTAGGAGATGGATACAATCTTAGAAGAGAAAAGAAGATTTCACTAAAATGCAGTGGAAAAGGATAGTCAAGTGAACTTATTATAAATGCACCTAACTAAAAGGGAAGAAAAATCATTGGAGGAAAGGAAATTATCTCCTGGTCTTACAACTATTTAAGGTCTTGGTGGATGTTAGGAAAGATGTAGAATATTATGTATGATATTCATTCTCTCTCCAAGATGCTTTAAAAATACATAAGAAAATCAAGACTGTCTTTAGATATTAAAATTGAGTTTAGGGATCCCTGGGTGGCGCAGCGGTTTGGCGCCTGCCTTTGGCCCAGGGCGTGATCCTGGAGACCTGGGATCGAATTCCACGTCGGGCTCCCGGTGCATGGAGCCTGCTTTTCCCTCTGCCTGTGTCTCTGCGCCTCTCTCTCTCTCTCTCTCTCTCTCTCTCTGTGTGACTATCATAAATAAATAAAAATTTAAAAAAATAAAATAAATAAAATTGAGTTTAAAAAAATGACATGAATTCAGATGTAGATTGACATTATTGACTAGATATTTTTCTTTCAAAACAAATTATAGCAGTATTGGTGTTTGAATCTGGCCCATTGGTTGTAAGAAAAAAGAATTCAGTTGGATTATTTCAGGGAACAAATAATTTTGTTATATGGTTTTGATAATACGGACTTTGATTTGAACTGGACAATTAGGCATAGAGGTCAATATTTTCCTGCCTCTCTCTTTCTCTGTGTTGCCCCACTCTATTCCCCATTCCAACCTATGGAACTTGTCTGCTCACTCTGACTTTCTGCATCTTCATTGTCCAGCTTGTCTGCATGCATATTTTACTTCCTCTAGATTATCTTTCCTTTCTAGAGCATCTTCCCCCCACCCAATTTATGTTTTTATCTCATTTGTTAAAGTGAGAACTCTTGCCTTTTCTTGGGGAAAGGAAAGCACTTTAGTCTTCTTTCCTCAGATCGGCTCCTTAACTTGGCAATATGTGACTAATATGATTTAGGAAATGGCGACCGGGGCTGTGGAGCATTTACCATTCAGTCATAGTCTCATTTTTGTGTTTTATCTACTTCTCTGTAGTTTCAGTTCTGAGGCAAAGAAAGAAATCTTGATTTTCAATTTCAAGTTATATTTGGTTTCACTAGACTGAAAGCACTAAATTTTTCCTTTCCATGTCTGTGTATACTCATCTGGTTCAAGATCCATGGGGCAGTGGTTCTCATCTGGGAGTGTTTTTGATGGGGGATGTTTGATGATGTCTTAAACATTTTGGATTATCAGGACTAGAGAAGGAGATCTACTGACTGGCTTCTAGTTGGTAAAGTCCAGGGATGCCACTAAGCATCATATGATGTATAAGATGAAACCCACATTAAACAAAACAAAAACTGGTCCAAAATGTCAGTAGTGCAGAGGTTAAAAAATCCTATCATAGGGGAAGTGAAAAAGTTTGAGGTTAATTACTGCCTTTATGTTTAAACTCTCTTTGATTACCTTTTCAATCTAATCTCTCAGTTACATTCTTCCAGATTACCATGATGAGATATGATTGACAAAGATTTTTTCATTTGTTTTTTATTATTTAAAAAAATTTAAATTTCAGTATAGTTAACATTTAGTATTATATTAGTTTCAAGTGTACAATATAGTTATTCAACAGTTCTATACATTACTCAGTGCTCAGCATGATAAGTGTACTCTTAATCCCCTTCATCTATTTCACCCATCCTTCCACCCACCTCCCTTCTGGTAACCATAAGTTTGTTCTCTGTAGTTAAGGATCTGTTTTTTCGTTTGTCCCTTTTTTCTTGGTTCATTTGTTTTCTTTCTTAATTTCCACATTGAATGAAATTACATGATATTTGTCCTTCTATAACTAACTTATTTCACATAGCATTATTCTCTCTAGTTCCACCCATGGCTCAGTAATATTAAATTTTATATGTATACCACATCTTTATCCATTCCTCTGCTGAAGGACAGTTGGGCTGCTTCCATAATTAGGCTATTGTAAATAATGCTGCAGTACACATAGAGGTGCATACACCCTTTCGAATTACTGTTTTCATATTATTTGGGTAAATACCCCATAATGGAATTACTGAATCATATGGTAATGCTATTTTTAATTTTTTGAGGAACCTCCATGATGTTTTCCACTGTGGTTATATCAGTTTGCATTCCCACCATCAATGCACAAGGGTTCCTTTTTCTCCATATACTTGCCAACACTTGTTTCTTGTTTTCTTGATTTTAGGCATGCTGACAGATGTGAAGTGATATCTCACTGTGGTTTTGATTTGCATTTCTCTGATGATGAGTGATGTTGAGCACCTTTTCATGTGTTTGTTGGTCATCTGTATGTTTGCTTTGGGGAAATGTGTCATCTGTCCATTTCTTAGATTGTTTGTCATCTGTCCATTTCTTAGATTGTTTGGGTTTTTGGTTTTGAGTTGTATAAATTCTTTGTATATTTTGGATAATGACTCTTTATTGAATGTCTTTTGCAAATATCTAATACTATTCAGTAAGTTGTCTTTTGGTTTTGTTGTTTGCTTTACTGTACTGACACTTTTTTTTTAATTTTAATGTAGTCCCAGTAGTTTGTTTTTGCTTTTGTTTCCCCTGCCTCAGGAGACATTAAAAAAAAAAATGTTGCTGTGTCCAATGTCAGAGAAAGTACTGCCTGTATTCTCTTGTAGGGTTTTTATGGTTTCAGGTCTCACATTTAAATCCTTAATCCATTTTGACTTTATTTTTGTGTATGGTGTAAGACAATGGTCCAGGTTTATTCTTTTGCATGTATTGTCTAGTTTCCCCAACACCATTTGTTGAAGAGACTTTTTCTCATTGCATATTCTTGCATTCTTTGTCAAAGATTAACTGACCATATAATCCTGGGCTTATTTCTGGGTTCTCTCTTCTCTTCCATTGATCTCTGTGTCCATTTTTGTGCCAGTACCATACTGTTTATTGTCGCTTTGTAGTATATCTCAAAATATGTGATCATGATACCTCCAGTATTGCTTTTCTTTTTCAGTATTGCTCTGGCTATTCAGACTTTTAAATGGTTCCATACAAATTGTAGGATTATTTGTTGTAGTTCTTTGAAAAAATACTTTGATATTTTAAATCTGTAGATTGCTTTGAGTAGAATGGCCACTTTAACAATATTTGTTCTTCCAGTGCCTGAACATGAATATCTTCCCATTTGTTTGTATTGTCTTCAATTCCTTTCTTTGGTGTATTGTAGTTTTCAGAGTATAGGTCTTTGGCTTCCTTGGTTAAGTTTATTCCTAGGTATTTTATTATTTTTGGTGCAATTGTAAATGAGTTTTCCTAATTTCTTTTTCTGTTACTTCATTATTAGTGTATAGAAATGTACCAGATTCTTTATATCGATTTTGTATCTTGTGACTTTATTGAACTAACTTATCAATTCTAGAATTTTTTTGGAGAAGTCTTTAGGGTTTCTATATATTGTATCATGTCATCTGCAAATGTTGAAATTTTTACTTCTTTCTTACCAATTTGGATGCCTTTTATTTTTCTTGTCTGCTCTGTCTAGGACCTCTAGTCTTATGTCGAATAAAAGCAGAGAAAGTGGATACCCGTGTCTTGTTCCTGACCTTAGGGGAAAAGCTGTTTTTCCCCATTGAGTTTAAATATTAGCTGTGGGTTTTTCATATATAGCCCTTATTATGTGGAAGTGTATTCCTTCTAAACCCACTTTGTTGAGGGTTTTATCAGGAGTATATGTTGAACTTTGCAAATGTTTTTTCTGCATCTATTGAAATGATTATATGGTTTTTATCTCTTCTCTTGTTCATGTAATTTATCACATTGGCTGATTTCTGAATATTGAAACATCTTTGCATTCCAGGAATAAATCCCACTTGATCATGGTGAGTGATTTTTTAAAAATGTATTGTTGGCCTTGGTTTGCTGGTATTTTGTTGAGGATTTTTGCATTTATGTTTTTTAGAGATACTGGCCAGTAGTTCTCTTTTCTTGTAGTGTTTTTATTTGCTTTTGGTATCATGGTAATACTGGCCTCATAGAATGGGTGTAGTAGCTTTCGTTCCTCTTTTTTTTAGAATGGTTTGAGAAAAATAAAAGAAAAATAAATATTAACTGGCCATTAAATGCTTGGTATAATTCACTTGCGAAGCCATGTGTTCCTGGACTTTTGTTTGTTGGGAGTTTCTTGAATACTGATTCAGTTTCACTGCTGGTAATGGGTATGTTCACATTTTCTGTTTCTTCCTGATTCCATTTTGGGAGGTTATATGTTTCTGGGAACTTATTCATTTATTCTAGGTTGTCCAATTTGTTGCCATGAAATTTTTCATAATATTCTGTTGTATAATCCTTTGTATTTCTATGGTGTTGGTTGTTACTTCTCTTTCATTTCTCTCTTTCTCTCTCTCTCTCTCTGAGTTCTTTTTCTTTCTCTACGAGTCTAGCTAAGTTTTATTAATTTTGTTGATTTTTCAAAGAACCAGCTCCTGGTTTCATTGTTCTGTTTTTGTTTTAGTTTCTATTTTGTTTATTTCTGCCCTAAAGTTTATTATTTTCTTCCTTCTACTGGCTTTGGATTTTGTTTGTTCTTTTTTTTCTAGATTCCTTATATGTAAGTTTAGGCTATTCATTTGAAATTTTTCTTGCTTCTTGAAGTAGGCCTTTATTACTATAAACTTCCCTCTTAGAACAGTTTTTGCTGCGTCTCAAAGATTTTGGATCATTGTGTTTTCATTTTTTCCATGTATTTTTTAATTTCCTATTTAATTTCTTGGTTGGCCCATTCATTTTTCAATAGCATGTTGTATAGCCTCCATGTGTGGCTCTTTCCAGATTTTTTCATGTGGTTAATTTTTAGTTTCATAGTGTTGTGGTTAGAAAAGATACATTGTATGACTTTGATCTTTTTGAGTTTGTTGAGACTTGTTTTGTGTTCTAATATATGATTTATTCTGGAGAATGTTCTGTGTGCACTTGAAAGGAATAATTATTCTACTGTTTTAGGACAGAATATTCTGAATATATCTGTTAAATCCATCTGGTCCAATATGTCATTCAAAAGCATTTTTTGTTGTTGTTGTTGTTGTTGATTTTCTCTTTGGATGATTTGTTCATTGATGTAAGTTGGGTGTTAAAGCCTCCTAATATTGTATCACTATCAATTAGCTCCTTTATGTTTGTTATTATTTGCTTTATGTATTTAGATACATAAACAATTACAATTGTCATATCTCCTTGTTGGATTATTTCATTTGATTATATACTGTCTTTCTTTGTCTCTTGTTATATCTTTTTTTTTTTAAGATTTATTTATTTATTCAGAGAGAGAGAGAGAAAGGCAGAGACACAGGCAGAGAGAGAAGCAGGCTCCATGCGAAGTCCGACGTGGGACTCGATCCCGGGTCTCCAGGATCACACCCCCGGCTGCAGGAGGCGCCAAACCGCTGCGCCACCGGGGCTGCCCTGTCTTTGTTTTTTTAAAGAGATTTTATTTATTTATTTATTTAAAAGAGACAGAGATAGTGACAGAGATGGTGAGAGAGCACACATAGGAAGGAGAGATAGTGAGAGAGAGCACAAGGGGGAAGGAGAGAGCCTTGATGCAGAGTTCTATCCCAGGACCCTGTGATCATGACCTGAGCTGAAAGTAGACACTTAACCAACTGAGCCACCCAGGTGCCCTAGTCTTTGTTTTATAGTCTGCTTTATCTAGGGGTGCCTGAGTGGCTCAGTCAATTAAATGTTTGACTCTTGATTTCAGGTCAAGTCATGATCTCAGGGTCATGCAATCAAGGCCTGCATCAGGCTCTGAGTATAGCAGGGAGTCTGCTTGAGATTCTCCCCTTCTCCATCTGTCCTTCTCCCCATGTGCACTCTCTTTCTCTCAAATAAATAAATCAGTCTTTAAAGTCTGTTTTGAGATGTCCATTGAGAGAAGAATGGATAAGGAAGATATGGTATATATATGCAAACACAGTATGGAATATTACTAGGCCATCAAAAAGAAATCTTGCCATTTTCAATGACATGGATAGAACTAGAGGGTATTATGCTAAGCAAAATAAGTCAATCAGAGAAAGATTCATATATAGAATTTAAGAAACGAAACAGAGGATCATAGGGGAAGGGAGGGAAAAATAAAATAAGACCAAATCAGATAGGGAGACAAACCATGAGACTCTTAACTCTAGAAATAAAACTGAAGGTTGCTGGAGATGGGTAACTGGGTGATGGGCATTAAGGAGGGCACATGATGTAATGAACACTGGGTGTTATATGCAACTGATGAATCGCTGACCTCTACCTCTGAAACCAATAATATACTGTGTGTTAATTAATTGAATTTAAATAAGATAAAGTTAAGCAAGCAAACCAAACCAAAACAAAAAGTCTGTTTTGTCCAATGTAAGTATTGCTACCCTGGCTTTCTTTTCACTTGGATTTGCATGATGAATGCTTTTCCCTCCTTTACTTTCAATCTACATGTGTCTTTAGGTCTGAAATGAGTCTCTTATAGGAAGCATATGTAGAGAGAGTCTTGCTTTTTTATCCATTCCTTTACCCTGTCTTTTGATTGAAGTATTTTGTTCATTTACATTCAAATTATTATTAATAGGTATGTATTTATTACCATTTTGTTTTATGGTTGTTTTTGTAGTTATTCTCTGTTCCTTTCTTTTCTTGCACTCTCATAGTTTTCTGGCTTTCTTAAGTGATGTACTTAGATTTCTTTCTCTTTATTTTTTGTATATTTATTACTAGTTTTTGATTTGTGGTTATTAGTTTTGTATATATGATATCATCTGCATATAGCAGTCTATATTAAGTTGATATTTAAGTTTGAACCCATTCTTTACTTCTCCACCCTCTCTACATTTTAGATATATGTTTTCATACTTGACATCCTCTTATTTGGTTAATCCCTTGACTTATTTGTGTAGATATACATAATTATACTGATTTTGTGCCTTATATCTTTCTTACTCCTATTTATGGTATTTCTTTTTCTATTCAGAGTCCCATTTAACATTTCCTGTAGGGCTGGCTTAGTGGTGATAAATTCTTTTAACTAGTGCTTGTCTGGGAAACTCTTTATTTCATCTTCTATTCTGGATGCTAGCCCTACTGGATAAAGTATTCTTGGCCACAGATTTTTTTTGTTTGAGCACTGAATATATCATGCTACTCTCTTCTGGCCTGCAGAAGTTCTGCTAAAAATGTAATTAATAACCTTATGGGATTTCTTTTGTATTTAGCTATTTTTTTTTCTCTTGCTACTTCTAAAGTTCTCTCATTACCTCATCTCTTTGTCATTTTAATTAGTATGTGTCTTGGTTCAGATCTCCTTGGGTTGATTCTGTTGGAATCTCTGTGTACCTGCCGGATCAGGACTTTTCTTTCTCTTCCCCACATTCAGGAAGTTTTCAGCTATTATTTTTTTCACATAATTTTTTTTGTCCCCCTTTCTCTCTCTCTTCTCTTTATGGGATCCTTATAATGCAAACGTTATTACTCTCAATGGAGTCACTGAGTGCCCTAAGTCTATGATCATTTTTTATTATGTTTTCTCTCTCCTGTGAACTTGATTGCTTTCCATTACTCTCATGTCCTTCTGCTTCCTCTAGTCTACTACCATCTAGTCTATTTTTAATTTCAGTTAGTGAGTTCTTCATCTCTGCTTGGTTCTTTTAAATGTTTTCTATCTTTTTTTTAAGGGTCTCACTGAGGTCCTCCATTCTTTTTGCAAGTCCAAGTGTATCATTATGATCATTACTTTATTTTTTAAAATAAATTTATTTTTTATTGGTGTTCAATTTGCCAACATACAGAATAACACCCAGTGCTCATCCCATCAAGTGCCACCCCAGTACCCATCACCCATTCACCCCCACCTGCCCGCCCTCCTCCCATTCCACCACCCCTAGTTCGTTTCCCAGAGTTAGAAGTCTTTATGTTCTGTCTCCCTTTCTGATATTTCCCACACATTTCTTCTCCCTTCCCTTATATTCCCTTTCACTATTATTTATATTCCCCAAATGAATGAGAACATAAAATGTTTGTCCTTCTCCGACTGACTTCCTTCACTCAGCATAATGCCCTCCAGTTCCATCCACATTGAAGCAAATGGTGGGTATTTGTCATTTCTAATGCCTGAGTAATATTCCATTGTATACAGAAACCACATCTTCTTTATCCATTCATCTTTCGATGGACACCGAGGCTCCTTCCACAGTTTGGCTATTGTGGACATTACTGCTAGAAACATCGGGGTGCAGGTGTCCCGGCATTTCATTGCATCTGAATCTTTGGGGTAAATCCCCAACAGTGCAATTGCTGGGTCGTAGGGCGGTCTATTTTTAACTCTTTGAGGAACCTCCACACAGTTTTCCGGAGTGGCTGCACCAGTTCACATTCCCACCAACAGTGTAAGAGGGTTCCCTTTTCTCCGCATCCTCTCCAACATTTGTTGTTTCCTGCCTTGTTAATTTGCCCCATTCTCACTGGGGTGAGGTGGTATCTCATTGTGGTTTTGATTTGTATTTCCCTGATGGCAAGTGATGCAGAGCATTTTCTCATGTGCATGTTGGCCATGTCTATGTCTTCCTCTGTGAGATTTCTGTTCATGTCTTTTGCCCATTTCATGATTGGATTGTTTGTTTCTTTGGTGTTGAGTTTAAGAAGTTCTTTAAAGATCTTGGAAACTAGCCCTTTATCTGATACATCATTTGCAAATATCTTCTCCCATTCGGTAGGTTGTCTTTGAGTTTTGTTGACTGTATCCTTTGCTGTACAAAAGCTTCTTATCTTGATGAAATCCCAATAGTTCATTTTCCTTTTGTTTCTTCTGCCTTCATGGATGTATCTTGCAAGAAGTTACTGTGGCCGAGTTCAAAAAGGGTGTTGCCTGTGTTCTCCTCTAGGATTTTGATGGAATCTTGTCTCACATTTAGATCTTTCATCCATTTTGAGTTTATCTTTGTGTATGGTGAAAGAGAGTGGTCTAGTTTCATTCTTCTGCATGTGGATGTCCAGTTTTCCCAGCACCATTTATTGAAGAGACTGTCTTTCTTCCAAAGGATAGTCTTTCCTCCTTTATCGAATATTAGTTGACCATAAAGTTCAGGGTCCACTTCTGAGTTCTCTACTCTGTTCCATTGATCTATGTGTCTGTTTTTGTGCCAGTACCACACTGTCTTGATGACCACAGCTTTGTAGTACAACCTGAAAACTGGCATTGTGATGTCCCCAGATATGGTTTTCTTTTTTAAAATTCCCCTGGCTATTCGGGGTCTTCTCTGATTCCACACAAATCTTAAAATAATTTGTTCTAACTCTGAAGAAAGTCCATGTATTTTGATAAGGATTGCATTAAACGTGTAAATTGCCCTGGGTAACATTGACATTTTCACAATATTAATTCTGCCAATCCATGAGCATGGAATATTTTTCCATCTCTTTGTGTCTTCCTCAATTTCTTTCAGAAGTGTTCTATAGTTTTTAGAACTATAAAACTATAGTTTTACCTTATAAACTTACCTCTTTGGTTAAGTTTATTCCTAGGTATCTTATGCTTTTGGGTGCAATTGTAAATGGGACTGACTCCTTAATTTCTCTTTCTTCAGTCTCATTGTTAGTGTATAGAAATGCCACTGATTTCTGGGCATTGATTTTGTATCCTGCCACGCTACCAAATTGCTGTATGAGTTCTAGCAATCTTGGGGTGGAGGCTTTTGGGTTTTCTATGTAGAGTATCATGTCATTGGCGAAGAAGGAGAGTTTGACTTCTTCTTTGCCAATTTGAATGCCTTTAATGTCTTTTTGGTGTCTGATTGCTGAGGCCAGGACTTCCAGTACTATGTTGAATAGCAGTGGTGAGAGTGGACATCCCTGTCTTGTTCCTGATCTTAGGGGAAAGGCTCCCAGTGCTTCCCCATTGAGAATATTTGCTGTGGGCTTTTCATAGATGGCTTTTAAGATGTTGAGGAATGTTCCCTCTATCCCTACACTCTGAAGAGTTTTGATCAGAAATGGATGCTGTATTTTGTCAAATGCTTTCTCTGCATCTAATGAGAGGATCATATGGTTCTTGGTTTTTCTCTTGCTGATATGATGAGTCACATTGATTGTTTTACGAGTGTTGAACCAGCCTTGTGTCCCGGGAATAAATCCTACTTGGTCATGGTGAATAATTTTCTTAAGGTACCTTTGGATCCTATTGGCTAGTATCTTGTTGAGAATTTTTGCATCCATGTTCATCAGGGATATTGGTCTGTAATTCTCCTTTTTGGTGGGGTCTTTGTCTGGTTTTGGAATTAAGGTGATGCTGGCCTCATAGAACGAATTTGGAAGTACTCCATCTCTTTCTATCTTTCCAAACAGCTTTAGGAGAATAGGTATAGTTTCTTCTTTAAACGTTTGATAGAATTCCCCTGGGAAGCCATCTGGCCCTGGACTCTTGTGTCTTGGGAGGTTTTTGATGAGTGCTTCAATTTCCTCCCTGTTAAGGTTTTCTATTTCTTCCTGTTCCAGTTTTGGTAGTTTGTGGCTTTCCAGGAATGCGTCCATTTCTTCTAGATTGCCTAATTTATTGGCGTATAGCTGTTCATAATATGTTTTTAAAATTGTTCGTATTTCCTTGGTGTTGGTAGTGATCTCTCCTTACTCATTCATGATTTTATTAATTTGAGTCTTCTCTCTCTTCTTTTTAATAAGGCTGGCTAATGGTTTATGTATCTTATTAATTCTTTCAAAGAACCAACTCCTGGTTTTGTTGATCTGTTCCACAGTTCTTCTGGTCTTGATTTCCTTGAGTTCTGCTCGAATCTTAATTAACTCTCTTCTTCTGCTGGGTGTAGGATTGTTTGCTGTTTTTTTCTCTAGCTCTTTTATGTGTAAGGTTAGCTTTTGTATTTGAGTTCTTTCCAGTTTTTGAATGGATGCTTGTATTGCTATGTATTTCCTCCTTAGGACTGCTTTTACTGCATCCCAAAGATTTTGAACGCTTGTATCTTCATTGTCATTAGTTTCCATGAATCTTTTTAATTCTTCTTTAATTTCCTGGTTGACCCTTTCATCTTTTAGCAGGATAGTCCTTAACCTCCACGTGTTTGAAGTCCTTCCAAACTTCTTGTTGTGATTTAGTTCTAATTTCAAGGCATTATGGTCTGAGAATATGCAGGGGACGATCCCAATCTTTTGGTATCGGTTCGGACCCGATTTGTGACCCAGTATGTGGTCTATTCTGGAGAAAGTTCCATGTGCACTTGAGAAGAATGTGTATTCAGTTGAGTTTGGATGTAAAGTTCTGTAGATATCTGTGAAATCCATCTGGTCCAGTGTATCATTTAAAGCTCTCATTTCTTTGGAGATATTGTGTTTAGAAGACCTATCGAGTATAGAAAGCACTAGATTGAAGTCACCAAGTATAAGTGTATTATTATCTAAGTATTTCTTCACTTTGGTTATTAATTAATTGATATATTTGGCAGCTCCCACATTTGGGGCATATATATTGAGGATTGTTAAGTCCTCTTGTTGTATAGATCCTTTAAGTATGATATAGTGTCCCTCTTCATCTCTCAGTACAGTCTTTGGGGTAAATTTTAGTTTATCTGATATGATGATGGCTACCCCTGCTTTCTTTTGAGGACCATTTGAATGGTAAATGGTTCTCCAACATTTTATTTTCAGGTTGTAGGTGTCCTTCTGTCTAAAATGAGTCTCTTGTAGACAGCAAATAGATGGGTCCTGCTTTTTTATCCAGTCTGAAACCCCACGCCTTTTGATGAGGTCATTAAGTCCGTTCACGTTCAGAGTTACTATTGAAAGATATGAGTTTAGTGTCATCATGATATCTATTCAGTCCTTGTTTTTGTGGATTGTTCCACTGGACTTCTTCTTAAAGGGGAATTTTAAGAGTCCCCCTTAAAATTTCTTGCAGAGCTGGTCACATATCTTGCAGAATATGGTCACATATTCTTTCAGTGCCTGCCTGTCTTGGAAGCTCTTTATCTCTCCTTCCATTTTGAATGAGAGCCTTGCTGGATAAAGTATTCTTGGTTGCATGTTCTTCTCATTTAGGACCCTGAATATATCCTGCCAGCCTTTTCTGGCCTGCCAGGTCTCTGTGGAGAGGTCTGCTGTTACCCTAATACTCCTCCCCATAAAAGTCAGGGATTTCTTGTCTCTTGCTGCTTTAAGGATCTTCTCTTTATCTTTGGAATTTGCAAGCTTCACTATTAAATGTCAAGGTGTTGAACGGTTTTTATTGATTTTAGGGGGGGGGTCTCTCTATTTCCTGGATCTGAATGCCTGTTTCCTTTCCCAGATTAGGAAAGTTTTCAGCTATGATTTGTTCAAATATGTATTCTGGCCTTCTGGCCCTTTCGGCGCCCTCGGGAACCCCAATTAAAGGTAGGTTTTTCTTCCTCAGGCTGTCGTTTATTTCCCTTAATCTATCTTCATGGACTTTTAATTGTCCTTTTTTCCTCAGTTTTCCTCTTTGCCATCAACTTGTCTTCTATGTCACTCACTCGTTCTTCCACCTCATTAACCCTTGTCGTTAGGACTTCTAGTTTGGATTGCACCTCATTCAATTGATTTTTAATTTCTGCCTGATTGGATCTAAATTCTGCAGTCATGAAGTCTCTTTAGTCCTTTATGCTTTTTTCTAGAGCCACCAGTAGCTTTATAATGGTGCTTCTGAATTGGCTTTCTGACATTGAATTGTAATCCAGATTTTGTAACTCTGTGGGAGAGAGGACTGTTTCTCTCTTTTGAGGTGAGGTTTTCCTTCTAGTCATTTTGCTCAGTGTAGAGTGGCCAAAAACAAGTTGTATTGGGAAAAGGAGAAAAAGGAGAGAAAGAAGGAAAGAAAAGAGAAAAAGAAAAAAGAAAAGAAAAAAAGAAGAAAAAGAGAAAGAGAAAGAAAGAAAAAAAAGGGTGGGGGAAGCAAACAAATCAAAATGCAAAAGCAAAAAAAAAAAAAAACCCACGGTGGGAGTATCTTCTGATTTTGTATACTTCAAGTCCCTTGGCTTCCCCTGGAACTTGTCCGTCCAGCTGGTCTTCTGGGGGAGGGGCCTGTTGTGCTGATTTTCAGGTGTTAGCACTTGGGGGAGCTGCTCTGCCCCCCGCCTGGTGCAGGGCTCAGTGGGGGTTGCTTACCCCGTGAGGCCGCAGGAGGAACAACTGCAGTGGCGGGGCCAGCTCTGGAGCCCTGGAGTCAGCTCCCGCAGTAGCTCCAGAGCTCTCCTTCTGCAGGGCCTGGATGCTCCGGGGCGGGACCGCTGATCTGCTCAGCTCGGGGCAGGAGAGTCCTTGCTGTCCTGGGCCCTCCCGGCCTCTGCCTGTCCCGGGCGGATCCTGGGCTGTGTCCCCGCGCCCTGTGCTCCGGGGCCTGCGCTGTTGGATTCCCGCTCCCGCCCTGCAGCCCCCTCCAGAGCCGCCGCCCGAGCCCCCCCCCCCCCCTCAGCTGCTCCTGGAACCGCGCAGCCCCCTCCGCAAGAGGCCTCTTCCTCCGCCCAAGACCCCCGAGCTGCTCCCGCCCCGCAGCCCCCTCCGCGGAGCCGCCCCCGAGCCCCCCCGAGCTGCTCCGGGTCCCGCGGTGCCCGCTGCAGCCCTTAGGGAGCTCCGTGCACTCCCCCGGGGCGCAGGTGTCTGTTAGTGTCCCCGGGAGCCCGAGGGCATCCCCGCCCTCCTGGGTCCTGCTCCAACTCCCTGCGAGCCCCTTTCCGCCCGGGAAGGTCGGTGTAGCTCCTGCGTCTCCGGGACGGGGCTCTCCTGTCCTGGGGACACTCGCCCCGGCCTCAGCCCGGCTCCTCGCGGGGCCCCTCCCCCTTGGAGGCCTTTTGTTTCTTTATTTCTTTTTCCCCGTGTTCCTACCTTGATAGAAGCGCGAACTCTTCTCACTGTAGCATTCCAGCTGGTCTCTCTTTAAATCTCAGGCCGAATTTGTAGATTTTCAGGATCATTTGAAGGCTATCTAGGTAATTTGGTGGGGACAGGTGATTTGGGGACCCTACTCTTCTGCCATCTTGCCCCTCCCCTCCTGATCATTACTTTAAATTGTCGATCAGACATATTACTTACTTCAGTTTCATTTAGGTATCTTGCTCTATCTAATTTTGTCTTGTTCTTTTATTTGGATTATATTCCTCTGTCTCCTATTTTTTTCTGATTCTCTGTGTTTGTTTCTGTTTGTTAGGAAAGTCAGCTACATCTCCTGCTGTTAAAAGTAGTGGCCTTGGGACGCCTGGATGGCTCAGCAGTTGAGCCTTTGCCTTTGGCTCAGGGCGTGATCCCGGGGTCTGGAATCAAGTCCCACGTCAGGCTTCCTGCACGGAGCCTGCTTCTCCCTCTGCCTATGTCTCTACCTCTCTCTGTCTCTCCTGAATAAATAAATAAAATCTTAAAAAAAAAGTAATGGCCTTATGAAGAAGATATCCTTGCAATGCCATGTGCCTGTTCACCAGAATCTAGTGTTTCCAGAGTGTCTTCTGTGTGTGTTGCATGCACCTTATTGTGGCTGGGTGACTTTTGCCTTCAACCCTATCATTTGGAATGGCTCTTTTTGCCTGTTATTATCAGGGTTTGGACCAATCTGAGGCCACCTTGGTTTTGAGGTGAGTCAGATCAGCTATAGTAGTGCTTAACTACAGGGTACTTACCCTGTATTGTCTTCTGAGAGGCTTTTGTTGGTGGGCAAAGCCTGCAGACCAAATGTCTGACCCCAGTGCACTCCTGGGGCCACAGTCAGAGTGGTATGAGTTGTTATCTTCCCCTCTCCCCAGAATAGGAGTCACTTTGGAGTGATGCTGGCTCCTGTTAAGGGTGCTTGCATGCTGCCATTATTCTGGCATTGCTTTGGAGGGGCTCTGACCAAGGGTGTATTGGGGCGGGGTCAGGTTCACCGCAGAATATGGGAGTGGGGCATATAGTGCCAGTAAGGTCTGTATTTGTCTGCTGTGGGAAGGGACCTGCAGCTGCTGGGGACCGAGGCAAGCAGGGATGGAAGGGGCAAATCTGCAGAAGTGCTCAGGAAGGGCACATAGTGTTAGCAAAGTTTGCACAGATCTGCTATGACAGGGGACCTGGAACAGAGGCCTGGCTGGAGAGGGCATGTCCACAGGTGAATGCAGGGGACAGGATCCGCTGTGAGCAAGTTAGGTAGCTAGTGTTGGTGCTGTGCTGGATCCCCCAGCTGTCATGTGTCCATTCAGGGGAGAGAAATGGTGCCTGCCAGCCCTTTTGCTTCTGGAGAAGTCTGCCAAGGATCCTTGCCCCTTTAGGGCTTGCACTTAGGTTAGTAAACAAATTTCCCTTCCCAGCAGTTTTCAAACTGCTGCTTCTATGCTGTATCTCTGTGAAGTGTTTGTTGTCCTGCCTCCTTAAGGGCAGGGACCCAGTTTCCTTTCACTCTCCTGGGTCTATCAGAGCCCAGCCTCTGATTTTTAAGATTCCAGGTGGTAAGCTCTGCTGATTGTACCAACTCTCGAAATATGACCTCTCTGGTTTTCAAAGCCACATGTTATGGGGATTCGTGTTTCACATGTGGGCTCTCTAGTGTGATGCTATCTTTTTTTTTTTTTTTCCCCTCTGCTCCTGTGGTGTCCCTCTCTCCTGTTGATAGTTATGCACATTGACGTAACTCCCAACTGTCTCCACCCTCCCTACCCTCATCATTGTAGCCTGCATTCATTGTCTCTTCATTCAGCTGTGGAGAGACTGTTCTACCAGTCTTCAGGTCTTTTTCTGGGTTGTTTATACTGACGTGGATACTGATATAGATATATGGTTGTATCTATGGAGCCAGGTGATCTTAGGATCCTCCTCCTCTGCCATCTTCCCTGGAAGTCAAGACTATTTTCGAGCTGGGCTTCACAGAGCATAGATATTTGCCAGTCTATGGATTCAAGTTCCTTAGTCCAGCAAGGACTAATAAGTATGACCCAGCAAGGTACCAGCTATGATGTGTAAAACATAGACATGTTAGTATTCATCTCTAAAAAAGGCAGAGCAAGTTTTATAAAGGGGTATGGTTAGGCAGGTATCATAAGACATCTTAGAAAATCAATAAAATATTAACTACCTTAATATTTAATAACTTTATTGATGACAAAAACACAAGTGGGTTTTCTGACATATATTTTAAGGCAATGTGATTGAAGAATAATTTTTCAGATAATTAGTTTTCATATCTGTGAAAACTCTTAAATTTCATTAGCTCTGAGAAAAAGGAAAAAAAAAATACATAATAGATTAATTTGTGAGTTTCTAGTTCCTTGGGTACCCTAGGTGTCCATGATCCTTATCCTAGGAACTCTTAGTAAGCTTTTTTTCTAGAAACAAGTTTCAGAACAGGCATGCAGAAGCAAAGCAGAGCAAACATCTTAGATGCTGATATTCAGTAAAAGAGGAGCAGGGGACCTATTTTCCAGGGAGTGAGAAGGTGTTTCCCACACAAATCCTTTTAAGACTTGAACAGAGCTATTGTGTGTCACTTCCAGACAGCTTGTTGAGTACTTGCCCTTGAGAATATAGTGATTAAAATGGATGATGAGCTAGAATGAAAAACCCTTCTGTTTGTTACTGTGTGCTGGGAAACACTTGCTGGTTCTAGCCCTGGTTTCTCTTATGATTAGACAGAAAGCAGCCACTTTACTGAGGAGACAGTGGTAGTGATAATCTCACGATAAATACAAAGCTCCTGAAGTATGTGGAAGAGCCCTGAATGTGAATTGGGAAAGAATCACCTTAGAATTGTTAAAATTTCTCACAATTTACTCATCTATTAGGTTTTTATTCAGCGATTCATGAATCAGGCAGCATCTAGTAGATGGAAAGAAGCTCTGAAGATACGTACAAAGTGAAAGATTTTTATAAACCAAAGTGAGCAAGATCAAGGACGTTATACTGGGCTTTTGCTAATTGGTTAAAGCAGGGCTCCATTTCTTATAAGGAGGAAAGGGAAATCCTGGAGCCATATTAGGGTAGGGAACTTGTGCTCAGCAGGCAAGCACTGATTAGTTGACCTAGGCCTTTCTTTTCTGGGAGAGCCCAGGAGAATAATTTAGTTATGTTTTGGTTTCCCAAAGAGTAGCTTAGCATGAGGGACTTCATCTTGGGCCTACTCAGTTTACTTTAAGAGAGAGTCCTTGGTCTCTCATAATAGTCTTGGGCTATGCAAATAGGCCACTCGCTCTGAAGCATTTTGAACCTTAATCTTGCTATCTTCATACTGAAAGCAAACCTGCTTTTCAACATTGTGGCAGGACTTTTAAGACCTTCTGTCACAGCTTCACTGCTTCCAATTACAAAAACTGGTAGCAGTAAAGCTATGAAGGCTATTATGCTGTGTATACTGTTTAGTTCTAGAATATTATTGTGCCTCAGTTTTCTCATTTGTAGATTGGAGAAGGTTGTATCTGCCTCACAGAGTTTTTGAGAAGTAAATGAGTTGATGCCTGCAAAGCACTTGTAATAGCATCTGTCATAAATATTATCTACCATTATTAATGCATGTTGAGCTTTTAGTACAGTGCTTGACACCTGGCAATCATTCAATCAGCGGTACTATTTTTATACAAAGTCAGACATTATTATTGCTAGAAACAAAGAAAAATAAGGATTTATGGCAAAGTAGAACTTTTTTTTTTTTTTTTTCCAAAGGAGAACTTAATAAATGAGTGTGAAGTTCTGCTATTGCCTAAGCCAGTATACATTTTGGGATGGTGGTTAGGCTGCATAGGGAGCCATCAGTCAAGCAGGAAGAATGAGGCAAAGGAAGAAACCTTTTTAGTAGACATCTGAATGATTTGATGAATCTGATGATGTTTTGGCTGGAGATGTAACTTGACAATAATTGAGCACTTTCCAAATACCATTTGTAAGGTAAACTTACCTTATTGCTGTTAATTGGCAGCATAAATTTCCTCTCTGTGGATGTTCTGCACATTTGTGGATCTCATTGCAGGATAAAACCAAATCAACAGAATCCTTCCATCTCATTAATTTCTAATGCAGCCTCTATAGAACAAAATAGAAAGCTGATATTTCTCTCTCCATGTATACTCAGCCTACAGTCAGTGATTCTAGCTCTCATTGCTGGGTATTCTTAATATTATCATGAAACCTAGAGTATTCCCCCAGTAAGGGCTTTAATCTTCCCCCTTTAAAATAAACTGCTTCGGGATCCCTGGGTGGCGCAGTGGTTTGGCGCCTGCCTTTGGCCCAGGGCGCGATCCTGGAGACCCGGGATCGAATCCCACATCGGGCTCCCAGTGCATGGAGCCTGCTTCTCCCTCTGCCTGTGTCTCTGCCTCTCTCTCTCTCTCTCTCTCTGTGACTATCATAAGTAAATAAATTAAAAAAAAAAAGTGTAAAATAAACTGCTTCTGGTCATTCTTGGATTAGATACTGATAGACCCAAAACAATAATTCAAGTTATTCTTCCCTATTTTAGATCTAAAGCTAATTGTACCTACAGATCTTTGGAGTTATTCTTTAAATAAAACTTACCCTCAACATATCTGAATCTGTCTATCATGAATTCTAGATCTTTTAACTCATAGTCTCCAGAAAAATATAATTTATCTACTTCCCAGGGTGGTGGTGGTGGTGGGGGGGAGCAGATAGCCTTCATTCATTCAACTAAAATTGACTGATGACCAATAGTATGAAAGTCTTTTCTGTGTGTTTATGTGCAACCATGAACAAAAAGATAAGATCCCTGGGATCCCTGGGTGGCACAGTGGTTTGGCGCCTGCCTTTGGCCCAGGGCGTAATCCTGGAGACCCGGGTTCGAATCCCACATCCGGCTCCCAGAGCATGGAGCCTGCTTCTCCCTCTGCCTGTGTCTCTGCCTCTCTCTCTCTCTGTGACTATCATAAATAAATAAAAATTAAAAAAAAAAAAGATAAGATCCCTGGTCTTAGGTAATTTGTATATTAAGGCAGAGGAAATAAGTGATAGTTAAGAAATTAAATAATTTTACTTTATTCAACAATAAGTTTCCATAAAAAGAGGATTTAAAATAAAATAAAGAGAATTTCCTAGAGAATTATATCATATTGAATGGGGCAAGAATTCCTCACTGAGGAAGTTGCCTTGGAATGACAAAATAAAACAAAACAAAACAAAAACAAACTAGATATTTAAAAATCTAGGGCAGGGGAGAGGGGAAAATAAAGGAAATAGCTAGGGTAAAGGTAGGAGCCAAGCTGGTGTGCTCAAAAAATAAAGAGAATTTCAATAAATGTGGACTAAGTGGATCAAGGGGTAAATGACAAGAATGAAATTAAAGATGTGAGTTGGGGGACAGATTATATGGGTCCTTATAGTGCATAGTTAAGGATTTACATTTTATTCTAAATATTAATGATTTAGAATATTGGTTTTATTCATGGAAGGACTTGATCAGAAAAACAGTTTTTAAAATATTAAATTGGCTGCTTTCTGGACAATGGATTGTAGGAAAGCAAGAATAGAGGTTGGAAACTAGTAATTTATCCAATGAACAAAAATAAAAGGAAAGAGAAGAGGTTATACTTTTCACACTGAGGTTGATATAGTGGACATTGAAATAGATCAATTTGGGGTGCCCCGGTGGCTTAGTCAGTTGGGTGACTGACTGTTGATTTTGGTTTGGGTCCTGATCTCAGGGTCCTGGGATCAGCCCTATATCAGGCTCCGTGCTCAGGAGTCTACTTGGGATTCTCTCCCTCTCTCTCTGCTCCTCCCCACCTCATAATCACATGCTCTCTTTTTCTCTCTCTCTCAAATAAATAAATGAATCTTTAAAAAAAAATAGGTCAATTCAGATAAGTTATTTAGCTGCCAGGACTCGATAATGCATTTCTTTATCTTAGAGCTGGGGTTGGTAGTAATTGAAAGAGAAAAAAAATAGATGCTACCTTGTTGGTGGATTTGAGTAGCTGGGTGTTCATTATTGTCCTTACCTGAAATAATGAAGACTCAGGGTGAGAGACGGTCTTGAAGCTGGAGTAAGAATGGATATTTCTGTTTTAAAAAATTTTACTTCTAGAATTCATGTTTTAGGTGTGTCCTTAGGAACTTGAGCCTTTATTTTTATTATGTCAGTTTCAGTTGTAGTTTAGCAATGTGTGTAGAAAAAATATATTCATTGGGAAAATATGTATCCTATTTAGATTACCCTTCCTAATTTTAGTTTTATTCATTGTCTTTCAGCTATTTTGTAACTCTCTGTAAGTTGTAGGTGGCTGAGAGTTTTATACATTCCTCTCTATCCAGTAGTGATATTAACTGATTCCTTCTCTCCTTCAGAAAAAAACAGTTTTGTCCCCATTTGCAATTCATCTTTGACATTGCTTTACTCCATATGAATTTTTGCTCTTTTGACTCAGTCATAACATGTGCTTGGTTTTCTTATATTATGTGAATAAAATAAAATCTTTAACGCATGTTCATTTCTGTATCCCTATGAGAGTCATGGTTTTATGTTTTCCTGAAAATTATGTATTAACACATCTCATCAATGGTGCATACAGCTCTCATGGTCAAATGAACATGCCTTTTTCACATGAACTGCTTTCAGGTTGTGTCTCCCAAATCCTGTGTTTAATAATGTGATCTTTAACACATTTCATTTCTTATGACGCTAATTTCTCTGGCAAATTCTGGACTTTCATGTGCAAAGCTAGAATAATTTTCACTAGTACAATGACAAATTCAAAAGTCAAATGATTTATATTATGCCTCAGCACCAAAAACATTACATCTTCCAGGTGGAAGGAAGAATGGTTTTAGCCGTTCTTTTTTTTTTTTTAAGATTCTATTTATTTACTCATGAGAGACACAGGCAGAGATATAGGCAGAAGGAGAAGCAGGATCCTTGCAGGAAAACTGATGTGGGCCTCGATTCTCAGACCCCACTCAACCAAAGACCGGCACTCAACTGCTGAGCCCCCCAGGCATCCCTTTAATCATTCTGATCATCAAACTTTGTCTTTCCACAAGCCTTTTCATAAAATTTCAGATATTGGTGCACAACAGAATTAGTTTGCCAATAATGAAAACTATCACTTGAGTGTTTTCAAGCAAATTCACATGTTGCTTCTGTTCTCAGAAGTATATACTTTAGTGACTAATGTTCTGAGAGATTGTAACTCATTTTTTAGAAGAATTCTACCTTAAGCTATAATCTTAAACTATCTTTTAAAAATGATGAGCTTCTGACTCATAAATTGGAATGGTTCAGTTTTTTCATGTTGTCAAGTAAGAAAAAAACAGACTTCACTGACAAAAAAAAATATTGCATTATTGGCACAATAAAGTTTAAATATTTAGAAACGTGATTCATAACTAAAAAAGGTAAGATCTAATATGATTTTCAGACCAGTATCTGGGCAGTTTTTCCACTTATATAACATTAATTGATTTTATGGTATCCTTTAGTTATTATATTTAAAATATTAAATCATGACCAATAAATAAGAGACACTTAATTTACAAAGACTAATCAATGATTTATTTTATAATGCCTTTTTAAAAATATTATGCCAAGCCTGGCAAATTTTAACAGGTGTTTTAATATCTTATAAATCAATTTTTGAATGTGACTCTTTGAGAGGAACTATAGATGAAAACAGAATTTTATTATAAAATGGAAATCTTAATCATAGATTTAATGATAATATATCTAATGTACTTGTGGCATTTATGAGAACCATATACCAAATATCGTGTGAAATGAATCAGTGGTTGCCAATTTTGTTCTGACCTTGTAAAAATGCAAACTCAAATATTTCACAAAACTTATTCTTAGCATTAGGATGGGTGGTGATTGAAAGAGAGGATTAGATGCTCCCTAGTTTGGGGATTTGAGTAGCTGGATCAGCACTATTGTTCTTACCTGAGATAGGAAGGACTCGGGGGAGAGAAAAGGTCTTGGGGCTGGGATAAGAAGGACTATTTATTTATTTTTAGAGCTCACATGTTGTTTTAGGTGTGTTCTTAGGTGTATGCACTACAGGGTGACTATAGTCTCTCTTGAACTTGAGCCTTTCTATTTGTCAGGCTCGGGTTGTAGTTTGTTTAGCAACATATGTAGTAAAAAAAAAAAAAAAAGAATCATTCATTGCAAAACTATGCATCTTCCTTAAGTTACCAACTGCAAAATACATACTTTAAAAAATCTTAAATATGATTTTTCAGAATGGGTTGACATTTTTGGCTATATATATTTTAAAGATTTTATTTATTTATTCATGAGAGACACAGAGAGGCAGAGACAGGCAGAGGGAGAAGCAGGCTCCATTCAGGAAGCCCGACATGGGACTTGATCCTGGAACTTCAGGATCATGCCCTGAGCCAAAGACAGATGCTCAACCACTGAGTTGCCCAGGCTTCCCTCGCTATATTTTAAACAATTACAAAACAAAGGATTTCATTTGTCATTGTGATATTATACACCAGACCTGGGGAGATGTGGAGGCTATCCTGGCAAGGCCTCTCGTTTCTTCTTCTTATCTGTAAAAGATAAAGTAATAAGTTTCTGGAAACTTGGAGCTCTCTCCTTCCATTATGTTAGACTATGCTTTGTATTGACTTTATATTTCCTTCAATGAAACACCAATCAATAAATAGGTATTTTTCATACTTCTGTAAGCTCTCTACTTGAAGGAGAGATCTCTTATAATATATTCATTTTGGCTCCAGAACGTACATTGTTCTTATGATTATAGGTAGATACCACAGAAGTGTCTGCTTTAAAGAGGAGTCTTTATATGTCTTATGGATTACAGTTCCAAGCTCAAAGGGAAAGAGGTAGGACCCCATTCCTAACATTTCTCAAGGTCCTATGGTGATAAAGAATCATAACTCTCTTAACACATTTTGTATCCTAAGAGGCAGATTTTTCTTTATTCTGCATGAGAAATATTTTAAAAAGAAGCAAGCATCATTTCTAATCACAGAGAGATTTTTCAAAGGAATTCTTCAAAACTTACATGTTCTTTTCCTTTGGGACAGTATATAAGAACTATATTTTGGAAATATGCATCCACATCAAATCATGTAGTTCTTCCTTAAGGAAAAAAAAAGTCATGTTTGGTCAATCCTGTTTGCTTTCCAGAGGAAAAATTAAATCATTACTTGTAATGTCCAGAGAGCCTTAGTACCATAATGAGTATTTTATGGAAAATTTTTTATAGTTGAAGATTGAACTGAAGTCTGGTTTATGATTCAATTTCAATAATCTCTAACATATTTATTTTTAACCTGTCCCATAAATGGGGATGATATAAGTTGACTGAAATAATATAAGAAAGATTTTATATTTGAAGGATTTGGGAAAAGGGAGGAATATAAAGTTCTGTTGTAGAAATGATTAAATCTATACCAATCTTGATATAGATCTTTTCTCTTCTACTCAGCAGTCAAATTCCAGGAGAGGCTATAGGTGGGGACAAGGAAGAAAGAGAGAAGCATAGTTTCCCTGGAGGCTACTAGGATTCCTAGAGCCTCTTGCCCCGTTGGAAGTAAAGTAGCTTATATATAGCCTAAACTTTTGAGACTGTATGGAAAGAAACTGGTACAAGATTTCTGCAAAATAAACCCCTTGTTGCTATTGTTGGAACAAAATACATGCCTAATCTGTATTATTATATATCTCTTATCTTCATATGCCTTTTACTAGGAAAGGCATTTAATTTCAGTTTGCCTGATTCCTAGCAAATGGCTGTGGGTCAATTACTAATCTATTTAATATTTTTAAAACAGTATTTTCCATTAACTCAATATTTTCCATTGGCATTATTTAGGGCAAAATGGTTTGAAAATTAGAATTAAAATAATAGTGATGTTTCATAAATGTAAAAAAAAGTCAGTGATTTTGTCTGTTAGGTAAATTTAGAAAATACTTAATGAGTGTATTCAAAAGTAATTTTAATCTTCACAGAAATGAAGTGACCCAGGGTTGATTTTAGCAATAAGAAAATTAGACAATGAGCTGTATCAATCCAGATGGTATTGAGCAAATGATTGAATACCAGTGTTTCCTTCAAGACTGGTATAGATTTTATCATTTTGTGTTAGCATATGAGACAGAGACCAACAAAATCAAAGAATAGTTACCAAAAGCATATATACCTCGTCTTTAAATTTTAGCTGGACTGAGAAAAACTGTTTCCCTTGGTAATGAATGCCCAAATAGCAACTCTAGAAGATATTGGAATGATCCATTGTATTATAGGCACAGTTATTTTTCAGAGTAACTTAAATCCAGAAATCTTTGCTTATCAAACCCAGATTTTTTGGATCTTATAACCTAATATTTTACTAATTTTTGGAGGAAGGGAACTAGAAAGTTTCTTGTATCAAAATCCTTTCCAGCTTAATTGATTTTAAAAGCAAAATCATACATTTTCAAAGTATTGTTTTAATCTTTGAAAAAGACTGTCAGTAGCACTTTGCTATTATCTGAAGAAGAAAAAGTCAATATGATTTTTGGCATCATTTTCAGTTTTGAATTTTAAAAAACTGACAACATTCTGAAACAAATTATTTTTTTCTGTATTATTTTAAAAATATGTATTTAATAATTAAACATTTTTGGTTGGAAATTGTTGCTGTAATTCTATAAATGGACATCATTTAATCATATTTTTCTATTTGGGTTTAGGAAAATTAACCTCTTCTAAATTTTCACGTCTATGATAGTAGCAGTTAATATTAAAATACTCCTTTAACTGTGCTGGTATATTATAATTCTGAAGTATGAGAGGAAAGTAAAGTTAAATACATATATGTTATATATCCTATATAAGTATGTATATATATATGCTATATATAAATATATAAACTTATACAAATATATAAAATATATATAATGCCCATTTTTATTGATAGTACATATTTATTTCAAAAGTAATAATAATGATATAATAAGTAATAATACAAAATACGTTGTCAGACAAAAGTGTGGTAGCCATGAGAAATCTAAAAATGATTTTTTGGTATATAATATTGCTTAAAGTATTAGAAATGGTATGAATTGGAACGTGGAATTTTGTAGGTACTCCCTGGTGATGATAGAACTCTTATAACTTAGTAAGTTTTTTTAAATGATCATTTTAAAATACATATGTGCACCCTAAGTATCAGTTTTCTATTTTATCACTATTTAAGAAAGCCTTTCCACTAGTTTTCCTTTGGGTTGTCATTTTCCAAGGGCAGAAACTGTGACAAATTATCCAATTCAACACAACTGAAGCTATTGCACTGTTCTCTATTCAGTCGAAGGCACAATTCATCTATAAAGTGTTCTCACTGTGTGTTTCATGTAGAGAAAGAAACTTCTGTGTTGGAAACATGCTGCAGTTATTTTCCATTTCTTCTTGTTTCTGCAGCGATAAAAGGAGAAAGAGAGTTAAACATTTATTTACTTGTCAGAGTGGACAAAATTCTTCAAAAAGAAAAATTATATGCTACCTTAACCACTTTAGCAATTTTAGCAATCTAAAAGGAAAAAAAAAAAAGATTGATTTCTGTTTAGCCACTTTAGTTTTGTATTCTGTAACAGTTTTTTGGTTTTTTTTTTTTTACTTTTGTTTTTCGGTTTATTTCTTCGTTTTTGTTTTTTCCTAGACATTTCCCTCCCTCAAAATTAAAGGGTTATTTTAAAACCATTTTATAGTGTTTCTTGAAAAACTAAAGTTCTCTAAGAGACTGACTATTCTGTATTTGAAACACACAACTACTGGCTATGTCTGGAGGTATTGAGGTGATAGATATATTTTATTGAGGTGCTTTTAGTAACTTGATGTTCTTAAGCCTGTAAGATGCTGCTACAAAGAACATGCAAATGGATAATTCAGTCAATAAGCTGCAAAGAGGGGAGGTGTATTGTTTTTGGCATTTATAAGGTATAATAACATTGTGTTAACTTTTTAAAGATCTGGTAATCATACATTGTTTGGAGAATAATACACTAATTCTAGATGTGGAAAAAAAGAAGAGGCACATTGCCTTCCTTTCAAAGTATTCACTTTTCTGTTGTGGAGAATAACTAATTCAAAAAATCCCCACAAAATTTGTACATGAGGTATGATACCTTCCATAGCTAGCAATAGTGTGAGACTTTCTAGAGAAAGATTCTTCTAGTTCATTGAGGTTCCTAGGGCCTATCAAAAAGCATCCTGCAGACAATTTGCATCTTTAGATAGTTTCGACATTCTATGGTATGTGGGTTCCTGGTATTATCAAACGTCAGGCCTTATTAATCAGAACGTTTCTTGCAGACTGACATCTGCCAACACAACAGGTCTATAACTGCGTCAGCATTGTTCTGATTAAATTATCCTATTTTCCTTTTCCAGCATGGAGTGTGAAGACTCAGGTTTATGCGAGTATCTGAATTCTAGATCAATATTACTGAAAATGGCATTTCCAAACTGATTCTGAAATATAATTGGCCATTGGTTTCTTACATAGAATTTCAGATGCAAAAACATATAAATTATATGTGCCAGTTTTTCTTTTTTGAGGCAAAGAATAACAAATCATTTAATGTTCACATAATAATGTTAATCCACTCTGTCAGGAGTAGGCAATCTATGATCTGTGAGCCAAATCAAGACTGCAGCCTATTTTCCTATAACTTGTAAACTCAGAATTATTACAAAAAAAAAAAAAGAACATGTGGCAGAGATATAATGCACCAAGTATTTATTATCTTGCCATTTAAGAAAAAGTTCAGCAGACCCTTGTTGTACATGAATTTATAAAAAATATATTTTAAAAAAGTATATACACAAACATACAAGTGTTCCTCTTTTGTAAATCTCTAATTTTCAGCTCACACATTTTTGCCATAGGCTTGCATCTTATTACCTCTTTCTTGTTTTTGAGCTCTCCTTTTTGAGTTCATATACATAATCACACTCTTCTAGGGTATAAATTAAGAGGTATTTAAAAGGAGATATGGTATGAGCACTAGAGAGGAATGTGTTGTTTATGTTGCTTATGTATATGATCACATGAATTTAAATACAATAATATATTCCCTTTATTTTTTTAGTTCTTTGTGTTTCTTACTGATCTTTGTGATTTATTTCATTTTGTCTAGACAGCAAATATTAATAGACTATGTGTACAGTGAATAAGAGATAGTCTGTGACCTCATATGTTTATAGTTTGTGAAAAAGACAGAAAATAAGATGGGCATTATAGTATAGAATCATTACTACTTCATACTACTCCATAACATAGGTCATAGTAGTGAGACAAAATTAAATGATAAATATTATGGAAGTGCCTTGGGAGACTTGTGCTCTGCATCCTGGAGACCTACTTAAAATTGTCCAAATGTAGGAGAATTTAGAGAGGGGAAGCAGCTTATATGATTCCAGGGGTAATAGAGAGATGGTCCATTCTAGAGCAAAAATGATATAATGTATGATTGGAAAGCTGGCCATTGATAACCAAATTTATAGCTTCATGGAGCCCTAAGCAGAGATGCTGTGATTATCATCTCAATATTTTCAAGAAAAATTGAGTAACTTTCTGGTAGTTGTAGCCTGTTACTGCTTGAGAGAGAGAGAGAGAGAGAGAGAGAGAGAGAGAGGGACAGGCAAAACATATATTTTCATGACAGCAAATCTTTAGACCTTTTGAAAAGCCCCTTTAACCAGAAAGCAATTGTTCGATTTGAAAGTAAAAGCTTGCTAGCAGTGTCATTTTGAACTTAAAAGCAATGTCAGTTTTCTTTTCTCAAGCGTGAAGGGTCAGTCATGTAGGCCTTATGAGCAGTAACAAGGCACTTCAGACTGGAGTACCTAAGGACCAGAGTGGAATTTGTTTCATTTTTTTTAAGTAGGTATAATTTTATTAACTTGAAAATTAACTCAACACATACTAGCCACATATGACTAAATTAAATTAAATTGAAAACTCAGCTGCTTCATTTCACCAGCCACATTTCAAATGCTCAATAGCTTTATACATGTGGCTGGTAGCTACTGTATTGGACAATAGATGTGTAAGACATTTCCATCATCACAGGAAGTTCTATTAGAAGGACTGACAATTAGATTAATCACTGTAAAGTCATAGATGTTAAGTTCTCTAAAGGGCAGTTGTCATATACTCATTTTTTTTTTTTTTTAGTAATTACACTTTTAAGGATAAATCTTTGAACTTGACTCTTCTTGTCTTAGCTACATATTAACTTTTCTGAAGTTTTCTTCAAATGGAATCCCTATCATGCAAAGCACTTGCAATCCTATTTACTTTTTAATATTTAGATTTTGAATTTTTTTATCACAGTTAACATGAATACAGAAAAGTACATGTAGCTCAGTAAATCATCTTGAAATGAACACACTCATGATCCCTCACCAAAGTCAAGATGTTACAACATCATTTATTATAATTTAACTTACTGAGTAATTAATGCATTTGAAATAATAGATTTTTAGGAATAGATTTTTCTTTCTATTTTTAGGTGATTAAATGTTTCATAGAGAAAATTTTGAGTTCTTTAATAAATAGACAACTTATAAATTATCACTTTACATTTTCTTCTTTTTCTTCTTCATGATATTCATGATTTTGGCCTCTCATTAATTAAATTAACTCTCCCATCTCAGCCATATTTGTAGATATGTCGAAATTGAGGGGGAAATAGCCAAGGGACAAATAATAAAAAATGAAGTAACCATATTTTGCTACTTGATGCTTTGACTGCCATTTTTTTATTGGCATCCCATATTCTGAAAATCTGAACTACACGTCTAAGTGATAAACTAGACGTTTATTATATATACTAGAAACTAGATGTTTCTGTATATCCCACACCCAATTTCTTCTATTAACATTTCACATTAGTGTAACACATTTGTCACAATTAATAAGCCAATACTGAAATGTTATTATTACATACTTCATCCAGATTTCTTTAGTTTTTATCTAATGTCCTTCTGTCCCAGGATCCTGTTGAGGATACCATATTACATTAAATTGTCATGTCTCCTTGAGATCCTCTTGGCTGTGGTGAGTTTTCAGACTTTCGTAGTCTTTGATGACTTTGACAGTTTTGGAGAGTACTGGTCAGAAATTCTGTAGAATATCCCTCAAATGCAGTTTATATGATATTTTTTATTTATTCTTTTTATTGAGATACAATTGACATAAAACATTGTATTAGTTTTAGAACATAATAATTTAACATATATATTTATTCTGAAATGATTACCACAATAAGTTTAGTTAACATCTATTACCACACATAGTTACAGACTTTTTTCTTATGATGAGAGGTTTTAAGATCTACTTTTTAAAGCAACTTTCAAATATACAATATTGTTAACTATAGTCACCATGCATCCGACATACTTCTTACACCTGAAAGTTTGTAAGTTTGACCACCTTCACCCATTTCACCCACTTCCAACCCCTGCTTCTGACAGCCACCAATCAATTCTCTGTATCTGTGAGTTCATTTCTTTGTTTTTGTTTTGTTTTTAGACTCTTTTTGGTTTGTTTGTTTTGGCTATTGCAAATAATGTGAACACAGGGAGTATATATACCTTTCCTTTATTTTTGTAAAAAGATTTTATTTATTTATTCATGAGAGACACAGAGACAGAGAGAGGCAGAGACACAGGCAGAGGTAGTAGGCTCTATGCAGGGAACCCGATGTGGGACTCGATCCTGGGACTTAAGAATCACGCCCTCAGCCCAAGGCAGATTCTCAACCGCTGAGCCACCCAGGCATCCCAGATACCTTTCTGAGATAGTGATTTTATTTCTTTTAGATAAATACCCAGAAGTAAAATTGCTGGATCATATTGAAGTTCTATTTTAAGTCTTTTTAGAAACCTTCATACTGTTTTCCATAGTGCCTGCACCAATATATATACCCAGCAGTACTGCACAAGGCTTCACTTTTCTCTACATCCTCACCTGGATTATTATTATTTTTTCTTTCTTTAATTTCTACATCATTGCTATTTAACAATAAATGGTCAACATGGCTTTGAATATATTTTTGAGTTTGGATGTAATAAAATTTATAAATAGATATATTTTGTGTTATTTGTAAAAGTTTTTCATAAAATTGACACACATGACTCAGAATTTAAAATATCTCTGTCTGCAGACTCAGGTACATAAGTTTCCTATTGCAGATCTTCAGTTAACTAGGCATTAAAGACAGGTCATTGACTAGATGGCCTAGATCTACTCCATTTAGCTTTTTCATGAATCAGTTATGTGTTTTGTTTTGTATTTTATGAAAGGCAAGCTGCTGTGTTCCTTGTGAGGATGTCATAATGAGTGATAATCTTTGTTCAATAAGAAAAAAATATACTTCTATTTCTAAGAAACTATATCTGAGTCAGTTTGAGAATTAAGTCAGTTTTCGTTATTAGGTGTTCAAGACCTAATAGGTGTTCAAGAGCAGCACTAGTTTAATAATTTCAAGTCAAAATTAATTACAACTGACTCCCACAGGTATTCATCACAGTTTAACTTAGTATAGACAAAGGATCTTTAATTAGGTATTCATAGACTCTTAGGATGAGCTTTAAAATATTTAAACTTCCTGAAATAGTATGCAAAACTTTATGGTTGTATATATATTGGGATGGCTTGTATCTTTCATCATGTGGATTAATATTATTATCTTTTCAATTTTTTCATTATATTTGATCTCTGCTACATACTGTCCTTATTTAGGGCCTCAGCATCTTTTATACAAACTATTCTGTTGGGTAATAATTTGTTCCACTAAAGCCATGTCATATGACTATTAAGCTCTAGCACCTTTCAAAAATAAAAGATGGAGATGAATAGAAGCATTTGATTTGATTACCTTGTCAATTCTTTCTAGTAGGTCACATCTGAACTCTTTAGCAGGTGAAAACAGGTTAACTATCGTCTGTTCCAGCTGGCAAAATTAATGTCTTGCCTGTCTTTACTTTGAACTCAGAGTCTTCCTGCTTATTGGAATGTTCTTGCTTTTCCCTGTTCACCTAGGTGACTCTATTTATACTATATAATCTAATTAAGGCCATTCTTTTTCCTCCTTTAGGAACCCTTTGCATGTTGCATATATTACTTTTCTTTTTTTGCCTAATACCTGGGCATATCATCATTGTAATTATCACAACATAGGTGTGTAACTTCAGTGAATGTGTGTGTGTGCCTGTGTGTGATGTTTCACTTGATGGTGATCTTATCAAAAATAGGGCTTATTTTATCTATTCATAGCATCAAGCACAGAGCCTAGGGCACCAAGAGTCCTCAATAAATGCATGGCAAGTAAGTGAATGAATGACTAAAATGAAGAATTTTCAGGTCTGCTTGTTAATTAAAACTGATTTATTTTAATGAGAACTTAGCACACACACACACATTAAATACTTGATTATTTTAATTACAATAAGATGAATTCTAATAATAAAATTAAATAAAATAATTTTAAAAAGATATTTAAGTAATAATAACTAGTTCACAGAAAACCTCTTTTATCATTTTGGTAAATTTCCTAGGATACTTGCTCCAGTATTGTTTTTGGTTTTGTTTTTTTGAATTAAAATGGGGAAGAAAAGGAAAGGAAACTGAAGAGGTGGGGAAAAAAAGAATTAAAACTACAAAAAATTACAAAAATAGTTGAATATAGTATTTAATGTTTTCTGTTGTACTGTTTTCTCTTTTTAAGTGTGGTATGGACTGCATAGTATTCCTTCACATCTATGTACCAAATTTATTTAACTGCATCCCGTTTTGGGGCATTAAGAAGTTTCCATTTTTATCCAACTACATGCAATGTGGCCTTGTATCCCCTTCCTGTGTTTGGAGTCATTTCCTTGCTAAGTTGATTTCCAGGAATGGAAGTTTCTGATCACATTCTCAGGGCTCTATTTGCTGTCATCAGCAGCATATTGCCCTCTCTTCCACCACAATTCTAACAATTTATCACATTTTAGAGTAGCCATCTTCTAAGAGTGAAGCTTCAGCACCCTTCCTAGACTATTTGGACCTTCTTGTCATTGTGAGGAGTTTTCAATAACTATATCTATCGATAGTATATCTATCAATATACTCCTGAAGGGGATCCAGTTAGCTGGCATTTCTGACATCCAACCAGGAAACAGCTATATTTGAAATGATGAAGCTCATGGCTGAGACAGATGCTCTCTGGAAATGACTCAAGTTCTTTGAGAACTCGAGCAGTGGCAGTCATATATAGTAGACAAGTTTATGTGTAAATTGATATGTGGTTATCTTTCCCATACACTCAAAATCTTATTTATTTTGACTATGTTATACAGATGCTGCTATCCACAGGGTGCGGAAAGGATGCTATGTAATATGTCAGCCTCGACACCTTAATGGAAATAACTTATTTGTTCCCCATGTTATACATATTGGGCCACATTTCTCCATAATATGAGTTACTTCCTTCCAGAGAATTTCCCACTTGGGAGAATCATTAACTCTTTCAGGGTGCCAGCACAGCAAATCACCTCTTTAGTGAACTAAGTATTAAATTCAAAAAGGATAGTGAAAATTCTATATTCCATCTCTCCCATCCTTTGTAGGGATTATCTCAGAAGGTATGATTAAGGGTATGAATTCTAAGGAGGAAATTCCTGAATTCAAATACTTAATCAACAAGGTATAAAACTTTTCTATGACTCAGTTTCTTCATAGGTAAATAGTATGTAATAAATTTTATTGTGAGGATAAAATGAGTTTATATGTATTAGGTACTTAGAACTTAAACTAATAAAATAAGTGTTAGCTATTTTATTATTATTATTATTATTGTCATTTTTATTTTGATGAGATTCAGAAGAAATTATGTATCTGTCTTTCATGCTTTTGAGTCTTGAGTTCCTCTAAAATCTGCTACTCTCTCAAATAGTAACTAATTCAGTTAATAAATAAGAATTATGTCAATTGTATTTTTTTAAGGTAAAAATGCCATTGAGTACCTAGGAACATAAAGTTTTAGATGTTTCATCTAAAATAGTAAATTGTTTAAGCAAGAAAATGGCTGCATTGCTCAGGTCCTGATTAGCTTATTGGCATTTGGCTTTGTGGATGCAAATGCTGACCTAAGATTTAGGAAAACTGTATTCAAGATCACCTGTGTCTCTTAGTAGGGTGACTTTGGAATACTTGATGCCTCTATTTTTCAGGTTCTTATCTGTATTATAGGACTCAGGAATCTCTGAGGAGATGCTCATTAGAGTTAATATTCTGTTATTGATTCTGAAAGGAATCATGCCTCAAAAAATGGGGAATGGGTTCTGCTCTCAGCTCTTCAGGTAAACAGAGCATTATGATATAATAAATTGTCAGGAAAATTATCCTAATTGTATTTGCCTTTGAAGAGATATGCCACTGAAGCATTTTGGATGGGGTATGGATTGTCTGGACAGTACCTTAAACCCATCACTGGCTAAATTAAGTTCCTGAAGTATATTAAGCTAATAACACAAAATTTTATCAGAAGTGATTTAGCCACACAAAGAATTGGCAGATGCAATCAGTATCAGTAAGTTTTGTTTGATAAATAGTGTTTCTAAAGGAATCACCCAGTCGGGTTGCCTTTGTTCCTGAAAAGTCAGTCTCTCTATAGCTTTGGGAAACTCACTTCTTGGTATAGCCAAACTTTTTTATATTCAGTGTGTCTGCCTTCATTTGAGAAGAGCTTACACCATGACTTCTCATGTCCATTTCTATGACTTTATAATATTTTGCACTTTCTGAGTCTTGGAACAAGCATTGTGTCAACAAAGCCATTTCTTCATCCAGAAAAAAAAGGAGTTGCCCAGCTATTGCTGGTGAGCAGTGCCTCTGCTTTCAGTTTTTCAGTATCCTGGCATGCCTACATTTACCTTGGGAACTAAGACATGCAGCTTTAATCTCAGAGATCACTCTTAACCTTGCATCTCTTCATTCACTATTGCTTATGAGTGAAGACTAAAAGTTACTTTTTATCTGAATCTCTTGTTTAAAGTAAATAGTATCGTGATGTTCCAATGACACATGGAGTACAATGGAACCATGTCTGACTCAGCAATTAGGGTTTAGAGTCAGCACTTAGGGTGAAATCCATGTCTAGTAAAAAATTGCGCTTAGGAATCCATTAATCCATTAAGTTAGACATAAAGTGCAGTGTTTTAAATAGATTTGTGTACAGCTTTTTGCATTAAAATATGTATATGGAAAAATGTGTATCTGTAAACTAGAATCACACTTTGCACAGACTGTAAGATGGCTGGACTAAGAGAGGTTCCCTGGAGCTGATACCCATTATAGACACAGTTAATTTGTGTCTACCTGTTCATGACTCTTGGTTATATTCAGTGCATGGAAGAATAATCAGACTTACTCAAACTCCTTAAATTCTGGTTTCTCTTCTTCTCTCTGTCTCTTCAAATGTATAAAGGTAGAATATTGTAAGCCAAATGCCCAAATGGTGTGGCTTTTCTATAAACTCTGTAAGTTTCTGTTAGGTCTGTATTCACAGAAGGACAAGATAGTTGAAAGATGTTTCAATAATAAGTTGCGGTAGAGAATCAGTTTAAATTACTTTTTGACACATTAGAGAACATTTACTGAATACCTATGTTATGGACTGAATGTATCCTCCCTCCAAATTTATATTTTCAATCAGCCAGTTCTAGCTGTGATTCAAGAAAACTCCCAAATATATGAGCAAAGAAACATTACAGACTTAATTGTGGATACACACACACACACACACACACACACACATATTATATATATATATATATATATATATATATATATATATATATATATTTTTTTTTTTTTTTTACTGATGGCTTTTAATGTTTTGGTATAGGAAGTTTCTCTCCAAATTATTTAAGGAGGAGGTTCTAGAGACTAGATACTATGGAGAAGAGTGTTTCCACATACAACAGGTGTTAGCAAACGCTATAGACATAATTCATTTCCCACATAATTTGGACTAAATTGGATTCTTCCCAAATCAGAGAGCAAAACTCTAACATCTCTCTCCCCACTCACATGGGAGTTATTTATATTTAAAAAAATTAAATACAGTAGATAAGCTTATTTGAAGGTTTTCCTTTTATTCTTTCATTTATATATGTATTTTGTTATTCTTTTATTCATTCATTTATTTGGTTTATATAGTCTGCATATTTTATCACTTTGAGACCACAAACATTATATCATGTCTGTTAAATAGAACCAACACTGCTGGTCATCTTTAAATTACAAGAAAAAAAAGCACCTTTTCCAACCCAATATTTTACAAAACCAGTAAGCAAGCCATGGGGAATCGTCATAGAGGCTGCACCCTGGAGGTATAGCTGGATGCTGGGACTTGCTAAGGGAAGAGAAAGAAAAAGGTGATTTGAGGTAGGAGGAGCTTGATTGTCTTTGTGTCATACTTATATGGTAGAGCCTAATAGCAGAGCTAAAGTGAATTAATCAGAACTACAGGTATCAATATTATAAATTTATTTATTTGTTAAATATTTTATTTATTTATTCGTGAGAGACACAGAGAGAGAAAGGCAGAGACACAGGCAAAGGGAGAAGCAGGCTCCATGCAGGGAGCCCAACGTGGGACTCGATCCCTGGACCTGGAGATTACACCCTGAGCTAAAGGCAGATGTTCAACCACTGAGCCACCCAGGCATCTGACATTATAAATTTAAAATGTATTGTCAAAAGAAAAAAAAAAAAAAACATGTGGTATGGCAAAAAATTTTATTGATTATTTATTCTATGCTGGGCATATTGTAAGTTTGGTTTATATAAAGTTTAAAGAAGTAAGCAAAATGTTACTATATATTATTTAGGGAAAACCTTTGTAAAAAAAATAAGATACACATGGGAATGATAAGCACAAAATTCAGGAGAGTGGGCACCTGGGATAAGGATGATGGGGCTAGGGAAGAGTTGTGAGATTGGGCAGTAATTCACAGAAAACTTTAGCTATATCTGTAAAGATCTAGTCATTTTAAAAAAGTTTGAAGCAAAAAATAAAGCTATGATGTATTGAATATATGAATATACATTACTTTTTTCCCTAGATAACTTTTGATATATTTGGAATATTCCAAATGTTTAGAAATTTAAAAATTGCCATTGCAGTTATTTTTGCAATATATTAACTTAGCATCTCTATGAAATATATGACAACGACAGAGTAAAATATGCTATACTTAATATCTCAAATGGCAACAATGCATAATTTAAAATTTTCATGCAGAATTTACCTCCATAAACTCTGTAGTAGCCACATAGTTAAGTTCAGGACTTTTATATTGATCAGCATTACTTTGAATGTAATCAAAGATTCATGGTAGAGGAAAAACGCATCTCTGGGAATGCTAAGTAAAAGGACTCAGATCCTGTATGGATTCACTGCATATTTACATTGTTATATATTTACAGTAAAAAAGAAATTAAGCTACACAATAGAAGCATTAAAAAATATGCTTAAAACTTCCTTTTCAATAAAAAGCACTACAAACTTAGTTAAGTCACACATTGATCTTAAAATCAATAAAGCTGAAGACATTCTCTCCATCTTTTGAGTTTAGTTAAGACAAGCCTGCTTCATATAAATTTCGAGATTTAAAATGGAATAAAGGGAATTAATGGAGAATATGTACAAAAAAATTAATAGGTATATACAAATTTTATTTTTCTGCTTTTTTTGTAGTTACACATAGGTACCATCTTAGGAAAAAAAGAAGCAAATATTTAGAATGGAAAACAAATATTTTTTCAAATGAGAGAACTCACAACTTTATGATCAAATAAATATTCATTCAAGCAGTAGTTCATTTATGGAACATCTGCAACGTGCCAGGTATAGATCAAAATGCTGAGAAAGGAGCAGTGAACATAATAGAAAAGACCCTGCCCTTCTAGAGTTTATATTATAAAGGGAAAGGGAGGAGCTTACTTTCTTATAATCTAGTATCATATAGTAGGATGACCTCCTAAAAGGTAATTATGAATCTTTTTGGCTTTAGGAAGAAAAGAAGGGTCCATTGAATGGATTCTTTGATAACCTTAATGGAAGTTAAAATTTTTAGAAAGAAAACACTTAACTGGCTTTTCATTTTATATAAATAGAAATGTTTATAGTAATTTTACTGGGAACAGCAGCCTCAAGTGTTTTTTTTTTTAAGTGTTTCAAATGCAGAAGAAAAATAAAGGGGGATCCCTGGGTGGCTCAGCGGTTTACTGCCTGCCTTTGGCCCAGGGTGCGATCCTGGAGTCCCGGGATCGAGTCCCACGTTGGGCTTCCAGCATGGAGCCTGCTTCTCCCTCCTCTTGTGTCTCTGCTTCTCTCTCTCTCTCTATGTCTATCATAAATACTCTCTCTATGTCTATCATAAATAAATAAATAAATCTTTAAAAAAAAAAAGAAAAATAAAGGGTGGAGTCTGCTTTTCAGCTTTGCTAAGAGTGACTATTTAACTGTTTTCTTTGCCAAGTCTTTTGAGCTTATTACTTAATTGATGGTTTTCTTCTTTTCTTCTAAAAAAGCAAATTATTAGTATCTTTATTCAGTAAAGAATCCAAATAAAATTTAAAGCACTCTTTTCTTTAATGGACTCTTTACTTTTTTATTAAAACCTTCTGTGTCAGGCATGGCCTTGGGATCTGTGTATTCAGAAATACACACCTCCTTCTCTAGAGAGTACAGGATCTCACAGAGTCAACTGCCAATACCAATTGTCATGTAATAGGGTAGGTGTTCTTACAGAATATAAACAGTTCTGAGTAGGATTTTTCTACCTAGGATTAGAGAAGTTGGAAGATTTTTAAAAATATTTTTGAGGGGCAGAGATGGGAAGGGAAGGCTTAAAAAATAACCAAGTTTTTGCCAAATGATGAAATATGAGGCAGGCATCTCAAGTAGCTATTAACCTAATGATTTCTGTTAATTACCCAATACATTTTTTTGTCTTTATGTTAACTTCTGCGTGCCATTCATTCTCTTGGTCACTTGTTTATCCATTGATATGGATCATCAAAATTATTGTATTTTTTTTTTTAAATTATTGTATTTATTAAACACCCTGTGTTGGCACTTTGCTAAGCAATGGTAAAAAGAATGAGCAAGACAGATGCCATACTTACCTTCATTTTATATGTCAGCCCCAATGGCTGGAGTTATAGACATGCAACTGTTTCAATCCAGAGGTTATTAAATTGCAGAATAGTTGAGTTATTATAGTTGGGTGGGTAACATGATTTGGTTTTGAACAAAAGTACAAGTCTTATTCTAAAGTGATTGGAAGCACTGGGGGTTATACAAGTCATTGGATCACAGTGTATATAAAAACCGGTTAGAAAAGCAAAGCAGAATTCTTCAGGAGCTTGATTTATGTACTTGTTTCCACACCATCTAAAAAAATTCCCTTTAACTACAACTTTGGAAGAACATAATAACACTATACAGAACACTTTTAGATATGGTATCTTGTTTGATCCTGACAGCATCCCTATGAATCATGAATATAGATTCCATGACCTTCCTAAAATACAGCAGTAGTATTTGCAAAATTTGGTATTCATTCCAGCAACTGTGATACACCTTGAGAAAGCTCTGGAATTCTTAGATGCCTCCCAGACCCATTTTTTAATAATTGTTTCTCTGATATATGTTTTTATTATTTCAAAACGACCTTTTCTTATTTAGCTTTCCCTTAACTAGAAGGCAAAGGTTTTCTTTCTTCCTTCCTTCCTCCCTCCCTCCTTTCTTTCTTTTTTTCTTTTCTTTTCTTTTCTTCTTTTTTTCTTTTCTTTTCTTTTCTTTTCTTTTCTTTTCTTTTCTTTCTTTTCTTTTCTTTTTCTTTCTTTTCTTTCCTTCTTTCCTTCTTTCTTTCTTCTTCTTTCTTTCTTTCTTTCTTTCTTTCTTTCTTTCTTTCTTTCTTTTCTTCTTTTCTTTTCTTTTCTTTTTCTTCTTCCTCCCTCCCTCCCTCCCTTTCTTTCTTTCTTTCTTTCTTTCTTTCTTTCTTTCTTTTTCTTTCTTTCTTTCTTTCTTTCTCTTTTTTCCAGTAAAATACGTAAAACAGTGGTATAATGGTGCTACCAACATAGAAAGGTTTATTCTCCCCAAATAAAGTTGATTTAGGATGCCTGGGTGGCCCAGTCTTTTGTGTTCCATTCTTGATTTTGGCTCAGGTTGTGATCTCAGGGTCCTGGGATTGAGTTCTGCATTGGGCTCTGTCTGCACTCAGTGGGGAATCTGCTTGAGAATTCTCTCTCTGCCTCTCCGCCTGCTCATGTGCGCACGTGCATGCTCTCTCAAATAAATTTAAAAAACAACAAAATAAGGTAGATTTAGGCAATATAAGTGTATTTTTTTTGTCCTGGAAACAGAACTTCAATAAATTAGATGTAGTCACAAATGTAAAATTGTATTTCTAAACATTGATATTTCACTTCATTATATGCTGTAAATGAGTGCTAAAAATGAAAACAAATTTGGGATTTCAAAGATACACAAAAACATAATCAATCAGTGGTCTGAATTCATCCTTCTGGTGAATCTCTTCCTTTTTTAGGATATTTGCTTTTTCTAAATCTGTGGACTTAAGGGATGTCAATGCAAAACCTAAGTGAAGAATTTAGAGCAACTTAGTTTCACTAGTGGAATAGATGGGGAGTAGAGATTAAGGAGGCAAGGAGCCTTTGACAAAGTTAGGCAGAGCTGGGGAGGGGCTTAATGTAGCTTAAGGGACATGGACTTTCAAGAGAAGTCTGAAGTCTGATGAGTGGAAACAAGAATATTGTAAAGAACTGTGATGAAGGGTTAGCAATTATTTATTAAACCTGTGTTCCTGCAAGACCCATTGCTTGATCTTATGAACTCAGTGGTGTTCTTGTGATTTCTTGAGGTTTGGAAAAACACAATTGCCAAAGGAGATAAGATGAGCTTGAAAGGAGGTAGAAAAGAGACCCTGAGAGGTGGGTAGAAATTTGAGGTTTAGGACTATTATTGTTAATGCCAGACTGTGGGCAACCTTTTTGAGCAAAAATAAACTCTAGCTTTTTCAGAAAAACTACTATAAATTAAAAAATAACTGATCATAAATTCAGACCCAAGCATAAGTCTTATCAGAATGACCATAAAATGAAGAGAAGGGAGAGCAATGATGCTAATCTTGTCGACTTCAAAATGCCACAGAGCTGGCAAACAGCAATAGTGCTGTGTGTCAGTATTTTAGAAAACCATCTTAATTGTCTTGCCAGCATAATCTCAGGATTTTCACTTTAAGGCAGCGCATTTATTCCTTTGTGAATGAAGAACAGTTTATTTAATTCAAGTAGCTTTTGTTGAGCATGTACTAAGTGAAAAAACAGTATCTAGTCTGGAAATCCTAGAGTTCTCCACCCCATAACCACTAGAGGCTGCTGATGTTTCAGCACACTGACTGAGGCAATAAATCTTCAGCAGCAAAAGGATTCAGACCAAAATGAATTGGTAAAAGATTTCTGGGACTAAGTTTTTTGTTGTTGTTGACATATGATTTGTACCCAATGAAATGCACAGTTGAGTACTCTCTTCTCTATGAGTTTTTTTTTTTTTCCCTGAATTCCTTGAGATCATATTATCCCTGGTCTTCCTCCTGCATCTCTGACTGTTCTGTCTCCAGTATGAGTACCTATCACTTCCCTAAATGTTGTTGCTCCTATATCATCTGCCTGATCATTTCTTCTCTTTTCAGGTTACACATTCTCTTTGTATTACGTTGTTTACAGTAAGCATTTGTATGCTCATTTATCACCACATCCATGTATCTAGACTCTGGTCTCCCATCTGCCTCATTCCTATGTATCCAACAAGCAATGGAACATCTTCACTTAGTGTTTCCATCAGAACTTTGAATTTTTCAGGTATACAACTGAACTTCTTGCCTTTCACTGCAAATATGCTTTTAATCGTGTTTTCATTATTTGTGCTAGTACAAACTATTCAAAACAATTCAAGCAATTGAGCACCTTTGTGTGACTAGAGATATGCCTAACATTATAGATCGGGTGACCCTGCTTTTGAGGAACTAATAGATTAGCCATTTATTCAAGACAAACCTGAACATCATTCTGGAGTTTTATTTCATCCTCACTGTACCCATCCAAAATCCCCCCCAAAATGCTACACCCCCCACATCATCAGGAGCCCTTCATTCTTCCTCTGGAACCTCTCAATTCCGTGCCTTTCTTCAACCACTACCTTGGCAAAATCTTTCTACTTTGTTTCCAGGATTCCCGTGCAGAAGGTAGTGTTATAATAGATTCAGACTCTGTACCTTGGGCATACAGGTAAGGAAAATATGAATTCTGATTGGCAGATCTTAGACTTTACTCATCAACTACTTATTGCTTTTCTTTAGGCATAAAGTAAATATATTAAAGTAGTAGAACATAGGGGGTAGGAGCAAGATGGCGGAAGAGTAGGGTCTCCAAATCACCTGTCTCCACCAAATTACCTAGAAAACCTTCAAATTATCCTGAAAATCTATCAATTCGGCCTGAGATTTAAAGAGAGACCAGCTGGAATGCAACAGTGAGAAGACTTCGCGCTTCTATCAAGGTAGGAAGACGGGGAAAAAGAAATAAAGAAACAAAGGCCTCCAAGGGGGAGGGGCCCAGGAGGAGCCGGGCTGAGGCCGGGGCGAGTGTCCCCAGGACAGGAGAGCCCTGTCCCGGAGACGCAGGAGCTGCACCGACCTTCCCGGGCGGAAAGGGGCTAGCAGGGACTTGGAGCAGGACCCAGGAGGGCGAGGATGCCCTCCGGCTCCCTGGGACAGTAACAGACACCTGCGCCCCGGGAGAGTGCGCCGAGCTCCCTAAGGGCTGCAGCGCGCACGGCGGGACCCGGAGCAGCTCGGGGGGCTCGGGCAGAGGAAGAGGCTCCGTGCGGAGGGGGCTGCGTGGTTCCAGCAGCAGCTCGGAGGGGCTCGGGCGGCTCCGCGGAGGGGGCTGCGCGGCCCGGGAGCGCGAATCCACATGGAACTTTCTCCAGAATAGACCACATATTGGGTCACAAATCGGGTCTGAACCGATACCAAAAGATTGGGATTGTCCCCTGCATATTCTCAGACCATAATGCCTTGAAATTAGAACTAAATCACAACAAGAAGTTTGGAAGGACCTCAAACACGTGGAGGTTAAGGACCATCCTGCTAAAAGATAAAAGGGTCAACCAGGAAATTAAGGAAGAATTAAAAAGATTCATGGAAACTAATGAGAATGAAGATACAACCGTTCAAAATCTTTGGGATGCAGCAAAAGCAGTCCTAAGGGGGAAATACATCGCAATACAAGCATCCATTCAAAAACTGGAAAGAACTCAAATACAAAAGCTAACCTTACACATAAAGAAGCTAGAGAAAAAACAGCAAATAGATCCTACACCCAAGAGAAGAAGGGAGTTAATAAAGATTCGAGCAGAACTCAACGAAATCGAGACCAGAAGAACTGTGGAACCGATCAACAGAACCAGGAGTTGATTCTTTGAAAGAATTAATAAGATAGATAAACCATTAGCCAGCCTTATTAAAAAGAAGAGAGAGAAGACTCAAATTAATAAAATCATGAATGAGAAAGGAGAGATCACTACCAACACCCAAGGAAATACAAACGATTTTAAAAACATATTATGAACAGCTATACGCCAATAAATTAGGCAATCTAGAAGAAATGGACGCATTCCTGGAAAGCCACAAACTACCAAAACTGGAACAGGAAGAAATAGAAAACCTTAACAGGGAGGAAATTGAAGCACTCATCAAAAACCTCCCAAGACACAAGAGTCCAGGGCCAGATGGCTTCCCAGGGGAATTCTATCAAACGTTTAAAGAAGAAACCATACCTATTCTCCTAAAGCTGTTTGGAAAGATAGAAAGAGATGGAGTACTTCCAAATTCGTTCTATGAGGCCAGCATCACCTTAATTCCAAAACCAGACAAAGACCCCACCAAAAAGGAGAATTACAGACCAATATCCCTGATGAACATGGATGCAAAAATTCTCAACAAGATACTGGCCAATAGGATCCAACAGTACATTAAGAAAATTATTCACCATGACCAAGTAGGATTTATCCCTGGGACACAAGGCTGGTTCAACACTCGTAAAACAATCAATGTGATTCATCATATCAGCAAGAGAAAAATCAAGAACCATATGATCCTCTCATTGGATGCAGAGAAAGCATTTGACAAAATACAGCATCCATTCCTGATCAAAACTCTTCAGAGTGTAGGGATAGAGGGAACATTCCTCGACATCTTATGAGCCATCTATGAAAAGCCCACAGCAAATATCATTCTCAATGGGGAAGCACTGGGAGCCTTTCCCCTAAGATCAGGAACAAGACAGGGATGTCCACTCTCACCACTGCTGTTCAACATAGTACTGGAAGTCCTAGCCTCAGCAATCAGACAACAAAAAGACATTAAAGGCATTCAAATTGGCAAAGAAGAAGCCAAACTCTCCCTCTTCGCAGATGACATGATACTCTACATAGAAAACCCAAAAGACTCCACCCCAAGATTGCTAGAACTCATACAGCAATTCGGTAGCGTGGCAGGATACAAAATCAATGCCCAGAAGTCAGTGGCATTTCTATACACTAACAATGAGACTGAAGAAAGAGAAATTAAGGAGTCAATCCCATTTACAATTGCACCCAAAAGCATAAGATACCTAGGAATAAACCTAACCAAAGATGTAAAGGATCTATACCCTCAAAACTATAGAACACTTCTGAAAGAAATTGAGGAAGACACAAAGAGATGGAAAAATATTCCATGCTCATGGATTGGCAGAATTAATATTGTGAAAATGTCAATGTTACCCAGGGCAATATACACGTTTAATGCAATCCCTATCAAAATACCATGGACTTTCTTCAGAGAGTTAGAACAAATTATTTTAAGATTTGTGTGGAATCAGAGAAGACCCCGAATAGCCAGGGGAATTTTTAAAAAGAAAACCATAGCTGGGGGCATCACAATGCCAGATTTCAGGTTGTACTACAAAGCTGTGGTCATCAAGACACAGCACAGTACTGGCACAAAAACAGACACATAGATCAATGGAACAGAATAGAGATTCCAGAAGTGGACCCTGAACTTTATGGGCAACTAATATTCGATAAAGGAGGAAAGACTATCCATTGGAAGAAAGACAGTCTCTTCAATAAATGGTGCTGGGAAAACTGGACATCCACATGCAGAAGAATGAAACTAGACCACTCTCTTTCACCATACACAAAGATAAACTCAAAATGGATGAAAGATCTAAATGTGAGACAAGATTCCATCAAAATCCTAGAGAAGAACACAGGCAACACCCTTTTCGAACTCGGCCATAGTAACTTCTTGCAAGATACATCCACGAAGGCAAAAGAAACAAAAGCAAAAATGAACTATTGGGACTTCATCAAGATAAGAAGCTTTTGCACAGCAAAGGATACAGTCAACAAAACTCAAAGACAACCTACAGAATGGGAGAAGATATTTGCAAATGACCTATCAGATAAAGGGCTAGTTTCCAAGATCTATAAAGAACTTATTAAACTCAACACCAAGAAACAAACAATCCAATCATGAAATGGGCAAAAGACATGAACAGAAATCTCACAGAGGAAGACATAGACATGGCCAACATGCATATGAGAAAATGCTCTGCATCACTTGCCATCAGGGAAATACAAATCAAAACCACAATGAGATACCACCTCACACCAGTGAGAATGGGGCAAATTAACAAGGCAGGAAACAACAAATGTTGGAGAGGATGCAGAGAAAAGGGAACCCTCATACACTGTTGGTGGGAATGTGAACTGGTGCAGCCACTCTGGAAAACTGTGTGGAGGTTCCTCAAAGAGTTAAAAATAGACCTGCCCTACGACCCAGCAATTGCACTGTTGGGGATTTACCCCAAAGATACAAATGCAATGAAACGCCGGGACACCTGCACCCCGATGTTTATAGCAGTGGCCACGATAGCCAAACTGTGGAAGGAGCCTCGGTGTCCATCGAAAGATGAATGGATAAAGAAGATGTGGTTTCTGTATACAATGGAATATTACTCACCTATTAGAAATGACAAATACCCACCATTTGCTTCAACGTGGATGGAACTGGAGGGTATTATGCTGAGTGAAGTAAGTCAGTCGGAGAAGGACAAACATTATATGTTCTCATTCATTTGGGGAATATAAATAATAGTGAAAGGGAATATAAGGGAAGGGAGAAGAAATGTGTGGGAAATATCAGAAAGGGAGACAACGTAAAGACTGCTAACTCTGGGAAACGAACTAGGGGTGGTAGAAGGGGAGGAGGGCGGGGGGTGAGAGTGAATGGGTGACGGGCACTGGGGGTTATTCTGTATGTTAGTAAATTGAACACCAATAAAAAATAAATTAAAAAAAAAGTAGTAGAACATAAATATAATTAATAAAGTAGATAATTCATTATGAGGAAATCTGCTAAGTAATGCCTATTTATAATCCATGGATTTTCCTTTTATTAGTTAAGTCTATGCTAATCTTCTCAATAGATTGTTATTTGAATATTCACTTCTGGTTCACCTTGGATTCCACCTCAGGTTTAGACTCTCTTGATACTGTTATTTTCCTGAGTTTAGGCTACTTTGACAGAGACATTCTCTAGGCTGCTTTTTCCAGTTGTTCTCATCTTACCTCTCTGTGTTTCTCTCATGGTGCCTGCCTGCCCACAGGCCCAAATTGTTGCACTTGAAAATGTTCACTCTACTTGGTTTAAATTAAAGGGATTGCTTTATTTTTTTGCTTTTCAAGCTCATTGCATCACAAAAATCTTAGTTAACTGGAAAATTTGAAAACACCTAGTTAAATTTCCCAATCAGTACTGGAGATGCTCTGAGCTCTGAGTTGCTGTCTTTTTGCTCACATGGCAAAAGAGGCAAAAACAGCTGAATGATACAGCTGAGAAACATGTGTACATCACCTAGCTATAAAAGGCATTCAAAATAAGCCTTATGCTTTCTCTGGTGTTCTCTTTCCCACTTTGTTCATTTCCACTGTTTCTCATCTCATATCCCTGTGGACAGTGATGCTTAGAACATCCCTCCGTGCATTTTCATGAAGGGATAGGATTTTTACTCTTTCCCTTTGAAGAGAAGGCATTTGTCTGCTCCCTGAATTCTACCCCTTACATTTTTTCCCTCTTGGAAGAGGAATGGATAATACTGGTGAGAAACATTCAGTAGTCTCTCTGAAGACACTTTCATTGGTTTCTTCTGTCTCTTCTTGCCTTCCCTTTTCTTGGCACCAAAGTACCTAACAGTAGACTCAGTTCAGCCTCAAGGCCTTTCTTGCTAATAAAGACAGGCCAGAGTCTTCTAGTAGCCTTTAGATCCACTCCTCCACAAAGGAATACCAGGATTCTAGGTTTGAGGGTAAAGAAAAAAGGACCAAGCCAAATTTGGGCCATGCTTCAAGGTACATTCTAAAATACAGCTTTACAGGTAGTAAAGTTCCTGTTTTGGCAATGGGGCACTCCTCCCTATTACTCTTTGTTTCACTTAGGTTGGGATTTCAGGGAAGACTAAATATTGTTCCTTCTTCCAGATTCTGAACCAATTAGGCCTGTAGGCAGCTAAGCAAATAGGAAAGAGAGACAGAGAGAAAGAGAGAAATCAGTCAATCAAGGTTAAGATCCATACATGCAATATTGCATCAAACACATTAACCATTCCCAACTGGGAGCTGTGGATATGACATATCCTCAGTGGTTTATATTTATTTAATATGCATTTAGCTGGGCCATAACTCTATGATAAACATTGTGCTAAGCATCAGAATTTCAACAATGAATACAGGAATACATTCCTAGTTTCATGGGACCTACATATTTACAATCTAAATGGGAGGATAAAATGAGTAATTTAGAATGAGCTTTATAATCAGCCAGACCTGAAATCAAATTCTGACTGCATAAAGTATTAACTGTGATAAAATACATTTGGTTGGTTATTTTCTTAACTCTTTATTATAATGCGTAGCCCTGGGCATTTTATCATTTCCTATTATGGAGTCAGAATGAATTAGTAGGAAGAAGATTGGATTAGGAGTCAAAAGACTTGAATGCTGGGGCATTTGGCTGGCTCAGTCAGTAGAGCGTGAAATTCTCAATCTTGCGGTAATGGGTTCAAGCCACACTTTGGATATAGAGATTACTTAAAAATAGAATCTTTAAAGAAAAAAAAAAATTCAGTGCCAATTCAGGCCCATGAACTACTTGTCTTTTGCCTTTGCAAAAGTCATTAATTTTTCTGAAGTTCTCTTTCCTTGTCTGCATTTTGGAGAAATTCAGAGTGTTTTGGTGAAGATTATAGGAGATCGTGAAGTTAAGAACCAAACTTTGGCACATCTTAGCTGTGTAGTGATTGTCAGCTCCAGCCTGTTGCACTGGTTAAGTGTCTCCATTCTTACACAACTAGCCCTAGACTCCTTTGGACTTTTCCAGAGGTGATGATTTGAAGTTTTATATTTTTTGATCTTTTAAATTTTTATGTCTTTATATGAGTTGCCATTAGGGAAGAAAATAGAGCCCTTCTTCCAGAGGGAAATAGATCTTGTGACATCTTCTACTTATATCCATCTGCCTGACAATGTTTTCACATATATAGCTTCTACAGTTGGAAAATAAAAGCTTTCTCTAGACTGTTAAGGTACTTTAACTGTAACTTACATTTAAACTAAATATACCAGGTCTTTACAGAATGTGGGAAGTGTAATTTCATAACCAAACTATTTGATATTCTAAATAAAAGAAGATATTTCTAACATGCAAATTGCTGACATTTGCCAATATATTTGCAAAATACCAGTGTAGCCAGAGGGAATTTGTCTATAAATGTTCCACATGATGTTCAAGTAATGAATTCCTTGTATTAAGCCACTCTAAAACATAGTTACTTCCCAGTTATGATCCCAAGGTTTTGCCTGTTTTAACAAATATTTTTTAATCCCCAATGTGGAAAGAGAAATTAATCTATTTCAGTTGGAATTATTCATGATACTCACCCAATTTATAATTCAAAAAGCCTATTAGAAGCCTATACTTTCAGATATAATAGAACTTTATTTTAAGGTATTTCATAGATTAAGTTATAAAGATTTATAGTTGTTCAGATCATCCCTAACACACTTTTAAAATTATAGTTTTTGAGAATATTTTATATTCCAGACCTTGTTGTAGGGTCTGTAACATAATTTAGTTTTTCCTAATCATATGTGTATAAATTTGCAAACTTTTTCTGCCCTCCTTATCATCTAGTTAGTTATGAACAATAATGGACTCTTAAGGTAAGTCAGTCCTAGAGGTCAGCTTAAGTGTAGAATTTCAATTTACCAAAACTATATAGTTTATAATAGTCTCTTCTCTCTAATTAACAGTTGCTCATTGATTTATTCTACGAGTTCTCAGTGCCCACTATGTGCGAGGAAGAGAAAGAAAGCATACACTTGAGACACAGGTAAGCAATATTGTTTTGATCTTCAGCACTTACCGTTCTTTTTTTCTTTCTTAAGATTTTTATTTTTTCGTGAGAGAGAGAGAGAGAGAGAGGCAGAGTTATAAGCAATTGATTCAAGTTTATACAAACTTGAAAATTGAACAAGAGCAGTCCTGAAGCCGGTGTTTGCCCTCGCTCTAATCTATTCCTATTTCCAAAAAAAAATATGATACTCTCCTAAGACTGTGTGTTGGCTAAACTTTATGTGTCAACATGGCTAAGCTGTGGGGCCTAGTGGTTTGGTCAAATGAAAGTCTAAATATGTCAAGATGTTTTATAGATGTGATCAGTTGTTTTTAAGTAAATCAGTTGTCTTTAAGTAAACAGATTATCCTTTAGAATGTGAGTGGGCTTCATTCAGTCAGAGACCATAGGAACAAAAACTGAGGTTTCCAGAGAAGGAATTCTGCTTTAAGATTGTAATAAAAATCCTCACTTAATATCCAGCCTGCCAGCCAGCCCTACAAGCTTCAAACTCAGCACTATATAGTATCAACCTCTGTATGAGTTTCTAGCCTGCTGGCCTGCCCTATGAATTTTAGACTTGTTATCTCCACCATGTATGAGCCAGTTTCTGTTGGTTCTGTTTCTCTGGAGAACCCTGTTAGAGTGTACACAATATCTTTTTATTAAGCTTAGCTTAGCTTAACTTCCTTCCTTTATCATTTTATTAATTGGTCAAAAATAACTAATATGGAGACGTCTGGGTGGTTTAGTGGTTGAGCATCCACCTTCGGCTCAGATTGTGATCCTAGGGTCCTGGGATGGAGTTCCACATCGGGCTTCCCGTGGGGAGCCTGCTTCTCTCTCTGCCTGTCTCTCTGCCTCTCTCCCTGTGTGTCACTCATGAATAAATAAATAATCTTTTTAAAAATAACTAATATATTTTCTTTGTGGTTGGCATATTTGTACTAAGTGCTAGGTCTTATTTTTTTTGTCAAAAGTAGGTATAGTTAACTCTAATGAATGGTTATAAGTGGGAAAGAAGTATAGGAAACATTACTGTCCCTCATTCAAAATATAAATATTTTGCTTATTTTGGTTGTATACCTGAAGCTAGCTTCTGAACAGTTTTTCACATCTATTTTGTTGCTAATTTAATTGTGTTATATATTATTTAAGTTGGAAATTTTTGTGTGCTGGGACCAATAGAAATATTTCTTACCACCCCCATACCTATAGGACACTATACCACACTTTGAGCTATACAGTTGCAGAATAAGCTAATCCATTTATAATCTAGTTCAGCATTTTGCAAACTTTACTATTTGAATACTATGTTACTTTTTTGCCATAATTTTTGCCACCTATGCTCTCATTTACTTAATATTTTAATATAATTTCACATTTTATGCAAATAAACTTATTTAAAAAGTAAACTTTAGATCACTATCATAAATGAAAATCTAATATTTTCCTTAAGTAAAATGTAAGGATGAAAAATGAGTATGAACATAACAAAACAATATACAAGTATACCTTGTTTTGTTGTGCTTTCTAGAATATAGTGTTTTTTACAAATTAAAGTTTTGTGACAACACTGTATTGAGCAAGTATATTGGTACCATTTTTCTAACAGCATTTACTCATTCTGTATCTCCGTGTCACATTATGGTAATTCTTGCAATATTTCATACTTTTTCATTATTATTATTATATGTTACACTGTTTTGTGTTCAGTGATACAACTCTCTGAAAGCTCATGTGATTAGCATTTTGGCAGTATTTTAAAATTAAGGTATGTACATTGATTTTTTTATTTTTTATTTTTATTTATTTATTTATCTATTTACTTATTTATTTATTTATTCATGACAGATATATAGAGACAGAGACAGAGACACAGGCAGAGGGAGAAGTAGGCTCCATGCAGGGAGCCTGACGTGGGACTCGATCCCGGGTCTCTAGGATCAGGCCCTGCGCTGAAGGCGGTGCTAAACTGCTGAGCCACCAGGGCTGCCCCTGTACATTGATTTTTTTTTTGACATAATGCTATTGCATACTTAATATAGTGTAAACATAACTTTTATATATGCATTAGGAAACCAGAATATTTATTTGACTGACTTTTTTGTAATATTCACTTTATTGCAGTAGTCTAGAACTAAATCTGCAGTAACTCTGAGGTATGCCCAGTGGATTATGGTTGTCCCTTAAATACTGAGTCTGAGGCCTGTATTCTTCTGGTTAAAAAGAAGATTATGAAGTGTTAGTCATACTAACTCTGAGCTGAATTTTTCTCACAATGGAACTCAAGAATGAAGAATACCTTTGTTATTATTATTATTATTAATATTATTGTTTATTATTATTATTGTTAATATTATTATTAATATTATTATTATTATTATTATTGTTATTATTATTTAGTTGAAGTTATTTAATGCTACCAACTAAAATTATCTCACACTTTAATAAAAAGAAACCTAATCCGCTTCTCTTCCCCGTTGTTGACTTTCACTTGAATGTACTTGGTAAATGGCTAGTCTGTCAAACAGACTTCATGAGAAATCACATTCTCATTTACTAAATACTTTAGTTGAGAGAACACTTAGTCTTCCAGTGAAGTAACATCTATTCCTTTAGCCATTGGTCTTGGATCAGCCATCTCTACCTAGACCATAAAGTCTAATCTCTCATTCATAAAATATTTTTCTCTTCATTATCATCTTCATTTCCTATCTTAGGCTTTGTCATATTGACATATGACACTGCTTTTACTGAATTCACATGCACATGTATCACAACATTCACAGTGGTTAAGAGGACAAAGAAGAGCAATTTCTTGCAAAGAGAAATTCTTTTAGGAGGAAAAAGTCAAAGAAGTTTTACTTTGTTGTTTTCCTGTAGCAGAGATACTATTTTTATTGTTTTTGTAGCATTATTTGTGAACTACACATAACCCTAAAACACTCATCAAATGAGTTCGGTTTTATTTAATGAAGAATTTTAGAATTTCCCTGTGTGAAATACTCTTAAAGTTATCTGTTAAAAACAAACAGAAAGTCTAAAGTAAATCATATATATTTGTTTACTGTAGAAAACATGGACACAATGGGACAGGTAATTCACGGATATAAGACAAAAATTCAGTTTGGGATCATTATTGGTCAAGAGTTCTTATAGTCTTCTTGGGAAAGGGAAGGAAAGAGGGATAGATCTTGATATTAGTGGATGCTAGGAAGTTGATAGAGATGAAGTTGCATGGCTATTTGAAGATAATTTCTGAAACAAATCTCTGAGTAACAATTTGTTTATGGTTTCAAGTGCCCTTGTCAAAATATGTGATTTAAAAAATTAGAGTTGTGATGATTTTTAGGCACAACACCAAAGGTACAATACTTGAAAGAAATAATTGATGGGCTGGACTTCATTAAAAAACAAAACCACCAAACTTCTGCTCTGCAAAAGACAATGTCAAGGAATAAGAAGCTACATATTGGGAGAAAATATTTCCAAAAGCCACAAATAGAAAGATGTCCTATCATATGTAATCAGGGAAATGCAAATGAAAACAACAATGAGATACTACTGTACACCTATTACAATGGCCATATCCAGAATACTAGACAACACAAAAGGCTGGTGAAGATGTGGAGCAACAGGAATTTTCATTCAGTTTTGGTAGGAATGCAAAATGCTACAGCCACTTTCAAAGACAGTTTGGAAGTTTTTTATAAAACTAAACACACTCTCATCATATGGTCCAGCACTGACACTCCTTGGTATTTACTTAAAAGAGTTAAAAGCTTATGTCCACACAAAAACCTGCACACAGATATTTATAGTAGCTTTACTCATAATTGCCAAAGCTTGAAGGCGACCAAGATGTTCTTCAGTAGGTGAATGAATATGTAAGCTGTAGTACAGGCAGACAATTGAATATTATTCAGTGCTAAAAAGAAACAAACTATCAAGGCATGAAAAAACATGGAAGAACCCAAAATGCGTATTACAAAATGAAAAAAGCTGATCTGAAAAATCTACAAATAGTATGATATTCTGGAAAAGGTAAAAGTACAGAGACAGTAAAAAGGTCAGTGGTTCCAGGGGTGAGGGTGAGGAGAAGGATGAATAACTGGAGCACAGAGAATTTTAGGGCAATGAAAATACTCTGTATGATCCTGTAATGATGGCACATGTCATTATATATTTCTCCAAACCCATGGAAAGTACAACACCCAAGGTGAACTGTAATGTGGACTTTGGGGTAGACAGTGATGTTCCATGTAGGTTCACCAGTTCCAACAAATGTACTACCCCAGTAGGGGTTGTTAATAGTGGGGAATGCTGTGCATTTGTGGAGGCAGAATAATCTATGTTCTCAATTTTTCTGTGGACCTAAAACTGCTCTAAGATTTTTTTTTCTTTAAAAAAATTAAGGGAGCTTTATAATTTGAGTTACAACCTAATATTTTTGTCTTGGTTTTACTCTATTTGGGTCAAATAAAAACTTGGTTTATTAATCTATTTGCTACCTAGTGAATATAGCAGTACGGACTTGATACAAAGCCTCTTGTCATAGAGTAGAGGATGCTAATCACTTACTCTGTGATCCCTTTGAGTCCTAAACAATTGTGATATCAGCATAAGGAGTTTTAGAAAGTACAATTGGTATCTGTGGCTAAAACAAGGTTTCTTATAACTCTTTTTGAGTTTAGGATATTCAGGGCCCCAGAGAACTCTCTGTAAAAATCTATGCAGTCACAGGTAGAGACTAGCTGTGCTTTAAGACACTCCCTAACACAGACCTCTTTACTTCCCATGGGGTAGAGTGCTCTTCCACTTGGAGAGGAGATCTGCTGTTTTGGTTTTAGTTCATCACAGTTCTTATGTCATGAAACCCCTCTTGCACTACCAATGTGTCTTAGAAGTGCAATACAAACCCTGATCATAGTAATTTGCATACTATTAATCTGTGATGCAGTCATATGGAGGAAAAGTAGTGTTCTTAATAGCAAGACTGGTTTCCATGAAGAATATCGATTTTCAAATCTGATGTCAAAAGATTTTTCTAAAGGGTTTCTAATATCTGTGTAACTTTTAAAGAATCTTACTATGGCTTCACAAGTGGGAGGTCAGCATCAAATTTTGAGGGTTTTGATGTCTCTATGCAAGTAGCATAAGGCAAGTTTTTCAAGGTGGAAAACTGATTAGGAGAGGATAAAGTTCATAATGTAAGAGTTTATCATTGGTAATCATCACAGCCCAAGTTGAGAGTCTTGAAGTGAGTTTGACGAATGAGCTGTTTGCCCATATGAGCAATCTAATGTCCCAATAGGAAATCTGTTTACCCAGGTGAGCAATGTGTTTGTTCACATGTATTGCTTTATAGGAATTTATAGAAGCAACCAGGGAAGATACCTGTTGGTTTACAATCTTATCTTTCTAGGCAAGATTTCCCCAGAACAAATAGTTATGTTGGTGAAAGTGTTCTCATTTCTCAGTCATATTAGTTAAACTGTGGATGCAGATGGCCCCAATTCTCATAACTGTAATTTCGTATCTGTCACTGTTCCTCATTCTGATAAAACATTTCTTGTGTTGGGAGATGACTCTTTCCTTTGTAAAAAGTTTATCTTCTCTTTTGTAGTTACTTACATGTCAAGCATAGGTACACTTAGATTGTGTCTTCTTAGAGGTTAGGGATAATGATTTTTTTTTTTTTTTGATTTCCACCTTTTAGATCAAAGTTTAACCTAATCCATAGAAGATCCTTCAGAATTTTCCTTTTGCATTTAAACTTGGTTATTTGTTTGCTTCTTATCAGTCCCTGATCTTGTGGTTATCTCTTATTCTTTTGTGGTGAGTTCTTCTTTGTAGTCATTTTGCTCAGTGCGGAGTGGCTAAAAACAAGTTGTACTTGTTAGAAGCGCAAACTCTTCTCTCTGTAGCATTCCAGCTGTTCTCTCTTTAAATTTCAGGCTGAATTTCTGGTTTTCAGGATGATTTGAAAGTTATCTAGGTAAGTTGGTGGGGACAGGTGACTTGGGGACTATCTTCTGCCATCTTACCCCGCCCCCTCAATTCTTAAGCTAGTCTTCCTTTGATACAACAAATGCTTCTTGAGCATCTATTTATATCTAATATTAACCTTGAATAACATTTGAAACATGAAAGCTTTAAAAATAAGGTATTAGGAAGGGTTTTTTTTATGTCTTTGTTTTTCTTTGTTTTTTAAGGTCTCAGTGAGTTAAAGGAGAGAACACATATGTGAGTGAAATGAAGTGGAATAAGGAGATGATCGATGGTAGTATAATGCTTATAGTAAGTAAGCAGGGGCTAACTCATTTGGGGAGTTGTGGGGCAGTGAATGATTTTTGACTATATTTTAAGGGTAATGGGAAACTGAAGGTGGATACTTGATTAGAAATATATTTTATAAAGCTCCCATAATCAGCAAACTATAGACGTGATAAGTTTTGGTGAGGGGTGTTGGACCAGGAGCGGCTGTGGGAGCTAAGATCTAAGGATTGGAAGCTATTATAGAGCAAGTGGGAACTTCCAAATTTTGGCAGGTGGAAGTGGTTATGGAGACAAATGGGAAGATTTGAGCTGTTCTTTGGTGATATAATCAGGACTTCTCGATATCTTGGGTATGGCTATCCAGTAATAACTGGACTGATAGTGTGAGCACCACTAATTCTAGCACTCTTCTTCTATAATTATATCATTTAAAAAAAATTATATCATTTTAGTTCGTTCAAAAAATCTTGAGTTGGACATACTAAGGCATGACTTAGGTTCATTTAAAAGTTCTTGAGAATTCCAGATATTCCAGTCACTGGGTCAGTAAGTCAATAGAATTTTTTGAATGTATTCGGGGGGAAAAGGGAGCTTGAGAAGCTAAAACTCTTTATGAATATCTGATATAATTCTGAATTTTTCTTTTTAATGCAAGCCAGTGCCAAGAAAGTTGTCTCTTTTGCTACATTCATATATTCAAAGTGAGCTCACCATTGTGAGCATACTAGGTTGCTTAGATGCCTGAGTGGTCTATCACAAGAGATTTTAGATTAATAAAGATCATTTTGCTACAAATTAATCTCTTTAGTTGAACAATTTTATTTTTTAAAAGAAAGCATAATGAAAAGGTCATTCTCCCATTTGAAATAAATGCAAAATTTAATCTTTACCTTGCTACATTAATGCTCACAGGTTTGTAGTGAACAAATAATATTTACTAAAACAAATTAATATCTAGCATAGGAACAGTTTAGATTCACTGTTGACTCCCATGAAAAATTCATTATTTATATGTTTAAGTATGTTTACTTAATATTGGAACATTGTATACATTTCCTGAAGCAGATCTTAAAATAATATTTAGAAATCTAGTGAAGGTAGTCAAAGCTATACTTTTGGTTAGTACTGACTGTTTTTACACATTTTTATGAATTTCTTCTGAAACATTTCATTAACTCTATTTGGCCCAAGATTTTGTACCATGTTAGATGCACTATCTTCTAAGGCAAATTCTAGTCAGATTTGCATTTGCTAACACAAAAATAGAATATATATGTGAGCAATAACTATAATGATGCATATGTGCCATTATTTATTTGTCGAAATCCACAGAATGTACGATATGAATGAACTCTCATGTGAACTGTGGACTTTGGGTGATAATGATGTGTCACTGTTGGTTCCTCAGTCATAACAAATGTACCATTCTGGTGGGGGATAGTGGAGGAGGCTGTGAGAGTGGATATATGTAAAATGTCTGTACTCTGTACTTTCTGATTAATTTTGCCATGAACTTAAACTTCTCTAAGAGGTAAAATCTATTAAAAATGCAGGAAATTCAAACTCAAGTGCTCTATTGAAAAGTTTGCTAATGAGGTAGAAGTCGGAACTAAGAAACACATAATGGAATACAGGTATCCCAATCAAGAAGTTACAGGCCAGCCTTGGCATTATGCTATGGTATTGAAGCCTGATATATATCTGTGTGAGAATGATATTCCTAGACTATCTCTAATTGCTTATTTTTGTCTTGGCACTGGATTTTTATTTAAAAATCCATAATTCCATAAAAAGGAATGAAATCTTGCCATTTGCAACATGGATGGAGCTAGAAAGTATAATGCTAAGCAAAATAAGCTTAAGACTTTAAGAGAGACAAATACCATATGATTTCACTTATATGTGGAATTTAAGAAACAAAATAAATGAACAAAGGAATAAGAGAGAGACAAACCAAGAAATAGACTTAACTATAGAGAACAAACTGATGGTTACCAGAGGGGATGCAGATAAGGGGATGGCTGAAATAGGTGAAGAGGATTAAGAGTACATTTATTTTATTTTATTTTATTTTATTTTATTTTATTTTATTTTTTTTTTTTAAGATTTTATTTATTTATTCATAGAGATGCAGAGAGAGAGAGAGAGGCAGAGACACAGGCAGAGGGAGAAGCAGACTCCATGCAGAGAGCCTGACGTGGGACTTGATCCAGGGTCTCCAAATCACGCCCTGGGCTGCAGGCGGCGCTAAACCGCTGCGCCACCGGGGCTGCCCTACATTTATTTTAATGAGCACTGAGTGAACATATAGAATTGTTGCATCACTGTATTGTACACCTAAAACTAACACTGTATGTTAGCTCTACTGGAATTAAAATTTAAAAAATAAATGCTCAGCCAAGATAAATCTATAATTCTTTTGACCCCTTCAATGATGTACTATGCAATAGAACTATATTATGTTCTTGGAGAGGTTGACATGGTGTATGTGTGTGTGTGCGTGTATGTGTGTGTGTGCATGTATGCGTGTGTGTGTATGTGTAAGAGAGATTTTGTAAAGATTAAAAGAGAATGGACTCAGAATTTAGATAGTTTCATTTTAAATCGTAGCTCTGCTATTTTCTGCCTGCTTCCTCAAGCAAAATTAGTTAACTTCACTTAGATGCTTTTCTTATAGATAAGATTGTGATAATATCACTACTTCTCAGGGTTGTGTTGAAAATTAAGTGATAACTGATTATATTTGACTTAGCATAGTGGGTGGTATAGAATCAGTGTCATTCACTGAGTGACCTTTGATAAGCCCCTTCACTACTTGAGGCTTCCATTTCTTATTCTGAAAAGAAGGTCATTGTATGAAATTATGGTTTGATCCCTTACAGCTGTAAAATGTCATGATTCTTTTCAGTACTAACTAGAACTTCTGGGAAACAGTCCTGTAACCTACTTTCTCATTAATACCATTCAATAGGGCTAAATATTCTACTAGGCTGGAAAAATCAAAACATCATTATTTTACAGGTAGGTTTTCGTTCCACTCCTGAAAGTCTGGCAGATATTGGAATACTGGGAATATAGAGAAGGCAATTTTTGTTACATTTCCTGTGGGGTAAGAAAGGGAGAGCTTATTTTACTCTCAGATAATTGTACAAGTGTAGCTTCCCAAGTCTCAAATTAAGACATAGTCCAAGACATGGACTTCCAGATAAAATTCAGTAGGCTCAGTTAAATTTGTATTCCAGATAAACAATAAGTAATTTCTTAGTATAAATATTTTCCAAATAGTGTATGGGATATATATTAAAAATTACTATTTGCAGGGCAACCCAGGTGGCTCAGCAGTTTAGCACCTGCCTTCGGCCCAGGGCCTGACCTGAAGACCCGAGATCAAGTCCCACATCAGGCTCCCTACGTGGAGCCTGCTTCTCCCTCTGCCTGTGTCTCTGCCTCAGTCTCTCTCTTTCTCTCTGTGTGTCTCTCATGAATAAATAAATAAAATCCTAAAAAAAAAAAAACAAAGAAAATTACTATTTGCTTATCTGATATAAAAATATAATGGGGGAGCATCTGAGTGGTCCAGTTGGGTAAGCGTCAGACTCTTGATCTCAGCTCAGGTCTTGATCTCAGGGTCCTGAGTTCAAGCTCTGCATTGGGCTCCACACTGGGTGTGGAGCCTACTTCAAACCAAACCAAACCAAAACAACTGAGACTTCTGTATTAGTTTTACTAAATCTGACAGCATTGTAACAACATAATTCACATGACTATTATATTAAATCTTTGCCAGAAGTAAAAAATTCACAACGACCCTCAAATCTGTCTCCTCCTCAGTATCCCTACTACTGCCCCATGGTTAAGACTGTGTTATGGACTGAATGTTTGTGCCCTACCCCCATTCGTATGTTGAAACAGTCCCCACTTTCCACCCCCCCCCCACTATCCCACTTCCCCTGCTGATTGTAATGGTATTTGGAAATGGGACCTTTCGGAGATAATTAGGGATAGATCAGGTCATGAAGTTGGGCTCTTCATGATGAGATTAGTACTTTATAAGAAGAGACCATAGAGTTCTCTCTCTTTCCTGCTTGTGAAACTCCAAGAAAGAAGGTTATCTGCAAGACAGAGGATACTCACCATTAACTGAATCAACTGGTATACTGATCTTAGACTTCCAGCTTTCAAAACTATGAAAAACAAATACCTGTTGTTGAAACCACATTGTTGTGGTATTTTGTTACAGCAACTGAAACAGACTAAAACTCACTGTATCATCTCTGAGACTAAAATCAGTAATAGCTTCCTAGTCTTTTTACTTTCATTTTGTTTTCTGTTTTGTTTGATGGAAGTTTTTTAATAAAAAACAGTATGAGGATGAATATTTCAAGCCTTAATAAAATCATATAATTTTACTCCTTTATATCCTTCAGTTCTTCCTCATTGTCTGCCAAATTCATTAACATAGCATAAAGGTGGTAAATGGTTATGGGAGACAGTCACCTTTCAGAGTTTTGTAATAGAGTCTTTGAAATAACAATATTTTTATCTAGGGTCTGCCATTTCCTATCCCTGGGAACTCTTAATTTTTTTGAGCCTCGGTTTCCTTATTTGTAAAATAAAAACAATAGTATTTCCTAACATATATTCCTGTTATCATGGTTGAATACATGAAACATTATTGGTATAGATAGGAAATACTGAATACAGGGCTTGACACCAAGTAAAGAGTTAAAAAATATTATCTGGGATGTCATTTTCATGGTGCCCCTGCCTCTCCTCCTACCACATCACTGTCCTTTCCAAGTTCATCTGTCATCTTATCTCTCTGCTCCTAGAACAGTACACTGCTGCTATGCTTCTCATCCTTTTCAGATGCTGTTATTGCTATCTGACATGCCCTTTCTCCTAGAATTGTTTTCCAGACACTAAAATATCATATTTGGGAGATCTTTTCTTGACCTTCCATGAATATTAGTCTCTGTCTAGAAGTGCACTGCTAAAATGTCTTACCTCTAAAATCATGAGAAAAAAATTATTAAGTCTTCTAGAATGCTCATTCTGATAAGTCATCAGCAAGATATAGCATCTGAGTTCTTAGATGCAGAGCCGAGGCAGATATTTGGGTGCATTATAACCATTGAAGAAGTTCTTTTCAGGAAGTGAGGAGTGAAGGAAGCAGGATAGGTAAGAAGTAAATCCAAGAAATTATGTGGACTCACATAAAGTCTGGACTTAGTCTGATGCCCTGGGAGTAAGGAGGTATTTTGGAACATAATTTGTACCTGAGTTATCTCACCATAAGGCAAGAGGCTCAGTTGTTGGTGCAGCCATCACAAACTGTCTGAATAGGTGAGGACCAGGATATGGGACTTGTGTAACCTCCCAAGGAGTGTCTCCCCTCTTTGGCAAAGGGTGATTTTCCAAAGAAGGTTATGGAATTATTTGCAGGTTATCTGGAGGATGAGTACACCAGCCTCAAAAGAGGATGTGGGCAAGGCACCAGATATCTACTAGAGTCTTTTGACTGGATAAAACTTAAAGCCCTCCAATCTAATAGCTTTATTTTACTACCAAGAAATGAAAATCTAGAATGACTAAATGGTTTGCTCAGCTCCAACTGTATATTAAATCTGAGCTGGGGCTAGAGTTTGGGTCCCCTATTTTCAAAATCAGAGCTCTTTCCACTACACAAAAGAACATTTACTTCTAGGGTGTTTTCTATTAATGAATGGGACTGCATATCCATTTATGTACTGATGTATTTTTACTCAGACTCTGGGTTCCCAAGGCATACTAGCTGACCCGTTGAAAGGTATAGCTTTTGACCAAGGAAAGGAAACTAAACTACCTGCCTGAAATATGAGTTAAGTTCACAATGCTTGTGGAGGATAGTTTCAACTTGTTATTATTCCAAGGTTAATACCAACCAGGTTAATGAGGTCAAAATTGCATTTGTTGGGTCAGAGAATGAAGTGGTGTTTAGATGAAAAGAAAATTGTTAAAACTGACAAAGAGCTAATGATAATGAGATGCTTAATGGTGTGATGGAGGAGAGAGACAGCTGTAACACTCTCTTAATGGAAGTTCAAATGATTTTTGCTGAACTTTCTCTTAATTCCTTTGCTCTTGCATAATGTATGATTTATCACAACTGAAACCCTGAGCACAGTGGATAAGCCAGGATTTTGAGATATGCCTTCAGACACTCTTTAATCAGTTTCAAGGTTTTGTTATTCTTGAGCTCCCTTTTCTCTTGAAAGTAAATTTAGGTAGTACTTATCAGTAAGTACTGAGGGAAATTATATTAGTGAATGATATAGTGGAAAATGACAAATATTCATTGTTAGGCAAATTATTAGATTCACTGAAAAAATATTTTTATAAATTATTGCATTGCTGGAAGGAAATATCAAAAAACAAACAATATAATACTCTTTAAGATTTAATTGATCTGACAGTGTCTCTTTTCTTCATAAAATGGCACAACCTATCACTTATTCCCATTCACCACCACCTCAATCTCATAAATTTATTCTTCTGACTGTGTCCTTTTCAGGAAACTAACATCTTTTTTTAAGATTTTTTATATATTTATTAGAGACACACACACACATACACACACAGAGACAGACAGAGAGAGACAGAGAGAGAGGGAGAAGGAGGTTCCATGCAGGGAGCCTGATGCAGGACTCCATCCTTGGTCTCCAGGATCACTCCCTGGGCTGAAGGTGGCGCTAAACCGCTAAGCCACCAGGGCTGCCCAGGAAACCAACATCTTAATGCATTTAGAACTCCAGAATCAGAGATAGGTTGCTACTTAATAACTGTTTGACGTTGTGTTGCTTACCTTCTCTGACCCTCAATTTCCCTTTTTATACATCTATAGATAATGTGTATACAATCTGCAGCTCAGTATGTAGTAAGGACTTCGTGGGTTGTTTGCATACAATTCTTAGTGCATAGTAAATTTCCATTATTTTGAAAGAAAATAATTGTTAGTTTAGGGTTAAATGTGTAATATAAAATAATACTAGTATTAGAAAAAAATGGGTAAATTCTGCTGTAATCTTGAGGAGGGAAAAGCTGTCTTATTATGGCTGAAAATGAAAAACAAGAGACTGGTAAGTTACACTTAAAAACAAAACCTTTGCTTGGCAACAATCAGCATAATGAAAAAAACAAACAAATGAAAAACTGTCAAACTTGAAAAAATACCAGTTTTAGTCAGGGAATACCTCTAGCCACATGTTTCATTTCCTTCTTCAGGCTTTGACCTACCACCCACATGCTTCCCTCTTTCTTGTTCCATCTGCCTGGAACAGTCCTGTGCATTGTATCCTTCTCTTTCGAGAAGTGAGTTATATCCACCCCTCTTTCTCCCATCCTAAACCTCGTCAGAATATATCCCTCAATCCCAAAGGAAAAAGAAAAATCTAAATGGGAAGGTATGCATTTTATAAATAGCATATGCTTTGTCCTTGGCTCAGGAAATTTCCAAGAATATGGCCAATTTGTGTCAGAGTTATCAGGTGTTATGTGTTTTTCTTCTAATTCTGACCCATATTTGCAGAGAAATAAGAAAATAGAGGAAAAGGGAGACATGTTTAGTACTTCTCCTGGAAGTCCCAAGAATCTTTCTGTTTCCAGAAATGGAATGTCCTTAGATGAAAGCATGCTCAGAGAGCTCCCCAGATTGGATTCTAACAACCAGTTCCTCAATCTGAGTTGTTCATCTGTTGTTGTCTTTGTACCTCAGAGGTAATAAGTACTGGGGACTTAGCTTAAATGCTGGTCAAGAAGCATTTGTATTACATCTCATTTTAGCTTTCCTTTTTTTAAAGTCAATCTCCCCATTTAGCACCCGCATTTTATATTCATACTCTACCATGATGATGATGATCCCTTGGAGTAATTATGTGCTGACTGTTCCCAAGAACTCAGACTTGCCCTTTACCTGATCATATGGGATTTTGATTGCACAAACACCAAAGATGGCAGAGAATGAAGAATCTAACTTCTAAAATATAATTAATATCCACCTGTTAAATCGCCATTTAGGTGCTTGGAGATAATAGGGAAAAAAACGCTTAATAATCAACTATATTGGTAAATATTTTTAGGCAAATAAAAATGTTGTTTTTAGTATGTAGACAACTTGGTGAGGACATATTTTTTGTCTTATTTTCAGATTAAAAACATTAATTTTTTGATTTTACAAATCAAATAATTTTTTGCTATTATTTAGTTTCTCTTATGTGCTGCAGGCACTCTTCTAAATGATGAGAATATGTCAGAGAACCAAACAGATTAAGCTCTCCTATTTCTGCAGAGTTCATAATACAGTGGGGAGAGTTACAGTATCTGTATTATATTAATATCATATAATATGTGAATGTAATATATACTAAGGATAAAAAAAAAGAGAAAGAAAGAAAGGAAAAAGTTAGAATAGTATGACACAGGGGAGTAGGACCAGATTGCTGTATTTTTTTTAAAGATTTATTTATTTATTTATTTATTTATTTATTTATTTATTTGGGACACACACAGAGAGAGAGAGAGGCACAGAGACACAGGCAGAGAGAGCAGTAGGCTCCATGCAGGGAGCCTGATATGGGACCCAATCCCGGGTCTCTAGGTACACGTTCTGGGCCAAGGCAGTGCTAAATCACTGAGCCACCCGGAATTCCCAGATTGTAGTATTAAATATGGAAGTTGGAGAGATCTTAATAAAAATGAGAGATCTAAGAAAACACTTGAAGAAAGTAGAGGAGCAAGCCCTATGTTTGTCTGGAGATTAAGCAGAGTCCATTAGGGAAGAATGTGCTAGCACATTTGGGCATGGCTGGAGAAGTGTGGGCAAGGAGGAGGAATTGAGAACAGACTGTAGAGTGAGAGCAAGGATAGTGGTTGTAAATCAGTTAGGTGCATTCTCCATGTCACATGGCAAGAAGGTAACAAAATGGGAATTCAAATCAAAATTTCCCTCTCTAAAGGCAGTTCTTTCTACAAGGTTGAATTGTATGTATAATGTTGTTCTTCTGTGTCAAGGATTTTGCTGAGTCAAGCTTTGTAATATTTGAGATGGAAAAAGGATGGAAATACTCCTCACCAGACTGAACCTACTTCCACATTCCTTTTCTTTTATCTTCCTGCCACCCTCTCCTGTTTCTAGCTTGATTCAAAGACAGGGCTAATGAAATCTCTGGAGTTGCTTCTAAATGGATATAAAATTACACCATAAGTAAGATCTTGAGTTCAATTATCTTAGTCTTTTCTATTTCAATCTGTGCTTCAGATGCCTGTCAGAAACTTCCCCACCTTGCTCTCCGTGATTATATTTTATATTAAAATATTGAACTTTATATCAATCCAAATGATTTTGTGGAGCCAAATCCATAGATTACTCCCAGTGAGAGAAAAGTAGTCTGGTACCAGGGTCACTTCCTTTTCTGTTATCCTTAGTATTATGAAATAATTTAAAGAAAAATTTAAATGAAGTTTGAAGGAAAGCATGGAACTTCAAGAGAATATCTCTAATTATGGCAGTAATTGTAATGAATCTTTGGCTGGATTCTAATGTAGGTTAGATGTGGGAGTATCCTAATAGGATATATTAGTAGAGGAATGCCCAGAGCTCACTGGTGCTTAACATAGTATGTAGTTCTTAACTTCCTTGGTAACTCATGGGCCCATGGACCACAAATTAAGAAACAATCCTAGGAGATCAACCCTGGAGAGATCATAAATGTCTTGTGCAGTTTGTTTATTATCTCTTTGAAATTATGTGAAAATTGCATGCATGTGTATATTCATTATTTTGGGGAATAAGGTCTACAGATTTTATTAGTTTCTTGACCTCAAATAAAGGAAGAATCACAGACCAAATAGTTTCCTACCACTTGCTGCTTTGTAAAAAATTTTAGATTTTTGTGGTAGTTTACAAAACATAGATATATTTATTTACCCCAGTGTTCAAAGATCCCTGTTCAGACACCACATGCATAGTGTTTTGGAGTGGGGCAAATTATGAGTAGTATAAGAAAACCATATGACAACATGAATACTTAGAAGTTTTATGGAGACTGGAATGTTTCTATTACTATGATTAGGCTTCCTGAAATAGAAAATCAGACTCAAACTAGTTTAAGAAATAGAATTGGCTTAGATAACTGAAAACTACAGAGATAATATTGCATTTACGTGTAACTTTATCCAGAAGTTTATTTTGTTATTAGGGCTTCAGCTTAACCACTCTTTCAGCTTTGCCACCTCACTGGGTCAGCTCTGTCTTCAAGTTGGCTTCTGTTTATGGAAGCAAGTGTACATAGCAGGTCTGTACATTGTGTTGTCTCAGCACAGTGAAAAGGAAGAGACCTCTTGATTGCAGCATTCCCTGGATAGCCCCAAGACTCTCACTCTCTTGGGCTAGCTCATTAGTTCACATGCCAACTACTGAACCTACTCATGATGAACAGAGGGCTACACACACACACATACGCACGCACACCTGTGCACACTCCTTGGTTTAGGTTGCTCACAGACTATTCTGGAGATGCTGGGAGTAGAATAATTTTCCCTGGGGCCTCCTAGACACCAGAAGGGAAAACTAGTGGTCTTAGAAGAGAGAGGGAGATGTATGAATGCTGTGGGGTATGGGAAGGTGCTCACTAACTGAGGCTATGGGCACATGGAGGAGACAAAACATCAATAGCAAGGACAAGGAAAAAAAATCTGGTGACATAAGTAGTAGCATGGCTATTTTAAATGAAAAAATGGAAGCCCAGAGAATTAGAATAGTAGCCAGAAAGCATACAGCTGTTAAGTAGAGGACCTGGGGCTCAACCCCTGAACCTCTATCCTCAAATCTATTGCACTCTCTAATATATACTGTTACTTTTACAGTAACCCTCAAAGCAGCTTTGGCTATAATCCTGTGAATAAACTGTGGGGTAATGTATGGCATAGACCAATGGCAGCTGCTAATTTTAGTTTCAGTTCCAAATACAGAGAGAGTTCAGGCAGTGGTGTGGATTTCACTTGCAGGGCACAGTAATACTCTGCACTTCTCGGAGGCTTTTCAGCTGAGACTGTCAAAGGTCTCCATAGAGATGAATCATCTCCTACTCAGTAATTGAGGAGCCAGAGGCAAAGGGTGGTGAATTAGCCAAGCCACCCCTCGAGCTACCCAGATGGCCTTGGTCTCCAATGAACGTTTTACTGTTGTTTTCTACTATAAATAAGTACATGCACTCAGGAGCCTGAGAGTCCAAAGACCAGGGGTGACCCAGGGAAACTGTGATTAACTTTTCTCTGGCTGGAGAGAGAAAATAGAAACATTCAGTAGCAAAGTATATCTTTGCTAACATGAAAGTGCCCATGACTTGGGCAAATTGAGTTCTGCTCCTAGCTCAAGAAGAATCTGACCTTAAGCATATTACTGTTCCCCTCACTTTAAGATGAGGTGTTTGGATTAGACCACCAGAGAGGCCCTTTTTAGCTTTAATAGCTTCTGTTCCTCATTGTGGATCTTTATTCCTATCTTAGCAATTGGAGTTTGGAACAAAATATCATTCAAAGGATAGTTCAGTGGCATTGGATCAGTGCTGCTCATACTTAAGGTTGAAAGGGGTCAATCAGAAATCTTGTAAAAATGCAGAGTGCGATTGATTGATCAGGGTTCAGGGGAAGCCCAGGAGTCTGCATTCCTAACCAACTTCTGGTTGATACCACTAGGGCCCATTCCTAGCCTATATTGTGCACACTAGGAGTAAAAATGGTTTAGAGTTCAGTATGCTTCCAGCAAATGCATCCAGAGAAAAGAACAGAAGATGAGGATGGGTACAGAAAAAGTGGGACCGTCAACACAAAATTACAGCATTTATGAGTTGAGACCTGTAGATTAAAAAACAAAACTATAGTTTGATAAAAGCATTAATCCAAACCAAAAGACTATAGAAATTAAATGAATTATTAATGTCTTCGCAGCTGCTTGTAGTGATAGCTTACAAGGAGAACCACATCTGCTTCTCTCTTTAATTGGTACAACACTGTTTGAGAAATATGAGATAGGCTTTAAAGGCTTCCTGCACTGGGCAGATGAGGGCACTCCCCAGTGCAAAGATTTTATTTCTTAAGTGGTCTGGGATTGTACTGCCAGTTAAAGATGTATTAAAACTCCCACCAGGATCCCTAATTCCTGGTCCAGGATGGTTCCTATTACATGGCACTGCCCCACAAACTGAGTCCTCCCCTCTATGACCTACATTATTTTTTTTTGTTTGTGTTAATGGAATTGTTATATCCCTGCAATGAAATGCAAATAATTTTCTTTTAAGTAATAACCATGGTGTTCCTGCAACTATTTGTATGGGCACCCTTCATTTATCTTTCACTATAATTTCAGTAATGAGCATGAAAAGATCTGGAGAAAAAATTGTGTGAAAATACCCAACATAAGATCTAGCAGTGACTCATTTCACAAGCCATCTTTATTTTCTACTATTCTTATTCTCTGGGTCATTGATGATCTCACAATGAAGTTGCAACCTTTGCTTCATATGTTCCCTCTTGCATGTGTCTCAGTATTAATAATTAGAGCTTAAAATAAATGCATATCCTAGAATGAATGGTCTGTTCTTTATTCATTAGACCAAAGTATGATTCAGGACTCTCAATTTTTTTATCACCATTTTTATTCTGCACATCCTCTTTGTTCTCTGCAATGTTTTATCGACCCCTGTCAGGTTGAAAAGAAACAGATAAGACAGTCAGCCAATCAGGATCTGGGAAGCATGTGCTGTGTGAATGCCACCTGGTTCTGAAGGAGCAGTAAGCTGCAAGCCTGGGCATTGCTTTCTCCCTTGTTTCAGTAGATTGCAGAAGTACATTAAGTTACATATTGACTTATAATATCACACTCACCCCCTTAATTTGAAAGGACACTGGGAGGAATATCATTTTTTGGCCACTTTCAGGTATCCTGGTTACTAATTCTATGTCAGTTTGATTCCAGGGGAATATTTTCAGTCTTTTAAAACTATTATATTTATGTCATAGGAAGATGGTTGGTAGTTCTCAAATACAACTGAACTCCTTAAGCATACATATAATATTTAGTCCTGCCCCTAATAATAGCAGTTGTTATAATAATAGTTGTTAATATAAATGTAGTTGTTAATAATAATAAAATTATAGCAGCTAACATTTATTGAGATTTTATAATATCCAGTTATGTAGTTAAAAGTATTATCTCAAATAGTTTTCTTGATGAAAGTATAAAGCAGTTCATATTATTATTATTACCACCATTATTATTATTATTATTTTTTACCACCATTATTATTATTACTATCCCTTGTCTGTAGATGAAAGATACATAGCCTCAAGGAGATTAACTCATCAAAATTCAGACACTTATTGGTTCTAAAGCCAATATTGAAATTGAGCGCCAGAATTCATGCTCTTAAATCCTATAGTTGGGCTTCCCTAGTTAAAGCCTAGTATTGCTTGTTCTATTAAATATTCTTCCTCATTATAGGGACCTCCTGAGAGTGGAGGCCCTGACTGTTCTGTTCCTTGTAGTGATTCCAACACTTAGAATTGCACTTACTACATAGCAAGGACTTAATCTCTAAGTGGAGACACACACACACACACACACACACACGCAGAGGCGGGAGGAGGGGGAAAAGAGAAGGAGGAGAAGAAGAAACCAAACAAGGAAATATATGAAGTATTGAAAGGCAGGTTTCATTGTTTTTTGATTGTATATCCCAGGAAGCCACTAAAGGAAGGGCAGAAAGAGGACATGATAATGATAATACTTGAAAATAAAATCAACCTGGCAAACTTATTGTAATATTAAGTTAAAGCAAAATATTTTATAAAATATTCATTTAAAATCTGTCACCTAGGGATCCCTGGGTGGCGCAGCGGTTTAGCGCCTGCCTTTGGCCCAGGGCGCGATCCTGGAGACCCGGGATCGAATCCCACGTCGGGCTCCCGGTGCATGGAGCCTGCTTCTCCCTCTGCCTATGTCTCTGCCTCTCTCTCTCTCTCCCTCTCTGTGTGACTATCATAAATAAATAAAAATTAAAAAAAAAATAAAATCTGTCACCTAAATTGGGAAGATATTTCAGAATGCTTTATATTTTAGATATATATATAAATACATATATATTTATATATATACACACATACCTATTATATATATTATATATATACAATATATACATATATATAAATATACAATATACATATTATATACTATATATATATATAAAACCAAGGGATTTTTGATTAGTTGGTATTTTAAAAGGATAGATGAATAAGTTTATATTATCAGTAGTTTAATTTTTCTTTTAAAAATACAATTAAGATGAGAACTAAATAAAGTTATTTTATATGACATAAATGTACTTTTATTATTTTACTTATGTTACTTTCTCTCTCTCTGTAAATTTGACAATACATATTATATTTCATTAAGGTATAATGACCTCACTTCCTGTTCCTCTTAATAACTAGTCTAGGAATAAAGATTTGGATTTATCCATCACCCAAAGCGAAGTGCAGTGAGACTGTCTGCAATGATCCAGGAGCTTGGAAAAAGGAAAGGAGAGGAAGGATGTATATATATATCTATATATAGATATATAGATATAGATATATAAAACTCTTCCCTTCTTTATACCATTAAAATGTAATCTTTTATGTTTCTAAATTCACCAGAGAGGATAATATTAGCTTAGCTCCTCTCCATATGGGAATGTGATATCCAGCTGTGTTTTCATGATGAACTTTCATCACAGCAAACATTCCAGATGCCCTAAAGGTTTAGATGTAATGGGATTTGATCTATATCAATTTTTCACAGTGTATCCCATATTGAATTTTTAATCCCTCCCCCCTAAAAAACATTGGGATGTACTCCACCCTGTCTGACTTTCATCTGAGCCACTGTTTTGATACAGTTATAGAAAGAAATTACTCATCATGTTTTCAATAATATAAATCTATTTGTTTTGATTACCATAATCAAGTGAAAGTTGTCAGCAGTAAGCATATAGGTAAATTAAAACCTTTAAAGACCTCCAAAAACTATAAGCATTGTTAATTCTGAGTTACGAGTCACATACAAAGTCAGCTTGAGATAATTTGATATAAAAAAACTAAAGAATTAGATGTAGCTGGAGAGTTTGAGCTCAAAGACACTTAGTGCTGCTAACTCAGAATGGACAGAGTATAATCTATGTTTTTATTCAATTTAATCTTTCATTGTTCAACAAATATTCATTGTTCTGAGTGCTGGGAACCTAAGAGTGAACAGGAAAAACAAAAAACAACTCCTGCCCCCATAGAGCTTGTGTTAATATTAGACATTGTATAAGAAGAATGTGTGTATACATGTAATCAGTAGAGAAGTGTTTGTGCTCACTCATACACATGCATGCACACACAAGTCCAGTTGATGTAAAAATCTCCTTTGTATCTTCAGAAGATTTTTGAAGTACAATTCTTAGTAGGAATATGGTTTCCAAAACTAACTCTAGAAAATCTATTTTCTCATTATTTGTCAGTTAGGTCAAAGAGTGATAGGGTTATAAGAAAGGGAATGAAAAGGATATTTTGATGAAGCTATACAAGTGAACATGATTTGAGGAACTCTTATTTGGAGGCTCTATTGGTTTTTTTATTATTATTATTATTGATGCTCCAACAAATTGCCACAAATGTAGTGGCTTGAAAGAAGATAAATCTATTATCTTAACATTTCTGGAGGTCAGATATTCTAAAATCAAGGTGTTGGCAAGGTTGTGTTCCTTCTAAGGATGCTAGGGAAAATCTATTTGCCTTTCCAGCATATAGAGGCTACCTGCCTTCCTTGGCTTGTGATCCCTCCCTCATACTACACCTGTCCTGCTTCTGTCATATCTTTTGTGACTCTGACCCTCCAGTATCCCGCTTGTGATTACATTGGCCCCACCCAGAGAAGCTAGGCTAATCTCTCTATATCAGAATCTTTAACATAACCATGTGTGCAAAGTCCCTTTTGCCATGTAAGATAACATACAGATTTGGGGGGTGAGCATGTAGACATCCTTTGGGACCCATTTATTCAACCTGGTACAGAGTCTGATGCATTCTATGAAATATGCAGGTTTTGACTTGAATATTTGTTTGTTAATGTGGTGCAAGTTTCTAGGGTCATGAATGCCACCTCTGAAGCCTCAGGCTCCCTGGAGCTATATATCCTCTTTTAAACAAAACCACCCTTTGTTTGCATTGCTGCAGATGACATGACAATTAGAGAACTTCCTTGTTTCATCATAAGCAAGAATGCCATTACATCCATCAGTTAAAAACAACAAATGCATGTCATCCTTTACATTTGCTATGAGGAATTGTATCCCTATATATACACAAACACATATACACAGATGCACACATTTTTTTTCATAAATTGTTTTTATTTTTCTATATAGTCCTTTCTAGTAATGCTCTCAAATGAGATTTGTTAGGTTGCTTAGCTCTGACCATCTTTTAGACTCAATTAAAATTGCTAGTAATATAGTAATTAATTATATTGTATGTTGTATGTCATATTAACTTATTACACAAATTCATGTTTTCTTCTTTTGTCTGAATTTATTGCCTCACTCATCTGGGAGAATAAAATGCTGAGTTACATAATAACAAAGTTAACTGCTTTTTGTAAAGAACTTTAAGATTCTTCATTGTGAACTTAATTATATAAACGGCCCTTTCTCTTGACAACTCTAAAATATGATGGAAATGAGTGGGAAAAGCTGATGCTGTATGGTTTTTCCTATCCAGCTTACATATCATGTTTACAGACATTCAATTTTAAAGACTGAGAACAGTTTTCAGACTGGAAAAAGCGTTTTCAAAATGTATTATGGACTTACTAAGATCAGGACGAGATGGTATAGAACCATTTCTTCCTGCTTCTCTCGTAATTTAGAAATTTTAGGGACAACTAAATACAATTATAAATCCTGACATAGCACAAGAAGCAACCAACAGAGACCTCTGAAAGATGGTAAGAAGGCGAACTAAAATTAGGGACCCTAGGCCTGAAAGATAAACACAGCTACAGAGTATTATTATGACTCCCCTATTCAACAAAAGAAGGGAGCTTAGATTCAGCATTTCCTGACCCCCAAACTAACAACAGAAAGTAGCTCAGGTAGCCCTCTCCCCTATCCAAACTGAACCAGAGCCCCATGGGAAACACAGAACCTGCAGGATTGGAAAGGGGATCAATTTGGAGGTCCACTAAGAATAAGCAACCAGAGAAACACTCCTTCTCACCACACCAGAGACTCTCTCCTTCACAAAGAGATGCTAAAGCTGCAGTTGCTCATTTGCAAGAGAAACATAACAAGCAGACTAAATTGAGGAGCATTCTTGTCAAAATGGGCCTGAGATACCATCTCTTCCAGTGACATCAGGAAAAGTGAGGGGCACATCTCACCACCTAATCCAGGAAGCAAAGCACTCCCCAGATTCCTGCAGGCAGGAGGTCCTGCTATAGCAACCTTCCAACTAGGATGTCCTCTGTAGGCCTAGGAATGCCGACCTGCCCAGGCAGACACCAGTACAGACAGACTGAGAGGAAAGACATAGCTATAGAAGGTGTCCTGACCCACAAGGCCTCTTTTTTCCTGTAGGCCTGAGACTCTTCTTTTCCACTCAGAGTAGCTGGAGGTGGGGAGCACCAATAGAGCGATCCAACCACAAATGGGCATCTGGCCAGGGAACATATCCTTTGCTGAGCTGGTAATCCTCTCCTCTATCAAGGGATACCTAGTGGTCCCACCTGAGTAAACCTCCTAAATTCTCCTCAGGCAGCACCAGTAAGAGCCAGTGGGATCCTCAGGGCATCCGATGAAAATAACAATAAAACCAAGATAACACCACAATGGCTGTGAAAATTAAACTATTTAGGAACTCCAGTCCACAAAATAGACTAGGATTAGTGTGTTACAGCTAGACAGGGTGACTGCCTACTCAAATGAAAGATTTAAACAGGAGCCAGAGTCTCCTAACCCAGTAGACAACATGTCTAAGATATAACCGAAGATCACCCATCATGCTAGGAACCAAGAAAATGGAAACTTGAATGAGAAAAGACAAATGACAGACATCATCATTGAGATGAATCAGATGTTACACAGAAAAAACATTTGACAAAATTCAACACTCTATTCATGTTAAGGAGTCCAGCATGTAAGTGGTAGAGGAGAATTACCTCAACTTTATAAAGAGCTTTACCTTAAAATACCTACAGCTCACATTATATTTAATTGTGAAAGACTGAATGTTTCTCCCTTAAGATTGAGAACAAGGCAAACATTTTTCTCTATCATCATTCTTGTTTTTAAAGATTTTATTTATTTAGCCATGAGAGAGAGAGAGGGAGAGACACAGACAGAGGGAGAAGTAGGCTCCTTGCTGGGAGCCCAATGTAGGACTTGATCTCAGGACCCGGGATCACAACCTGAGCCAAAGGTAGACGCTCAACCGCTGAGCCATCCGGGTGTCCCACTCTATCACCATTCTTATTCAATATACTACTGGAACTTCTAGCCATTATAGTAAGGTATACAGATAGAAAGGAGTATATAATAATACCTCTATTTACAGATGACATTATTGTTTTGTGAAAATCCCAAATAACCTACAAACAAAGGAGCCCCTCTATAAATAATAGTGACTTCAGCAAGGTTTCAGGATACAGTGTCAACTCAAAAACTAATCATTTTTGTATACTAACAATGAACATGCAGAAACTGAAATTTTTAAAAAGTAATACTATTTACAATCACTCAAAGATAAGGAAATAGGTATACCCTAAAACAGGTTCAGGTTCTGTATGCCGGTTATTATGAAATATTTCTAAAAGAAATTAAAGAAGACCTAAACAAATAAGTGGAGAAACACTAAGGATTGGAAGATTCAACATAGTAAAGATGACAGTTATCCCTAAGTTTAGATACAGGCTTAATACAATCCCAAGAAGATTTTGTTGTTGTTTGGTTTTGTTTTTATAGGTATGGAGAAGCTTGTTCTAACATATATATGGGAAGGTATAGATCCCAGAATAGCTTAAATAATCTTAACAAAGAAGAAAATGGTACCTGATATATAGGGCTATTATGTTGTTACAGTAGGCAAAGCAATGTGCTATTGGCAGAGGGATTGATGTATAGATCAATAGAACAGAATAGAGATTCCAGAAATAGTTCCGTACAAATTTGCCCAGCTGATTTTTGACACAAGTGCAAAAGCAAATCCTCTGTAGGATAGATAACCTTTTAAACAAATGATGTTAGTGTAATTGGACATCCATAGAGAAAATAATAAACCTCAACCTAAGTATTACATCTTATACAAAAGTTAACAAAAAATGGATTGCATACTTAAATACAAAACATAAAATACAGATCTCTTTGGAAAAAAAATATAGGAGAAAATATTCAAGATTTGAGTCCAGGGAAAGACTTCATAGACTTGGTAACAGAATTACAGTCAATCAAAGGAAAAATTTACACATTTTATCCCATAAAAATGAAAAGCTTTTGCTCTATGAAGGTTCATGTGAAGAGGATGAAAAGCTACAGACAGGAAGGACATATTTGTAAAACACATTTGGCAGAGGACTAGTATCTAGAATATATAAAGAACACTTGCAACTCAACATTAAGAAACAACAGAACCACCACAACAAAACAATTCAATTAAAAAAGAAAATATCCAGTCATTTCACTGAAGAGTACATGAAGGTAGAAAATAAGAATATGAAAAGATGGCCAACACCACTAGCCATGCAAACTGAAACTACAATGAAATATTACCAACCTAAAAAAAAAAGACTAAATTTAAAGAAAAATGACAATAAGTGTTGGCAATAATGCAGAGGAATCATTATATTGCTAGTGGGAAGGCAAAATGGTACAGCCATTTTGGAAAACAGTTTATCAATTTGTTATAAAACCAAACATATAACCATATAATCCAATAATTGTACTCTTGGTGTTTATCACAGAGAAATAAAAATTCATGTTCACACCAAAGCTTATACACAGTTTAATTTGTAATAGCCCCAAATTGAAAACAGCTCAGATGTCCTTCAACACATGAGTGGTTTAAAAAAAATGTGGTACATATATTCCATGCAATACTACTTAGCAATGAGCAAAAAACAGATATACTGACTTAAGTAACAACTTAGATGATTCTCTAGGGAATTACACTGAATGAAAAAGGCTAATTCCTAAAGGTTACAAGATCATATACTATGATTTTATTTATATTTAAGATTTTTGAAATGACAATTTTTTAAAATGAATTAAAAAGTGAGTTATATTAAAGGAGAGTCAAGAGAGAGGCTGGTGTTATACATGAACAATATTAAGGATCCTTGTGGTGATGAAACTCTTCATTGTCTTGACTTTGATTGTGGACAGACCTAAATTAGTGATAACATTGTATAGAATTAAACATACATGACTATAAGTAACACTGGAGATCTGAATAAGATTGGTGAATTATATTAATGTGATAGTATACTGTAGTTTTGCAAAATGTATCATTAGGGAACATCAGGAGTAGTAGGCAGACAAATGCCTCCTGCCCTATCTGTGTCCTAATCCCTGAAACCTGAATATGTCAAGAGGTTGAATGACAAAAGGGACTTTGTTTATGTGATTAAGGATGTAGGACAGGGAGATTTTGTAAATTATTTAAGTAAGCCCAATGTAATTACAATAATCCCTATTAGGGAAGGAGGGAGACAGAAGAGTCAGAGAAGGGGATATGAGGATGTAAGCAGAGAGTAGTGATGTAATTACTGTCTAAGAAATGTGGACAGCCTCTAGAAGCTAGAAAATTTAAGGAAGCAGTTTCTCCCCCAGTCTCCAGAAGGAATGCAATCATACCATCACTTTGGATTTTTAGCCCAGTGAAACCAGTTTTAGACTTCTGACCTCCAGAATTATCAGGTAGTAAATCTGTTCTGCTTTAAGCCATAAGTATGTGATCATTTTTTACAACAGCAGTAGGAAAATCATATACTGGTTAAGTCCATATGTGCCCATGTTAGTCCTCTGTATTATTTGTTATAATTTCATGTAAATCTACAATTACCTGAGTGCAGTTTTCAATTAAAATATTATGAATCTCATCTGTCATATGAGCAATGCCAATTTGAGTTTTCTTGAAGCATGAAACCAAGAAAAAAAGATAATGAAGAGGCAGAAAAGAAATCTCTTGTTTAATAAGATTTATAATACCTAAGCATTTTTTTAATCTGTATATTGGCAGTTGAATAGTTACCTTTCTACAATACTTCCTTGTTTCTTCCTTCTAGTATACTAGTATGGCAATAACATAAGGGTCATTGGTTTCAAATGCCTCTGTTCATAGGCCAGCATCACTCAAAGCTTCTGAACTCTTAGACAAATTCTAGGTTTTTTCATTGTAAATTGGAAATGATAAGAGTATCTCCTTCAAAGGGAAATTCTAAACAAATATTTCTGGGAATGTGACGGTGGTATCCAGTTCTATGTATTTTTCTAAATTCTTCACCCAGACTCCTCAACTCTTCCCTCTCTAGCTCCTCATCCCCCAAAATGTGTCCACCTCTACTAGAAGGCTCTGAAATGGCTCTCAGTGATCCTATCTCCTGGTATTCATGTTTTTTTAAATAATCTGCTGCCTTAGAGCATATGTGAGAGTTATTACATTTTATTGAATGGAATAGCAAAATAATAGGATGTCACTTCAAATGTTAAGTTACAAAACAAAACAAAACTAATGGCTTAAATCATGGGTGCCCTCTTCCTGGATTTTTTTCACCTGCTTGATGTCAAAAGTCTAAATAAGCATTTATGGTAAGTATGAATATGTGAATAAATTCCTGATAAAACTGCTAGAAGCATTTTTCAAGAAACAGTTTATTAACTCAGATTAATCTATTTTTTTGTGGGTATTTATTCATAATAACAAAATGAAATGAAATATTTTAGGCAAGGTTGATGATAAGGGTTTAGGAGTAAATAAGGAGAGTGCTATACATTCACAGATCTTCCCAGAATAAGTCTCTTTAAACTATATTCCTTCACATTCTCTACTTTTTTAATAAACTTAAGAAACCACAGATTTTTCAAAAGGATAAGTAGATAACTTATCTTTGTATGTGGTAGTAGTGTCTATACTGGGTGTAGAGTATGGGAAGTAACCATTGGCTATCTTGTTTGTAAAATGCATGCTGAAGTTAAATATTAGATAAAAATATGCATTCTTTCCTCTTTTTTTGCTGTATAACAAGATTTGTCTCTGAAATACCTGTTCCATTTGTCCTACCTAGGGCCCCACAGATTTAAGTCTGAGAACTTGCACCATTCTAAATTCATACTCTATTTCTTTCTGGAAAATTTTTTTAAAAAGTAAAATAAGGTTATTCACCCAAGATCCTTCTTTCTTCTTTGTTGTTGTTACTGTAGCACTGATACCACTCAGCAAGGTCTCCTTTGAAAATAATAATGCCTACCAGTGCAGCAAACACTGATGCTCTGACTGCAAATACAGAGATGAAGATTTTGAAATAGGCTTTAATGTTAATAATAATTTCAGTTAGCATTCAAATATGGTTCTATATGCCAATGGCAAGAAATATGCAAGGATTGAAAAACAGCCATTGGTTGGATCTCTTCCCTCATCTGTTTTCAGTGTTTCGCGAGAGCCCGGTCAAGTCTCCAGCCTCTGACCAGTTCCATGCTTGGTATAGTGCATCTGTGGCCTTATGTTACTGGATGCCATCATGAAATTTTGTGGTTGAAAGAAGAGTGTCTAAGGGGAGACAGGCAATTTCTTAGTATTTATAACACTATCTAAAGGAGATATTTACAAACTGTTAATTAGCAAACTGAGCAATTGTTAAGTGAATTTAGTAATAAAAGATCTCTGTAAAATACCTCCAGTGGCTGAGGATTGTAATTAACATACTGTCTTTTCTGGCCAAGGACCATTGGCCAAGTCAGATCTTAGGCATAGGGCAGTCTGAATCCTGAATCTGGAGAACAGAAGCTAAAACTTACCTTTCCTCCTTATTTGATGGTTGAATTTATAGGAGTGTGAAATATTTACACAACTGTATCAACTATTCACCACTCACTTGCAGGAACCATAAAGAAAGAAAGATAAAATTGACAATACTGGCCAAAATGACATTTGAAATTATCTACGAATTTTATTTACACCTTGTCACAAATAAAGAGAATGCTGCTTCAAACTCCCAAATCTGATAGCTGCCTGAATGTGTAGAGAACATTTTCTAAATTGCCTAATTAATTTACTTTCAGTGCACAGTCTGTATACAGGAAGATCTGAGGCCTTGTTTGAACAGCATTCTTATTAAAGGTGTTATATCACACAAATAAAGTATTGTGCTAATTATGTTATAAAATATACTGCAACTTGGGATGCCTGGGAGGCTCAGCAGTTGAGCATCTGCCTTCGGCCCAGGGTATGGTCCTGGAGTCCTGGGATCGAGTCCCGAATCGGGATCCCCACATGGAGCCTGCTTCTCCCTCTGCCTATGTCTCTGCCTCTCTCTGTGTCTCGAATGAATGAATGAATGAATGAATAAATAAATACTGCAACTTAAAGCTAGTGAACTTTGTGTAGTCATTTTGTCAATAAAATTAAGCTAATGAAAATGAAAACAGATCAAATGCACATTAATTGAAAGTTATTTATAAAAATAGTTTTGGTTTCCCCTAATTTAGTGTTACTGTTCTCATCATATTTATCTTAATGATGAAACTATACATAAATTGTTTAGATAATTCTGTGAACTCTTAGTGACATGTGTTATCAAGCTGTAAAAGAGGACTCAGTGCTCTGTTACATGTCTTATATTAAGTTTTAGTAACAATAATTACTTACAAAAATCTTTAACAGCTTTATTAAAGGATAATTGACGAGCAAACTGCATATAACTAGTGTACAACTTGATAATTTTGATCTATGTATAAGTCTGTGAAACCATCATCAAAATTAAGAGAGTGAACATGGTCATCATCCGCAATAGTTTCTGCAGTCCTTCACCCTGCTTGGAAATAACTGTGTATCTGCTTTCTGTCCCTACTGTTTATATATTTTAGTGTTTCATCTAGATGAAATTATGAAGTATATTGTCTTAATTGTCTGGCTTCTTGCGTTCTGCATAATAATTTTTAGAGTCATCGAGGTTGTTGCTTGTATCAACTGTGGTCCATTCATTTTTATTGTTGAATAGTCTTTGTCTGGACATGTGCTTTCATTCATTTTGGGTGAATAAATAATAGTGGAATGGCAAAAAAAAAAAAAGAAAAAAAAATATTTCTCCATATAGACCAATGAACTGGTGAATGATAGCCAATCTTATAGCCTCTACAAAATATTTTATAAATTGATTTTTGTCACCATCTTAATACCATGTTTGTATGATGTTAATTATATTAGTGTCCTAATACCTCATTAGTATATAATATGTGAGAGACTTTCTTTCATTATCACAACTCTACAACTTAATCTTAGAACCATCCATTTCTCCTTTTCCAGCCAGCCAGGACACAATTCAAGTCCCATTGAAATGAATGAATGGACAAACCACCATTCTAGGCTATTAGGGCAAGAGAAAAGAGGGAAAATTTATCCCAGATCTTTCTCAATTGTCTTCTTCTTCCAGCCTCATTTTATAAGCTTGAATAAGGATGCCAACACAACATCTGGAGGCCAGAGAATTATGCTGAAATGTGTTATTCCCAGATTGCTTTGTGTTTTCAAAAGCATAGATACCCTATTTCCCATGTGTTTTCTTACATACTCCTCTTTATTTTTTAAAAAAGATTATTTATTTATTCATAGACACACACACACACACACACACACACACACAGAGGCAGAGACACAGGCAGAGGGAGAAGCAGGCTCCATGCAGAGAGCCTGACATGGGACTTGATCCTGGGTCTCCAGGATCACGCCCTGGGCTACAGGCAGCGCTAAATCGCTGCACCACCAGGGCTGCCCACATACTCTTCTTTAAACATGAAGCACCATCTTCAACATTTTCAAATGGACAGATTCTGTTTATCTATCATTAAAAGCAAAGCCACCTGCAGTCCCCTCCCAAGGTGGTTGTAACTGTTTTCTAAATGTCTGTGTAATTTATGTGTGTGTGCTATATTGGTTAGATTTTATAAAGATAATATTGCATAACAAATTTCTCTAATAGTGAATTAAAACAATAATTATTTATTATTGCTTATGTATTTATGGGCCTATTGGATTTCAGCTGGTGGAGACAGCATTTTATTTTTTTTAAAGATTTTATTTATTTATCCATGAGAGACACACAAAGAGAGGCAGAGACATAGGCAGAGGGAGAAGCAGGCTCCCTGCAAGGAGCCCAATGCTGGACTCAATCCCAGACCCCGGGATCACTCCCTGAGCCAAAGGCAGATGCTCAACCACTGAGCCACTCAGGCGTCCTGAGACAGCATTTTTCTTACTGCAAATGTATAGGTTAGCACATGTTGTTCTTGTCTTCCTCCTTCTGGGACTATTGGATTAACTATTACGTGTAATCCATGTGATAATTACTGAGTGGCCATCCAAGTATGGTTCTAAATGAGGCACAAGAGGACAAGTAGAAACATAAAAGACCTCCTGAAGCCTATTCTCAGAATTGTCATGCTCTCATGTCTGCCCATACACTTAAGCAGATCACAGGCCAAGTGCAAAGTAAAGAACCCAAAGTTACTTGGCTCCAAGGCTATGATGAGGCAATGGCAAGGCATGGATTCAGAAACAAGTGACATTTTGGTGCCATTAATATAACTTACCACTGGCCTCTCTTAAGCAGTTTGATAATTATGATAGTTATTTGGATACTTATTTTTCTCTAAGTTAGTACCTATTTCTATTGCTTATTTTATTTGCATAGTGTCTTCCACATAGTATGCTCTCAACACTAAAGAAATACACAAATCTACTGACTTTATTCTCTTTACACATAAGGTCATATAACCTATTCTTTCTACAAAGACAATAACGGAAGACCCTGAAGTTTTTGCATAGTGTTGCTCTTCAATCTCACTTCTGGGAATCATTGTGTGGAATTCAGGAAAATTAAAATGTAAGTGAGTCTTGTAATAAATATTTATTTTCTGAATTAACGAAGTTACACCACAAAGCTTGTGAATTTTTAATGACTAATTTCTACCTCTTATGTATACTTTAGCTCAATTACTGTATATTAACGAATTTTGGTGGTGGAGAGAGGAGGACAGCTGCCAACACTGAACTCATTTAAAGTTACTGATTCATGGCCATACTCGGGACTTTATTCTCATTAACATTAACTGATCTGTTTCTGTTTATATACCTCTTACTTTTACCTCTCTTTCCCCCTTGATAGGTTGTTCAGAGTTCTATGTCAAAAGTGATATATAATTTTATCAGACTCATAGAGAGGTATCTGGGTGAAATATCCACTGAGAGAAACTTCAACTAATTTTCTGTGTATTCATCCAACAACAGAAGAAAAATTTTTAAAAAATACTTATGGAAGTTGAGGTCAGTATTACTTTTCTTGATCTTTTCTGAAAGAACTCTACATTATCTTTCCCTGGCCTAATATTTTATTTTTGGCATGCTTATAATTGTTAACAAATTTGAGGAGCTATGCTAATACATTGGAAAGCTTTAGAAACAACAAAAAGAATGTTAAATTTAAGGAGAAAACTTATTCTTTGTATTGGATGGTTTGCAGTAATTGAATAACTTTTTAAATTAATAGGAGGAGATTAAAAATTAACTTCTGTCCATAAAGTATTTGTTAGTCTAATGGCCAAACAATGAGTATTTTATGAGGCTAAATAAAACATTAACAACACAGACTATCCTAAGCTGTGAATTTTAATTCTTTTTTCAATTTTAGTGTCATGGTGGTATATACTAGTCAATAAAGACATAGATGTATAAGTGCTGGAAAACTGCATAGTGTATTATTCTTCAAATTCTTTCCTTTTTCTCTCCTATAAACCTATTTCCACTAAGTATATTATTTACCCTGCATTACCATAAGATTAGACTCAATATCATTAGGACAAACTGATTACTGAACAAAAATAAACTTCATATAAATTACAGATACAGGGAATCCCAGGGTGGCTCAGCGGTTTAGCACCTGCCTTCGGCAGTGATCCTGGAGTCCAGGGATCGAGTCCCATATCAGGCTCCCCACATGTAGTCTGCTTCTCCCTCTGCCTGTGTCTCTGCCTCTCTCTCTCTGTGTCTCTCATGAATAAATAAATAAAATCTTCTAAAAAAATTACAGATACAGATCTTCAAATTAAATTCCACTGTCTACAAATACTATACGTGGTGAGTAATATAACCAAAGGGAAATTTCCACCTGATTGTACTGTCTTCCAAATCAAAAATGTAAAAGGCTGGCTTGCTGGTTAAAATAATGTTCTCAGATAAAGTTCTGTACTATTTGAACAAATTCATTTCCGTGCCATAATATTCTTGATAAAATAAGCAGGTTGGACTTTTGCTACTTGGTCTTCAGTTTCATCATTTTATGCACACTTCTGTATCTAAAACCGTGGACACTGAAATGGCATGGATTGTGCCTTACTTATCTTTGTGTTTCCACACATTCAGGAGCACCCGGCATTTAAGAGAAATCCAAATAATATCTGTATAAAGAATATGTTCTGTGGTCTCTTGTTACTTTCTTTTTTGCCTGTTGTGTATCATTTAATCCTTCTGACCATCTTAGCAGACACTCTTGGTTCTTACCTAAAACCTTGCTTTGCTCCCACCTTATTTTTGAAAGAATACTAGTTTGGTTCATTTCTGCCAGACCGTGTGACCAAGAAAATGGATAATCTTTCTCAAGTTTAAAGTGAATCAGAGGTGAAATCTGTTCTCTTTACCTCTGATTGGTTTGGGAATAAGCATGGACTACGAGCATGGCCAGTATGAGGTGAAACAGTATGAGGTGAGCAGTTGAACCATGGGCAGTTGCCAGGAGAGGGTTGTGTGGGGAAGATTTTCTGTGGATAATAAGAGATATAAATGAAACATGCCTCTCTTTCCCCTGGGCATTGTGATGTAGACATGTTACATCTGGAACTGGGGCATCTGAAAGGCACTTACGTGCTGAAGTTGGCAGAGTAGAAATTTCACAGAACTTGAATCACTCCCATTTTTAAGTTTTTTTAAGTATAATCAATTACAGAACTGATCTATGTGCAATTTCTATAAAATTCCTCATGACTAAACTAATTTAAGTTGAATTCTGTTTTCTTATAGTCTGATGTATAACCATGCGCCTTTCTGAACTCTTCATTCTTCAAGTTTATATGACATTGAGTTTGCTCCTTGTAATTCTTTAGTTGAAGCTTTTCTCTTTGTGTCTAATATTTTGTTTTTAGGCTTATCCCAAAGTTTCCTTCTTGGTCCCCATCTCTGCTGAATGTTCTTGGTGACTTCATCCCACTATTTTATTTACCAGCTCTATTTTGATAATTACTAAATCTTTTCTAAAGTTTTACTTCTCAACTTAGCCTCAGGGCTCCAACGTCTTATAAGACAAATTTACTTGAAGTTTTGCAGATATTCTCACATTCCTGAGTTCATTTAAGAACTCATGATCTTCCGGGGATGCCTGGGTAGCTCAGCAGGTTAAATATCTAAATGTTGGTTTCAGCTCATGTCATGATTTTGCAGTTGTGGGACTGACCACCACGTTGGGCTCTGCATTCGGAGTGAGGCATTTCTTCCTCTCCTTAGGCCCCTCCTCTCTTGCAGGTGCCTCTCTCTCTCTCAAATAAATAAATAAAATCTTAAAAAAATAATAACTCACAATCTTTCCAACCTCATGCTGTTTCTGCTCTTGCCTTAAACAAGAGCTTCCTGAGTATGTTTGCTCAAAACTCGGTGGTCATTTTTGGTGACTTATTATTTCTGTTTTCACTCTCTTTAGGTAATGAGCCACCAAATGCTGATATTTCATCTGAACTGTTTTCTGAATCATTCTCTTCATTTTCATTGTTACTATACTACCAAGTAAGTGTTGCAGATACACAGTATCTGGGATAGTTGTACAAAGCAATCTAATATGGGTTTAGTTTTCTTGCCTTTGAAATTCAACTCTTATTTTCTCTGATTGTTTTTATGATCTGTGAGGTATTCTGAAGTTTCTCTGTAATATAGAGTCTAGATTTGAATTACTTTTTGTTTTTCATGCTTGGAATGTGTTTTACACCCTGAATCATAAAATACATATCTTCACCTCCATATGATTCCTTAATATTTGCTCATCAGATTCTTCTTACCCTTCATTCTATTATTTTCTTTTTGAACAAGATAGCACTTGACATTTTTTTCATTTCTACATATCACTGTATGAGTGTCCTTTTAACATTTTTCTCACAATAATATTTACTTAAGTGAAGTAACTTTATAAAAACCTACCACAAATGGAAATGTAATATCAGAAGCCAAATAAACAATAGCTGTACCAGGTAGTGCTCTAAGTATTTTTATAAGTTAATGCAGTGTATTCTCACAACAGATCTTTGTAACACTATTGTTGTGCCTCTTGTTTTATATTTTTAAAAAAAGGAAATGTGATACAGAGGGATGAAATGACTTGTCTTTGGTCATACAGCTCATAAGTAGTAGAATCAATATTTGGAAATAGGCTTCAGAATTTACTATTTTTAAGGACTGCATTCAGTGATAACACTTTTCACTATTCCAGTGTGTTCATCCTTCAGGGTTCTAAAATATTTCTTTATGAACTAAATAACTAATTTAGTAACCAGAATTCAGTTTTACTTAATTAAAAAATATAAATGGAATGCATAGCAATGAACTAATGAAGAGACTTGGAGATAAATTGTGTCAGTATAAATAAATAAAAATAAAAATCTGCATCTAAAATTAGGAAAAGAGATACTTCCAGTTAATACATCGTTTTGTCTTTAACAGTGTTTTAGGAAGTTTGTACTATGGTGTCATTAGTATCCAGGCACTCAGAAAAATAAGTATTTCTTGTCCTCTTGCTACATGGTACAACTCAGTCAAGCAAGGAATACATTTTAGTATTTTTATATCTAAAATGTAAACATTACTTTGAAGTACAAATGAAGTGTATTTTTAAGCTTATTAAAAGTAATGATCATTACTGAATCTGTTATGTAATGTTAACATGATGCTACATCCTACTTTGAAAATACAAAATCCTTTCCCTGCTTGGAGAAGGTGCATTTGGAGTCCTGGTTGGCCTTTATGTAATTTTTAGAAGATTGGGCACTTCTGCTTCTTCCATTCATGATAAGAGAGGTAGTAAGCTGACAGAAACAATTTCTTTTTATTTACTGGCCATTATGGTTATAAAATACTGCAGACACAAGCTTAACATAAATCAGTTTCCCTCAGATGAATGTGCCTTCAGAGAGGCTTTCTGCCAAGGTTCCTCACCTCGACCATATCTCTCTGGAGTACTCTTGCTCTGTCTTTGGCAGCCCTTTTGAATTTATTTTGCTTTTAATTCTGAATAATCCTCAATCAGAAGACAAACAGAGGCTTGAAACTTTAGAGTTGAAAGGGACTTTAGAGGTTATATCAGTTAGATCATTTGTCTCAGGACTCTTTCTGCTTCAAACGACAGAATACATGACTCAAACTCACGTAAGTAAAAAGGGGATTTATGGTCTCTGGAAATTAATGATCTGAATATAAGGTAAGCATCAGGGAAGGCTTGATATAGTGGCTCAAAAATCTCATCAAGAACTGTATCACTTTCCATTTCTCCACTCTTTGTTTACAGTATGTACTTCATTCTCAAGTTTTTTCATGATTTCCTTCATAAGGAGTTGGAATGCACTGATTTACTTTAGTCAGAGCCCACCCTTTCACTTGGAGTGTAGAGCCAATACTCCCCAAACGATAGGACTTCTCTACAAATGGAGATTCACAATGCTAAAAGAACTGGGAAAAAAATGGATGTTAGGAAGGAAGTCAAAAGATATATATATTATCAACCCTGTTATTTTATAGATGAGGAAGAGAGGTCTCTGAGCCACAAAATGGGGAAAGAAAAACATTTATTAGACAAACTAAATTTCTGTGACCAGAAATAAACATTAATTTTATTAAGCCAGTGAGATGTCAGGGTTAACTCCCAATTGTGGGGAAATACAGATTTAGTCCATTTGGTCATCTTTTCAACATTAATTTTGAGTTTCAGTCATTAAGCTAGGTACTGGGGATGAACATACTCTCCAGGCTGTCACTCATCCAGAACACATGCTTTGAATCTTAATCTCTGGTGTTTAGACTTCTGAGTGATCAAGGTTTTTCCCTCAGCAAAATAAGGACAATGATCAATGTATATAATGATGAAACAAACCATTCATTGGTTAGTTGGATAGCACATGAAGATATAGAGCTCCAGCCGCATTTCCTCCTGTGTTGGGTACATTACTTCTCATGTACTCCTTGAAGTAGTACAAAGAAGCTTGTTTGTTTATTTGTTTTTACAGATGAATAATAGACTGACATGCATTTTCAGATGTTAGGTTACCCTTTCAGGAGATACCTTGTTCAACTAATGTCTGAAGCTGTCAGCTCTTTTGTATGGGACTCATTTATTCAATAATATTTATTGATGGTCTGTTATATGTCAGGCAGTCATCTGGGCAATTGGAGATATATGTGAACAAAATGCAGATAAATTCTGCCCTTTCTTATATTTACATAACATTATAATGATATGGTACAGAAAGAACATAAACACAGAACACAGAAAGTGTTAATATGTGTCTAGGTAACCTTGTTTTTTAAGAAGATACCTTCATGACCTCGCTCCCCCTTCAAGTCTTTTTAAGATGTCATTATTTCAAGATGTGTATGATGACCAGTTCATTTACAGTGGTATTACATTACCTGCCCTCATTCTCCTCAACCCCCTCCCCTGCTCCAATTTTATTCCATAGTGCTTATTACTTTCTAACATACTATATAACTTATACATTTATTACATTTCATGGGTATTTTCTCTCTCTCCATATAAGAATTTAAGTTCCACAAGATAGGGACAATAAATTCCTTTTTATTGCTGCATCTCCTATACCTAGAACATAATATGCACTCAATAAATACTTATGAAAGGAAGACCAGGAGAGACAGAGGCAGTGGAGTATAATAGTAGAAGCACATGTTTTGGAGATTCACATTATTGGTTCAGGCATGCCCTTAGTTAGTCAATACAACCTCCTTAAGCTTTAGTTTATTGATACAATGTAATTTTTTCCTGAAAAAAAATCATTATAGGAATGACACAAAATAAGTATGTAAAGCTTGTAACTTATTTCTTACCCTAAATAAATAATAGATGTGGCTGTTGCTGTTGATCATATTGTGCTAATGCAATTGTTTTATTATTTGACAGATATTTGTTGGATACCTAATAATGTTCTAGGCACAGTGCTAGGCAAATGCTAAGATCAGCATATGGTGAGAACCTCTCTTCTAGCCCTGTAGTTCTGGAGCTCTCCCTGTTCCAGAGTTCTGTTTCCAGTTGTGTTATCATCTAAAGCAATGAATCTAGGGCACCTGAGTGGCTTAGTCTGTTAAGCAGTCAACTCTTAGTGTTGGCTCAGGTCATGATCTCAGGGTTGTGAGATTGAGCCCAGCATCGGGCTCCAAGTTCAGTGACGAGTCTGTTTAATATTCTTTCTCCCTCACCCCTAGCCCCTCCCCCACATTCATGTGCATGTGTGCATGTGTACACACACTCTCTCTAAAATAAATATAAAAAAATAAAGCAACAAATCTTATATCTGGCTATGAATTTCAAGACCTCAGAGGATTTGCTAAATACATAGATCTGTGGGATGGAGAAGCCCACCTGGTAATTCTAACACATCAGGTCCAAAATGGAGAAGGGTAAAAGTGTGTTTTCAGCAGTTTAGGGATGCTCTGTTTTCGAATGTAGCTGATCTTTAAAACAAAGTTTTAGGAAATCTAAACCTACCCTAAAACATACCTAATGATTGTTTTAAAATTGTTTCAGAAAGTTGTATTTTCACTCTGACCGTGAGCTTCTGGATTTTGATGCTTATTTGAAGCAAGGAATCAATCTTAAAGATTCGTGGAAATAGGGGAAGTCTTTAAGAAGATTTGAAGTAGGGAGAAGCAAGGTATAGAAGACTTTCTAAACCTTTCAAGTAATATTTGATAAAAGATCACCTTCTTCTATCTGGGTGTTAGTTAACTATCCATATCTTTTCCAATTTTAAGGGTTTTTGAACACGGGGAAAAAAAGAGAGAGAGAGGGGCAAACCAAGAAACAGACTCTTAACTATAGAGAACAAACTGATGGTTACCAGAAGGGAGGTGGGTGAGGGGATGGGTCAAATATATGATGGGGATTAGGGAGTACCCTTGTGATGATCACCTGGTGTTGTATGGAAGTACTGAATCACTATATTGTACACCTGAAACTAATATTACATTGTTTGTTAACTGGAGTTTATATAAAAACTTAAAAAAAAAAAGAAAAGAATCTATGATACCTCTGAAAATAATTCTGCAAAGAATTTGAAAAAAAAAAAAAAAAACAACAACAAACCTTCCTGTTATGCCAAGTGGTAATCTTTCATGCTTACTTAGGCAATTTGTCTCTAGGGCTGCAGACACTATGGGCCCTCCTGGAAACTGCTAAGAGCCAGAGAACTGAAGGGTGTTTACTTTTCATATCTTGGACTTGGCACAGTGCAGCCTTGGGGCAAATACATCACAAGTCAACCTAAAAGTTTTGTCTTAACTTTGGTGTCTTCCAAAATTCTATTTCAAAAGAGACTCTACAAGATATTTCTACTCAATTAAAACTTTTATCAAAGGGGATACTTCTGGGTAGCTCAGTCAGTTAAGCATCTGCCTTCGGCTCAGGTGTGAACCTGGAGTATCAGGATCAAGCACCACATCAGTCTCCCTGCTCAACTGGGAGTATGCTTTGCCCTCTGTTCCCCACCCTAATTGCACTCTCTCTGTCACTGCTCTCTTTCTCTCAAATAAATAAATAAAATCTTTAAAAAATTTATATCTAGGGAAACTACATGGAAGGAAATGTCAGCTGAGAATTCTTTTTTAAAATTATTTTAAGAATAAGTTCTCTATCATCTGTCTACCTATAGATACAGATATTAAGATGGGTTATTACGTCATGAGAGAAGTTAGTAATTGGGCATTCAGTTTTGTCATAGTAAGAAAAAGGTAATTTTTTGGTGGAGCAAGAACCTATGAGCAGAAAAACAAAATGAATATGGGAATTTTGTCTCCACAGAAGAAATGGGAACTTTATAAAGAAAGAATAAGATGATGCAGGTGATAAGGAAATTAGGGAAACTGACTTGTAATGTAATTACAGAACCAAGAGAATTCCCACTATTGAGAGAAGAATCTATGGAACAAAAATTTGGCTAACATTTAGAAGATTTTTTAAAAAAATGCCAGAAAGATAAAAATCTAATTATCATCATTGTGTTAGAAGGATTTAATAACGATGAAGAAACTTGATGCCAGTTTGGAAAATGCCACATACTCTGGGACCTTATTACACTGTGGAGCTCCAATTATAATGTTGTGCTGTATATCCAGAGATGAAATTACAGGCCCACCATCTGTTTTACTGGTGATGGGGATTCATTTGGAGATTTTAGTTTATGCCAATGCTGCATATTTGCAAGGCAAGAGCTGGTGGCTCCTGTCTGTTTCCATGACCCATGCCAAGTCATTTGCACTAGCTGGTTTCACCAATAAGAGATAACGTATCATGTGATAAAGATGGTGGCTTTTTAGGAAGGGCTTAGCAATTGATGATACATGATAAGTCTTAAACCATAAAGGCATTATATTTGAGAAGCATCTATGTCTAGATAGAAAACTGAAAACACTAACTTTTAGCACTTTATATGCTGTGTGGGTTTCCATCAGTAGTTCTCAACAGGGTACTTTTGTCCCATAGAGGATATTTGGCAATGTATGTAGATATTTTTATTTTTGCAGCTTAGAAGAAAGATATGCTACTGTATTATAGCATGTGGAGGCTATGGGTGCTGCTAAACATCTTACAAAACACAGGTCAGGCCCCACACAGCAAAGAATTATTTGGCCAAAAATATATGTAGTGTCAAGGTCAAGAACCCTAGTTTAGACTAACAGTTTTTCTGAGTCCTCCCCCCTTTCCTTATATGAGAATAATTTCTTACAGTTAATCAAAGAATTAATGAGATGACACATATACAAATGCCTGAGAAATGGTAGATAATTACTGAATTTTGAATATGAACATTTAAAACTAACTAAAAAGTGATTCTAAAACTTTATGAAGTTGTTTGGAATAGGATTCTGAGTGTAGACAATGGGCATCATGTTGTAAGTGACACTGACCTACACCAATTGGAGCAGAAGTGTATGAGGTATTTATTTTATGTATTTTATGTCTCTTTATTATAATTATGTAATTACTTCCTATTGTGTAGCAGAATTTTTATAAGAACTGTGTAGTTTTTATAAAGAGAGGGCTGCTCCCATTACAGTTCAAAGTGGTTTTTTTAGTCTTATGTTTATGGACAATTTAATATAAATAGAATTATGACATTTTAGGGTGGATACTTGACACTGTGCATTTCTCAAAACTCACAAAATTTTACAGCTCAAACTCTGAACTCTACTGTATGCAAACTTAAAATACTGATTAAGATATCAGAGTCACAAGATAGGATGATGACTGTAAACAAAGACTCTAACTGTATAATGAACATATAACCTTACTGAATAAGGTGGTGGGAAAGGTGCTACACTAAAGTAACTTTGGAATTGAGAGACTAAGGACTAAAGACAATACAAACTGTACAGAAACACTGCATTCTAGTTGGTAAAGTTAGTTTCTACAGAGGCGCAGGTTAATAATACTGAAATTGCTATACGTATATAGTCTGAACCATTAAGTAAATAGATGGGGAATGATTAGAGCCAATTTTTTCATTACTGTAGGGAGGGTTTTAGATAAGGAGGGGGAGAAGGCTGGAATGATCCATGGGGTAAGGAGTTAATGCTGAAGACATCTGCATGAACTCATGTTTAGTTTAGTATAGATATATGCATATTTGTGGGTTAGTAATGCACACATGTAATTTCTAGCTCTGTCCTCTGAGATGTCCTAGAAGCAACACCACCTCAGAAGCAGTGCACACAGTGTACTCCCGGTTGTTGATTTCTAATACCATGTGCTCCACTAAAAGGAACCGGAGCTTCTTAGAGAAATAGTTGACTATTATAAAAAACAAAATGACAGGGATGTGTAAAGGGGACAGAGGAGCCAAATGAAAGAGCTCTCAATAGCTTATCTTGCAACAATTAGAACAGTAAAGTAACATAATATTGGAGTATAAAGTAAATGTCCTTGAGTCAGTACTGACAGAATTAAATAGCTACATGACTAAATGAATAAATACATACATACATAAATAAAAAGGGACAAACTTCCTGAGCAGAAGAATTCAAAATAACTTATGTATATTCCACCTTTCAGAAGGTAGAACATAACTACTTTCTCTGTGTGGGCTGTACATAATGACTTTCTTCTGAAGAGTGTGGCAACAAAAGTGGAAGAAGTTGTACTTTTATAGCATGAAATCTGATAAACAGTTATTTCACTCAAATGAATCAAGGTCAGTGTCAACAGTAATGTCATGTTGATGACATATACTCATGATGAGAATGGCACTTTACTTCTGTGGTTTTTCTCTCAAAAGCCTGTAACTTCAGTTCATTCTCAGAAAAAAAAAAATTAGGCAAATCTCAAATGTGGGGCATTCTACAAAGTACCTGATCAGTATTCCTCAAAACTGTCAAAATCCTCAAAAACAAGGAAAATTTGAGAAACTGTCATAGCTGAGAGAAGCCTAAGGAGACATGATGACAAAATGTAATGTGGTTTCCTGGATGGGATCCTGGAACAGGAAAAAGGACATACGGTAAAAATCAGAAAAATCTGATTCAGGTATGGGCTTCAATTAATAGCCATAAATCACTTTTGGTATACTAATTATAACAAATGTATCATGTTAGTGTTAATGTAATATGATAATAGAGAATAGTGGAAATATATCCATTATTATAGATAATAAGAAGAGAAAGTGGGTGTGGGATATAGGGAGATTCTAAATTATCTTTGAAACTTTTGTTTTAAAATTATCTTTTGTAAATGTACAACTATTTTAAAGTTAAAAGTTATGTAAAGAAAACAAAACACCTATGTCTTAGGACATCTCTATAGACTCAGATTTAATTTGTTGGGGTGGAGCTTGAGTTTATGTATGTTTTAAAAGAGCCCGGGGTAGATTCTACTAAGCATCAAATGAGGATTAAAATCCATCAATTTAAAAAAAAATGTATCAAATCAGTACTGTGGCACAAATTTCCTTTCCAATAGATCCTAAAATTTGCCTTTTCAGTTCAGAGGTCTGCCCTCTTCCCTAAAGATTCTTTCACAGTGATCAGTAAAAACATCTCTTTTTTTTTTGAGTCAGAGTTTGAGCATCCAAGCCTGAGCACTCTGAGAAAACTCCAATGATATTTCTAAATTTAGCAGTATGTCCTATGTCACTTAACAACAACAACAACAAAATGTGGTCTCTAAATTATAAAAAAAACAAGATTTAAAATTTATTAACTGAGGTCATGGTTCAGAAGGATGAGTTAGTACCAGATTATGGTGCCTCCAAAGTGGCAACTGAAATGACTACCTGTTTTCCTTTGAGTTACATGTGGAAAACTTGTTTTTTTCTGTGCATAAGTTTGGTTCCGAAGTCACAGCAGGTCAGTATAACAGACATCAGTTAAAGGGATAGGATCATAAACCTTTGAGATTATCTAGTCTAGTGGTTTTCCTCTGGGCCACATATTTCTTGGGAGGCTTCCATGGTGTTTATGTAGGATAAGTTCCAACCGCTCCTCTGTATCAATCAGATCAGCTCTAGTATAACCAACTTTATTTTTTTCTGGTGTCTACACATAGTATTCCGTTTTTAAAAAGATTTTTGATGCTAAGGAAAAATTAATCACCAAACTAGTCCAGGCACTTGCAGGTAAGTTATCTAAAATCCAAAAGTGTCAAGGTTACATGGTTCTAGTACCCAGTTATGTCTACAATATGTATGTAATTATGTCTAACCTTGATCTCAACGTGACAGTGATGGCAGCAAATCCAAACTTTGTAAGGTCTGGTATCTATAGCTTTCTGATAACCAGGTGAGTTCAGTTCATAAGCTCAAAAATATTCAAGCACTGATAACAAATTATGTTATTTATGACAATCTCCCTTCCTTCTCAGGTATCAGATGATGTTTTTGGTCTTCCTTTTAAAGGGCAGGTTCCATTTTGTTTCTTTGGCTGTAGATACCTGTTTCAGTTGGATCTTGAACCCATTTGAAGTGAGACCTACCTTTATGTGACTCCTGCATATCTGACTTTGCTGATTCCCAGTAAAACATGGCTTACTATCTTCCTAGCAGTGCCTGGGAATTGTTAGCAAGTGCTGAGCTCAGGTTATGTTCTTCATAGGGAAGTCTTTTCAGCACCACTTTTTTTTTAAGATATTTAGACTAGACTTAAGCCAATTGGCTGCAAAATTGTCAGACTGTATTGCAGGAAACTCCAGGCAAATGGCATCCTAGAAATATAACGTATTCAGCACAATAAAGTTTGAAGCTAATCAACTCCAACAAGATGATTCAACTACTTTTAAGTGTCACCTTGTCTTAACTTTCAACAAACATACCATTGCACACAGAGCTTTGGCCTGTCTGGCGGGTATACTTCAAAAAGCTTTAATGCTTGAAAAACTCAACTGCACAAACACAGGTATGCTTTTATTATTACCAGTTTCTGAATATGGCCACAAAAAGAAAATGCCACTGTTATTTTCTTTTAAAAGCCTGTAATAAGATAGAACTAGCAGATAGAGTATGGCCCTGAGGTGACTTAACTGTATAACTCTTTTAAAAGTTCTCAAGACTAAATTACGCTTAGTGTCTGACTCAGCATTTTACAAGCTAATATCAGAACATCTACTTAGACCTTATTAAAAACCCTTGAGAGAAGTGTAACCGTGTTTCTGGAAATTTTTTAAAGAATTTAAAGTGGAAAGAAAAATACTGGGTTGTGTAAGTACGTTTTGTTGAAAATCTCATTCAATTTTATTTGACATGAATTGTGTTTCAACTTAGAAGTAAAAATTAGTGATCTAGTGGAGAGAAATAGCATTTTATTGATTAGAAAACATGTACCCACATATGTAGGTTTTCTGGCTAACTCAACCTTATGTCCTTATGCATTACCTCTTTTACCTCTTTTTAACACAAATAATTTTGTAAAGACTCTGCATACTTTCTGGTACAAAAGATATTAATTAATCACAGTTATTCCATTAATATGTTGAACACAGCTGTCTGGATGTCTGAATTTGAATTCTAGTTCTGTAACTTGCTAACTCTCTGACTTTTGGTACATTGTTTACCTTCTCTGAGCATTAAAGTCCTCATATAAAAAAGGGGTAATAATTATACACATTTTACAAGTTTGAGAATCAGAATAAAATAATCCATGCAATCCTTACTGACTTGTATATAGTATAAAGGATAAAAGAAACATGTAGTAAATATTAGATATTATTGTTTGCTATTTTTTATGGTGATAATTTAGTACACAGCCCATTTCTATTTTTACCTGTCTTTCAAACTGTCAACTATTGCTTTTCTTTTATTTTCACCACTTCCCTCCCCACACCTCATATCCTTTCCCCAAATCCTTCTATCCTCTACTTTTAATCTTCTGTGGACTGGAAAACTAGATAAGAAAGTTTATAGAGTATAATAAGCTACCAAAGAGTTAATAGACTGTAAAGTAATAGTTAAACCTTTGGCTTTAGCATAGGAGTTTGGAGCAAGATTTGGCTCTGAGTCAATTTCAGAATTTGAGGATCTGTTATATGGAAGTAGAAATCTGATAGACATCTATAAATATATAGATATATATTTCTAATATAGAAATATGTTTCTAATATAGAAATATAGAAATCTGATACATTGTTAAACATGGTTAAATTGTACATATTCAACTTAATTCTATATGCTTTCTCATACACATAGCCTACATGTTTTATTTTAGTAATATAGAATAGCTATCATTTTCTTTTAATATATAATAATTACTTAATTATTGTTTTAAGGCAACTATTATACATTTGTATAACATTACATACACATAAATGTTTAGGAATGAACATTTTTAGACTTTTGAGTAATATGACAAATAGAGTTTGTTTTTCATATAAAATCAATATTCCAACAACTTTTAAAATGGTCTGACAAAAGAAGGGGAAGACCTCACTAATTTCAGCATTCAAAGACATGGGTTATTTCCAGTTTTGTGCATTCCCATTTATTTATGTATTTATTTTATTTTTTAAGAGAGAGTTACTGGGGTGCACAAAGTGGGGGGTTGTGTGGAAGGAGGAGGTGAGGGAGGAACCCACTGAGGGAGAGAGGAAAGAGAGCATCTTAAGCAAGTTCCTTGCTCAGCATGGAGCCCAACACAGGGCATGATCTCATTACCTTGATTTCATGACCCTGAGATCATGACCTAAGCTGAAATCAGGAGTTGGTCACTTAACAGACTGAGCCACCTAGGCATCCATGTGTATTCACTTTTAGTTCTTAATTATAAACACATATACTCTTATATCATTATGATAAAAGAATAAATTTATAAAGATTAAGAATATCATGCTTCAGTTGTTATGTCTGCAAAACTTTAACCTGGGCATAATAGATTTAAAAATAAAGAATTCTTATCAATCATGAACTCAATATTTAACCAGCAAAGAAACAAACCAAGATATTCCCTTCACAGTAGATGTATTAGTAAATTACAAAAAAAGAAAAAAAAAAGAAAAAAAAGTAAGAGTGGGAAAGATATATATTAATTTATAGAGGATGATGATGACAAGTATTTCAAATGAAAGCATGTTCAGAACTTTTTCCTTTCCAATCATCTCCTCCCTGATTATGCATATTTTAATCACATACTACAACCCATTATCCGATAAAGAACCAGAAAATCATTTTTCTTGAAGGTTATCAGCATCAAGCAGTGTTTAACCAAACTATGAAATAAATTAAGATTCTAGGAAGTGATTATAGTCAGCACATATACACACATGAACTGCAACCCTAAAATTTTAAATTATTTAAAGATTTTTTTAACCTAATAGAATTTTTCCATGACCCTTTTTTCCCCAGTAATCATAGTTTATTGTCACTGAGTTGGAAATGGATTTGACTTGAGTAATTGTGTTAATAACATTTTCTCTGGAATACTAAATATTCTAGAAGAACAAGGTCCTGAGCTAGAAATTCTCATATATGCATTAAATGGGAAGAGATTGAGTCATACTGTTGTTTTAGTGTTACAGGCATGTTGTTTATAAGAACAAACAATGGAGGAAGTCTCATTTTTCTTCAGATATTGAGGCTTTCTTAAATATTTTATGGTTATTAAACAAAAAGGTATATGATAATTTTATACAAAAACTGAATGATTAAGAAGAGTTATTAAGTAAAGTTTGTTTCATATTATTGTTAATAAGCCCTAAATATTTTTACACGTTGTATCATCTATATATTGAGTATCATTTATTCTTGATTTAAATGTTTGTACCTTTAACAGTTGACATTTAGGTGGCTAATATGGATCATTGATAAGATCCGTAATTCTACGAATTGTGAATGTCTTTACTATTAGTGCTAAAGATTTCAGGGTAGGTGCCTTGTCTGCCCTGACTCTTAGGGACCACAGAGAGTTTGGGACTGAGAAGTGCTTGTTTGTATTAGAAATCTATGAAGCACATTTTTTCCTAGGCCTCTTCTTCCAGGTTCTACTTTTGCCCTTTTCCTTCTTGACGTCCATCTGTCTTGACTACGGCCAAACTACATTATCATGACCATCTTGATTCCTGACTGGGTCTTCAGTTAGTAGTTTTACTTCTCTGTTTCTGACTCTGAGTCGTTACCAAGTTACCCACTCATCACTGTTCAAAAAGAAAAAGCTTCAGCTCCTCTCTAGCAAATTTCTTCTTTAAGTTATTGGTCATAAATCTGTTTTCTTCTTTGGATAATAAAAGACATAAAATTCACTTGTATCCCTGAAGTTCACATCAATGATTTGCCAGTCCAGCTGAAAACGACTCTCTGGTTCACCATGATAAATCCATTAAGCAGGCATATTTCAGGTCACAAGTTTCTGATAAAGTGAGTTCACAATGAAAATATAATTAGATCTGAATTGTTCAGATTCCTGAGCCGTCCATAAATTTAAAGTGGCTGCTTTCCCAGCTCCCAGTCTTCTACCTTTCTATATTGGAATTGACAGCTGCTATACAATCCACAAATGAAATAACCAGGTTTTGGTAACACCTATTCTTTTGAACTTTGTCCTAAGAAAGACTGCATTAAGCATTATCATTGGCTTGGCACTTAAAAAAGCTAATTTGATTCTTTCTTCCAGGTTACTCTGCATCATCTTATCTCAGCCTTGACTTGGGGTTTACTAAAGGGATCATACTACAAGGTTCCTCTCCCCTTACATTTTATTTTAGAAATCATGGTTGTCAGTGGTGTCGTCAGCACACCTATGTCATGATTTCTTTCCATCTTAGGGACTTACTGCATATTCTACTGGATTTTACTCTGTTGTCACTATCAAGCCATTAGTTTTATTTTCCATCTAACTTAGCTGCCTACCTCTTCGCTGCATTCTTCATGTTAAGGTCATTTTAGAATCATTTATGTATGTATGGTTGTGCTCATGCCAAGATGGAAGCTCATCCAATGGCAGAAAGGGGAATGCAATACATGACTAAAACTTAGAGGATAATGAAGCTACTATTATTTGATCTTGTTCATTCAGGCTTAGAGACCAAATAGGTAGGTGGTGCCCAGTTGGTAGAAAATGCAAAAGTGAGAAATAATCAGAGGAAAATCTCACATCAAAAAGGTCCAGCATGACCATAACAAGCAAATCACAGAGGCCGGATTTGGAGGGTAGACTTTTGTATTTGGATTGAGCAATGGCAACTTTGCAGGAGAAACTAGTCTCTCAGAATAAAGTGTCAAGATAGAATCATAGGCATGAAATAAAATAAGGTGTCATGTGGAAATTGATTGAAAAAACTCACCACAGTTGTTTTCTTCCATGTTTACCCCATCAAGAAGTGGAGTCTATCTCTCTATCTCTTGAAGCTAGGCTAGCTTTGTGGTTTGGAACTTACTTTGGCCAACAGAATATGGCTGAAGTGATCCATGGAGCTGTTTTAAACCAAAGTATCAAAAGACCTTCCATGTTTCCTCTAAATTTCTTGGATCCCTGCATGCTCAGGTACACAAGTACACTGGAGAGTGAAAGGCCATATGGAACAAGGGCAGCTGCGCCTGCTGAAATCATCATAGACCAGCTAGTTTTTAGCTGACCTGTAAGCTGATAACCTGCCCATCGGTGTAAATCTAATGAAAACTAGATGAAGCACCTATTCCAAATTACCAACTTACAAAATCATATGCTTAATAAATGTTGCCTTTTCATATACTTAACAAATGTCCAGTAAACCACTAAATATGAAGATGATTTGATACACATAAATAGCCAACCACTATAACTCCATTTACTGAAATGGGTTGTACAGAGTTTGGATTTCATGTTATAAGACAAGATGCATTCAAGCTCACTATAAGACTAAATTAATATTGACCAACAAAGGTACTATTCCAGAAGTCCATTTCTTTTTGCATAACATGGGACTTATTATAAATTTGGTATGGGCTTTAGAGCCATAACTCTAGATTCTAACGTGTAGAAGAAAAAGAGGTTATTACTGGAAGAAATATTTTGAAAAAATCAAGTCAATTAAACTACTTTCATTTATTAAACACTATGTATTAAAAAGGGAAGACAGCCCAAAAGAAGAAGTGAAATAGAAAATTTTTTCCAAAATTGTTAAAATTAATTAAGGATTTTGCTAATTAAAAATTCTTAGAAAACAAAAGATAGCAAGTTTTAACAATGATGTGGAGAAATTGGGATGCTCTCATAGTGTTGGGAATGTAAAATAGTGCAACCATTATAGAAGACTGTATGGGGAGTCCTCAAAAAATTAAAAATAGAATTATCATATGATCTAGCAATCCCACTTCTTGGATTATATCCAAAAGATCTGATACCAGGATCTTAAAGAGATATCTGCCCTACCAGTTCATTGCAGTATTATTCATAATAGCCAACATATGGAAACAACCTAAGTGTCTAGTGGCAGAGGAATGGATAAAGAAAATGTGACCTATACATATTGTGGAATATTATTTAGCCTTTAAAAAAGAAGGAAATATTGCCATATGCAATGACATGGATGAACTAGGAGGACATGCTGAATGAAATAAAGCCAGTTACAGAAAGAAAGGATAGCATGATTCCACTTATACTAGGTATCTAAAATAGTCAAGCTGATAGAAACAGAATGGGATTGTGGTTGTCAGAGATTGAGGAGAAGGGGAAATGGGGAGTTACTATTCAATGGCTGTATAGTTTTATTTATGCAAGATGAGTAAGTTCTAGAGATCTGCTGTACAATATTATGCCTACAGTTAACAGTACCGCATTGTGCACTTAAAAATTTGTCAAGAGGATAAAGTTATATATTAAGGGTTCTAACCACAATAAAAAAAATTCAAAGGAATATAATACAAACTATAGTATAATTTTCAGTTGAATTTTTTTCCAGATAAATTTAGATAGATGAGATTTAACAGAACTATTTAATCGTTAAATTTCAGAAGAGAAAAGATAGATTATGTAGTGCAGTTTTGTCATTTTTGTAGTTGCTAAAAAGGGTCTTGGATAGGTCCTATAAATAGTAAGCAGCAGAACTTACTACGTAACATTCATTCATTTCTTCTCATCTGGTGCTTTGCCTATTTAATGAGTTCTTTCAAAAGTTATACTAGTAGAAAATATCTATCTTCAGGGCCAATGTAAAAACAGATACAGCTTTAATTTTATAAAAATTGTCTACCTTGAAAATTTTTGCATTTTTCCTTAAGCACCATTATTATTGGTATTCTGATGGCATATTCCATTGCTAAGACATTTTTTCCCTACAATAAATTTAAGAGCCTGAGGATCTATTGCCTACTAATTGGTAAGAAAGCCACATTTAGATTAATCTTGGAAAGAAAGAACTAGGTAAAAATGTCATCAAACTTTTTATTTTCAACCTAAAGATGAGAAAGTTGATGGAGAAATTTAATTATGTTCTTACAAATCATAAAGAATTTCTACATTAGCACTGGTGATCAAATTTTGCTCATTTTTTTGGTGGACATTAGCACAGTCTTAGGCACAAAGAGCCTAAGAAAGGAAAATAAGTATGAGACTTATTTACTGTCCTCTGGTATTTTGTAAGTCAGTTACTGGCAGCATGAAGACAAACACAGGAAAACGTATGCTGCTGTCATCAGCAGTTCAGACTGATACAACAGAATACCATAGACAGCAAACATTTATTTCTTACTGTTTCAGACTCTAAGATGTCAGAGATCAGAGTGCCAGCAGATATGATATCTGGTGAAGGCTTGCCTCCTGGTTTGCAGATGGCTGTCTCTTCCTTGTGTCCTCATGATGAAGAGCAGAGAGAAGGGAAGCAAGCTCTCTTACCTTCTTTTTAGGGCAAATCCCATCCATGAAGATTCCACTCTCATTACCTAATCATCTCCCAAAGACCCCACCTCCCAACTAGGGGAGGAGGGTTAGGATCTCAGCATGTGAATTTTGAGGATTCAAACATTCATTCCATAGCAGCTACTATATACAACTTTATGTATGGAACATTTATAGAGACAAAACAGTGCCCCAAGATAACATGGGATTGATATAACCTAGAGTGGCTTGTGAAATCTTTTTTTTTTTAAAGATTTTTAATTTATTTATTCATGAGAGACACACAGAGCAGAGACATAGGCAGAGGGAGAAGCAGGCTTCCCTCAGGGAACCTGATGTGAGACTTGATCCCAGGACCTCAGAATCACAACCTGAGCCAAAGGCAGACACTTCACCACTGAGCCACCCAGGTGCCTGGAAAATCCCGTTTAAAAATGTGAGATTTGAGCTTGAAGGAAGGATGGAGAGGAATGCTAATTAAGGAATAAAGACCAGAATGCAATTCCAGGAGAAGGGAAAAATAAATACAAAAGTTTGGTCTGTCACTGCTGAATATTCAGTGAGGTAATATGGAGATCTGTGTGATTAGAGCAGTATAAGGAGAAATAAAGTCAAATTAGCTAGAATAGACAAGATTAATGGGACTATTTCTATGCTAGCATGAAGAAATTAGAATATTATTCTGTAAGCAAACATGATCCAACCAAATGGGACTATAAACCAAATTAATCTCATCATTGGCAGACAACTATCTTCTCATCACCTCTGACATACCCCAAGCTTCACTGATATTTTAGTCTCTAACTGTGAAAGACTATGGCATATGATTTTTTCACTCTCATCAAACCTATTCAGTCTAAATATATTAACTCAATAGGAAGGTCACAGCTCCGAGGATAATTGGCTGAACCATTTCCCATAGTGGACCATGATACTTGCTGAGAAAGAGAGAACCCCTTATTTCTAAAAGGCCCCTGCTGGAATTCCCTTAATTTGGATAAGCTCTTAGCTTTGTCAGCCTAGGAAACCAGGAAACTCACTTTAGACTTTCCGGTATTTCATTGGCACTTCATATATTTCACTGTCCTGTCAGTTCTTACTTCTTTAAACTCTAGTTTTGCTCTAAACTGTATCATTGCAGGACACTTGGCTGGCTCAGTCCATTAAGCATCTACTTTAGGCTTGGGTCAGGATCCCAGAGTCCCAGGATCAAGCTAGCCCTGCAGAGGGATTCTGCTCCTCCCTATGACTCTTCGCCCCCCTTTCATGCTCACTCACTCTCTCTTTCTCAAATAAAAAAAACACACACAAACCCCCCCCAAAAACTGTAGCATTGTATTTGGTACAAAGGAGATACTTACTAACCTCCCCCCTTTCATATTCTATCTCACTATCTCTCCCTCAAATAAAACATACACACACACAAAAAACTCCAAAAAAACTGTAGCATTGTATTTGGTACAAAGGGGATACTAACTGTTAATCAATGAATAAATGCATGGACTCTTTTGATGGTGCTTTACTAAGAGTAGCTGTAGTAGTAGTAGCTGTGGTCTAATGTAAGCTTTTTGAGGCAGGCATGGTGTATCTACTTTTGCATTTTCCTGGGCACTTAACATACTGCTGCATAGATGGTAGGGACTTATCTGATACTTGTTGAACTGAATTGGCTTAGTGACCACAGGATGTTAAATTGGAAAGAAAATAAGGTTCTGACCTTTCCCTTAATGAGCTTTAAGAATAATATGACACACAGGAGCATCATTATATATTTATCTAAGTAAAGTCCTATTATTAGAGAAGTACTGATGAAATTATCTGGTTTATCATGGATGCTTATTTCCTGGCCTTCTTTGTCTTAGCTCTTTAAAAACACTCTGCATTAATTCATAAAGCTATAGAAACAACCTATGAGATAAAAATGCAGGTTTTATTGTAAAGACAAAGAAGTCCAGTGTTTTTGTTGATCACTGGTTTTCCTCAGTCTCTTCACTGTGCTCTGCACTTCTTATTGCTCTCTCTAGACTCATGATTCAAATGTTCTATGTGATTTAGGCTACCCAGTGACTCTGAGTTTCTGAGACTGCTTAGGGGAAGCTGAGCCATCTTGTCATGTATTAACATTGTATCCCACAAACCATAAGTGCCAGCCTATAAATAACACCACCAAACTAGGTTCACTGGTCACTTAGTAGTTAATAATCACTCTTAATCTCAGAAAAATAGCCAAATTATACAAAGAAAGCTTTCCCTGATACTGCTGTGTGGCTACTGCAGTCGTATATAATTATCACACTACTTTTTTTGTGTCAAACTTTTTAGAAGCCACATTATAAGTATTATCTGATAATGAGGGCAGTATAGTGTCACAGTTAAAAATGGTAGTTCAAGAGTTAGGATCCCAGATGTCATTAAAACTGGACTTCAAAATATATTAGTTGTGTGACCTTGAGTAGGTTGTTCAAATTTTCAGTTTTTTCATATCTATCACAGGTACAATAATAATTGTTGTAAAGACTAAATGAAGTGTTTGGTACATATTAAGTATTCAGTAAATTCCAGCTAGTACTGTTTTTATAATCTAATCTTCAAAAAGAATTATATAACTTAGAAGTCAAAGAATCCTGCTGCTACTTTTGAACCTTATGATCATTTTTGCATTGATGGCAAAGGCAAAGGTGAGCACAGGGCGATTTGTATAATATTGCCAACTCTCTTTAGAGAAACATATTACATGGAGTTACCAGGGTGAATATTTTAGCTAGGCTGCTCAATATATGAGTAGTAGATATTTACATTTAGCATTATTCATTTTGGTTGGTCATTGCTCTTATTGTACTGATTATTTAATAGAATGTTACACCAAGACATAAAGTATCGAATTATTTGTTATTGTTGCTGTTTTTATATGGATATAAACAGAGATATTCAAGAAACTTCAGAGGAAGAATAAAGTTACTGTGAATAAAGTTACCGTGTTACCTATACATGAAGTTTCAGAAACTGGCAATTCTGTGAATCAGCTATTCTCATTTTTTCTTGGACCATATGTGGATTCTTTCCATGGAGTTCTTCCGTCTTGTTTACACACTACCTATGTGTCACAGCTTCCTCAGAGTTTTTCTTTCTTGTGTGTGTGTGTGTGTGTGTGTGTGTGATAGAGAAAGAGAGAGTGAGAGAGTAAGTTTTGGGGGGCATTTTCTGCTCTCTTGTCTCCTTTTATGCCTTTCTGTTACTATTAATTGTTCCTATTTCTTTGTGTGTCCTAGTTCAAACCCCTGAGGAGATGATCAGATTACCCACCTCATTTCTTCTAGATGCTGACTGATCTACAGAAAGCTCATCTTTTGCTAACTACGCACCTCAATTCTATAGTTGAGGCACGGAGTGGACTGTGTCACAAGCTATAAAACATGGCTCAGATATGATGAGGGTAGGCATGTGCAGTTCCCCTTAAAATCTGTGTGACTGGAACAAGCATGATGACCCCTGTCAATTGGTGATAATGCCCATAGATGCCATAACTTACTTTTGTTTGACATTTCAGTAGTTTACTTATTGCAGCAGTTCTGCTGAAGACCATGGTTTCTGATTCGTGTTGCAGCAAGGATATTAGAACCTAAAATAAATTAAATCACGTACAGTATAAATGATCAAGTGAGAGGAAACATCTAAGGAGGATTTGGGCCACTTCTTTTAAAACACTGTTATGTGTAATTAAAAGAAAACATCAGTCTAAGAATGAGCCTTCTTTAAATTTATTTTTTATTGGTGTTCAATTTACCAACATACAGAATAACCCCCAGTGCCCGTCATCCATTCACTCCCACCCCCCGCCCTCCTCCCCTTCCACCACCCCTAGTTCCTTTCCCAGTTAGGAGTCTTTACGTTCTGTCTCCCTTTCTGATATTTCCCACACATTTCTTCTCCCCTCCCTTCTATTCCCTTCCACTATTTATTCCCCAAATGAATGAGAACATATAATGTTTGTCCTTCTCCGACTGACTTACTTCACTCAGCATAATACCCTCCAGTTCCATCCACGTTGAAGCAAATGGTGGGTATTTGTCATTTCTAATGGCTGAGTAATATTCCATTGTATACATAAACCACATCTTCTTTATCCATTCATCTTTCGATGGACACCGAGGCTCCTTCCACAGTTTGGCTATTGTGGACATTGCTGCTAGAAACATCAGGGTGCAGGTGTCCCGGCGTTTCATTGCATCTGAATCTTTGGGGTAAAAATCCCCAACAGTGCAATTGCTGGGTCGTAGGGCAGGTCTATTTTTAACTCTTTGAGGAACCTCCACACAGTTTTCCAGAGTGGCTGCACCAGTTCACATTCCCACCAACAGTGTAAGAGGGTTCCCTTTTCTCCTCATCCTCCTCTCCAACATATGTTATTTCCTGCCTTGTTAATTTGCCCCATTCTAACTGGTGTGAGGTGGTATCTCATTGTGGTTTTGATTTGTATTTCCCTGATGGCAAGTGATGCAGAGCATTTTCTCATGTGCATGTTGGCCATGTCTATGTCTTCCTCTGTGAGATTTCTCTTTATGTCTTTTGCCCATTTCATGATTGGATTGTTTGTTTCTTTGGTGTTGAGTTTAAGAAGTTCTTTATAGATCTTGGAAACTAGCCCTTTATCTGATATGTCATTTGCAAATATCTTCTCCCATTCTGTAGGATGTCTTTAGTTTTGTTGACTGTATTCTTTGCTGTGCAAAAGCTTCTTATCTTGATGAAGTCCCAATAGTTCATTTTTGCTTTTGTTTCTTTTGCCTTCGTGAATGTATCTTGCAAGAAGTTACTGTGGCCGAGTTCAAAAAGGGTGTTGCCTGTGTTCTTCTCTAGGATTTTGATGGAATCTTGTCTCACATTTAGATCTTTCATCCATTTTGAGTTTATCTTTGTGTATGGTGCAAGAGAGTGGTCTAGTTTCATTCTTCTGCGTGTGGATGTCCAGTTTTCCCAGCACCATTTATTAAAGAGACTTTCTTCCAATGGATAGTCTTTCCTCCTTTATCGAATATTAGTTGACCATAAAGTTCAGGGTCCACTTCTGCGTTCTCTATTCTGTTCCATTGATCTATGTGTCTGTTTTTGTGCCAGTGCCACGCTGTCTTGATGACCACAGCTTTGTAGTACAACCTGAAATCTGGCATTGTGATGCCCCCAGCTATGGTTTTCTTTTTTAAAATTCCCCTGGCTATTCGGGGTCTTTTCTGATTCCACACAAATCTTAAAATAAATCAAATAATAACCAAAGTGAAGAAATACTTAGATAATAATACACTTATACTTGGTGACTTCAATCTAGCTCTTTCTATACTCGATAAGTCTTCTAAGCACAATATCTCCAAAGAAACGAGAGCTTTATGATACACTGGACCAGATGGATTTCACAGATATCTACAGAACTTTACATCCAAACTCAACTGAATACACATTCTTCTCAAGTGCACATGGAACTTTCTCCAGAATAGACCACATACTGGGTCACAAATCGGGTCTGACGGATACCAAAAGATTGGGATCGTCCCCTGCATATTCTCAGACCATAATGCCTTGATGAAATTAGAACTAAATCACAACAAGAAGTTTGGAAGGACCTCAAACACGTGGAGGTTAAGGACCATCCTGCTAAAAGATGAAAGGGTCAACCAGGAAATTAAGGAAGAATTAAAAAGATTCATGGAAACTAATGAGAATGAAGACACAACCGTTCAAAATCTTTGGGATGCAGCAAAAGCAGTCCTAAGGGGGAAATACATCGCAATACAAGCATCCATTCAAAAACTGGAAAGAACTCAAATACAAAAGCTAACCTTACACATAAAGGAGCTAGAGAAAAAACAGCAAATAGATCCTACACCCAGCAGAAGAAGAGAGTTAATAAAGATTCGAGCAGAACTCAACAAAATCGAGACCAGAAGAACTGTGGAACAGATCAACAAAACCAGGAGTTGGTTCTTTGAAAGAATTAATAAGATAGATAAACCATTAGCCAGCCTTATTAAAAAGAAGAGAGAGAAGACTCAAATTAATAAAATCATGAATGAGAAAGGAGAGATCACTACCAACACCAAGGAAATATGAACGATTTTAAAAACATTATGAACAGCTATACGCCAATAAATTAGGCAATCTAGGAGAAATGGACGCATTTCTGGAAAGCCACAATCTACCAAAACTGGAACAGGAAGAAATAGAAAACCTGAACAGGCCAATAACCAGGGAGGAAATTGAAGCACTCATCAAAAACCTCCCAAGACACAAGAGTCCAGGGCCAGATGGCTTCCCAGGGGAATTCTATCAAACGTTTAAAGAAGAAACCATACCTATTCTCCTAAAGCTGTTTGGAAAGATAGAAAGAGATGGAGTACTTCCAAATTCGTTCTATGAGGCCAGCATCACCTTAATTCCAAAACCCGACAAAGACCCCACCAAAAAGGAGAATTACAGACCAATATCCCTGATGAACATGGATGCAAAAATTCTCAACAAGATACTGGCCAATAGGATCCAACAATACATTAAGAAAATTATTCACCATGACCAAGTAGGATTTATCCCTGGGACACAAGGCTGGTTCAACACCCGTAAAACAATCAATGTGATTCATCATATCAGCAAGAGAAAAACCAAGAACCATATGATCCTCTCATTAGATGCAGAGAAAGCATTTGACAAAATACAGCATCCATTCCTGATCAAAACTCTTCAGAGTGTAGGGATAGAGGGAACATTCCTCGACATCTTATGAGCCATCTATGAAAAGCCCACAGCAAATATCATTCTCAATGGGGAAGCACTGGGAGCCTTTCCCCTAAGATCAGGAACAAGACAGGGATGTCCACTCTCACCACTGCTATTCAACATAGTACTGGAAGTCCTAGCCTCAGCAATCAGACAACAAAAAGACATTAAAGGCATTCAAATTGGCAAAGAAGAAGTCAAACTCTCCCTCTTCACCGATGACATGATACTCTACATAGAAAACCCAAAAGTCTCCACCCCAAGATTGCTAGAACTCATACAGCAATTCGGTAGCATGGCAGGATACAAAATCAATGCCCAGAAATCAGTGGCATTTCTATACACTAACAATGAGACTGAAGAAAGAGAAATTAAGGAGTCAATCCCATTTACAATTGCACCCAAAAGCATAAGATACCTAGGAATAAACCTAACCAAAGATGTAAAGGATCTATACCCTCAAAACTATAGAACACTTCTGAAAGAAATTGAGGAAGACACAAAGAGATGGAAAAATATTCCATGCTCATGGATTGGCAGAATTAATATTGTGAAAATGTCAATGTTACCCAGGGCAATATACACGTTTAATGCAATCCCTATCAAAATACCATGGACTTTCTTCAGAGAGTTAGAAGAATGAGCCTTTTAAGCTACAATGGTGCAGTGACTGTACTGTTTACGGTATAGTGAATGAAATATAATAGAATGAACATGCAAAAAATTATTAGGATGTGCCATTAGATGCTACAGTTTTGACCTGTGTATGTTTATTTACTGATTATTAAAGGATATTTTCAACTGTCCAGTAAAATTTAGCTATAGGTTTTCAGCATCTCTGAAAGATTATTGTTCTTCAATCATAGAAAAGTAACACTGCTATAGTCTTATGCTAATGCAGCACAGGATAATTAAATACTTAAATACTTAAACCGTAGAAGAATGAGAATCAATTATTTCATTCCTGTATAGTTCCTTGGGCAAGGCATTTGAGTTTTTTAAGAGATTTACCTCAATCTTTTTTAGCTTTAAATAATCTTTAGTCACCAAAGTGGATTTTGGAGAACCATCACAATACCAAACTTCCCTGTTTGACTTTCTAATATTCAACAAAGCACCAAGCCAGCCCCATGTTTTTAAGTTAATAAATGAATAAATAGCTCCATAAGGCAGATGGAAGAAAATAATAGGTTCTGTTCATTGTGTCAATTTGTATAGGTCTTGGCCATCACTGATCGTTATAAAGATTTTTTTGCCTTTTTAGAATTTGATTTTCCCTTATTCTAACTACAATAGTAATTACTTCATAACATCAGTATTTAAGATGAGCTTCTGTGGTGTCAAAGACCGACTTAGGCTGTGTCGGACAGCCTTAGAAAAACAGCAGACTATGAGTAGACTTGCTTTACCCACTAGAGAATAGCTGATTGTAGGTGACACTTGGTTGGTTAGTAGTTTTTGTGCTTCACACACTGACCTACAAAAATAGGGGTTTTCTTACACATATTAATTTTGAGAAAAAATGAAACTAAAAAACACAACCAAAAGTTTCAAGCTAGTCTTGTTTTTGCATCTTAAAAACAAAGTTTTAGATACTTTTCTTATTTCATCATAAGTGACTTGGGTTATTTAATATGCACTTGGCATTTTGCCAATTTAACTTCTTAAAATATTATTTTAATACTGTTTGTGTTGCTTAAACAAAAAAATAATATGTAAATCATTCTTAATCTTATAATCTACTCATTGAAATATGAGATATTTAGGTGTTTTCAAATGTTTTAAGCAAAGAAAACATCTGGATTGTGCCAGGAGGATCACATGAAATTGCTGTGTGTTAATAGTAGCAGGGCATAGCACGGATAGGTTTCAGCAGAGTTAAGAAGAGTAGAAGCATAAAATACGACCATGAGAATTTTCCAGACATGATTTATTTGAGGTTTGAAACAGAGTGAAGACCTATGAATGGGGAAAAAATGTGGTTTCTAAGTCTCTGTGCAGAAAATTTAGCATTATTTGCTGATGGATAGAGTGACCAAAGGACATATAAAGATTGCAGTTACTTCCAAGATACCAGGTTAAGAGAATCTCAAGCAATACCCATTAAGCATTTAGGGTAAATGTGTCATGTGTGTGTCTGTGCATGTTTGTCTGTGTGTATGTTTTATAAGATACGATAACTGATGAGAAGTATCACTATAGGTAAATGCTTAGTTCTGCCTTATCTGGACTCTGGTGTCTGGCAATCAAAAAGAGAAGGTTATGACCTGAGCTTGACTTTGAAGAAAATAGGATGTGCATACTTTGGGAAATGCTCCATAAGGCACCCCCCAATGAGTCACTCCTGTGTGATCCTATCCCTTGAGTGTGAGCAGACCTGTGACTCACTTGCTTCTAACACACATATACAAATATATCTCTCCACTGAGCAAAATGGAGTGAGATGTGAGGTGAGCATCCTCCCTTGCTGGATCTGAAGAAGTGGGCTATCATGTTGTCAGAGGAACTGTCACTGCCCCCTTGGAACTGAGAGTAGCCCCCAGCACATGGGCAGCAAGGATATGGCCACCTCGGCTCCACAGTTGCAAGGAACTGAATCCCACCACCAACAACATGAGCTTGGAAGAGGATCCAGAAAGGAGTACAGCCCAGCTGACACTGTTGTTGCCTTTTGAAACCCTGAGCAGAAATTGCAGCTCAGCTGTGTTTGGACTTCTAGCCCATGGAAACTGAGATAATGTGTTGCTTTAAACCACTAAATCTGTGAAAATCTGTAAAGTAGCCGTAGAAACTAATACAGATGGATAAGAAAAAAAGGTGAATATATTCTAGATGTGTAGAGCCACATGCACTAAGATTCAGAGATCAAAATGGGGTTGATATATTCTTTTATTTACTCATACATTGAACAAGTATTTTCTCAGTGCTGAGTATGTGCTAAAGCCCTATCAGGGAATAAATAGGGAAACTGAAGTTCAGAGAGTTTGAGTGACTTGCCCAGGGCTACAAGGAGAGAAGTATAAGAATATAAGAATACTATTGGGAAAATAGTATTCATGTAGCGTGTTCATGTAGCATCACGACTAGTAGGGTCTCTGAGCCCTTACTTTCCATCTCTGGGTATGCATTGTTTTATTTCCTTTACACTATAATTGAAATTTTGTATACAGGCTGCCTGAAAGCACTTGGTTTTCCCTAGTGTCTAGGGAAACATTAGAATAATTAAAGAATAAATAACTGGGATTATCTCTGTGAAATATTTGGAGTTTTCTAAAACAAAAATACACTGTTTCTCTACTAAGTTTCCCAGAGGATAGAATAGAATATTGAAAATTGAGAAAATAAATAGATCCTGAAGAACAGTAGGAATAGGAGCTAAATCATTGTTTTGATCTTATAACTAAAAAGCTTAAATCCATAAAATATTAAGAACTTTGAACTTTGACTGAATTTGAAGCTGTTAAATTGTTTGCCTTTCTGGGAATTCTTAGAAACCTCTCTAAACTAGAGCTGTTGCTTCTTCAGCTTTGTTGACTTGTAATTTAAAAAAAAAATGTTTTTTGGCCTATTGTGCAAGAACAGGAAAAGTCCTTTGTGCAATTCAATATTTTGAACAAATGAAGAAGTATTTGTAAGTAAAATAAAATCTAAGGGGCCCAGATACCTTCTTAAGTGCTTGCTGAAATAGTAAATTTATCAATTCAGAGTTACCTAAGTAATAGGCATAAAAAAAAAAAGATGTTTTAAAATAGGTAGTTGACTTGAATTTTTGTCATTTTAATAGCATTTTTTTCTGGATAATAAAAGTAGTCACATCAGATGTTGAGTTAGAAATAAAATGAAGTGAATTAAATTATCCATACTTGGGGATGCCTGGCGGGCTCAGTTGGTTAAACATCCTACTCTTGGTTTTGGCTCAGGTCATGATCAGGGTCATGAGATGGAGCCCTGCATGGGCTCTGTGCTGGGCATGGAATCTGCTGGGTATTATCTCCCTCTGCTCTTCACCCTACTCAGTGCTCTCTCAAATAAATAAATAATTTTTTTAATTTTTATTTATTTATGATAGTCACAGAGAGAGAGAGAGAGGCAGAGACACAGGCAGAGGGAGAAGCAGGCTCCTTGCACCGGGAGCCCGACTGGGATTCGATCCCGGGTCTCCAGGATTGTGCCCTGGGCCAAAGGCAGGAGCTAAACCGCTGCGCCACCCAGGGATCCCAATAATTAAAATTTTTAAAAAGAAATTGTCCATAGCTGTTGTTCATATCTTGGTAAAGGTGAATTTAGAAAAAAATCTGCCTCTTGTGTGTGCAAAGCCCTAGTTTCTCACAAATCCCTCCCTCCCTAACATCCTTACTTCTCTCTCAAAATATTGTCTTGGTATAAGTGAATGGGGCAGATTATGTATCCTTATTTAAAATGTTCATTATTATAGCCAGATTGTCCTACAGCAAGTTGCACTAGCAAATATTCAATCTAACAGTTTAGATATTTAGATTTTTTTAGATAGCACTGAGTACGTCAATTTTTATATTTGTAAATAATTAACCAGCTCATCTTTAATTTTATAGTGCTATTTGCCATATAGGAGTTTAATCCCTTTTCCTAAAAAATACTGTTTTTTTAATTAAATTGAATTTTAATATTATTTAATTTTATTTGATTCTCTTATCACTTCTGGCTTTTATTTCATTCTTGAAGAAGTGTGCTTTCTCCAAATAATATATATTTTTTCTTTCAATATTTTATTTTATTTATTTATATATTTATTTTGAGAGAGAGAAAGTGCACCTGCTGGTGCACATGATCCCTGGGGGAAGGGCAGAAGGAGAGGGAGAAAGAGAATCTTTTTTAAAAAGATTTATTTATTTATTTATTTATTTATTTATTTACTTATTTATTTTAGAGAGAGTGAGAGTGAGGGGCAGAAGGAGGGGGAGAGAGAAACTCAAGCTGACTCTCCACTGAGCATGAATCCCAAGGCAGGGCTCAATCTCATGACCCAAGATCACGACCTGAGCCAAAACCAGAGTTGATGCTTAACTGACTGAGCCACCCAGACTTCCCATATTTCAGTATTTTAAATTTTATTTTCCCTCATAAATTCATCTGGAATTATATATGCGGAGGAGGGGGATGCAAGGTAGTCATCTAACATTTTTTTCCCCACAAGATGACACTCTACTATAGATAATAACTCATGCTACTGGATGGTCCATCTTCCACCTGATTCAGAATCAAATATTTTCATTTAAGAATGTGTATGTATGTGGATATTCATATATATGTATGTCTATTCCAGACTCTTCTCTGTTGCCCTGATGTCTCATTTCCACTTCAGCACTGTACTGATGTTGCAACTTTAGGATACATTCGCAAATGCAGTAGGACAAAATCTCAGGCATTATTCTCTCACTTCAAAAGTATTATAACTAACTTCCTCCATTTATTTTTCCTTCCTGTTTCTGTTGCTCTATGTATCCCAGACCTCTTGGAGAAATCCATGTTTTCTATCTTGATAATCTGATTCTAAACTCAATATATTTGGAGATGTTTTGTAAGGTCTAGGAAACATGCAAATGTAAACAATGCACAGCTTATGAGTAGTAACATTTCTCAGATAATTCTTTTTTAATTCAGCTATAGAGAGAAAAATGCAACTTTCATGTTGTCTGTAACTATATTTGCCTCCTCCAACTTGATCTGCAAGTTATTAATAAAAATTTATTCAATATGTAAACTAAGGCATTTTGAAATTGTTTAGATTATTTAAACATAATCCCCTACTCTGTCTCAAAGACTGTTCTACTTCCAATATCCCTGGTTCTTTCCTAAAGATGATGTTTGGGTACAGGGAGGGATTACTTTTGTTTCGTCTTGCCACTCTTCTCTTGCCCTGGCTTCCAGAGTGATGTTCTTTGTCCATCCTGGAGCTATCAGTCCTGTTGGCTTTTAGGTCTATAGTCAACATCTTTTCTCTGGTTGTAGATAGGGCCCTGTGATACTTTCTGGCTACCTCAGCAACATGTGAGCTCTTGCTGGTGCTTACCCATGCCCTGATTGTCTGACTGTGAATCCCGCTTGGTCTCTAGCCTTGGGAGCAAAACCCTAATGTGAACTCATCTGCTCAGCATCCCAGCCACATGTTCAAGTGCTCCACATATACCTTAGCCATATCAGATCGAAGGGCCACCCAAGAATAGTTTCTCTGCAGCCCTCTGCTTTTATGTGCCTGTCCTCCACATGGTTGTGAGAGCAGCCTACAAATCAGTCTCCTTCCAGATTAATAGGTGGGTGAAAAACCAGAATTCCCATCACCCATAATTTCTTAAACTATTGAATGTGCTTCCCCAACTGGGACACCTGTATCTCCCCCTTTATGAACTCCTCTGCCCTGACTTTCTCTCCTTTTCATCATCTAAGTGGACAGGAGAAATTGTTTTCCTTGTATTTCCCTTCCATCTTCTTGATTCCATCTGTCTGACTCCACCTGACTTTAATGTGAAATAGAAGTATCTCCTTGAATGTTATTCAGATTGTATTCTATATAATGGCATCCTCTGGAGAAAATCTTTGAATATAGTGAGGATAGTACCTTCTTGATCTCTACACAATGGAGGGATTTTTGCAGTGAGTCCAACAAGGTCAGTCATGTGAAGTGAAAACAAGAGAGACAATAATTCAGCAAATCTCTTATGAAGACAGTAACATGTTTTTCAAGGCTGTTATCCTTCTGAATTTTGACTGTCAGTGATAGTGTTTCCTTTTGGCATTTTTTCTGTAGTAAATTGTGTCAGGCAGACTACTTAGAAAAGACTGGCAATAAGATGAAAAGACTGGCATGTGGGTGGCTCAATCTAAGTGGCTGTCTCTGGCTCAGGTCCTGACCTCAGAGTCCTGAGATCTAGCCCCACATGGGGCTTCCTATTCACAAAGACTGCTTCTCCTTCTCCTCCCCACCTATGTTCTCTCTGTCTCTCTCTCAGATAGATAGATAGATAGATAGATAGATAAATGAATAAATAAAATCTTTTTTAAAAAGATGAAAACTGGGTATGATAAAAAGTGTAAGAAAAATTAAAACAATTTTTAAACATCGCCCTCATTATTCATACAGAATATGTAAGACAGTATCAGTATGAGAAGGAAAACATTGATCTCAAAGTCATTGTCACCCCAAGCCTCAGGTTTTATATATAGAAGAGAGTATAACATTACCTTTTCTAACTGTTCATTAGATTTTGAGATGAGCCTTCAAAGCACCATGTAAACTATAAAAAGCCTGTAATCGTATTTCTCATCACCTCCCCCTCCCTTTTGCATTTCATCTCAGAGACTGTTTTTTAAACTCAAAGGCAACAACAGTTCAATTAAAATCAATTCATATTTGTGCAGCCTCTAGAAGTTACAGTGTAACAGGAGAAAAAGAGAAATTAACAGTTTTTGGAAAGTTAACGGACGTGCTTATATTTTAGCTTAGTTACATTCACAAGACTCATCTCCATTTTACAGATGAGGAAACTGAGGTTCAGGGGAGTCTGGAAGTCGTTCCAGCTCACGAACTAGCAAGCAACAAAGAGCTGAAATCCAGCCATGACAAGCTATAAAGGTATTCATTCCTCTTTCCAAGGCACTTTTTACTATCAAGAGAATATGTTTCAAAAAATTTTAAAAAAAGGTGACTTTGTGCTTGTTAAAGAGCTATGTGAGTAAGTCAGAGGTCTGTGTGGGATAAATGTCATGCTGCTCTGTGATTCGATGTCAGTAGGTTTTTGGCAATTTCAATTCCTTTGGGTTTTGCCCTTATAATTTCAAGGTGAGATGTAAGAGTAGGCCAGTAAGTAAGTCAGACTGTGTTTTACAAGAATAAGTATCTATCGTTCTTTTAGCCCTGTTTTACTGCTGCCAGATGCCCCATCTTATCTCTTTCCTCTCAAATATACACAATGCCAGTGTTTCAATTTAATCATGTCCATGTTCTCACTTTATTTTTCATTTAACCTTGGATTAGATCTAAGTTATTTCCAGAGAAAAGGTGGCCCACATTTTAGGAATACCTAGATAGATTTAGGAATGATATATGGTACACTCAGCCATGTTTAATATTCAGCTTTACTTGCCAGTTAATTCCCCTGTCATTTCCAAACACTTTGGGTGACTGGGACTATGCAATTTGTGTGTTCGTTTCACATTTTATATTGATCCTTCTGACCTTCTGTATCATGCTTCATGTTTTTATTTCATCTTATCAGACCCAGTCTTATCATCAGACGTTTCATTTTCCTCTATAACTAAGATTTACTGTGTCCACAGGTTCTCAAATTCTAGAGGCTATTTCATTTTAATTTTGTGTCATTTTTTGAAATTAGCTCCATAATATATATGTAGCTTTAACCTGCCTCAAATTGAAGTTTATTATTAATTTCCTTTTGAAATTGGGGCCAGCTTATCTGATACCAGGTAAATGGTTACTTGAACAGTAAATTGGAATGTCTTATTTGTGTCCTAAAAAGCAAAACCTTTGTTGTAAAAAAAAAAAAAAAAAAAAAAAAAAAAAAAATTGCAGGTACCAAAGGTCATAATGGTATTAACTGGTGTCGTGGTCCTTATATGCAATAGATATTCTATTTTTATCTGCATTAATTTTTAACAGGTTGTTTTTTTGTTTGTTTTGTATTGTTTTCTGTTTTGTTTTTTAATAGGATAAGCCTTCTCATTGACCTCTGAGCTACCCTAAACCAGATCATGGCTGTTCCAACATTTAGGAGTTGCTGAAATGAGACTACTTATAAATTTAATAGATAAACTTATAGGTCTATTTTTAAAGTTCTGGTGGAAATAATTTCCAGTGAAGTTTCTGCATTTTAACTGGCTGAAGGAACCCTGAGAGTACCCTGCTTTAAAAACAATGGCAGACTTTAAAAATAGATAAATCAGGAAGAGAGATAATCATGTTCAGAATGGACCTTTGTTCCTATAACCTCAAAGTCTCATTTCTAGGAATTTAACTGAAAGGAATAATCAGACATAACTTAAGGATTTATTAAGGATATTTCTGTGGTCTTTTTTTATAGTAGCAAAAGGGTGAAACACAAAATACCCAATAATAAGAAACTAATAAAATATGGATTTTCCATAATAAGCTCCACAGTCTTTAAAAATTATGAGTTTGATGACAAGTAGTGACATGGGAAAAGTTGCACAAAGTGAAGTTAAAAAATAAAAGAACAGTAACATATGAAAAACTATTAAAATTATCTACAGATAGGATACCAGTAAAAATACTATTTTTATACAGAGATAAAGAGATTAAAAGGTTCACCCCAAAATTATAGTAGTGCAGAGGACATGTTGGTAGAATTAGGGCAATTTTTATTTACTTTTTATAAAATTATGAGAAAAAGAATTTGTAAGTTTTTTTTAACATGAGAAGCATACTATGCACTTTCCAAAAATAGGATGATTCTATCATCCAGAATAGTCCTAATTCTTGGTTTAAAATTTTTTTTAAAAAGGCAGAAAACAAAGGCTAAGAGAACACCAAAAGTTTGCTATATTATACCATTGTTGTCTACTCAAAATAATACTTGTTTCATCTCCTGTGAGATGCCCTTACCACACACACACACACATACACACACACACACACTTCCTCTCTGTCTCACTCTTGTCTCACTCTCTTTCTCTCTCTCAGGTCTGAATTTCTCTTTGCCTAAGTAGAATCCTGTAGTGCTCACCATAAGAGTCATTTGGTGAAAGAGGGGAAAAACTTGAGATTTTAAAAAAATCATTATTTGGGCTCAAGGATAAGTAGTGATGGCATTCAACCATTAGTACATTTAAGATGGCTCCACTAAATGACGCCTGAGTGGCTCAGTAGTTGAACGTCTGCCTTTGGCTCAGGGTGTGGTCCTGGAGTCCCGGGATCAAATCTTGCATCAGGCTCCCTGCATGGAACCTGCTTCTCCCTCTGCCTGTGTCTCTGTCTGTGTCTCTCTCTGTGTCTCTCATGAATAAATAAATAAAATCTTTAAATTTTTTTTAAAAAGATGACTCCACTAGGCAGGTCCTCCCCTGTTCCTTGGTAGCATTAATAAGCAGTGAAGTGGCATCGTTTGTGAACTCAGAATTCTTCCAGAAACCTTGGATGATTTATTTTTAATTGAATTTGTTGTATAGAGTGAAATTTATATATTTAGGAAAATATGCACCATTCCTGATGCAACTTCCTTGAGAAACTTTGTTAGTTGCCAGTGGTTAATATTGTTCAGATCCAGTCTGCCACCCCTTTGGAGCCCCCTAGTCTTTCCACTGTGCCCACTGGTGCTCACTGTCCATTGTTGATAAACTTGCCTATTTAGTTAGTCACATTTACTCTTACTGAAACCTGATGTCCCTGGGTCTCCCTGCTTTCTCTGTATTCCTCTACAGTGGCCTTCATTCTTCAAAGAACAGGACCTAGGAGTGGGATGGATAGGCTCCTTTCCTCTAATTGCAGCTGGACCGTCTCAAAGCCACTGTTCCTTCTCCCTTTTTGTTTGTTTGGTGGGTTAAGGGCATGTAATCTGTCTACAACACCTGCTTCACCTGCACAATGTTTCATCAAAGGCTTTAGCAATTGTCCCTCATACTTTTCTTCCCCTTCCCCTTTCCAGTACAGATTTCATGGCCCTCAGAATACCCATTTGTTTGCACACACCTGCAATTCCCTTGAACCTTTCTTTCTCTATTGTATTCTCTTAGCAAGATGCCAACCCTCCCTGCATCTAGATTTCTACTTATACTGCGTGTACATCTGAGGAGTGAACAACTTGGGTGACTGATACCATTTAAATTTCTATCCATAGACGTCAACCAAGTCCTTAGCTGTCTTGTCATATTTTTTTGGTGATCTGTTCTTTCAGAGGACACACTTATATTTTCTCTTTTTCTGACTCATTTTTATAGAGAAACAGCATTTTATTTCATCTTCTGTGTCACTGCCTCCTCTTCTTCCACACCGTCCCTTTACCAAATCTGCCCCTGCACCTGCCTCCCCTCCCATTATAATGAATGGATTTCTCTATGCTCCAAGTACAGCCAACATTAATACATTGCCCCGGTCCACTGTTCTTGTTCACAGAAAGCTGCAGACTCTCATTCTCTACTCCTTTTTCATTGCCATCAACATGCAATCACAAAAAAACTAACTCTTATATTTAAAAATAAATCCCATTCTAGACCCCACAACTTCTTCCAACTATTATCCCATTTCCCTGTTTTGATTGATAAAAAAAAAATCTTGAAAATATTGTCTGTACCTGCTGTCTCTACTCATTTCTCCCCTTCTTTATTTCTCAGTCTCCTCCAGAAATGTTTTGGGATTCCCCATGCTACTGAAACCACTTTTGACAAGGCTAACAAATTTCCTTATTGCTGCAATTATTTCATTTTTAATTTTAGTGCTACTCCATTTTGTAGAAGTTATATATTGCCAAATAGGATGTTTCATTTAAATTTTACCCAGATTAGGGATGCTCAGCAGTTGAGTGTCTGCCTTTGGTCCAGGGTGTGATCCTGGAGTCCTGCGATCGAGTCCCGTCTCAGATTCCCTGCATGAAACCTGGTTCTCTCTCTGCCTGTGTCTCTGCCTCTCTCTCTCTCTCTCTGCCTCTCTCATGAATAAATAAATGGAATCATTAAAAAAAAATTTTACTATTACTCGTTATGCCATTTGACCTGACGAATGGACACATGGCCCAAGGCAAAGGCCAGAAGTGTTTTTCATATCAGAATAAGCACAGGAAATTTAGTTCTGTTTTGCACAATGAGTTCTTAATATGGGAGCCTATAGTTCTTGCCACGTGGAGATCATGGGAACAGGAAGTCTGAGAGGCAAAATCCAGAGTTAGCAAGAAGCAGTGAAAGAAGAGAGCAGTCAGGGGGCAGTGGGATGACAAAATAGAGACAGAAAAGTCTGATGGTGTTTTGTCTCTGAATCTAGTTTCCCTTTGTTCTTTCAGTAGTCTAGTACATTAACCAGTAAATACTCATAAAAGCCAGTTCCAGTTGGGTTCATGTTTTTTGTACAAATAGAATACCCTGACTAATGCAAGCTTCTTTATAAGGATCTATATGATAACATTACAACTATTTATAGTACAACATTAAATATGAAAATCATGATGTAACATCCTATATTGAACACTATTATAAGTGGCCTAGAAGAGACAATTAAAAATATATACTTATACATAAAAAGAAAGAAACATATCAAAAAATGAAAAATAGCTATCTTTGTGTGGTGGGGTTAAAGGGAATAATTTTTTTGAATTTATTTTTTATTTTCTGTCTTGTTTTATATATATATATATATTTTAAAGATTTTATTTGTCTATTCATGAGAGACACAGAGAGAGAGGCAGAGACAGGCAGAGAGAGAAGCAGGCTCCATGCAGGGAGTCCGATGTGGGACTCGATCCCGGGACCCCAGAACCATGCCCTGAGCCAAAGACAGACACTTAATCACTGAGCCACCCAGGTCCCTTGTTTTATATTTTAAAGACTATTTTAAAACTGAAAAATGAAATCATTAGTAGAAAAAATATGAAACTTTTTAATTTATAGTGTTGCTTTTAATAAAGAGATATCCTAAAGCAATGATACAGAAGAAAATTACCTGGAAGTCACAGATCACTGGGCTCCATCCCTAGCCTGCTCCGTTACAGACCCTGGAAATGGGGCCCAAGGATTCACATTTCTTCCCAGTTTCCAGAATGAGAATATCTGGACCTAGAACAAAGATTGTATAACGTGAAGGCTGGGAGTATCGAGGTGGACATTTGACAGACCTAGATTTGAACTTCGGTCTGCCATTAGTAACTAACAATAACTTTGAAGAAGTTATTTGTTCCCTCTAAGCCTTGACTTTTTTTATCTCTAAAATGAGGCTAATTATTTTGATTACGAGCCATAGATAAAACAATGTTTATATGTCATATAACACAATAATCACTAAGCATTCAAAAAAATAAAGTATTATTTAAAAACAAAAATGAAGGCAGCCCGGGTGGCTCAGTGGTTTAGCGCTGCCTTTAGCCCAGGGCCTGATCCTGGAGACCTGGGATCGAGTCCCACGTCGGGCTCCCTGCATGGAGCCTGCTTCTCCCTCTACCTGTGTCTCTGCCTCTGTGTGTGTGTGTTTGTGTGTGTGTGTGTGTGTGTGTGTGTCAGGAATAAATAAATAAATAAATAAATAAATAAATAAATAAATAAATCTTTAAAATGAATAAATAATTTTAAAAAACAAAAATGAAATATATAAATAAAAAATTTTAAACACAATAAAAAATAATAAGCCCATTAGCACTATTATTATTATCCTCTTATTAGCCTAGCATGATGATAATGCAAGTCAATAGAAAAAAAAATAATTCAATTACCTGAAATCATTTTATATAAAGTTTTCAGGTTCATTCTGGGTGAAAATATTCTGTCATCTACTCTCCAGGGCATACTCCCAAATGGCATCATTTTCTGTCAAAAATCACCTCCTCATTTAAAAAGAAAAATTAGTAGAAAGGGAATTGAATTTCAAGAGTCAGTGCTGATGTACTAGTCTCAGAAACAAAAGTAAACAAACAAAAATCACCTCCGGTGTTCTTTGAAAGTGAAAAAAAAAAAAAATAGCAAGAGGACATTACTAAAGTTGAATTGCTAGGGACATGTACTTGCATCCCAGAGCTACAAGGACATTTCTAGATGAAGCCAGGTAGTCCAACACACAATCTGAGTTCCAGCCAGCCCTTTAATTGGCAGGAAAATTAAAATAATAGGCAAATAAACCCAAGTAAAGTCATCTTAAGGAAATCTAGGTTTTTGTATCCTGGAGATTTGACAGCTGACAAATCAAAATGCATTAATATCTGATACGAAAAAAATTATTATTCATATTATAGCTATTTGAATATAGGATACTTGAATATATTTCTTTTTTTAAGATTTTATTTTATTTTTTTTGACAGAGAAATAGCATGAGCAGAGGGGAGGGGCAAAGGGAGAGGGAGAAGCAGAATCCCCATCCCCACTGATCAGGGAGCTGATGCAAGGCTCAATCCCAGGACCCTGAGATCATGACCTGAGTCTGAAGGCAGACACTTAACCGACTGAGCCACCCAGGCACCCTTTTGTTTCTTTTCTTTTTTTTTTTAATCCCATACATTATTTGCTGTTCATCTCCTACTCTATGATTATTCCCTCTGGAAAAAATAACACAATTTTCAAAATTATTTTAAATGTACTTTTAAACAGAGAAATGAGTTGCATGCTAATATATTTCTGACTGTTATTTCAAAGATAGATTTTTGGGAGATTAAATTGGAGTCAGGGATATTAATTAGAAGTCTATTACAGTATTTTTGCTGGACTAGTCTTTGTATGGGTGTGTTTGTAAATTTTCCTTTACTGAAACTATTTTATACAAGCAGAGTAAAATACATGGAGAGCAGAGGGCATCATGTAATTAAATGATTTATTTATGTTAATTAGCCATTCTTAGTTCATAAGGGCAGAGATACGGGATATATGTCAGTTTCATTGGTTTGTTGCTTTGTTTTTTCCTACTGCTCTGCTGTCAGCCACTAAAGAAGTGCCTGGCTTAGAGTGGTATTCAGTAGATGTGTTGGGCATTTTACGTAGGGATATCAATAAGATAATGTATACAGTGACAGACTGAGGATAACTGTTTTGTTTTTTTTTTTATTTTTTATTTATTTATGATAGTCAGAGGGAGAGAGAGAGAGAGAGAGGGGCAGAGACACAGGCAGCGGGAGAAGCAGGCTCCATGCACTGGGAGCCCGACGTGGGATTCGATCCCGGGTCTCCAGGATGGCACCCTGGGCCAAAGGCAGGCGCTAAACCGCCAAGCCACCCAGGGATCCCCCTCTGTTTTTTTTTTTTGTTTTTTTTTTTTTTATCTGAAACGACTCTGAAAACAAAAGAGACTAAAAAAGAACAAACTAACAGATACCTGAACATTTCAAATCACAAAATCATAGGTGATTAGAAAGAAGTGCCATGGGAAGAAAGGATCTGGTGAGATGCCAAAAAGCACTGAAGAAAACCACTCTTTAAAAAAAAATCATTAATTTATTTGAGAGAGAGAGAGCAGAGCTAGGGGTAGGGTCAAGAGAGACAGAAGCAAACTCCCCACTGATCAGGGAACTCTACTGATAAAGTGGGGCTCAGTCTCAGGACCCTGGGATCATGTCCTGAGCAAAAGGCAGATGCTTAACCAGTTGAGCCACCCAGGTACCTCTTGAAGAAAATCACTCTTGCAGCAGAATGCAGCAAAAATTAAGAAGATATCAAATTCCCAAAGCTTGTGCAGACCAAGGGGCCTGAGCAGCAGTAGTTTGTAACAAAAGATCAAAATGCACAGTCTGCTACAAAGACTCATCTAATTAAAAGTAAATAATATTGCAAAAGGAACCAGCATATTTATGTAAAGGTAAAGGACAGAGGTTGGGGGGGCGAGGAGGGGGGGAGGTAGGGGGTGGGGAGAAAAGGAGAAATGGATCCAGAAAAGCAAAGGCAAAGAGGGAACATACTTCAGAAAAATGTTGCTATGGGGTGGGTAAATATTGCAAGCAAACTTATTGCCATGGACTTAAATAATTTAAAGAAAATCCTAAAGTTAAAAAAATTGATGCATAGATATGATATCTAGTAAGAAATTATAATTATCTTCAACAGAAATAGGGGGAACTAAGTTGACAGAGCTCAGGAAATAAGTGAACAATAAAATTATCACATAAATGAAGACACTATCTGAAAGCAAAACAACATCAAGCAAACAAAACCTTGGGGACTATTTAAAACACAATAAAAATATAGAAGAGAAGACAGATTGAATAAAGTAAACACATAGACTAGAAACTGATAATGGATTTAATAGAGTTACTGAAAACAAGTAAAGGAATATCAATTTACGTTTAGCATCCTTGAATAAAATAACCTCCCACCAACCACCAACATGGAAACTGAAAACATTCTAAAATACCATTTAAGAATACATTCTAGAAATTAAAATGTGAAATCATATCAGGACTAAAGAAAAATCAGTAAGGTAGGTTTAAAATCAAAACACAGCCTAGTAATATTATGTTTTAAAAGTAAGTATATAATTATTTGAGCATTCCAGCCAGAGGTCAGATAACTTACGAGGGGAAATACCAGGCTATGCTTAAAAATTCCCAACAGTATATATCATTAGAAAACAGTGCTGGGATAAACGCACAATCATCCAGAAAATAAAATGTTAGCAAAATGTTTTATCTAGGCAAGTTGTTGAAGTAGAAAGAGAAGAGTAAGGGACACCTGGGTGGCTCAGTCAGTTAAATGTCTGACTCTTAATCTCAGTTTAGGTCTTGATCTCAAGCTAATGAGTTCAAGCCCCATGTTGAGTACTATCCTGGGTGTGGAGCCTACCTTAAAAAAAGGCAGAGGGGCAAGAGCAGGTACTTTTGATTATGCAAGTACTATGAGAAGTTACTTCTTATAAATCCACAATGGCAAACAACAACAACAAAACAGAGGTGAACATAAAATGCAATTAACTTTAAACTAAGGAAAGAACAACTCTTGGAATCACAATTTCAGTACATAATGTGAATAGAATGACAACAAAGAAATAATATAACTGGTTAAAGTTGGGAGGGGAATCAAACAGTTGTCTAAGAATATAGATTACTTCATGTAGTATAATCAGAAGTTTAAAAATATCATTTAGCAGGTTCTCTTCCATCGACCACCTGAGTCTCACTGTAAGAAGCAACAAATTCTCCTCTTCCTTTCTGCCATCTGCTTGACAACCAAAAAGCAGCACCACGAGTGAATGAATCTCCATACATGTTGGCCAGTCTGGTGTTCATATTAACAATGCCTGCTGAGAGCTCTATTTCCTAGAACACAGCATCCAGCCCAATGGTCAGATGTCAGGAGACAAGACTGTTGGGGAAGATAACTCTTTGAACACCTTCTTCGATGAGACAGGTGCTGGCAAGCATGTATGCAGGGCAGTGTTTATAGACCTGGAACCACAGTCACTGATGAAGTTCACACTGGCACTTCCTGCCAGCTCTTCTACCCTTAGCAGCTTATCACAGGCAAGGAAGATGCTGCCAGTAACTACACTCAGGGGCACTACACCATTGGCAAGAAGGTCATTGGCCTTGTCTTGGACCAAATTCAGAAACTGGCTGACCAGTGCATAGTTCTTCAGGGTTTCTTGGTTTTCCATAGCTTTGTAGGGACAGCTAGTTCCAGATTTACCTCCCTGCTAAGGGAACATCTCTCTGTCTATTATAGTAAGAAGTCCAAGCTGGAGTTCTCCCATTTACCCAGCCCCTCTGGTTTCTACAGCTGTAGTTGACCCCTACAACTTCATCCTCACTACCCATACCACCCTAGAACACTCTAATTGTGTCTCCATGGTAGACAACAAGGCTATCTATGACATCTGTTGTAGAAACTTCGATATTAAACACATAGCCTACATTAACCTGAATAGGTTGATAAGTCAGATTGTATTCTCCATAACTGCTTCTGATGGAGTTCTGAATGCTGATCTGACAATTATAGAACAACCTGGTGCCCTATCCTCCCATCCACTTCCCTCTGACTACATATGCTCCTGTCATCTCTGCTGAGAAAGCCTACCATGAACAGCTTTCACTGATGCCTGGGCTCACCTGGAACACAAGTTTGACCTGATATATACCAAGTGTGCCTTTGTTTAATAGTATGTGGGTGAGAGTATGGAGGAAGGAGAGTTTTCTGAGGCTGTGAGAATATGGCTTCTCTTGAGAAGGCTTATGAGGAGGTTGATGTGGATTCTGCTGAAGGTGAAGAAGAAAGAGAGAAAGACTAAAGTTAAAATGAATAACAGTGCTGCTTTTACAGGGAAGCTTATTCTGTTGTAAACATTGGAAAATTGTGCTCTGATCATTTAATTTGTGTGTAGCAGTGTATACTCTCATATACAATTACTGACCTGTGATTTAAAACATACTTTGTAACAGACTCAAGCTGTCCATTTCTCTGATGGGTTTGAAGTATTCCCTGTCTTAAAGAAATCATTTATAGCTAATAATTAGAACAGTTGGTGTTTGAGTATAGTTTAAGGTATAGAGTAAGCATTAGGACAACTAATGACTATAGCAATACCTACTAAACTGGTATTGGAGAAAAGGAATTGGAGATACCAGTCCATTATTGTTCCTAGTGTCTACAAAATAGAAGATCAAGTGTACAAAAAATGTTTTAGACATAAAATAAAACATTAAAATGACCCAAAAGAGAAAAGAAAGTTTCCAGAGCATAGTAAGCTACCCAAGTCATGCATGACAAAGTAAAGAAATATACAGAATACAGAAAAAATAAAGCAATAAAAGAGAAAACTTAAAATATGATAGTGGAATGAATATAAATAATATATTTTAATATAAATGGGATACACTTATTGAAAGAAAAGTATCTCAGACTGTATTAGAAAGCACAAGTAAAGTGGTACTGTATGTATGTGATAAATCCAAAGCAGAAAGATTAAAAATAAAAGGACTGTAACAGCATACTGAGCTCACACATAAAAGAAAACAAGACCTATGCTCTTATTATAGACAGATATAAGTAAGGGCAAAATGCATTGAATGTGAATAAAGGTATTGTGGGTTCAATCATGTCCTCCAGGAAGACATGTTAAGTCCTGACCCCTGTACCTGTGAATGTGACTTTACTCACTGGAAGTAAGGTGTTTTTGGTGTAATCAAGTTAGGATGAGGTCATAATCAATTAGGGTGTGCTCTAATCCAATGATTGGTGTCCCTGGAAGAAAGAATAGAGAGGAGATGGATATGCGAAGATGGAGGGCAGAGATTGGGTGATGCTGCCACAAACCAAGGAACACAAAAATTTGCCAGCAACCACCAGAATTTGTAACTAGGCAAGGATGAACCCTCTCCTGGAGTCTTCAGAGAAAGTGTGGCGTTGTTGACACCTTGATTTTGGACTTCTAAACTCCCAAACTGAAAGGCAATATACTTATTTTGTTCTAAATGACCATATTTGTGGTACTTTGTTAAGGCACCACTAAAAATACACCAGGGAAACAATATTACAATTAATACAATTCATAAACAAAAAGTAGAGTAAATAAAATGAGGCTAAACACATCGGTCATAGGGAAGTCATTTACTCCTCTCAGGCCATGGAAGATCCAGTATATGAAAGGTACCACAGAAGGCTAAAGGGCAAATTGAAGTAGATGGAGTAGATGTAATGTACCCTGAAAGAGAATGAACATAATTTCCTGTGCCAATTAAATATTTACTAAAATAATAAATAACAAAATATAGAAATATTAGACAACTATATCTAATCCCAATGCAACAAAACCAAAAATTAAGATCAAAATTGTAAACCATGCCTGACTGACTACTAAAGTAAATGAGAGAGAGCAAAGGAAATAGAGAAGGAAAAAAAATATAGCTGGCAAAGATATGATAGATGGAAATGAATGAACAGAAAAAGAGATCAGGTGAGCATGTTACCTGAATGTTGGTTTAGCAAAAAAAATCAAAGTAAAAATTTCAGGATATATAAAAAAAGTGATAAAGAAAATAATGGAGTATATGAGATTCAACTAAAGTGCTCAGGGAAAATAATCTTAAAACATTTACGTTGTAAACAGGTGGAATGAAAATCAATGCTTTGAACATGCAATTCAAAGTATAGAATTAGTATATGCAAATGTATCTTCCTCCAAAGTCTATATTTGTCCTAATTGGAAAATATTGTAATTTTCCAATGAACTTATGATCAAAAACAAGGATGGTGCCTATTAGAAATATAAATATGTCATTAAAGATTGGAAAGAAGGGATCCCTGGGTGGCGCAGCGGTTTGGCGCCTGCCTTTGGCCCAGGGCGCGATCCTGGAGACCCCGGATCGAATCCCACGTCAGGCTCCCGGTGCATGGAGCCTGCTTCTCCCTCTGCCTATGTCTCTGCCTCTCTCTCTCTCTCTATGTGACTATCATAAATAAATAAAATTAAAAAAAAAAAAAAAGATTGGAAAGAAGAGGACACAGTATTATTATTTGCAAGGACTACAGTATGCCTGAAAAGCGTAAGATAATCAGCTGGGAACTTATACCAAATGAGATAATGCAGTAAAATGAGAACAAAATTAATATTAAAAACCTGTTTGTGTCCAAACAGCTGTACTTTAAAGTGGCAGAAGAGATTCCATTTCTGTTAGAAACAAAGATAAAATACTATGGCTAAACTAAAAAATATACATATATTGAAGGCATATTTACTGAAGAAACTGTAAATGTTATTGATACCTAAAAGGAAACATGAATAGAGAGAAAAGCATACTGATTCCAGATAGATAGACTCCGTGCAAGGAAGATTTCAGTTTGCCCTAAATTGGTATATACATTTAATGCAATTCCAATAAAAATACCAAAAAGCTATTTTTCTCTCTGGAATTAGAGAATCAGATTCTAAAGATCACATGGAAAAAAAGTCATGAGGTAACAGAAAAGTTCTAAAACTGACGACTAGAAATAGATGAAAATCAACTCTCCAAATCACACTGGAGATATTATCTAACTGATGTAATGTCAAATGCATTATTGAAACAGAACAGAGTCCATATATAGAACCAAAGAAATAGGGAATCTTTTATATATAAAAAATGGAGTGAATATTAAGGAAGAAAGGATAAATCAGTTGATAAACAACATGGAGAAAGTTGGATGAAATATAAAAAAGATAAAAATGAAACCATAAAAATACTTGATGAAACCATGGAAGTGCTGCTGTTTTGGAGTGAGGTAGACTTTTCTTGGAATGGCTTAAGTCATAAAAACCATACCAAAGAATTGATCCATTCAACTATATAAACATTTTGCCTGGAAAAACACAAAGAAGCCCTATTAGCAGTGTTAAAAAAAAAAAGAATACAAACTAAGAAAAAGATATTTCCAACAAATAGCATAAATATAACTAATTTTCATTTTTACTACATAAAGATCTTTGTATGTATCAGAAAATAAACCAATGGGGAAAAATAGGCATAAGATAAAAAAATTTAGAGAAAAATGAAATATGGCTTTTAAATACTTAAAAACATGCTAAGCTCTACTTATAGAAATGTATATAAAACTATATTGAGATACCATTTTCCATTCATCCATAAAGGGCATAGAAAAAGAAACATTCTTTTTCATTGTTACAACAGTTTCAATTGTAAAGCTTCTGCAGGAGGTCAGATTGATAATAAATTCAGTAATAGGTACCAAAGTTTAAAATGTACTTATGTTTTGATTTAACAAATTCTAAGTATTTTTTCTTCAAGCACTCTAAAATTTAATAGGTACTACAGAAAGGCATATGTATAAGAATAGTCACTCAAACGTTGGTTGCGGTACTTAGAACTATTTTAAGTGTTGAATAATAAGATACAGAATTCAATCTTCTGCTATAGCTTGATTATATCACCATTGTGCACTGGTGTAGGCTTAGATTGTATTTAGAAGAATTCATACAAAAATGATAATAGTGTTTGTATATTGGGAATGATACACGAAAATAAAGAAGACGGAAAGGCTTACTCTCCCTGGATGCACATTTGTAACTTTTGATGTATACTGTGTGCATGTTATTAGCCATTCAAAAGAAGTAGAAAAAATAAAACGGGGTGGGTGGGGCAAGATGGCAGAGGAGTAGGGTCCCCAAGGGGTCACCTGTCCCCACCAACTCACCTAGATAACTTTCAAATCATCCTGAAAACCTACTAATTCTACCTGAGATTTAAAGAGAGAACAGCTGGAATGCTACAGAGAGAAGAGCTTGCGCTTCTAGCAAGTACAACTTGTTTTTAGCCACTCTGCACTGAGCAAAATGACTAGAAAGAAGAACTCACCACAAAAGAATCAGAAACAGTACCCTCTGCCACAGAGTTACATAATTTGGATTACAATTCGATGTCAGAAAGCCAATTCAGAAGCACAATTTTAAAGCTACTGGTGGCTCTGGAAAAAAGCATAAAGGATTCAAGAGACTTCATGACTGCAGAATTTAGATCTAATCAGGCTGAAATAAAAAATCAATTAAATGAGGTGCAATCCAAACTGGAGGTCCTAACAATGAGAGCTAATGAGGTAGAAGAAAGAGGGAGTGACATAGAAGACAAATTGATGGCAAGGATGGAAGCTGAGGAAAAAAGAGAAAAACAAAAGACCAGGAGGAAAGGTTAAGAGAAATAAATGACAGCCTCAGAAGGAAAAATCTACATTTAATTGGGGTTCCAAAGGACGCTGAAAGGGACAGAGGACCAGAAAGCATATTTAAACAAATCATAATTTCCCTAATTTGGGGAGGGAAACAGGCATTCAGATCCAGGAGATAGAGATAACCCCCTAAAATCAATAAAAAGCATTCAACACCTCAACATTTATTTGTTTTAAAGATTTTACTTATTTATTCATGAGAGACACAGAGAGAGAGGCAGAGATACAGGCAGAGGGAGAAGCAGTCTCCATGTAGGGAGCCTGATGTGGGACTCAATCCCAGGTCTCCAGGATCACACCCTGAGGTGGAGGCAGCGCTAAACTGCTGAACCACCTGGACTGTCCCAACACCTTGACATTTAATAGTGAAACTTGCAGATTCCAAAGATAAAGAGAAAATTCTTAAAGCAGTAAGAGACAAGAGATGCCTAACTTATAGGGGGAGAAATATTAGATTAACAGCAGACCTCTCTACGGAGACCTGGCAGGCCAGAAAGGGCTGGCAGGATATATTCAGGGTCCTAAATGAGAAGAACATGCAGCCAAGAATACTTTATCCAGCAAGGCTCTCATTCAGAATAGAAGGAGAGATAAAAAGCTTCCAAGATAGGCAGAAACTGAAAGAATATGTGACCACCAAACCAGCTCTGCAAGAAATATTAAGGGTGACTCTGTAAAAGAAAGAGGATGCCTAAAGAAATAATCCACAAAAACAAGGACTGAATAGATATCATGATAACACTAAACTCATATCTTTCAATAGTAACTCTGAACATGAATGGGCTTAATGATCCCATCAAAAGATGCAGGGTTTCAGACTGGATAAAAAAGCAAGATCCATCTATTAGCTGTCTATGAGAGACTCATTTTAGACCTAAAGACACCTACAGCCTAAAAATGGAAGGTTAGAGAACCATTTATCAATCAAATGGTCCTCAAAAGAAAGCAGGGGTAGCAATCCTCATATCAGATAAATTAAAGTTTATCCCAAAGACTGTAGTAAGAGATGAAGAGTGACACTATATCATACTTAAAGGATCTGTCCGACAAGAAGACCTAACAATCATGAATATTTATGCCCTTAATGTGGAAGCTGCCAAGTATATCAATCAATTAATAACCAAAGTAAAGACATACTTAGATAATAATACACTAATACTGGGAGACTTCAACACGACACTTTCTGCAAATGACAGATATTCTAAGCACAACATCTCCAAAGAAACGAGCTTTAAATGATACACTGGACCAGATAGATTTCACAGATATTTACAGAACTTTACATCCAAACACAACTGAATACACATTCTTCTCAAGTGCACATGGAACTTTCTCCAGAATAGACCACATAGTGGGTCACAAATCAGGTCTTAACCGAAACCAAAAGATTGTGATTGTCCCCTGCATATTTTCAGGCCATAATGCTTTGAAACTTAAACTCAATCACAAGAAGAAATTCAAACACATGGAGATTAAGTAGCATCCTGCTAAAAGACAAAAGGGTCAACCAGGAAGTTAGAGAAGAATTAAAAAGATTCATGGAAACTAATGAGAATGGAGATACAACCATTCAAAATCTCTGGGATACAGCAAAAGCAGTCCTGAGAGGGAATACATCACAATACAAGCATCCCTCAAAAAATTGGAAAAAAACTCAAAAACACAAGCTAACCTTGCACCAAAAGGAACTGGAGAAAGAACAGCAAATAAAACCTACACCAGGCAGAAGAGAGTTAATAAAGATTTGAGCAGAACTCAATGAAATAGAGACCAGAAGAACTGTAGAACAGATAAACAAAACCAGGAGTTGGTTCTTTGAAAGAATTAATAAGATAGATAAACCATCAGCCAGCCTTATTAAAAACAAAAGAGATGGGATCCCTGGGTGGCTCAGCAGTTTAGCGCCTGCTTTTGGCCCAGGGCGTGATCCTGGAGTACCAGGATCGAGTCCCACATCAGGCTTCCTGCATGGAGCCTGCTTCTCCCTCTGCCTGTGTCTCTGCCTCTCTCTTTGTGTGTCTCTCATGAATAAATAAAATCTTAAAAATAAATAAATAAATAAATAAATAAATAAATAAATAAATAAATAAAAAGAGGAAAGGCTAATTAATAAAATCACGAATGAAAATGGAGAGATCACCACCAATACCAAAGAAATACAAATGATTTTAAAAACATATTATGAGGAGCTATACGCCAATAAATTAGGCAATCTAGAAGAAATGGATGCATTTCTGAAAAGCCACAAACTACCAAAAGTTGGAAAAGGAAGAAATAGAAAACCTGAACAGTCCAATAACCAGGGAGGAAATTGAAGCAGTCATCAAAAACCTCCCAAGACACAAAAGTCCAGGGCCAGATGGCTTCCCAGGGGAATTCTATCAAATGTTTAAAGAAGAAACAATACCTGTTCTACAAAAGCTGTTCTGAAAGATAGAAAGGGATGAAATACTTCCAAACTCATTCTATGAGCCAGCTTCACCTTAATTCCAAAACCAGACAAAGACCCCACCAAAAAGGAGAATTATAGACCAATATCCCTGATGAACACAGATGTAAAAATTTTCAACAAGATACTAGCCAATAGGATCCAACAATACTTTAAGAAGATTATTCACCATGACCAAGTGGGATTTATCCCCGGGATGCAAGGCTGGTTCAACACTCATAAAGCAATTAATGTGATAGATCATATCAACAAGAGAAAAAACAAGAACCATATGATCCTCTCATTAGATGCAGAGAAAGCATTTGACAAAATACAGCATCCATTCCTGATCAAAACTCTTCAGAATGTAGGGATAGAAGGAACATTCCTCAGCATCTTAAAAGCTGTATATGAAAAGCCCACAGCAAATATCATTCTCAATGGGGAAATACTGGGAGCCTTTCCCCTAAGATCAGGAACACGACAGGGATGTCCACTCTCACCACCGCTATTCAACATAGTATTGGAAGTCCTAGCCTCAGCAATCAGGCAACAAAAAGAAATAAAAGACATTCGAATTGGCAAAGAAGTCCAACTCTCCCTCTTCGCAGATGACATGATACTCTACATAGAAAACCCAAAAGACTCCACCCCAAGATTGCTAGAACTCATACAGCAATTTGGCAGTGTGGCAGGATACAAAATCAATGCCCAGAAATCAGTGGCATTTCTATACACTAACAATGAGACTGAAGAAAGAGAAATTAAGGAGTCAATCCCATTTACAATTGCACCCCAAAGCATAAGATACCTAGAAATAAACCTAACCAAAGAGGTAAAGGATCTCTACCCTAAAAACTACCAAACACTTCTGAAAGAAATTGAGGAAGACACAAAGAGATGGAAATATATTCCATGCTCATGGATTGGCAGAATTAATATTGTGAAAATGTCAATGCTACCCAGAGCAATTTACATGTTCAATGCAATCCCTATCAAAATATCATGGACTTTTTTCAGAGTTGGAACAAATCATCTTAAGATTTGTGTGGAATCAGAAAAGACCCCAAATAACCAGGGGAATATTGAAAAAGAAAACCAGAGCTGGGGGCATCACAATGCCAGATTTCAGGTTGTATTACAAAGCTGTGATCATCAAGACAGTGTGGTACTGGCACAAAAACAGACACATAGATCAATGGAACAGAATACAGAACCTAGAAATGGGCCCTCAACTCTATGGCCAACTAATATTCGACAAAGCAAGATACATCTATGAAGGCAAGGAAACAAAAGCAAAATGAATTATTGGGACTTGATCAAGATAAGAACCTTTTGCACAGCAAAGGATACAGTCAACAAAACTAAAAGACAACCTAGAATGGGAGAAGATATTTGCAAATGACATAGCAGATTAAGGGCTAGTATCCAAAATCTATAAAGAACTTATTAAACTCAACAGCAAAGAAACAAACAATCCAATCATGAAATGGGCAAAAGACATGAAGAGAAATTTCACAGAGAAAGACATAGACACAGCCAACAAGCACATGAGAAAATGCACCACATCAGGGAAATACAAATCAAAATCACAATGAGATACCACTTCACCAGTGAGAATGGTGAAAACTAACAAAACAGGAAACAACAAATGTTGGAGAGGTTGTGGAGAAAGGGGAACCCTCTTTCACTGTTGGTGGGAATGTGAACTGGTACAGCCACCATGGAAAACTGTGTGGAGGTTCCTCAAAGACTTACAAATAGAGCTACCCTGTGGCCGGCAATTGCACTGCTGGGGATTTACCCTAAAGATACAGATGCAGTGAAAAGGCAGGACACCCGCACCCCGATGTTTCTAGCAGCAATGTCCACAATAGCCAAACTGTGGGAGGATCCTTGGTGTCCATTGACAGATGAATGGATAAAGAAGCTGTGGTCTATGTATACAATGGAATATTACTCAGCCATTAGAAATGACAAATACCCACCGTTTGCTTCCACGTGGATGGAACTGGAGGGTATTATGCTGAATGAAGTCAGTCAATTGGAGGACAAACATATGGTCTCATTCATTTGGAGAATAGAAAAAATAGTGAAAGGGAATAAAGGGGAAAGAAAAGAATATGAATGGGAAATATCAGTGATGGCGACAGAACATGAGAGACTCCTAACTCTGGGAAACAAACAAGGGGTAGTGGAAGGGGAGGTGGGTGGGGGGTTGGGGTGACTGGGTGACAGGCACCGAGGGGGGCACTTGACGGGATGAGCACTGGGTTTTATGCTATATGTTGGCAAGTTGAACTCCAATAAAAAAATACAAAAAAAAAATGTATATAATGGGAGTGAAAGTGTTGTAGGAGGTATTTCATAAGTATTTTTATACTGACTTATACTTGGTGTGAAGTTTTCCTTTAAAACTTTAATATTATACTATTTTGTGTATTAGAATAGTTCTGTTTAATTTTTGGAGGCGATTATACATACTGGATTGTTTGACTACACACAAGCTTCCAAATATTTACACTAAGTTAGAAGTTACCAGTTTTTTCCACCATTGATCTGGTGGCCCATTTATGCTCAGTAAGGTAGGAAAAAATTAGAAATTATTTTTCCCCAAACTAGAGTTATCAAATCACCATTTCCTGCAAGCTTATGTATTTAATATTTGACTCAGAGCTGTTGAATGCTGCCCATTTGCATAGGCCAGTTAATAGGTCCTCCAAATATTTAATTTGTATGTGAGATACATCTAACCCAGAGGCTCTCATCTGTCTTGATTTAATTTGATACTCTATTTCTTTATTTTAGAACAGTCTTAATATTTACTACAAAGATTTTAGTTTCCACTAAAATTCCGTCATGGGCCTTTTTATTCACTTTGCAAATATTTACTTAAGTTGTGAGAGTATAAAATACGAGGGGTATGTGTATAGAAGATAGTGGAACAGAAAATTACATGTAAACATCATATTCTGAAGTGCCTTAATAAGCCTCTGATATTTTGCTGTAATATGAAATATTTATTTACATTTGCATTCAACTTACATTAATTGGATGGCAAGCACCGGAATATAAAAATAAATGAGCCATGGTCACTGATAATCTAGAAGTGTAGAGATATATATGAATGATTAATTATAATACAATGTGGCAGATGAAGTACAGAAAGATATACATGAGCCAAGAGGAAAAACATATACCCCAAGGTGGAGAATGGAAAAGTAGAAATCTTGCTGGATTTGGTGACTCTGAGTCTGAAGCAAACAGTTGCCCTCAACAAGGGAAAATACAGAGAATATTGCCTAGTGGTGAAGCAGTAGTTTTGAATCCTAGAATCTAAAACATACTAACTGCATGACCACAGGAAAGTTATTTAATCTCTTTAAAATGGTGATCATAATAGTCCATTTCTGTCAGCACTGACTGACAATTAAATGAAATAATTAGAACAGTAGTACCTGGAGTATAGTAAGAATAGTATAGATATAAACTACTACTTTTTTAAATTATTAATTGGAGGAGAAAGGGAGGAGGAAGAAAAGAGCCTTGCAGACAAGAAGGAGAAGGAGAAGAAATAAAAGTGTACTGAGGCAGGAGAAGAAATAAAAGCTCTGTTACAGGATGAAATTCAAGGGAAGAATGGCAAATGATGTTGCTGGAGGCATAGGCAGAGACCGAAGCACTGTGGCCTTGAATATGATCTTTAGGCACTTGGAAATCATGCTGATGTGGGGATAGATAGTCTTTGCAGGGGAATATTGTGGAGATGTGATCCATGGGTCTCATGGATTCCATCTTGGAACCAGGTTATTGGCAAAGAAGAAAGCATCTGTATAGCAGGGAGATGATAATTTAGGAGGTGAGGCATTATTCACAACCCCTTTTCCCATTTTTTGAAATCCAGAACCTCTCCTTTTAAATAGTTAAACCTTTCAATTTGCTAAAATGTCAGCTCAGTTGAACATTATGGAGAATAAGGAAGTATAAGAGTCTCTCCTGACAAATCATGCCTTTTCTCTGTTGATGTAAATGCTCCCTTAAATCACCCTTAAATTCTCCTCTATTCCTGAGGAACTGGTTGGGAACCGAAGCAGGTTATAATAATTTAATCTCTACATAAATTCATAAAATGGAAGTGACAGGACAAAGTTTCACCCTACTATATTCTGAATGTTCACATCTCATTTCTGGGTGCCATTGAATCTTTATCCATTAAAAGAACATCAGATTCTTAAAAGTCTAGTAACTTTCTTCTTATTTGATTCGATGTGGCATTCTGAAGAGATTCAGGACATTTTCCATTTTTGCTTTTACACATTTGAATTCTGTGTAGATGCTTCCAAGGTCTTAGTTGCTGAATCTGCATTGTTGAGATGAAATCATGAGCCTTTTGATTTAATGTAAGAGCTTCATTATTCTCAGCTGTGTCATTTGGTGCCTGTATCTCTGCTGCCTGAAAATGCCATTAGGATTCATCTAAATAAACAAAACTCTCCTAAAATTTACTTTCCATCTGAGAACAATAGGAAAAATAGCAGGAAGGGTACAAAGAAGCTTAAAGAGGATGCACAATATAAGTGGGGGATTTGAATGAGAATAAAATATGTACATATTTTTTGTCTCATGCCAACATTTTGAAAATTTATGATAAATTCAGAGAACAAAACCCCATTTCCTTCCCGTAGAAAAGTTAAGATTAAAGATGTTAGGATATTTTCTCTTTTAGGTCATGGTTATTTTGTATTTCACAAAGCTGAAATGGATGCTTAATCCTATGACATTCATGTTTATATTAATTATGTACTTTCTACAGACAGATTAAATTTAGTGTATCAGAGAAGGTGGAAAAAGTATCCTGTACAACCTTATCTGTGAAATCAGGCTTTGAAATAAACAATTACCTTTTCCAAAGCAAGACCTTACTACTAAAGTGCCAATTAAAGGGAAAAAAATGAGAGGTAGAGCCTGGGAGATCACCTAAGACTTATGTTTTCCAAAGTGGGGGACATATAGCACAGTGATAAGGTAATATAGTTTTGGACATAATACTACAATGGAATTAAATTACATGGAAACAAGTAATGAGGAACATGTTGCTGTTTCAGTTCTCTTTTTGGTGCTTCTGATTACTTCAGGGCTGTGTTGTGTTGAAGCTGAAGTTACCAGAGCTGATGTTTTGCCTCTTCTCTCAGTATGTTCAATAACGTCACCTTAAGACCTTGAAATTATCCATGGTATGAGTATTTACACCACAGAAATCATAAAATACTACAAGTCATCCTCCCTCAGTGGTTAGGCATTGACCAGTACCTGTCTCTTTAAAGACCAGGGCCTGAGGCTCTGAGCCCTCTGCACACACATAGACTCTCTTAACATAATTTTCCTTTCATTGTCTTTGATTTTAGAGTTGCCTTTAATTTATACCAGAATTATGCTGGCTTTGCCCTTAAAGTAATGAGGTGTATGAATATATGAAGTATCTTTCTTTAAATATATTCATTTAAATCAATCCAATAAAAAGTATGAGCCAGTTTTTAAAAATGGTAATAATATAGATGATATGTAAAGAAAACCAAATAAGAAAGTGGTACCGGTAAATCTAAATTTGGAGGCACACTGCTCTGGACAATTTTCCATTATTTATTACTGTACATTCAATGGCTTTTAGTTTCCAGTCATAATTTCTACCCTGATAAACTAACCTGGAGGAGTAGGGCCAGGGTATCAAAGAAATATGCTTGCTTTCTCTTTTTATCTTTTGTTTTCTCTTTATCTTCACCCAATTCAAGGTTCTGTGAAAGCTAAAAGCTTTAAATGAGGATTTCTCTTTAGCTGAGCCTGGCCCTCTTTTGAGCGGTCCTATTTGAATGTTTGAAGTGATTCTGTAGTTTTCTATCTAAAACATAAAACTCTTGCCTCTTGGTTCTTCTGTTAGGTCTTGGATGTCTTCCCAGGACTTATGTTGTGAATATTGGGGGAAGGATTAATGGCTGAGGTGGGGGCGGGGAGAGACAAGTAGAAAACTTTGTGGCTTCAGAGACTTTATTTGTGGTTTGTTTTCCTATGTGTTTGAGAAGAAAGGGGAACAGATAGTATGGAGGTCGGAAGAGACTGTGGCAAGTATATTATCACTGTAATGTTGACTTTGATGGCCTTCTTTTGGCCATTTTACTGATATCTAAGATATATAAACAAGACCAATTCCTTCCCATAACTCAAACCAACAGCTGATTTATACAGCTCTATATAGTCTCTTGCTGACATGAACATCAGTAGTCAGAAAGAAATGTGCTCTTTAATCCCTTTTCTGACTGTCATTCTCTTCAAAGACAGTATTGCCAGGAAAATATAAAGGTGAAAATGTAAGAAAATGTGGAAAACAGTTTTAAAATTTGTCATTGTTCAATATTTAGAAGTCAGGAATTAGTTATTTCTTTTTCTCCTTGCTGAGGAATTTTTTTTCTTCTGTGTTCAGTCTCCTAGACAAGCCCAGGATGGAGACAAAATATTTTAGAAGATTTTAAATACAGGATAAGATTAAACCATTGTTCAAATGGTTTTTTAAAAGCAATAAGGTTTACTCAAACATTTGATCTTGATTTCCATTTGCTCCTTATATAAAAATAAATCCAGGTAGATAGAAGCTGAGTCACCACTCAGGCAAAAGACATTTTATGTTGTCTTTCAAATACGAATGCTATTATAGTGACAATTACACATGTAGAAAATGCCTACGTTGCCTTTTGTTCCTGTGTAGCAGACAGCTGTTATGTGCATGCATGTGAATGTGTGTGTATGTGCCTATGTGAATATAGTACAGCATCATAACGTCCATTTGTTTTTCCACTATACCATGTTCTGTGAACCTCTGTCTTTAAACAGAACAACTTCCATTTCAAGATAAATATTTTGTTAGGGATAGCTCTCTGGACTGGAGAGCCTGTGGGGGGTCTCTGGAGAGACCCATGGAGGAGGCTTCCATGGTAAAGCCATCCTGTGCCTTTATTTACCAGCAAAATAAGATGCCAGTCTCAGCGAGAGAAACACCTGGGCCTGTAGGAGAAGGTTGATAGGTGGGCAGGAGGCAGGCCTAAGCCTGTGGGTGCAAGACAGTAGTTTGGGCATGAGGACAACAATGGGTAAAAGAGAGAATTTCTGGGAAGAAGACCTCTGCCCCTTATGGGGCAGCCCCTTTGTATACTAACACAAGTAGCATATACATAGATAAAAATGTAATTGAAAGACCTAGAGTTCTGTCAATAACCAAGCTTCAGGGACTTACAGCTGTATGAATGAATGAATGAATGAATGATATATATATATATTATATATATATATACAATCAAAATATTTTTTAAAGATTTTATTTATTCATGAGAGACAGAGAGAGAAAGAGAGAGAGAGGCAGAGACACAGGCAGAGGGAGAAGCAGGCTCCATGCAGGGAGCCTGATGCAGGACTCGATTCCAGGACTCCAGGATCACGCCCTGGGCTGAAGGCAGGCACTAAACCGCTGAGCCACCCAGGGATCCCTACAATCAAAATATTTTATAAATGAATGTAGAGAAGTTATAAGTGGGCATAATTTCCAGACACTCAATGTTTTTTCCTAAAGCATTATCCAAAAATTCATATGCTTGGATGAAAATGTTATTTAGGAAAGGGAGAATGGAAACTGAGCAAGAGGGAAGAAAAGAAAAGGAATTAACTCTGTTTCTAGGATCATAAAATGTTACATCTGACTTCACAAATAATTACATATTGCTGAAGTCATAGGTTCTTCTTTTTATAGAACAGGACACTGGGACCCAGAGCAGGATTTGAATAAGGCCACACAGTTCTTCTAGGCCCTAGACTAGAATCCAGTTTCCCTGTATCCTCTCCTTGTGGGCATTTTGCTATTCCTATATGTAAAAAAATACAATAAAAAAATACAAATTGACCACAACCAACAGCAGTTATATATATTACTTAGTCATCAACAAAATATATTTACCATGAGTATTTATATGCTAAGGCATAAATTTACTTGATTTTATTTTACAAACCTTTGCATAAATGAATAGCATTCAGAACGTATACTAAAATCTGTGTGTACTGACTCTACACATATTTTAAATATATTAAATGTTTAAATGAATTCATACACAAGGGTGGCCTTTCTGCCTTTTACTTCCCAGAGACTGTAGTTAGTGTGGTCTTGAAGGGATGTTTCCAACCTATGCAAATTTGGGCTCATATTCTCCTTCTGTTCATCTTAGAGAAGTGGACAGAAAAACACTAAAGATGAGATGGGTCTAAACAGAATCTTTCTACAGCCACACACCACTTCATCATGTAGCTACCTCTTTCCCAAGCTCAACTGTAATTTCCATGGGACACCATTTCTGACCAGGTGGATACCTTCAGGCAGGTTAGATGATTAGATGACCCTTCCCCATTCTACAGTATCTTGGTCTAAGTCTGTATTGAACTAGACTCCAAATTCCTTGAGTATACCCAACTAGCCACTATAGCTCCAGACACAAGGTAAAACTCAGGTAGTGTTGATAAAATGATTATATCTAAACAATATCCCCCAATATAAAGTTTCCCCATGCCCTGTCATCTTTTTGTCATCTTTGGAGAGACACTTGCACTTTCTAGCTTGATTTCTCAATATGTAGTCTTTAATTAAATGATATAATGCAAAGCTACTTGAGATCCAAATCTTTAAAATAAGTATTTTGAAATATAGTAACAAATATAAGGCCATGATAGTGCAGACACTTCATGGTTGCTGAAATAGATGTGTAGCTGAATCTTTAGTTAAGCAAGACAAGAGCTAACATGGTAAAATCCAAGATATATTGTCCCTGTGGAAGGAGGAGGAAAAGTGGCTGAGAAACATATATGAAGGGGGTATGGTGAGGAGGTGTGCTTGGCTAACAGAGTTAGAATTACATCCTTTGCTACTTACCTGGTTTTACTTCAGGGGTATTTTTCAACCTAGAATTCCCATTCTAACCTCCGATTCTTCCATTCTCTGCACATTCACCTCCTACTACCTTCTCTTACTAGGTAGAAATCGGCTCCTTTGAGGTTTAGTCTAAGAACCACCTCCTGATTTATCCTTGGGTTTCTGAATTACTGCCTTCCAAATTAATCATTTCTTCTCTGATCCCACAACCCCTTGCTGTACCACTATTTCAAGGTGTCTTAGTATGGCATTCTTGATATTTTTGACTAGAAACTCTTTGGTTTTGAAGACCGCTCTTCATTATAGGATGTTGAACAGCGTCTCTGGCCTCTACTCTTTGGAGGCGGTAGCACTTCCTTCCCTAGTAGTGGCAATCAAAAACGTCTCCAGACATTGTCAAACATCCCCGAGGTGGCAAAATCACCTTTATTTGAAAGTTATCAGTCTTTTAACTATTGTCACCCAATTTCTGAGAGGAGTCCCATACCTAAGCATATTGTTCCAGTTTTTACTTTGGAAAATATTCTTCTGTAACTCAGTATTTCTTAGATTTTATGAGCATTGTAGTCATCTTAGGGGCTTATTAAAACCCAAGTCACTGGCATCCTCCTACTCTTCCTCTTGTTTCTGATTCAGGTAGGGTCCTTGTGTTGGGTCCCAAGATACTCCCTTTCTAACACATTTCTTAAAATGATGTGTATGCTCCTTTTCTGGGGACCACACTTTGAGAATCATTGTCAGTACCATTGCTCAGCACTTCTGCTTCAGCTTTTGCTGGTTAGATTCCCATTAAGGAGGACCATACTTTCTATGTGGTTTCTCTCTGCTCCAACCCTATGCTTTGCACATAGTAAGCCTACATTGAATTGAACAAATAAATCAATGAATCTGAAAGTACTTTGCCAAAGATTAAAAGGATCTACAGATATAAAATGTCATTAGTAAGGTAATGGGATATGCAACAATTTGGGGTCAGGTGAAGACAGTTCTGTTTCCAGAAGTGTTTTGACAGAGTGCTAAATGAAATGCCTCCAGTGAATTTGAATTCATTGTGAGTCAGACAAAGGATTGCTGTAAATTATTCTGTTGTCATGGCATATCAAGGAAGTTGATGGATAAAGGGACATGCTAATGAGACTCTAAGTGACAATGTGAAATGAAATCAATGGTCTCTGAGAGACTTCTTTTGAACAAGAGTTGGGAAAGCATCTATTCTCATCATTGCCAATTATCAGGATCACTAAGCTTTTTAGGAGGTGCATTAACTTGCAAAGAATCTGTTCTTCTGGACCATATCTGCCCAGATATTAGGAGAAAAGTGATGAGAAATGGTCTTGAGGAGTGTAAAAAGGGAGAAGAGTTATTATGCTTCATGATATATTTCATTTCTATGCATTCTATAGCCATGCTTACATTTTCCAAATATATTCACAACTAATACCTTCTGCAATCCCATATAACCCCTTGAAGGTAAGTAAGACAAACATTTTTTTCCAAGTTTAAAAAGAGAGGTTGAGTCACATAAACTTTACTGAAATATAGAAACTCTTCTAGGTGAAAAAGAGAAACAGAGGCATAGGATCTTTAAGGGCAAAAATAAACTTATAAATGAAATACAATGTTTAAAACAGAGCTGAGAAAATAAGTATCTTGAATCTTAGAAGGGGGTCCTTCAAAAAAGACTATACCATGCACATTGAATACACCTGCATTTTTTCAGCTAAATCTTTTATTCCTTCTTTCATTTGTTCCTGCTTTCTTTTCCTTGGGAATGCCCTTGTTTAAAGCCTGGAATCCTTTTGTCCAATTGTTACAAGACTACATTTTTACTCTTCAGGTGTTAGTCAAATGTTACTTCTTCCAAGAGGCCATTTCTCAGTACTCTCTTTTAAGTTATCCCCAACCCTTCAGACATAGCACCCTGCTGATTTCATTCATAGAGCTCATCACAATCTGATACTAGCTTGTGAAATTGTTTCTCTATCTCTTATTGGTCTTCTCTCACTGGAATGTAAACTCCTTAAAGGTAGGGGCGTTGTTTGGCTTATCTATCCTTATATTGAAAGCACCTTAACGCAGTGCTTCAAAATAACAGACACTTAGTGCATATTTGTTGACTGAATGGATTCATCGTTCATTGAGTTCCTGTCATGGTCCATGTGCCAATAACAATAATAAACACAGTTTTTGCCTCAAAGAAACTAATCCCTGATGCCTTGAGATCATTTGAAGCAGGGCCAATCTCTGTTTTCCCTTGGCTGCACATTATGAGTCTTTTATTACTGTTGCATTAATAGTCTTACAGTAGCTAAAAGATACCAATGATCAATAGATCATTTAATAAGAAGAAATAGAGCATAATTATTAACAGACTAGGTGTTGCAGCCAGATTTCATGGTTCTGCCATTTACTGACTGTATGGCTTTGGGCAAGTTACTTAACCTCTCTGAGGTTCAGCTTCCTCATCTGAAATACAGATAAAAATATCACCTTTGTTCTAAGGACTTAGTAAGTAGTATGTGTAAAGTGCTTAAAGTAGTGTCTCATCAATACTAGGTATATTATTAATGTAAGTTATAATTATATATAGCCAAGGTGAGAATGCCACTCAAAATCAGATTCCATATAGATCAAGTTAGTGCAGTTCAAGAGATAACCCTCAAAAGCCATGATCACCAGTTGAGAATATTAAGGGATGCAGGGCAAAGTTATCTTAGACATATACATGTTAAGCTAATATATTTTACCTTTACCCTCAAACCTATTTAAATTTCACATGGAGAGTATATTTAAATTTCTTTTTTAAAAAAGATTTTATTTATTTATTCATTCATGAGGCACAGAGAGAGAGAGAGAGAGAGACACGCAGAGGGAGAAGCAGGCTCCATGCAGGGAGCCCGATGTGGAACTCGATCCGGGGACTCCAGGATCATGCTCTGGGCTGAAGGCAGGCCTAAACCGCTGAGCTACCCAGGAATTCCCCAATATATTTCAATTTCAAGGAAAACAGAATGAACTTAAGAAAATTAATAGCTCTCATAAGATGTCATGTGATAAAGCATTAAAGCCACCTGTGATAGTCTGTGCTGAAAAGGGTGACATATGGTTCCACACATTCTAAGCATGCTTTCATTTAAAGGGACTTAAAATGTTTCCATACAGATCCAACAGCAAAGGGAGGAATAAGTAAAGAGAAGAGCTACATCTCAAATAGGAGTTATACATATATCATAAGTGCTGCCTTAGCAGCAATAGCTTTTGGCTCAAAGGATTACATTAGAATCACTAGAATCACAACTGAACAGAGATGAAATCAAGTTAGAAACTCAACGTGTGAGAAGAAAGCAACAAGATTGGTCAGTTTAAAGACTAATAACCCCACACAAGCCAGAAATGAATCCATGTAAACAACTCCCTTTTAAAACAATAGCAAAGATCTTTTTACATTATTTTATTAATGTATCATTTCTGTTGTGTGAAAATGTTTGACATCTCTAAAAATTAAGGATCTTAAGAAAAGGTAACAGCAGTAATAATTTAAGTTATACAATGCAATAACAGTGCACTTGAGATGTGTATGTTCATGTTAACCAGAAAGTAAATTTTCTGAAAACCTTAATTTTGCACATAAAGTATGTGTCTTTGGTTAAATGTCCCCAAAACCTTTTCCAGATTGTTTAAAGAAGTCATCATGCTATCACTTGAGCTATTTAATCTCGTTTATGTTCTCTTTATATAGCAGCCACTAGCTGTTTCCGCTTTCTCATTTTCAGACCTTTCACAATTATTGCCAAAAAGCATATCCATTTGACTGCTCTGTTGTAATTTTGCTAGTTCTTTTATTATACCGCTCAATCTTATTCCTACTTCTGTAGAATTCATACTGTTAATCTGTGTCTTTTAGATAGTCTGTTAACCTACAGATGACATTATTTTTTCAGCTTTATGTCTAGACTTCACCATCCTACCTATTGACTCCCAAATGTCATCTTATCTAGCTCACTGAAAAATCCCATGCTGTCACTTCTACAATAATTTAATATATAAGTATCCTAATGAATGACACTTTTATTTTCCTTGTTTATTTTTCAAAAGCAAAAATATCAAATTATAATTTCTTGGCATGAAAATATATCAGAGACCTAGTGTTAACAACAGTGACAACAGAAAGGCATTATGAGGAATATGATCCTGTTTTTTATTGAAGTAAAAGATGTATTTTGTGCATAGAATAGCACTAAAGGGCTAGATCAATCCATTCACTGATTATCTCTTAAGACTGAGATTTTAGGAAGATTTCAATTTGTATCTATTTTCTTTCTGTACTTTTTCTTGATGGTCAACATCCACTAGCTTTATTATCAGAAAAAAAAAAAAAACAATAAAGTCTTGTTTTCTTATTGACCAAACAAAGAAAAATATCTATTTTACTGAAAGAAAGGAGATAGCTGTGATATAAGCTTGATGGGTTTAATGGTAATAAATGTTTAGTACCAATTATGTGTAAGTCATAAGAGTAACAGAATAGAAAAAAGTGAAAGATGAGCCTCAAACCTTAAGGTGCTTCACATTAACCTAGACATTGCAATAAATGATTAAAAAATCATGACACTCTATTTATTTTTTATTGAAAAATATTGAAGCCCTTTTTAATCAGTGTCAGGAATTCTTGCATGGAGATATCTTTAAACTATCAAACCCTTGTATTTTTGTAGCTAACATTTTAGTGGAAGAGACAGGCTACCAGCAAATGAACATCCTGCATGGCAGTAGTAAGTGTGAAGTAATACAATACAGGCTAAGCATAGAGAGAGTGACAGAGCGATGACATTTCAGATAGGGCATTAAGGAGCATCTTCTCTTAGGAAGAAAGATTTTAGCAGAGACAGACCTAAGGTGTCTCTCTCAGAGGACAGCAGAGGGAACTACCAGTGCAAAGGCCCTGAGGTAGAACATGTGAACAGCATTTGAAGTAACTCAAGAACCACTGTGGCTGCAGAATGAAATCAAGAGGCAATGTGATAGAAAATGAAATCAAAGAGTTGGGGTGAGGTGGGAAACAAATCAATACAACCTTACAGGTCAGACTAAAGATTTTTAACAACTTGTAAGAAGCAATTGAAAGGTTGAGGGAAATAGAGTGATATAATCTTATTTATAGTATAAAAGAATCATCTGGCTCTCCTATAAAGAATAGTTTTGGAAATTGAAAAGGAGGAAACATGACCTCTTTCTTGAGAGATGATAGTTTAGGCCAGTGGCTGGCAAACTACAACCCATGACCAAATCCATTCCATTGACTGCTTTGTGATTTAGTCTGAGAGCTAATAATAGTTACTGCATTTCTTAAAGATTTTATTTATTTATTTATTTGTTTGTTTGTTTGTTTATGTATTTATTTATTTAAGAGAGAATGAGAACATGCACAGGGGGCAGGGCAGTGGGAGAGGGAGAGGGACAAGCAGACTCCCCGCTGAGCAAGGAGCCTGGTTCAGGGCTCAATTCCAGGACCTTAAGATCATGACCTGAGCTGAAGTAGACACCCAACTGACTGAGCCACCCAGGTGCCTCTCTGCATTTTTAAGTGGTTATATAAGTACCAACATAAAATCCTTGGTTTTGCCTCTTGACTACAAAGTTTAGGATATTTACTCTCCAACTTTTTTTTTTTTTTTTTTTTTTTAATTTTTATTTATTTATGATAGTCACAGAGAGAGAGAGAGAGGCAGAGACACAGGCAGAAGGAGAAGCAGGCTCCATGCACTGGGAGCCCGACGTGGGATTCGATCCCGGGTCTCCAGGATCGCGCCCTGGGCCAAAGGCAGGCGCCAAACCGCTGCGCCACCCAGGGATCCCTACTCTCCAACTTTTTAAGAAAAAAATTGCCCATTTCTGACATCAGTAACAATGTTCAGCCTTAGGCCCATGCAGTATAATCATTTATTATTTCTCCATGCAAATTTTTATTCTGGAAATAAGATGACAGATGGAATGAAGGACAGGGCATGGGGAAGAAATACATAGTTGAATTTGGGAGGTCAAGTGACAAGATTTGCTTTTGACTCAGATGATGTGAGAGGAGTCAAGATGATTCTAGGAGTTTTGGTTTGAACAACTAGGTTGGATGATGATGTCCACTTTTGAGCTGGCAATAAATGGGAAGGAAGATGTTGCCAGGTAGAGGGAATTGAGAGTGTTGTTTTGGACATGTTAATTTCAGGGTTCCTATTAGATGTCCTCATAGAGATGTCTAATGAATGCCAAGAGGTGATGCAAGCAATATGTGCCATAGAATTTCAGAAGAGGGCTGGGGACATGGGGGCTGCTACATAGTGTATTTGGCATATGAAAAAGACTAGTAATTATAATGAAGATAGTAATAATTATTTTTAATAATAATAAGGCCTTAATCTTTTTGAAACATTGTGTATAGTACATGGCAGCCATGAACATGAATCTGGCAGACCTCCAACTATGAGGAACATAACTGGTAGCCCCAGCTGGTGAGCTCTGAAATCCATTGCGTGGGAGCACTGAAGCTGCACCTCCCATGGATGACTCCTAGTGGAGGACTGAGCACAGCAGGGATTCTAAAGCAGGTGGGACTCCTTTAATGACTAACTATAACTCCAGGACACCCCCTCAGCCTTGCTGAAACTTTGTGAGACCGTATGGCAGTTAAGGGCACTTCCACCCAACATTTCTTCTAGAGTCAGGCTGGCATCACAGTCCTATAGCTCCATTTTTTGAGTCTTGTCCCTTTATCTGTCACATGGCCATTTCCCATATCAAATCCATGCAAGTTTAATCTTCTCTGATTTCTGTTTTAGATACCTGAACTAAACCCAGTCACTGATATATGCCATTGAACTTTGAGTGATATAGGCATCAGGGACACTGATCCCTGTGCAGCTGAAAATCTACATATAACTTTTGACTTCCACAAAACTAAGTTGCTAATGCCACCTGTTGTCCAGAAGACTCATCAATTATGTAAACAGTTAATGAATATTCTGTTTGTTATACATACTATATACTGTATTCTTATAATAGAGTAAGCTAGAGAAAAGAAAATGTTATTAAAAAATCATAAGAGAAAATATATTTATAGAACTGTACTGTATTTATTTTAAAAATCCACAAAAAGGTAGAACTGTACAGTTCAAATACATGCTGTTTGAGGATCAAGTATATTATCTCACTTAAATCTCCTCAAGCATTGTTCAAAAACTCTTTAAAATAAAATAAGTTCTTTTATTATTCTCATATTAGAGACCAGGTAAAGAGGTAAAGTGTTTTTTTATAGTTTTCAGCCATTATGTTCACAAGTTATTTTTGTATGCCTGCTGTTGTCAAAACCCAGAGATGGAGGTGATTTTCCTATTCTAAAGCTTGTGGTTAACCAATATGTTATAGTAGTCTTCTCAGTTGGGAGCAGTTTTTCCGGGAGATATTTAACAGTGTCTGTAGACATTCACACAAGTGGGTGGGGTGCTGCTTAGCATCTAGTTGGTGAAGGCCAGGAGTGATGCTAACCATCCTGTAATGCACAGGACAGCCGAATCAACAAAGGATTATCCAGCATCAAATAACAGTAGTTCTGAGGCTGAGAAACTCTACATGACACCAATCAAAACTGCTACAGATGAAAAAGTAGTCAGATCCCCGAGATTTATATGAGTATTAGGACAAGCAGGGCAGTGAAGGGTAGAAAAGTAAAAATAAATAAATGAATAAGCTCACTCTTCGTATCTAAATAAAGAAGAAGTAGCAAAAATAACTTTAATTAATTAAATTGTAAATGTCTACTGTGTGAAAAATCTCACACTCTGCATGGCTAAGGAGAATGGGAGCCAGAAAAAAAATAACTGGTTTGGGCTAATTTTAAAATAAGTTGACTTTTGCTGAGCAAGTACCATTTGAGCATTGCCTAGAAAAACAAAAACAGTTTATATGTAACATATATATTTGCATACTTAGTTATGGGCCAGGCATTTATGCTAAGCATTTTATAAGATATATATTATTATTGAGCTGACTTTAAAGATGAGAAAACTGAGACTTTTAAGTAATTGAACTACAGGTGGAACCTAGAGCCTGAACCTGGAACCCTGTGCTCTAAAACTTTATTCTGAATGAGAGACATGATGTGGTTATTAATAAGAACACTCTTCAAATTTCAAGAGAGTTGATGTTAATAAATCATAAGGCAGCTGTCATTTAACTGATGACTATCCATTAATTTGATTTTTTTTTTTACCACCATTTTCTTTTACTTTTTTTTGTATGTAATCCTTGGTAGCTCTAGTACTTGAATGCAGGGTTTTATTAAAAACAAACAAGCAAACAAAAAAAGCAACAAGGAACAAACAACCCCTGTAGGTTTCTTTATTTTGACATGTATATATGTTGTGTTGTATATACTAAATATGGATAATAATATGTTGTGGGTTGAGCAGGTGGTGCTAATGAATGGTAAAAGCACATTATGTTGATTACTTTTTTGTATCACATGGACAATACAGATTGGCAGTTATTTTCATTTGCATTTTGGATATCAGTTGGTTAGCAGCAGCTTCACTTTTAATTTATACTTTTGTAGAGATAGGTATTTTATTGATTGGATCCATACTTAAGAGTTTCATAAAACCATCACTTTCTGCAGGAAAGAGTTTCCCTAGAGAATTTTAAAATTCTGCTTTTCAGAACAATAAACAATGGCTTTGTCATTTCTTGTTATAGCATTTATATAGTATTCCATTGTAGAGAGAACTTAATAATCATTAATAAAGATATTTGCTAAGATTTTTCTAGAGAACTGAGCTGCTTGATAAAAATCAATATCAAGTAGCGAGGGAAATATTTTGGTCATTTTTTTTCTGGGTACATTTTCCCTATTACATTGGTACTTAATTCTCTTGCATGAGTTTTATTGGATGTTGGAAATATTTCTTGGAAAATACACTGGAAAAAATATACAAACACACACCTGGAAAATACACTTGGAAAAAATATGTATATATTCATTCTGGAGAAGAAATGAAAGAAATGAAGACTGGCAGTTTGCACAGAGAACAGAAAACATTTTGAAGAAAGTTCTATTATAGGCTATTTATTTATTTAGAAATAGACTCGACTGATAAGGATACTATTAATCACAGTGGCTAAAATTTATTAAGCATTATCTATGCTAAACATTTCATCTTTAGTGAGTCTTCACATCACACATCCTGAGAGGTTGCTTCTAAATTTCCCATTTTACAAATAAGGAAAGAAATATATAGTTAGGTTAAGTAACTTGTTCATTTAGTAAGTGGCAGAGCTTACTAACCCAGGTGATCTGCTTCCAGGTAGGAAAATCTTAGCCAAAAGAACTGCAAACAAGGTTGTCCTTTGCTGCATCTCTCATTGAACCCCATACAATGACCATTCAGTAAATAAGCATTGAGCAGAATGACCCACTGCACCAACTATATGGAGTTAAGGACCCAGTAGACCGGGTGCTAACTTACAGTATTAAAAGTTTTGGAGAACAATTAAGTCTACCTCTTTGTGTTCATTGTAAAATTTAATGGACCACATTATATAATCTCTGCCGCCCTTCTTTACAAGCTCAATAAATACTCCAAAGGAAAATGTCATTGGGTTCAGTATTGTTCATGTCTCTTTTAGGTGCATTCTGAATGCACAGAACTAAAGCCATTTCTTGAAACAGAAGTATGAAGATATAAAGATCTTCTTTCATAGATGGGATGCTCTTCTATGCCTTCTATTTAGAAGCACAGAAATAAAAGTAGGTATCCACTCTGTGGGTCTCACATAATTGACCTGATACCAAAAGAATATATTAAATATGAGTTAGTAGGAGCAAGTTCAATAAGTATAATTTATTATACTTATAGTATATACTTATAGTATACTTATAGTATAAACTATTCCTGCATCTTCAGGATTAGTGCCACAGAACATGAATGAGGATGGCCATAGTAGAAGGTCAGGTTTATCATGTGAGAGAATCTTCCACATGCTGGACACCTGAATGTGTCTTATGGTGCATCTACATTTTCCTAAATTGAGCCATACAATAATTTAATATAGTGAGCTAATAAGGACATCAAAATAGTCTTATTATTTATAACATTTGGATAAGGAAAATTCCCCCTCAATGAAAAATAGTTAGAATCTTATCATTCAAAAACTGGTGAGTCAAATACCCTGGAAACTGATTTTACACTCCAAATGGTGGAGTTGGTTGCACTGGTGAGAAGAAGTACTCATCTCTCTGCCTCACAGTTAGTCTTAATTTTTTGACATTGTCTGGACCACATCCCTCTTACAAAGGTAACAGTCTCAGATTTCATCCAATTACAGCATGAGCTCCTGACTTGTTGCCCTGACCTGTTGCCTAGGAATTCTCTTATAAATACAAGGTTACTGTTTCTATCTACCTGATAAAGTACTAATGTAAATCTGTAAATGAAAATGTGTTTGAAATTGTGTATTTGTGCATGAGGTTCATATATGTAGGACTAGAACCCAACACTTGACATAGTCCAAACTGACTGCTTGAAGCTCCTTTTGAGGCTTGCACAAAGAAGCTTAAAGGCTAAAATCTTATAGGTAAAAAGTGAGCTACAGTGTAAGATTATTTTTTTAAGAATAATGGTGCACACCATATTCAAAATCACATAAAATTGCTAACTAAGAAAGAAATCTTGTAGCAACATTCTTATATAGTTTAATTTATCAGAAACTTTTCTCTGTAGGATGTGTGTTTGTCAAAGTATACATGCTTCTATAAAAACTACATCGTCCTTTAAAGGTGGCTAATTAAAAAGAAAGTAGAGCCTTAATTTGTTATTTTTTCCATCTTCAATATTATTGACATAAAGTTAGGATGCTCGTAAAAATTGCTTTCCATGTTTCTTATGACTAAAAACAGTTTTTCAGCAATTGGATTAATCCTCATTCTCTGAAATGTTTTCCAGAATTCTGAGATAAAAGGAAAAACATTCTTGTTATGTACACTTCTTGAGAGAGCAGTAGAGGCAAGATTGGAGTCCAAAATTATTCATTTCTGCTTCAAATCTTTCTTGAAACATTTTCCATGACTGTGATGTGCAACAAATAGCTGGAGAATTTTTATCTCCACCCCCTCAAGTAACACAAATCATCTGCTCTCCTTTTTCATACAAATATGAAAGAGGGAAACTGTCCATGATGATTTGTGGAGAGTAGGTGTGTGTGAGATCTGCTATTTCCATGGTTGGTTCTGAAGCTGATGTCACGATTGCTTCCTACACAACAATATGGGAAACCACATTAGCAGCAGGAATCCCAGTTGGCAGAATTGCCAATTGTACCTGTTAAGTAGACAGTTTTTTGGGGGTGGAATCCTCAGGACACCTTACAGAAGTCAGTCATTGTTTTATTTAGAAATTAGAAGCTCCTAAAATGGGATTATATATTTCAAAGTCTTTGAGAAGTGAGTACAGTATGACACAACAGTAAGTGATTACTATTAATATTACAGTGTTTATTACTTTCTTTTTTTTTAAATGCAGTTTTATTTTATTTTATTTTATTTTTTAATTTTATTTTATTAATTTTTTTATCCATGAGAGACACAGAGAGAGAGAGAGGCAGAGACACAGGCAGAGGGAGAAGCAGGCTCCATGCAGGGAGCCCAACATGGAACTCGATCCTAGGTCCCCAGGATCATGCCCTGGGCTGAAAGCAGCCCTAAAACTGCTGAGCCACCCGGGCTGCCCTTGTTATTACTTTCTTACAGCTATGTGCAAGCCTTTCCTCAGACACAGAATAAGTTTGTTAGAGAGCAAGAGTTTTGTTAATAACCTCAATGTTAATGAACTTCAGTATTAAAAATTTAACATTTCAGAAGTTGCCTGGAAGAAATTTGGGGTAGGAAATGACAATTTGAAGGTAGATTAGGACATGACGGTCTGGATTCTGAGGGAACCAAGGTAACTGTGAACATTCCTTGCTAGGAGACTATGTTACCAGTAAGGCATTAAGACTAAAATACTCATCTGAAATAGCTGGTACTATGTAGATGAATAATGGGTGTTAGTGTGATAGTAGCAGAGCTTGGCTTTGAAAAACTCCAGGGGCTTGTTCATTCATCTATTCATTTATTCCCCAAAGTACCATGGAATCGAAGATACTGCAAAGAAACAGTAATTTGGAAAGACCATCTTAAGAGATCCTTCATAAAATCAGAGTCCTGGTTTATAAGGTATGCATTGAAATCAGTGTCATTTGGTTCTTATTCTCAGCACTTCTGCACTGATGTCTTTTCTCCCTTTTTCTCCTATATCATAATGACATCAAAGTGGATTTTCCAAGGTATCAAGCTTCTCTATTCCTGTGGAGGCAGATTTTCTCTTCTTAGAAAGATGGCAGTTGTTCTTATCCAGTCAGTGTACCTGTTATAACAATAATTTGTTACTAATTTCACTTCCTATCTTATTATTCTAGTGGTTCCTTGGAGGTGTCCCCTGAAACTAAACATGGGCTGAACTTGGGAACTACTCAGGTTCCAAATATAATGGCTTCCAGACTTCACCTTGACTGAACAATTCTTTGCTCAAAGAGGAACTTACAAAGATGCCCAGTAAATGAAGTAAAGAAGAGGAGCTGTTCTTGCTGAGATTGGGAACCTTGTCTGCTCATTGCCTACTGCTTGTTCCACAGTAGCCACTGAGATGATTCCAAGGACCATCTAAGGTTCTGTCCTATCCAATGTGAAAAACACTGCTTGGGAAAATGTATTCCATTGTCTTCACCTCAATTTCTGGAGGACTATCATCATGTTATTTGAAGATATTCTCTTCCTCACTCTAAAAGTAATCTTGGATTCTAACTCAAAATCTATAACAAGCAGTACAATATTGATCTCTATCTGTAGAACTGTATATTCCAGGGGTCTTTTGGTTACAAGTGGCAGAAAATCCAACTCACTGTGACTTAACGGGGTTCTGTTGGCCGACATTATTGAGAGGCCTAGGGTTAGGGCTGAGTTTAAGCACAGCTGCCCTCCAGAATGCTGATAAGATACAAATTTCCATCTCATTCTCTGTCTCTTTTCTTATCATTCTCCTCATTTTACTGATACTGGCTTTATTTATGTGCAGGCTTTCTTCGTGCAGTAGCCCCCACATAGTCTTTAATGTACTTCTCTTTTCCAGTAATTCTAACACAGTTTTTGGGATTGTGATTCATTGTACCAGTTGTTGTTTTTAATGAATAAACTTTATTTTTTTTTTAGAGCAGTTTAGGTTAACAGATAAGTTGAACAGAAAGTACAGAGTTCTCATACTATTTCTCATACATGAACAGTTTTCCTATTAACATCTTGCATTGGGGATACTGGATGGCTCAGCGGTTTAGCGCCTGCCTTCAGCTCAGGGCATGATCCTGGGGTCCCGGGATCGAGTCCCACATCGGGCTCCCTGCATGGAGCCTGCTTCTCCCTCTGCCTGTGTCTCTGCCTCTCTCTCTCTCTGTGTCTCTCATGAATAAATAAATAAAATCTTAAAAAAAAACCATCTTGCATTAATGTGGTAGATTTATTACAATTGATGAGTTAGTATTGTTATATTATTATTAAAGTCCACAGTTTGTTTATATTACAATTCGCTTTTTGTGTTATAGGGTTGCATGGGTTTTGACCAATGCAGTGTCACATATGTGACATTACAGTATCACGTGGACTAGTTTCACTGCCCTAAAAATTCCCTGTGCTCCACTTATTTACCCTTCCTTCCCTCCTGTTAGACCTCTGGCAACCAGTGATAGCTTCACTTTTTACAGAATGCCGTATAGTTGGAATCATAGATTATTTAGTCTGTTCAGACTTGTTTATTTCACATAGCTATGTATATCTAAGGTTCTTCCGTGTGTTTTTGTGGCTTGACTGCCCATTTCTTTTTATTGCTAAATTAGTATTCTATTGTATATACCAGTTTGTTTATCCATTCACCTATTGAAGGACATCTTGCCAAGTTTTGGCAGTTTTGAGTAAAGTTATTATAAACATTTGTGTGCAGTTCTGTGTAGACATAAGTTTTCATTTGGATAAATACCAAGGAGTGTAATTGCTAGATCATATTGTAAGACTATGTTTAGCTTTGTAAGGAGCTGCTAGACTATTTTCCCAAGTGGCCATACCTTTTTGTGTTCCCACCCTCAATGAATGAGAGTTCCTGTTTATCCATGTACTAGTGAGTATTTGTTGTTTCAGTGTTTGAGATTTTAGCCATCCTAAAAAAAAACAAAACAAAAAAAACCAAAAACAAACAAACAAAAAACGTAGAGTGGTATTGTTGTTTTAATTGTCAGTGCCCTAATGAGATTGGATCAATTTGAATTGGTCATCTCTGAACCAGTCTCTGCAGTCAGAGAGAGTCAGAATATGTTGATTATATAGGTTTATGTCCTTGGTCTATCAGTCAAGGGTTGATAGTGATTTGCACTTACCAAATTCACAAAGGAGAGATGATTTGCAGTTATCTAAGAAAGTGAATCAGATTCCACACTAATAATCACGTCAGATAGTACATACACATATAAATCTCCTGACAAAAATATAATAATATTAGAAGAAATGTTCATGTTTAAATAATTATCAGATGAAATATACATAGTGAATTTCAAAGGTCAAGGAAAGAGGCGGTGTCCATTTGCAACAGAGGTTGGGATAAGTGGTAGTTGGAGTATTGGGCTCAATTTCTACAATTTAAAGCAAAATAGAATAAAATACATGTATTTTCAACATTAATTCTTGGTTATACATATTGATTCATGAGTATGTATAACTCCTTTCTGTGTGAAACATATCACATAGTGGAGAAGAAATAAACAATCCACCAGAGGTCTTTTATGATTTAAATTAAGCTATTATTCACTGTAATTACTAGTCTGAATGTTTTAAAGTTTCCTAAATAAGAAATATAGAGGTTGTTTACATGATGGTTCATTGCACAATTATGAATAATCAGCAATGACTGTGAGTTGATGATCATAGCCTATGTTTTACTTGAGAACATATTTTTTGGCAATGAATATATAATGGCTATTAATTCAGTCATAGAGCTTTTTACATATGTTGATTCAATAAGCGTTCTTTGAAAATGACTGTATTGGCCAAATAACAGGTTTCCAGTCTAAATCCAATTGATGAGATGTAATCTTGCAGTAGGAAGGACTGAGCATGGGTTAAATGTACATAAGTATTGGCACAAGTTAGTGATGTGACTTCAAGAGAAAATAAGGGAGTTAGTGTAAACATTTCATAGTTTTATAATATTTGTCCAATGATTGATTTAATCCTGGGATTGATCATTAGCAAAAATGTGAGCCATATGGCAACTGACGTTTATAAATGTGCTTTTGTCTATTAGTTTTATTCATTGAAGACAACAATTTAATGATTCAACATTCTGTACATTTTTAATGCAGTGTTCTGAAGACTTAATTCAGTAATAAATACATTGTTGGAAAGATTCTACTATGTACTATGTAAGATCTTTGTAGTATCATGGAAAAACAGTGTTAGAAAATAATTTAAGTTGATAGATTGTTTTTATTTCATTCAAAGACTTGTTTTTATTTCATCCAAAGTTCTTGTAACATAAGCAGTTAGTGTTTTCAGGAAATGCATTGGCAAAAAAAAAAAAGAAAGAAAGAAAGAAAGAAAGAAAGAAAAAAGAAAAGAAAAAGAAAGAAAAGAAGAATATATTTAAATGGGGAATATAGATTTTTATATACTCCATGAAAAACTATATTCAACTTAAATGGCCAAGAAATGATGAGATTTGCTAAAGAGATAAAAATCTTATATATTTCTATAAATTTAGTCAATTCTTGTCTTTGGTTTTTGATCTATTGAGGTGATAGGATGTGGAAAAGAAGGTAACTGATTAACCATTCATTCCACTAAAATCTGTCACTATTTGCATAGGCCTATTCAGCCCACCTTTGTATTAGCGAAGAGACTAGCTATTTTTGCCTCTATAACAGCAGGTATAAGACCAAGGGCCATATTTCCTGACTATGAAATGGAGAAGTAGGTTCTAAGTTCAGTCATTTATTCAAGTGGTTTAAGATTAAATCTAACTGTAATTTATCATTTAACTATCAGCTTCTGATAATGTAGTACTTTACCATAACATTGTATTTCATTATTATTTTCCTGATCATAACTATTATTGTTGTCATTTTCATCATCATCAACATTTAATTTCCATAGCATTTTATAATTGTCAGGTGAGTGGCACACTGCCCAAGATAATCAAATCAAACATGATGCCCTATTTTGGTCACAGTTATTTTTGGTTTTGAATTTACAGGAGAAGAGAGAAAAAGAGAGTCTAGATTGAAATGAATGGATTTAAAGATGAAGTCCATCAAATAGACAAAACTACCAGAATAGTTATTTGGATCACTGTGTTTTACTGTAGGTACAACACTGGATTGAGGATAGTAAGATATGGCTCAATTATTAAGTGATTTTCCAAAACCCACATATTGATTCTGAGCCTTCATTTCCTCAGCTGCAAAACTGAGAGAGGAGAGTAGAACTTGAGGTCAATGCAAATACTTAGTTTGTATAGCCACTGTCTTTCAAAATATTTGGATTGTGTCAGTGGAATGTCACTTCACTTCTTGCTGACATCTTTGTCACTATTTCAGTTGCCAAAGGAGTTGCCATCTCTCTACCCAACTTATTCTGGGTTGTGTAGCAAACTGGCTTTGGTTTTCTGTTCAGAGTAAGATCAAACTTTATTCTTGGGTGCTTTATTTTAGAAGATTTCTCCTGTGGAAAAAGAAATTTAAAAAGACATATCATCAGAACTTTTCTTTTAATGCTTCCAATCTTGAATGTTTCTAGAAAAGAGTGCTCTTAAAACTTGCTGCTCGTATTTGCCCAGATTCATTTATTCAGCTTGGTCCAGAAAGAAGGGAGGTAGCTATTTTAAGAACAAATATAGGACTCAATATTTCATTTATTCAGAAGGGGGCACACTTGTGCTTTTAATAGCAGACATATTTAGATTTGCTAGTATATGAAATTTATACATAAACCTTTAGGAAATGAGAGAACCATTACTGTCAGTTTCTTAAATATATATATATATGTATATATATATGTATATATGTATATATGTATATATATATACACACACACCAATTTAACACTTTAAAAATTCTTAGATATGGATAGAATTCAACATGCAGATTTCTTTTGGGAAAAGAACTGGTTTTTAATAAATCTAGACTCCTATTAAGTTGAAAACTTTGCAATTTGGTCTGATGATTATTCAAAGTAATTAGGTTTGTTTTTCATAAATGCCTCTGTGACCATGGAAATAACATGCTTTTGACAAACTCTGAGAAATTTTAGTTTAGTTTCTGAATTTTGGCAAACATATAGCTCTAAAAATATTTTCCCCACTGGTCTTTATTAATAGTGTGTCATATTTTATACGTGAAGATGACACAAGCTCACTTGGCTGAAGAAGACTTTATGCAATGAGGTATCTTTCTACAGCTGGGCTTGCTTGTTTGGACTCATAATCATCTTTTTTGACACAAGGTGGTCCTTGGGATGGTGTTTGCCTAAGATTAGGAGCTTCCTCTGAGGTTTTTGAAAATCATGTCTAGCACCCAAAACTTTGACCTCATGACTGGTACTCTCTACCTAATTTAAGCATTTGGTCAAGAGCCATAAAGCCCAAACACTTGGGATCCCTGGGTGGTGCAGCGGTTTAGCGCCTGCCTTTGGCCCAGGGCGCGATCCTGGAGACCCGGGATCGAATCCCATGTCAGGCTCCTGGTGCATGGAGCCTGCTTCTCCCTCTGCCTATGTCTCTGCCTCTCTCTCTCTCTGTGTGTGACTACCATAAATAAATTTAAAAAAATTAAAAAAAAAAACTGTTCAAAGAGAAAAATCCTTTAAAAAAAAAAAAAAAAAGCCCAAACACTTTAAATCATACAGGAATATCTGTGATACATAGAGAGAATACCAGAAGATAGGATATAATTAAATTTTGCTTTGAGATTTTGTTAAAAATTATGTTGCTTGTATCTTGATGACAATATATATGACAAAGGAAAGTCTATTTAAAATGTAAAGAGTTTTTACAAATTATAAAGAATATCTAAAATAGTTCACTACAAAAACTGAGCAAGAATAAAAATTGTTGTTAGACAATTTATGGTCAAGGATGAATGGGAAATTATTGTTATATATTTAATATCTATAGGAGAATTGAGTTAGTCTATATTGTAATCTAAAAACTGCATGCCAAACAATGAGATTGAGTTTTGGAACTGTGTGAATATCTAAGATTATTTTAATATTAATAACCAGTGTTGATTTATATGTGATAAAGAGGTATATATGTAAATATATACACTTATACATAAATACATATTATAAGGTAAAAATATTTCTCTTTAGTGTATGTCACAATCAAGACTTTTTAATTATGTGACCAAAAAGAGAGAGAGAGAGAAAGAAGAATGAGATTGCTTAGCTTTTGGTTCCTAGCTGAGTAGGAGTTGTGCATAAGTAACCCCTCTTTCTCAATTCCCAAGGCTGGTATTTATTACCTCTCTCCTTCCTTCAACATTTTCTCAATCTTCTGTGTTCACAAATACTTCTCTCTAAGACTGATAATGTAGATGCAGGTGTAAATTGGAACTATCTTCCTAGATGGCAATCTGGCAGTATATATCACCAATTTGAATGAGTATAACCCTTGACTACCATTCAACATCTCTCTCAAGGAAATAATTGAGCATTTTAAAGAGGTAACTGCACACATGTTTATTTCTGTGGTTCTTAAAGTAGTGAGCAGTTGGCAACCACATAAGTGCCCATCAAAGTGAATGACCTAAGCAAATTGTGGTGAAATCCTTCAAATAAATATTTTGTAACTATGAACTCCAAAATTATTTTAATAATGATTCCCTTGGTGGGAACATATATTCTTTATAATCTATTTTATAATATCTGATATTTGAAAATCATGTTAACTTACATTCAGAAACTCACAAAAATGTTACTTAAAACACAACTAGTCTTAAACTCAAATTACTTAAAGTTTCATTTAGTGAAAAACAAACCAAAAAAAAATAACTTTGTAGTGATAGGAGAGATGAAGAGAATAGCAGTAAGACATATGAGGAGAAATATAAGTAGGTAAGAATTTAAAGACCCTGATTCTAAACCTTTCTCTTCCATCAGATGGTCTTCAATTTCCTCTAAACTCCCAACAAAATGAGAAGGTTGAATTGTAATGATCTCTAGGTTCCCTTCTAAGTTTGACTTCTGATGACTCCATGTATAGAAATTAGTTTAGTTCATGCATATTCAACATCTGTAATGAGGTCTTTTATCTGTAAGAAAAGTAGTAAAGATTCTTTGTGGGTGAGCATTGGTGTCTTCCATAGCCATAAAATATAAGATACATCTCAATCTTTTAAGTTTCCTTCTTAAATCATTATAGGCTTAAATATATCTTCTTTTCAGGGTCCTTAGGTGGCTCAATTGGCTAAGTAAGCATCTGCCTTGGGCTCAGGTCATCATTCCAGAGACCTGGGATTGAGTTTCAGGTCAGGTTCCCTGTGTAACAGGCACCCTGCTTCTCCCTCTCCCTCTGCTCCTCCCCCAACTCGTGCTCTCTTTCTTGCTATCTCTATTACTATCTCTCTCTCTCAAATAAATAAATAAAATCTTTAAAAAAAATAAATATTTCCTCTTTTCCTACATAAAGTCATAGGGAACAGCCTCAGCTGAGGTTAAGGAGGATTGGGAAAGTATCCATAGGTGGCATGATAGAATCTTCTGATACACCTTTTGAAAGAGTCCGTTAATATGAAATATTGAAAGTCTTATGGTCAGCATGGACTAGATCAACAAGATTCTAGATACTGGCCTACTTTATCTTTTCTAACCAGACTACAAGGTCCTTAAAGAGAATGACAGTCCCATATGCAACAGGTTATCTGTCACCCTCACCCTCCAGTACTCAGCAAAGTAATTATTCAGTGAATGTTTATTGAATGAATAAATAAGTGAAAGATTGAATGTGTAAATTAGTGACTGATTCGTTGAACCAATGGTCACATGCATATATAGATGGATAAGGGGATGCTTTAAATTGGTGTGTGACAAACAAATCTAATTCTGGTTATGACATATACTGCTTGTATGTTGCAAATGAAGTCACTTTCTGCTCCTGAACTTCAGGTTCTTCAGATGCAATATAGATTGGTAGGACTACATAATTTCTAAGCTCTTTTTCAATTCTAAGATGGCAAGATTCTATAAATATATGTACACCAGGCAGTTTTTCTGATATATTTTCTCTCATTCCTCACAACTAGTCCATCGATCATTTCTGTTTTGTAAATGGGACCTGAACATTTCCTACTACTGCCACCATCTTGGTCTGCACCATCATCTTTCACCTGAACTCCTGTAGTTCACCTGCATGGTTTCTCTGCTTTATTACATTTGCTTCCGCAGAGTCCATTCTTTACATACATAGCCAACAGAGTAACAAGTTTTAGAAAATAACTTGGATCATGTTTTTCTCATGTTCAAAACCTTCCAATATTGACCATAGCAATTTTAGTAAAATCTATATCTTGCCCTGGTTTATAAGGTCCTAGATGGGGATCCCTGGGTGGTGCAGCGGTTTGGCGCCTGCCTTTGGCCCAGGGCGCGATCCTGGAGACCCGGGATCAAATCCCACATCGGGCTCCCGGTGCATGGAGCCTGCTTCTCCCTCTGCCTGTGTCTCTGCCTCTCTCTCTCTCTCTCTGTGACTATCATAAATAAATAAAAAATTATAAAAAAAAATAAGGTCCTAGATGATCTAGATCCTGTTTAATTTTCTTTTATATCATGCTCTTCTGTTGGTTATCATAGATCTTTCTGACCACTGGACATAGCAAACTAACTCCCACCTTTGGGTTTTATAATTGATCACTCTATTCTTCAAGTCACCTTTCTTAGAACTGTGCATTCCTCCTTCCTTTAGTCACTTAGAACAGAACATAAATATTACCTAAAAAAAGATTTTCTTGATCATCCTAGTGTTGTTTCTCTAAGACATCCTCATTTCTTCTGTCTCATTAAGCTGTTTTATTGCCTTCATGGTGCCATTTCCCTCTCCTAATGACCTAGTTTATTATTTAGATGACGTGTGGTCTTTCTCCACTTTCACTCACATGTAAGTTTGCTAAGTACAGGAATGTGTTCTCTTTTGTTCATTGCTCTATGCTTCTTGTGTACAGAATGTTGATAACATATAGTAGGTGCTCAAGAAATGTTTATTGCATATTAACAGATAATTTTTTCTCCAAATATAACCAGTCTTAAATGAGAGTTTTTGATGGTGCAGTGATTCATATTCACCTCCCTAGGGTATTTGTATAACACCATTATAAAATTCTGGTGAGTGTGTTATCTGCCTCACAGGGATAGAGAATGTAAGAAGGATTAAAAATGAAATGTTTATGAAAGTTATTTTGTTAGAGAAAAAAAAAAGAAACAACCTTCTAATAGTATTTATTATCACTATCCTGATTTCACAGTGAGGAACCTAAAGCCCTAGTTGGTATACAACTACCCACAATCATAGATATGAGTTCTTCTGTTTTCTACAGAACACCACAGAGGCACTTTTACATAGTTTTTTGTTTTTTCTTTCTTCTTTTTATTTATTTTAGGCTGAACATCCCTTACAAAAAGGTCACAAAGATCACAAGGATGTCTCCTGAAAATTAGGAAGAGCAAAATAAAGCTACTCTTGATGAGGAATGGCATATAAATCAGTAAAAACAGCCAAAGGGAATATAGGAATAAAAGAATCAGGGCAGAATTTGGCCTACTGGCCCAGATGATACAGGAATAAACTGCTTGTGATGTTTAATGTGAAACTATAGAAAAGATAATAGGTTTGTGAACAAATGTCCCAAACTCTCAGTTCAGGGTATTAGTTCCCAATTCAAGAAACTTTTCTACCTTGAGGATAACAATTTTTAACTCTGCTTTTGTGCAAAAGCAACTATCACTATTTCATATTTTCTTTTCTTTTCCTGTTTCCTTAATAAAAGTGTTGAGTATTACTTGGTGGAATTCTTCCCCATTGTTTGATATCATGACACTTTCTTCCAGGCAGTAAATGTGTTAGAATCATTGGTGCTAACCAGAAAAGTGTGTGATACCAGGAAGTATACTAGTATATTAAGTTACGTCCTGTATTCTTATATAATTCGCAAACCATGAAATCTGTTTCAGAGCTGTGAGATTTCATTTGTAGCATACTTAAGTCACATTTCATTGTCCATTAAAAATGTGCATTATTTTACGTGCTTTTACATCATACAACTAGTAAGTGAAGGAACTCATTTTCCAGTCTGCATTATTTGAATTTTTAAATTATTCAGCATTTATAGTAGGACAAAACTTTATTTTGCAGCTATCTCATCAATTTCCATATCCAAATGGATATACCAGTGTATTCTGAAATTGTGCAGCTCTGATTTGCCAGTATGTGGCAATGTAACAACACCTTGATTGGGATTTACTGCTCATTGTAATGATGGACAGTCTGATGGAGCTGTCCAGAGCTGAACTTGCCACCAGATGGCCACTGAGGGAAGAAGGAAGAGAACAGGCTCATAGGCTTTGAATATTTGATTTTATGCATATCCAATCCAAGTTTCTAATTAAAGAGGCATCATGTAGCTTCCTAAGGAACTTGCTCTCTTGATTCCAAATACAAAAAGGTTCAGAGGGGTCTAGTTCCATTTTAAAAGTCTGCATGAAAAAATAAGTGAAGTACCTTGAAATTGCCAGTGAGAGGTCACCCTGAAAACTACAGAATAAAAAGCATAAGCTTTCCAGGAGGAAAATCTGTTTTCAAATAAGAAAATGGATATTACAGCTTCTTAAATTCCATTCATTCAGAGAAGGTGAATCAACAAGTATAAAAGACCTTGAACAAGACACTTTTTTCATGTCTATTTAAACAAGAATTTTATTCAATTTGTGATACTATTAAATAGCTTAATATTTATATGGCATTTCTTGTTTCCACATATGTCAAGATGATTTTTTATATAATGTTTCATGGTTCATGCTGAGGTGGCTCTGAAATTGTGAACACTTTATAATAGTTTTACCTAAAATATCAGCAAACTTATTCATTCTTAAATATTCAGATATTACATTAAAATAATAACCATACTATAATCCAAAAATCTAGAATGTAAATGTGCAATCTTGATTTTTATTCCAATTAAATAGGAGCTACAAATATGAGATTGTAACACTTTATTTTTTAGATAGTAGTTTTATTTAAGTTATTCACCTGTTGAATCCTTAAGGATTGGCACATTCAATAGATATATATTGGCACCTTCAAAGTTCTGGCCACTTGATTCCAGCCTCCGTTAAACCTACAGTCTACTGGAGGAAAAGTTAAGTAACCAAAGAGTTTAAATGCAGTCTAATAAAGTGCTCTAATGGCATCAGTGCAGCATATTATAATTACATATTGCAGGATCCTCTTATTTGAACTTGGAGCATCAGGGAGAGTTTCCAGGGAAAGTGACATAGAAGGTGATACCTGATATATTAGTAGGAGTCAGCCAAGTAAAGCAATGGAAAAGAATACTTTAGTTGCAGTGAGCATCATATGTGAAGGTATGAAGGCAAAAGAGGATTGATAATGTTCTTTGAAGAAGCAACAGAGTTTAATGTGACTAGAAGTTATAATTCTTGAACAAATGAAATAAGAACTGGGCATTATAAGTAAGGCTGAAATGATAACTGATGTTGCATCATGGAGGTCCATTATCATCATTTTAAGCAATCTGACTTTCCTTTTAAGAGCAGTGGGATTCTTAGATATTTTTTTTTTTAAAGAAAGCAAAGGTTCAGATTCACATTGTAGAAACATTATAGTGTGAAGCAAAGACCATGGGCATATGAGCGCAGAGAAACTGGATACTGAAGGTCTTATTTAGAGTCTGCTTTAGAATTCCTGGCAAGAGACACTGTTGGCCTCAACTAGAATACCACTAAGGAAGGATGCAGAGAAGTAGATGGTATCATCAGATTTTTTAGAAGATTAAATTGAAAGGGCTTTGGAGTTGTTTGTAAGTGGAGGAGGGTGAGGGTGAGGGGGCAGGGAACCTAACTTAGATTTCTGGAATCTACAACAGTGGTTACTGGTTCCATTTCCAAAGATAGAAAACACAGGAGAAGCTTACAAGTGAAGGCCATGCGATTGCTTATGGGCATAAAAAGTTTTGTGTTTCTGTAGTATTCCAAATGAGATGGCCAGCAGAAATTTGGGTCTATGGATTTTGAAGCTCAGGAATGAGATCTGAACTTGAGATATAAATTTTAGACTTTTTAGCAAGTAGGTGGTAAGTGAACATATAGAAATAGATATTACTCAGGGAAGATATTTAAAAGGGTGATTCTCACTCAAATTTAATTCACTTCAGGTGAATTACCCAGGAGACCTGATAGAATTCAAGGTACCAACTCCGGAGTGTCTTACTGAGTAGGTTTCGGATGTAGTTTACAAATCTATGTTTCTGACAAGTAGAGTCCCATCCCCGATTTTGATCAGATGATCCTCTGACCCCACTCTGAAATAAGGTCTTAGTAGGATTAGCACATAAGAGATGGGCAAAATAGCAGGAATCCAGAAAGAAGACTGTGAAGAAGTAACCAGAGGCATTGAAGAGAAACCCAGGAGAAACAAATGACACAAATTCTATGGAAAGATAGTGGGTACAAGAGAAGGAATGGTCAACAGGGTCAAAAGTGTTGACAGATTAAGTAAAGATGAAGGCTGAAATACACCCACTATATGTAACAAAAAGGAGGTCGTAACAAAGTTGGCAAGAACAGCTTCAGTAGAATGTGGGCTGAAGCCAGATTGCAGTGGGTTGAGGGCTGAATATAAGATGAGGATTCAGAGACATGAAGCAGAGACAAAGTCTTTTAAAAGAAGTTAGTCTTAGAAAAGGGAAGGAGGTTGATGCAGCAGAGCACAGGGTGGAGGCTGAATGATTTAGGAAAGAAACAACTTGAGTAAAAGTCTTATCTCACACCTGACATGATCCATTCCTAATTTCTTGGAATTTTTTTAACAGATTCACTGAAGTATAATTTACATTTTATAGAATTGATTTAAAGTATACATTTCATTGGCATTAGTAAAATTACAAAGTTGTGTAATCATTGCCATAATCTAGTGTTAAATAATTCCATTGCCCCAAAGATATCCCTCATGCCCAATTAATCCCAAATCCCACATCCAGCTCAAGGCATACACTAATGTACTTCTTGTCTCTATAGGTTTACGTATTTCAGACATTCTGTATGAATTGTACAATATGTAGTCTTTTATGTCTGGTTTCTTTGACTTAGTATGTTGTTAATGATGTTCACTCATATTGTTGCATGCAATTAGTATTTCACTCCTTTTTATTGCTGGATTATATTCCACTTATGGATATACCAATTATTATATATCCATACATAAATTGATGGACATCTGGATTGTCTCTACATTTTGACCATCATCCATGAATGGTGCTACTGTAAACTTTCACATGCAAGTCTTTTTTGAAAACCTATGTTTTCATTTCTCTCGGCTACGTATCTAGGAATGAGATTCCTGGATTGTATATTAAGTTTATGTTGAACTTTCTAAAACACTGCCAAACACTTTCCTGATGTGCCTCCACCATTTTAGATCTCCACATTTCTATAAGCTGATATTTCATTTACATTTGTAACTGGATTCGTTTACTTAGCCTAGAAGGAAAAAGAGCTGTGTTCCTTTAAAAGTCTTAGAAATGACTTTTTTTACTCCTTCCATCACATGCTCTGTCACTCTACCTCTGTCCTTTCCTGCAAACACATGACAGTGGACAGCTGGTTTAACTACACCCAAGCAAAACTAGATGGTATATTCTGGGATCTAGTGGGGCAGGAGGATGAAGTCCCTACATCCTGCCATCACAGCTTAAGCATCACATGCAAGGGATTTTGGGAATGACACTGAATTTCATTTAAGCTCAATGTCTTCATCTTTACAATCAAGATTATAATAATACCTACCTTATAGGGACACTATAATGGATTAAAAGAGGTTGTATATGTAAGCACCTAACACGGCTCAACCTAGAGTTGGCATTCAAAAAATGCAGGTGTTTGTATTTCATAGTGATAAAAATGATCAAAAAGGTAGTCAGATACTACTATGCAGTTATATTCACGAAATTTATTTGTTTTATATGGTTCTCATTTGCTCATATCTTATGTTAATATTACCTATTTCAAATGGAAATCTTAAATTTAGAACTGGATTGTTTTTACTTGATATAGATAAAAATCATAATAGTAACAACCATAATGCCCTTCATTATTTTAGAGTATTGATATATCAGGACATTTGCTAAAATCTTCCTTATGTAAAATTTAATGCTGAAACGGTTTTATGAGGTAGGCAAAGATCCCAGATGGTCTGTGTTGGAGAAAAGATTTTCAGCTATATCTTTTTTCACCATGACTCTATATCTTGACTACTTGCTATGTGCTGGCCCAGCCAGTGGGAATGACCATATCATTTTAACTGGTCAATATTGAGAAGTACGAAGACCAGAAAAGTTTGTGAGATGTAGCTCAGGCTCATCTCATGCATGTTTTTTTGCTCTGACAAAGTGGCAAAGACCAGAAATCACCTATATCCGATGATTATAATCAGCTATTTGGCAACATAAGATAACTCGATTCTCCTTCTCACCTCAGTTCAACACTATCTACTTTGTTTTTCACCTTAATAAGCTGAATTATGCCCTAAAATAGCCAAAGTTAACTTTTAACAGTTTGTCTATGTAGATTGAATGCTTATTCTTTTTATCTCTTAAAATTACTGCAGACTATATTTGTTTAGGACTTATTCTCCGATGGCAGTTACTAAGTTGCTCATTTTACTGGGCTGTTTTATAACTTGAAAGGGAAAGCTCTCCCTTAAGCAAAGAGCATGCCTCTAATATGGAAATCAGGTGTTGGGAGAGAAGAACTATTAATAAAACACTTTGGATAGCCTACCACAGTGTTCAGACACATAGTTCCTATGTGGAAAATATGAAAGCACCTCCCTGGCCAGATGTGATCGGCACCATTGAGGCACATCACATACCTTGGGAGGTGTGGATTTCTTCAGTATTCAGTTGTCTTGTGAGGGAAATGTGTAAATTAAAGTCACAGCCATCATGTTGACATGTATGCTAGGCAGCAAAATAGATGGCATTGATACAGATGGTGTCATTAGTTGTTGTTTTCAATGTGGGTCCACATTTGGAAAATAATTTTTCTTTCAGTGTCATCAGTTTTAATGTCATCTATTCCATCTAATTTTTAAATTTGTAAATATATTCCAATATTTGAAGAGAAGATCAAAGTGACCCTAATGATGGCAACTAAAACTAATTTAGAATGCCAGCAAAATTAGTCTTCAGTTTATATGTATCTAAATGCTCAACTAGAGGTTCACAAATATACCCACCCATAATTTAGGCTAGAATTTATCAGTTAATAGAAGCCAATGTAAGAATAAATTTGTTTCTCTGATATGATTTTTTAAAAGTCTATAGATACAAATTTAAATATCAGGGGATTCCATATAAATATTTTCACGTGGGCTTCTTTGATAAAGATTTGGATGTCTTTCTTTAAACCTGAGTAGGACTATGGACAAGTGATACACACTTAAACTCTCCTATTTGTCCAAGTGCCCTTGCATACTTTTGACTTTTAATTAGTATAAATTCATATTTAATCTACTAAAATATTTTAATCCATCTTTTCCCATAGGAATTTGAACCTAAATTTAAAATGCTCTTTCTTTTTTTTATGCACTTCAAGCAAAGCTATATTAATTTAAAGGTAGTTTGGGGACTAATTTAAAAGTGTATAGATGGCATGGCAAACATTTATTTAATTTTCTGTACTGCTATAGAAATGATAATACCTAAGAAATATTAAATATTGTGTCACTTGCTGTGGTTTACATATATTACCTCATTTAATTCTTGCAACAAGCCCTAAAGTGGATGCTAAATGCTATTATTAGTTTAACAACAGCCTGAACCTTAGAGAAATATGCACATTGCCCAAGGTCACAAAGCTTGTAAGGAGTTCAGCTGAGAAAATCTTTTCTCTAAAAACCTTGTTTTTAACCACTCACTTTCTACTTTATCTTACTGTGACATTTATATCCTAAACTATTTTCAAAGGTATCTTTAAATTTTTAAATATTTTAAATATAGATACTTAAAAACATGACTATATAAATACTTTTCCTCATACTAAACCACGTGCTCCAGATACTCTGCATCCTATGTCCCCTTTAGGTCACAGGAGGCCCTCTCTTTAGGAATCACTCATCAAAGGGGTCAGGGTTGTGTAGCGTTCTCCCTCAGTATTTTCCTTTTTTCCCCTATTGTAAATGAATTATGTATACACCCTGAAGTAATTAGCAAAGACGCTGTTGTTTAGCTGAATTTTAAACTAATTAATCTGACCTAATTCCTGTCAAAAATAATTAGGATGAAATATGTCCTCCCTAAGCAACTCTTTTAAGCTAAGTTGCTAAAGCACAGTATCTCCTGTGTATTCACTTTGCTAAAATTAAGACGGCTATTTATTCAATGGTTTTAGAGGAAATGCTAAAATGCTACTCATGAAATGCCACCTGAGCATCACCTCCTCAGTTTCTGTATGTAAATAATAAACAAGAAGCTGAACTAACAATGAAGATTGTGCCATGCACAATATCAGTGACCTCTTATTTTTTTTTTTGTGGTTTTAGTTTGCATTTTATTTTATTTTATTTTATTTTATTTTTTAATTTATTTTTTATTGGTGTTCAATTTACTAACATACAGAATAACCCCCAGTGCCCGTCACCCATTCACTCCCACCCCCCGCCCTCCTCCCCTTCTACCACCCCTAGTTCGTTTCCCAGAGTTAGCAGTCTTTACGTTCTGTCTCCCTTTCTGATATTTCCCACACATTTCTTCTCCCTTCCCTTATATTCCCTTTCACTATTATTTATATTCCCCAAATGAATGAGAACATATAATGTTTGTCCTTCTCTGACTGACTTACTTCACTCAGCATAATACCCTCCAGTTCCATCCACGTTGAAGCAAATGGTGGGTATTTGTCATTTCTAATGACTGAGTAATATTCCATTGTATACATAAACCACATCTTCTTTATCCATTCATCTTTCGTTGGACACCGAGGCTCCTTCCACAGTTTGGCTATCGTGGCCATTGCTGCTAGAAACATCGGGGTGCAGGTGTCCCGGCGTTTCATTGCATTTGTATCTTTGGGGTAAATCCCCAACAGTGCAATTGCTGGGTCGTAGGGCAGGTATATTTTTAACTGTTTGAGGAACCTCCATACAGTTTTCCAGAGTGGCTGCACCAGTTCACATTCCCACCAACAGTGTAAGAGGGTTCCCTTTTCTCCGCATCCTCTCCAACATTTGTTGTTTCCTGCCTTGTTAATTTTCCCCATTCTCACTGGTGTGAGGTGGTATCTCATTGTAGTTTTGATTTGTATTTCCCTGATGGCAAGTGATGCAGAACATTTTCTCATATGCATGTTGGCCATGTCTATGTCAGTGACCTCTTAATATGCTATGTTTGCAGTTAAAACTTAAAAACTAATTCCTCCTTTTCCAAAAGGCTTTTGGATGAAGACGTGTGTCCCATTCCTCAGCCCATTCAACTTTCCAAATCTAAAAGCTATTCGATTGTCTTCTAACTCTCCCATTCCTTACCTGTCCATTTTTATTTTTTAACATCCTAAGTGTTCTAATGAAATGGGGAAATGTCTCCTGTAGGAAGCAAGTCCTGAGCTGTATGTAGGAAGATAATTTAGGAAAAGTAAATAAGCAAGCTTTACTGACAGATGCAGTTTGTCAACATTTGAGATGATCTCTGGTTACAGTGACTGCAGGTTTGAATGTGATGATGGTGTTTGCTATTTACTGGTTGCCTGAAGCCTTAACTGCTGTCCTGTCATTCTATAGCAGCTTCTTCTGCATGCCCTCTAACCCGGCTCTCTGATACATTGAGGAGCTCTCAGGAGAAGAGAGCACTGTCGAACATATATATCATATCGCCAAGCAGTTCAGAGTTAATAATCTCCTTATTAAACCTATGAACCCTTCATGTTTTGTAGTCTTCCCTCCCCAACCCCCTTCCAAGTTAGTTTCTAGGCAACCAATATGCACTGAATTACATTAAGCTCTTTATTTCAAGGCTGCAGTTCAGGATTTTGCTGCATATTTGTTGGATCATTTATGGAGACTGCAGCATAAAATTCATTAATTCTATTTAATCTTCAGTACTTCAGTGATTTGGTTCTAAACCACATTGCCTGTACCTGTTCTTCATGTTTAAATCACCCCATGCTGTGATGCTGTTTTATATGTTGGTGATGTCAGAGGTTCTGCAAGTTCTAATTTGGCACCCCAGAAGCAGAATTCCCAAAATTTCCAGTTCTTGGTGATCATTCATCATTTTAGGTAGCCTAATAGGAATGTAAAATTTTCAAAATCTCCTGTCTTGAATGGCAAAAGTGTCTACTGACTTCTAATAACAAAGAACATACAGTTTAGGAAATGCCTGAAAATGTAGTAAGCTTTTACGAAAGAGAAAGTATTTGTTTTAATGCACTAAGATTTTGATGTGGAACAGAGGTTCTTGGAAATATTCTCTTGTTGGTGTGAATCAAGAAATCAAGGTTATACTTTCAAATTTCACCCAGAACTGTGTGAGAATGAAGATTAATCTCTCAGCATAACTGTTCTGTTTTGGATGTTGAATGTTTTGAGAGTCTCTCAAAAACTCTAAGCAAGGCTTCTGCATGTGTGTGTGCGCGCATGTGCACATGCATGTGCGTGCACGTGAGCATGTGGGCACCTACATTTACATCCTCACAATTGAGCAAAAATATAAATGCTTGTTTAGTCTGGTTTCTTAAAACACAAAGTAATCATCTGCATTTGTCACCCTAAAGGATGGCTTGAAGAGGAGAAAAGTCAAATTCAAACTCTGATCCAGTCCTTTTCCCTTCATCTGCTTAGAGTCTAGCTAGTGGAATAGAAGGCTGGTTGAAAAAAATGAATTGAATAGTTTAATAGTAGGCTCTGCAAGTTGTCCACCTCAAGTTCATGATGAACAAACCTTCCAGAGAATCTTTTTGCCAAGATGGAGCTTTTGAGACAAGATGTACATTGCCCAGTTCCCTTTGCATGTATAAGGTGCCATGTTACTGGATTTTCCTCAGAAAATGTGAGAAGTGATGTATGCCTTCTCAGGCTTGTGTCCCAAAAATCTTCCTCCATATACTTCTGTGTATCTTTCTTATCCCCCTCTGCCAACTGGATATCAGTAGCTACTCAACCTGAGGCACAATTAAATATCTTGGCAGACTCTATCATCAGTGACCACAGGTGAACACCACCTCTCTAGACCTTGCTAGTAAGACTGTTACTAATCGCTGAGAATCTGGGTGTATCTGTTCCAACAGCTATTATTACTTTAATTTATAAAAGTACCATGAGCCCTGAGATAGTAGGACCTTAGTCAATAGAACCACACTCTTCATTGCCTGTTATGTGCCATATACCACAGATGTCAAGGATGCAACAGTAACCATGTCGAGAATGGCCTCTAATCCCATTCATTTGTTACTAGCAGACTATTCAAATTATTGCATTATCCATTAATTATATGCATGTAGAGAAGTAGAAAAGAGAAATCAAATAGCTATAGAGCACATAAGATAATAAGATCTAACTGACTTAGCACTGACAACTTTCTTTCTTTCTTTCTTTCTTTCTTTCTTTCTTTCTTTCTTTCTTTCTTTCTTTCTTTCTTTCTTTCTTTCTTTCTTTCTTTCTTTATTTCCGAAGAGTGTGGACGAAGACACATCTGGATTTAATGTTATATTCAGGGAACTGAATCCAGAGTAAAGTAATAGACTTAGTAATTTAAACTCTTTCTTAAAATAGTTTTTTTTTTCTTTCCTCCAAGTTGTAAGGGCACTTAGAAAATATTTCACTTACTCCTTCCTTTCACAAATGAAGAGAAACGTTTTTTCCAAACTAATAATACCATTTGCTTTAATAAATGGGATATTTACTGTGTGCCAGGAACTATGTTATTCTCTTTTTAACAATTTTTTTATTGTTAAATACTGTATCCATATAGATGAGTCTGCCTTAAAAGCATAGGTCAGTAATTTACCATAAAAAGGGCTCCCATGTAATGCCACTCAGGCCTTAAATTGATAACTGCCTGCTCCCCAGAATCGCTAAACAGCCCACCCTGATGAGGGAGCAGAAGGCAAGCTAAGGGCAAAGCACAAGCTGACACCCCATAACCTACCACCCTCCCAGATGGGATATGTGTAACATTCCTCAGGCACTCCTGGCTGCCCTAAAACTATGGGAAGGGGAAAAACAAATGGTTAATAGAGATCACAGTCCTGCCAGACAGGAGTCTCTTTCAGTTTACCAATGTCTTAGTGATTTACAAGGAAAAAGCATTCTCATCAATAGCCTAACTTTAAAAGACCCATAACTCAATTTTCTGGCACAACATGAGCTTGACAATAGCAAGGCTTCAGGTATCCTGAGAGTCGTCTTTAGCAAGTGAGAGTTCTTTTAGACACCTCCCTTTGTTCTTACCTTCTCCAATTCCCAAGTATGTAATCAGCCACCCCTCACAATCCCAGTGCAGAAGCTCTTTCTGCCCATGAGTCCTGGCCTGTGTTTTAATAAAATCATCTTTTTTGCACAAAGACATCTCAAGAATTCTTTCTTGGCTGTGGGTTCCAGAACTTACCAACATTCCAAAACTCCATCAATTCCCATTCCAATTCCAATTCCTTTCCTTCTCACCTCTTTACTACCATTCCTTGTAAGGTCATGACTATTACTTTGCTTTTCTTTATAGTTTGAGCACAGTCACATGCATCTAGAAATGATGGTTTATTTAGTCTGTTTTTAAGTTCAGGTAACCTGAATCATAATACTGTGTATGCTTTTATGTCTGGTTCCTTTCATGCAACTCTACATTTGTGATATTCATTCATGTTCTTGTTTGTAACATTACTTGGGTCATTTTCATCCTATTGTATAAATATGCCACAATTTATTCTACTGTATAAATATCCTAAAATGTCTCCATTTTAGAAAGAATAGCGTTTGGTTGTTTGTTATGAATAGCACAGTACTCTTGTACCTGTTTCATGGCACACATGTACATATATTTCTATCTCTTAATTCTCAAACTTTGTTTGGTGTGGTGTTGTATCAGGCAAGCATGCTTCTGTAGAATTTGAAGATACTGTCTTATGAAAAGAGGTGGGAAGGAAAGGCTGAGGTAAAATAATAGAACCAGATATACTGAGTTAGTTCCCTAATGGCAGTCTCACAGATTTTTTATTTCAGTGATGAATGAATTAAGATGAGTTCTGTGTATATTGAAAAATGAATAGAGAAAATAGATGATCATTGTCTTCTTTAGAATGTCATTACTCATTGTCTGGTAACATGGGTGAGATGCAGGGCCAAACTCTTAAATTTGGCTTTTACCATTTTTATTGTATTATTTCTGTCCTTTTATCAAGCCAAATTTTTCGCCCCACCTCATGACATATGTTGATCCATTGGACTGAAATGTTCTTATTGTAAAATTTTGCATGACTGATTTTTTGTCTTATTGTGATCATTCCAACTCAACTTAGAAGTCTTCTCAACTCAGAAGTCCCTTGTAACTCTGTTACATTACCCTTTATAATTGCTGTTAGAGTTCATCAATGTTGATGGTTATCCTGTTCATGATATCTTTTTCTTCTTCCTCTCTCTCTGCCATCTCTTCCTTTTTCCTTTCCCTTCCTTCCCTACCCTTTCCTTTCTTGTGATGTCCTTTCCTTTCCTTCCCTCCTTTCCTTCCTTCCTTTTTCCCCCTCTCTTCCCTGCCTTTCTGAAATATAAGCACTAGACATCGCATCTCTTTTGCTGAGCAAGCCCAAGTGTCTGGGACAATACCTGATTCATAATAGGTGTTCAATAAATGTCTAATAAATAAATGGAAGGAAGTAAGGAATAGGGAGGGAGGGAAGGAGGGAGGGAGGCCAAGCAGTAAAGAGACCATCCATATTTATAAAAATTCTGTAATTCTGCATTACAGGTATAAACAAGAGGAGATTTGTGGGCTCAGATCTTATTAGGAGGCTATAAGCAACCTGAAATGTACCAAAAAATGAAGCATTAGAAAGACACAGTGAGCCCAATGCTTCCACACAATGAAGCAGACTAAATGCAACAAGGGAAACCAAAGACACAGGACAGTGTGTGACCATGATTCCAATTTTCTGTGTATATCTCTCTGCCAAGTTGTATATGTATGAATTCCTAATGGTCTGACTAATGTTCATCTCAAAGAAAGAATCTGAGTCTAAAATGACCTCGAGGTTACTAGCCATGGAAACAGAAAAGAGAGAGTGTATCATTAGATGCTGTTGTCAAAGAACAAAAAGGGACAAAAATAATAATAATAAAATAAAGGAAAAAAAGAACTCAGTAAGCAAGGGTTTGGTAGTCTCTCACATTCATTTGGAATAAATTGGCTGATATCCAAAGTTTAATGTTAGTAAGGCAATTGGGTAACCCTGGGAGAAAAAGTCTTGGAAGGCTTCACAAAATTGCTTGTCTTACAGTCTTGTGATAACAGACACAAAAGGTCAATATTTACAAAGGTCCATAAGGACTGGCCTCTATGAAATCACAGAGCAATAAAGCTCATAGCAGAGGTATAAATTCAAGGAATTTACCAAACTTTTAGCGATAAAGTAAATGTGTATTTGACACCATAAGGAAAAGAGAAGCACATGCTACTGGAAGTAGACTTAGCAAGAATGTAATATAATACTTGTGCTTCTGGACAGGGAAAATGTTTAAATATCTATAGTGTCATAGTGCCATATATTAACCCTTTAATTAAAAAAAAAAGTTTTCTTCTCATTTAGGCTATTTTCTTCCCACCCAAAGGTGACAACTGTAATTTTACCATGTTAATGAGCAAAAGAAATAACTCATTTTACAGACAACTTGACAAGAATATGAAGTAAGAAAAGGAGGGCATATGAACTGTGTCCTATAGATAACAAATTCCTTTTCTAAAGTCATTGCTGAGAAAATAGTAGAATGGAACAACCCAGGAAACTCAGGGAAATTACATAAGAGAGTAGTCAATAGATTGCAGAGGGGGAGAAATATGAACATTTCTAAGAAAAAAAATGACTTTGATGAGATGGCTATGACACCTAAATGGAGCAGAGAATCTGGGACATAGATCCCCGTCTCTCATTTAAGAGAGCTCAACAGGGGAATTCTATGCTGAGTAATTCTGCTTGGCAATGAACTTAATACAGCCCTATCCTTCCCCCAATTAAAAAAAAATGCAAAATTAGACCAAGTTTAGCCGAGCTAGATCATCTCCCTTCTAAAGCTGACTAAGCATTCCATAGAATCTATATATCAAATTCCAAGAACTAGAATATAAAAAGTAGAGTTCATTTTGCTACCTTGCAAGAGGAGCTTTGGCTTCCCATTTCTCCTACTTGTGGTTCACATGGTGAGGAGTCCTACGTGGGTTGTTCCTTAGGACCAAAGAGACCCAAAAGAGTGATAATGGCATCCCAACTCTGACCTCTTTCTGCCCTTACTGTAAACTGCCAAGTGCTGTGGGCACTGAGGACTTTTATATTTTCCCACCAATCTCTAAGAACAAAGGTATGACTCTTTCACCTAGATGTCTCTCAAGGATCCAGAGTGTATGATCTGTTTCACTAAAGTAGTACAGGAAATCCCCAATGCTAAGAAAAAAAGGCAGTCTCAGTACAATCCTATGAAATTTTATTATTTTCTAGTCTGGGGATAGGTAAAATTGAATGAAAATTCTTGGTTCCAGCTTTACTTAGAGGTGGTTCAGGTCAGAGAATCATACAATTTCAGAGCTGAAAAAGATATTTCTGACCATCAAGATAAACTGCTTATCTTCCCAATGAGGATATTATAGATTAGGGAGGAGAAAGTGACTTATATACTTCATTCTTTCATGTCTTTAGGTAATAATTATTTACTGGGCACCAAGCACACATGTGCCAGGCACTTCATTAGTGGTTACACACATAAAATGGCGACTAAGACTCAATTTTTGCCCTCAGGAACTTGCAAGAAACTGGGAAGTTAAGATGAGTAAACCGGTGAATAGTAGCCATCACCACTGCTCACCACAGCACAAAAGATGACAAGATATGCAGTCTTTAAGAATGTATGCTGTGGATTGAGGCTATCTGAATTTACATATAACACTATTATTCACATGTTGTATGGACTTGGGCAATTGAGTTCACTTAATTATGCTTCAGTTTCCTTTTCCATGAAAATCCTATAGGATTGCTTGATGATTACATGAGAAAAAATATATATTATATATAATTATTATGTTATATAATTATATTATATATTATATATTATGTTATATAATTATATATAATGCTTAGTAAAATATTTTATAATTAGTAACTGATCAATAAATGTATCAGTAATAATTGTTGAAGTAGCATAGTAGTATCATTATTATTATTAGAATCCAGACTTGGAAGTTAAAAAGAACTCTTCCCAGCAGTAGGATTTGTCAGTCATGATTACATGAAGGCTTAGGAAGAGTGTTCTGTCAAAAGGCATTAAATTATTTTCTGGGGTTCTGGTTCTGGTTTCCTGGACTTTATTCCTGACTTTTTGGGGCTTTTTGAATGCCATATTTCTGCCTGGGCGTAACTACACTACACATATAAATTTAGGGGTGCCTCTCATGTTCCTGATGATACTAGATTAGTATCTTGTATGCCCCAGTAAGTAACAGTGAAGTTCATGAAGAAGGAGTAGCTATTTCTAATTCACACAAACTTATTGTTTCAGTTGGAAGTGTGACTTCCAGGAGTCTAAGTTCTTATCCACTAACCCAAATATGGTACACTATATGGAAACATTATGTATATCATAGAATGTATTATAAATGAAAGTTGGTAACATTTTCTGTCTTCCATTATAGGCTGTAAATGAAGTCTAAGATGTATCTATTACCTACCTCTGAGTAACAAAGTGCTCCAAAACTCAGCTACTAAAACAAAAATAATTATTAAATCTACTATTTGGTCAGAGGCCAGCCAGGATGACTTGCTCTGCTCCATGAAGCATCGGCTAGGGTGGTTTGATTTGAGACTGGGGATGCATTTACGAGATGGCTCACTCACTTGTCTGGTGAATTGGTGAGAGCTATTGTAGTGAACTCAACCAAAACTGGAGGCCTCATTTCCTCCTGGCTGCTTATTTGGACTTCCTCACAGTATGGCTGCCTCAGGACAGATTGCTTACCTAGTAGCTAGCGTATGGCTTCTAAGTGAGTGTCACAAAAAAAAATCCAGGCAGTTAAAAATAAAAATCCAGGCAGAAACTGTAACTTTTTTGGTTTAGCTTCAGGAGTCAAATGACATTAGTTCTGGCACAGTGGCAAGCCCATGCAGATTTTGGGGAAAGAATATAGACCATCATTTCTATATAGGGAAAGTACCAAAATTACATAATGAGAAGGGCATGTGAGCGCAACCACATTGAAAATATACAGTCTTCAAAAAAAAATTGCTATTTCTGCTTTGCCAGCATAGGGTCTGACACAGTATTGGTACTTTAATAAATATTTGCTTATTGAATGAATAAATTCAGTGAATGAAAATAAATTAAGAAACCCATGTGATTATCCTAGTTCCTGCTTTTTTCTGACAGAGATTTTTGATATTAGACTTGGCTACCTGCTTGAAATTTACTTTTTTAATCTGGGAATTTACTTTTGTATGGCTTCAGTTGATATTGGAGTCTTAAACTCCTTTGGGGAATAAGGAAATGATTACAAAGAAAGATTGGTAGTGCCTTTGAAGAATAGTAATTTGAGTAAACGAGGTGGAATTTAATTGTAAAGATTTATCAAGTCATAAAAGAATATTATAAGAGAGGAATATAATTTTGAAGGAGGGAAATAATTGATGGTAAACCAATGTGGTTGAGATGAAGGACACAATCTGATGACAAGCTATTGGCAGCTTCTGGGAGAACAGCAGCCAAGAGAAGTATCAGCAGAACTATGTTTAATTAATGAACGGCGGCAGAAGAGGGTGCTCTAAAAAAGATTAGAGATAGCAATTGAGGCTGTGCCTCCTGGGAAATATTGGATGACTGAAGTACTTCTCTGTGTGATGTGATTAAAATAATCAACGAGAATGTTGAACATCGAATCATGAATTTAAAAGATTTAGTGCCCTATCTAAAGCTGTAGGAAACATCAAACAGTAATTTCTGATTAATCTTGGAGTATGGGGAAGACCACCGATACAACGGCTGTTTTCAGATTTAGTGGAAATGTCTTATCCTTTGTCCATAACAACCTGGTATATTATTTGTCCATCAAGATTTTAGTTCTGTGTCCTTATTATGAAACATATTCAGAGCTGGAAATTGCAACTTGAACTCTGTCACTTAGTTTACCTTACAGGATAAGTTATAGGTTGTAGATTCCTCACCTGTATCATCTATAATTATTTCTATTTTTAATGAAAATAAAGCAAATAGTTTGTCCAATCTTCTTAATAAGTGGAAACCCTCAAATTTTGGAATAGGAAAAAAAAATGCTGCTGACCATGTCACTCTTGATTGTTTTGCATCAAGTGTTTCTTGAATTCTCCTATAATGGTTGACATTTTACCAACTTTGATTGAAATTAAAGGAAAAGGAATCTGATTTTTTAATTACCATTTTATCATCCTTTTCTAAATTTTGTTATAGGAGAATAACACACACACACAGGGATTTGGATATCAGGTTTCTGACTATCATGAATTAATATGAGAGCAGTATCATTCCCATATCTTTTGACTGAACCAATCTGCCAGAATCCTATATTGTAGGAATGACTAATAATTACATTGTTATTTTTTACCATTATTTCACTGTACTTCAATAAATACCTGTGTTGCTGAATGTGTTTGATGTAAAATGTGCTTTCAATATGTGACGAAATTTACATTTATTTACATATTAATGAATAGGATTTGGACATGATAATGTTATCACTGGCTTTAAAAATCCTTAGAATATTCTTGATTTAGCTTCATATTAATGGGTAGGATTTGGACATTATAATGTTATCACTGGCTTTTAAAAATCCTTAGAATATTCTTGATTTAGCTTCATTTTAATGAATAGGATTTGGACATCATAATGTTATCACTGGCCTTAAAAAATACTCAGAATATTCCTGATTAATTTCAGATTTGCTATGAGAGATTTAAAATATAGTATTTCTAAATTCAAGGGCTGAGTAAAGACATTATACTGTATATCGTGCTTTCATTGACATTGCTTGCTAAGTAGAAAGTTAATTTATGTTTTGTCGTATGTAAACACATTAGAATTTAAAAGTAAATATATATATTTTCTTTGGCATCATTCAAACTCTCAAATTAAGGTATCTCAAGCAGGCTAGTCATGAATCTAGTGATGGAGATTCCAGATATGGTAAACACTTACAACAGATAAAAAATATTGTATACAAATACACTGGCTAAATCTTCAAAATGACATCAAATGTCACCACATAGTTTGTGAAGAAGATCTTATATGAGGGAGAAAAACATTCAGATGGGACTATGGCTACACAATGAGACACTGGCCCACCACTCTGAAGTAGTTTATCTTAGTGATTCTCACTAGCTCCTCATTTACCACATCCACCTTTGATTATAGTCCTAGTCATCACTTATAATTAGATTTTTATTTGTGCATTAATATGCTTTAACATGTGTCTTCCTCACTACTCTGGGATCTTCTTATGGAAGACTATGGATAAGTTGTGTTTCCCTTTGGATCCCTGGTTAGTATAGGATACTGCATGTAGTGGGCACTTCCATTAGGTTTTATTGAAAGATTAAAGTTACCATTTTGGGAAAGACATTTCTCATTTAATTTTAAAGAGCATCACCAAGATCAGTCCCAAGCATAGTTTCAAGGCCTCAACTTAGGCTTAAATATATGTTAAGTCACCTGCATTGCCTTCTGTCTGGCAGCAGAGTCAGAGTTCAATTCAGGATCTGTGTTCATCTTTACATTTTCTCTCTACATGTCCCATAGAGATTCTGTTCCTCTGGACAGCCTCAATATATCAAGGCATGCTATAAAGTTTTTGATAGGGTCCTGAGGCATCTGGTAGAAAGCTATGACTAAAATCTAGCAATAAAATAAAATAAAATAATAAAATCTAGGAAATAGTTTCATCTTTCTGTTAGTGGCATGGCCCTCCAGGGCAAAGAGTAAACATTTGGCTGGACCAGGTTGTCAGTCAAAAAAAGGAGAATGGCTATCTCTGTTGATTTATATTCCTCTCGTTGGAGACTTCTGACTAATGTAAGACTAGCTCCACCATTATTTGATTGTGCATTTCTTTTTTTATCCCCTGTTCATGTTCATAGCATCTGACACTTAATCCATGGAAGCCTCTCAACAATATCTATTGACTTGAATTCAATCACTCTATTTAGTCATATGGTGGCTGAGGATGGCAGAGGTAGGCTAAAAAACAAAACAAAACAAAACAAAAAACCAACCAAATAAACAAAAAGGAATAAAGGAATTAGAATTTCCCACCATTCAACCATGAGAATTTAATGCTGACACTAGCACTTTTAGAGCTATGTAATCTTGGTTTAGTTGCTTGAACTCTCAAAATCTTAGTTTCTTATTGTATTTGATAAAATGGTGCAATTTTTGTGAAGCTATTGAAATAGTACTAGTGTAGTGTGTGAATATACCTTCCCAGAAAAAAGAAAAGAATATTTATTAGCCAATACAAAGTAAAACTTAACCCTGCAATATAATCCCCTAAACCTTCACAAACTGCCAAAACCAATAGAGTCATAGTACACTAAACTCCTCCATAACTTCAGCATAAAAAGAAGATCAGATCTGGTTTGAACTAAATCATGGAAGATTTGCCAATGACATAAAGAGAAGGATTCAAATCAGAGCCCTTTGTTTCCTATAATGTAGTCTTACTTATCCTGAACAGCATTATAGAAAGACACTAACATATTTGTACCTCTCAGTACTTATTTAAAGGATGCCTTAAAAATGTCTTTTTTTTTTTTTTTTTTGCAATAGCCATAACACAAAGAAGGTGAGACTCTCACAAGCTTAACAAGAGAAATAGATCAGAAACTTTTTTTTTCTAAATAAAGATCTTATTTTCATGGTGTCTGGTCTCTCTGACCTAAATTGCAGTAATTCAGTATGTGTGAAATTACCTTTTCTAGTACAGGAAGATCACAGCAAAAAAAAAAAAAAAAAAAAAAAAAGGAAAAACGGTGGGAGAAAAGAGAATATACAATATAGGCAAGAGTTCAGGCTGTCTGACAAAGAGTCTGAGACTAACAAGAAACTAAATAGTTTTAAGAAAAACTCAGAAAATGTAACTACTAATAAGGACTAGCAATTATCTCCATTCCTCAGCCATGTTTAGGGGGGGTGAGAAGATCTTTTAAGAACTAAAATAAAATGATGTTCAGGCCAAAGAATGGCATCTAATTGAGTTTTATATTTTTGTGGCTTATTTTATTAAACTTTTTTATCACTTTCAAGTTCATGGTGATGGCATAGCAGATTTATTTCTGTAATTAAATGGATTGTTATTTACCAGGAGAAATAAAGCTGGCATAAAAAGACACATGATCAGTAACATAGTTTAGACTTTATGAATTATTACTTAGGGGTGATGAATGGGATCATTATTTCTTTCTGAACAGGTTAGCGTGCTGTGTCCCAGGTCTGAACACTGGAAGCAAATCAGAAAAGCCCAGTAACCAGCAACTGGTGATCAACCATGTTTCTTTTTTTCACTGCCTCCTTTGTGTCAGAATAAGTCATAAAAATATCACAAAATAAAATCTTTTCATAATGCTGTGGTCAGCATTTGAACAACGTGAGTTACAGTCATAATAGTATTGCTGGCAGGTGTTATATTGTGGGTTGGATTTTGTAAACCAGGATTTGATATGTGGGAGCCTCCAATTTGGTGTTGGAGTCCCATATGTTAGGGGTGTATGGTATATGAACAGACAGGTTCTAAATGAGTCAGCATGATACAAGCTGGGCAGTTTTACATGCTTGAGGAAACTTCTAGAAGAATATAATGACTTGATAAGTCTAACACTCAAGGACCTGGGGATCATTACATCTAGAAGGATCTCTAATTGGGCTAAAGAATATTATAAAGGTGTGATTCAGTCTTCATGGCCAGAAGCAGGGATAAAAACAGGGGTTCTGGTCCAGGATCTACAATAAATTTCTGCTGAGTTTTTACAAGCCATGCTGGACCTTCAGAGTATATGTTTAAATGATACTACTCATGAAGTCTACCCAAATTGACCAAATTCAGTTTAAGAATGGAAGATAAAAGAACATTCAATTTTCAGTTTGAGAAGTTTACTAAACCTCTGGCAAGCTGTATATATCATAAGATCAAATATCTTTTTTGTAATAGTCATGGACTTGTAGGAGTCAACCTTTTGAACTTACATACAAAGGAGAGAGAAAACAAGACAAGATTTATGGGTAATACAGTTTAGGCAGGGTGATATCAATCAAGGTGGATATGTTTATGCTGTGTTAACAAACACAGAGGCTCAAAACAGTAGTCTTTCTCAGGTCATATGTCCATCTCAGGTCAGCACGAGCCTCTGCTTTTCACTATCTCCACTCAAGCTACGCAGGTACCCTGTGGGCCTAACTTCAGGTGCAATCTGACCATACTTCCAGAATGAGACAAAAAACAAGCAAACATGGAAATACTTGGTAAACAGCTATAGTGACTACCACAGCACCCATCTTTCCTTAATTAACATTGTTCCTCTGAAAATATGTATTTTACTATTATGCATTGCTCTCCTTCCCTCCCTTACTGTTTGAAGTTATACCAACAAACATCCCTGGAGTAGATGAAGACTGTAGTTTCAGAAATGCTGAGTTTTGGTGTTAGAGAGATATTAAAGAATATATGATTTGTCCTCTCATTTTACAGTTAAAATTGATGAAGAAAATATGACCTAGCTATGTTAAATTACCTACTTAACTTATAAACTAAGTTAATGTCAAAGGTACACTCTGATTCTCAGTTGGCATCTCTTCTGTTACATTATGCAATATCCTTTGGGATACTATAACAATAACTGAAGTTGTTGAATTTCAATTGGGATTTCAATAATATTCTACATAGAAAGCAAAGCATTTTCATTTTTTAAATTATGCACTGCATATGTTTCTCTTCTAGCACCTCATACCTTCTTTGATAGAAGTACACGAGAGTAGAACATTTGTATTTTATTAGCTGTTAGATTACCAGTACCCATAAGGGTATCTGGCACGTGGGAGGTATTGAATTAATATTTGCCATTTTTTTAATCATCTGTTTTTCTTTTGCATATCCACCTACCCAGCTATCCAGTGAGTTGAAGAGGAAATATTTCAATTTCATTGGTTTGTGTAGTTTCAGTGCTTAGCAAAATACGTAATGATCAGTAACATATAGTTAAATTTTATGCTGAATGGATAAATAAAATAAATGGTAATGTCATTAATTGTGCTAATTATGAGGACTACAGGGCAAATTTGAATTAGGGGAAGGGCTGAACTGCAATTTATTTTTTGAAAAAATCTGGTTTTATTTAAGTTCACATAAAAGATAAGAGAGCTAACAATATCACTCAAAGGATTCTCTTTCTCAAAGTTATAGCTTACGTGTAGAAATTTACCTGCCCACTTGTGAATTAGAATGAAGATTTCATAGATTTTCCAGTAAATCTGCTTTTTAAAAGTTATTGTCCTCATCTTCATTCTGAAATAACTGCCATGTACCCCATTTTAAATGTTTTTTAAGAGTTTGGAATGTTGCACCAAATTGATCATTGTCTAGCAAATATGGCAAGTGGACTTGATTTGAATTTATCATATTATCCTAGTAATGTCTGTCTTTAAGCTGCTGACTTACACATGCTTAAATGTAGCATTCTTAAGAAGTTACTACAATTCCCTTTTAAAGGAAATTTTATTTTCAAATGATATAAATTGCTCATTTCTTCAGCAAAACATTCAGACCCTAAGTCAAATAGCTGAAGTATTAGGTTGATGCATATACAAAAGATTAAAATATAATTGCAGGTATCAAAGCACACACTCCTTTTGGATGAGTTTCCTCCACCCCACCTCATTTTATTTAAAGTTTCTTGGACATCCAGCAGATTTTTTGTGAAAACTCTGCTTGTGTTCTCTGACCAGCTGGTCCCTCTATAGGAATATGTTGGTTTAGTATTATGGTGTACTGAGATTTCTGTGTGTGTGGTGGGGTGGAGGGGCCCCAAGGAAGGGTGATTTAGTACTTTTTATTTCCCTATTGAAGAATGCTAAAAATCAAAAGAGCTGATATAAAAGGCACATGAGCTTGGCTTCTGCGGGATTGCCTGGAGCAAATAGCACTGTTAGCATCTATAAGCAGGATGTGACAAGCTCCTCACTCACCACCTTCAGAGAAGCAAAGCTCAGCATTTTGACATATCCTAGGAGCAACCAACTCTACATTTTATTAAAGAGAAATTAGTATTTTTACTGTTTCATGAAGACCCATGAAAAAGTCTATCAGACACCGCGTGACCAAACTTTAAGAAAGCATCCAAATTTCCTTCCAATTTCTTATTTTACCTCCCCTCTACACAGACAGTCCTTTTCTCCCACTCTTTCTCTGAGCCTTTTCAGTCAAGCTGGTTTCCACTTTCATTACCCTCCCATCTCTCTCCCAACACACACACACAAACACACACCTGTGTGCACATACAAATGCAAGCACATATCACACTCTATTTATTCTTATCTGAAACAAATGATCTCTCTTGGCTTCCTTAGTAAGGATTTTGGTTCTCATTCTATTCAGAAATATAAAAGGTAAAAAAAAAAAAAAAAAAAAAAAAGAAATATAAAAGGTCTCTTTAGGAAGCAAGACTGTCTACAGCAAAGAATTTTTCTCCTGTCTCTCATACGGGAATTAGTCCACTGTTCTGTGTTCAACTTTTTCCTACAGTTGAATCAACATATTCATTCATTTAGTAAACAAATATTTATTGAGTGACTACAGGTGCCAGACATTTTCCAAAAGACGAACTCAATATTTAATAATGGCTCTCATATTCTTGTTTTGTTTTACTAAAACCTTCCTGTCATTCTCAGTAAATATTTACTGTGTAGTAATGGTCACAGAGCATTACTGTAGGTGGTATTTAGAAAGAGAGAATGTTCATGATGCTAAGAAAAGGCAGCCAGCTCTTGGACCTGTGCAAATGATAGAAGGAACTTTATTTTATTTATTTATATATTTATTTATGTATTTATTTATTTTTAAAGATTTCATTTATTCATATGAAAGAGAGGGAGAAGGAAAGAGAGAGAGAAAGCATGAGCGGGGGAGGGGAGGCAGAGGGAGAAGCAGGCTCACTGCTGAGCAGGGAGCTTAATGTGGGGCTTGATCCCAGGACCCTGAGATCATGACCTAAGCCAAAGGCAGATGCTTAACTTGCTGAGCCACCCAGGGACCCCATAGAAGGAACTTTAGAAAAATGAAAACAAAGCCTAGGAAATGCACATCAAAACACAATGAAGTATATCACCTCACACTTCTCAAAATGGCCATTATCAAAAAGGCAAGGAATAACAAACTTTGGTGAGGATGTAGAGAAAGGAATCCTTCTACACTGTTAATGAGGTACAACCACTGTGGATAACAGTAAGTTCCTCAAAAAATGAAAATGAAACTATCATATGAGTCAGTAATTCCACTTCTGGGTACTTACCCAAAGAAAAGAAAAACATTTATCCAAAAAGGATATATGTACCCCTATATTTACTGCAGCATTATTTACAATAGCCAAGATATAGAAGTAACCCAAGTATTCATCAGTAGATGAGTGGTTAAAGAAGATGTTTGTGTGTATATATAATATAATATTATATTATATATTTTATATATATATATATATATATATATATATATATATATATATATTACTCAGCCATAATGAAGAAAGATATCTTACCATTTGTGACAACATGGGTAGACCTAGAAGGTATAATGCTAAGTGAAATAAATCAGTCATGGAAGGACAGATATATGATTTCACTTATATATGGAATCTAAAAAACAAAAGAAAAGAACAAACAAAATAAGCAGAAAGAGACCCATAAATATAGAGAATAGAGGGAAGGGAGATGGGAGGATAGGTAAAATGGGTGAAGGTGAGTGAGAAGTATGAGCTGCCAGTTATTAATTGAATAAACAATAGCTACAGCATAGAAATCTATTCAATGGCATTGTAATAGCATTGTATGGTGACAAAAGGTAGGTACACCTGTGGTGAGTGAGCATAGATAACATACACAATTGTTGAAATTTCTGTGTTGTACATCTAAAACTGATGTAACATTGTGTCAATTATACATCATTTTAAAAGATTGATTGATTGATTGATTGATTGATTGATTTAGAAGAAAGAGAGAGAGAGAAGTCAAGGGAGGAGGAGAGGAGGGGAAAGAGAATCCCAAGTAGACTTCCTGTTGAGCACAGAGCCTGATGTGGGACTTGATCTCACGACCCTAAGATCACAACCTGAGCTGAAAACAAGAGTTGGACACACAACCAACTGAGTCACCCAAGTACCTCAATTATACTTCAGTTTTTTAAAAAAATCCTAAATGGCCACTTTGCCACTGGATACTTACTTCTGGCTGGAAAGTAAAGTTTTACAGATCCAAGGGTAGATATCAAAGAGTAAGTGAGCTAAAGCATCAGACTAAATAGGAATGACAGGAGGTCAGAGTTGGAATGGAGCTAGAAATATAATGTCCAGTGTCCTTATTTCATGTTGGTGAGAACTAGAGAGTATACAAAGAGAAGACAGTATTCTAAATTTGGTTAGGTCTTTCCAGGTTTAGAACATGCAATCATGGCTTCTCTTTGGTTATTTGAAGATCTATTAACAATGTTACATCACCTTTCCAGGTTGAGCACAACTATCAACTTGCTTTTTCAGTAAAGCCTTTTGTGATCTTTCCCAAGTCTCACAAAACATTTTGAATATGGTGGAATTTCAGTGATTTTTATTACATTATATTATATATTAGGTATTTGTCAGCCTAGAACAAAAACACATCATCCTGCTTGGCTTTATAATTTTAAGCTGCTAAATGTCCAACACTTTATGTATTAAGCATTGTAATGTTGTACTTGTATACAACCACATGTACTACTGTTGATGTAAGCATTTACATTTCCATCTTATAAGTGAAAAAGGACTCTCAGAAAAGTTTAGGATCACATAGCAAGTAGAGATGTCAGTACTCAAACCTAAGTTCTTCTATTGCCAATGTTGGTTTACTTTGTCATAATCTATACTTGTTTATACAATAATGGTGAGATCACTGGGCATTAATCTTTCATATATATGCAGTTATACATATATACACAGGCACAAGTATTCACAAGTATTATATACATATAAGTAATTATATACAAACGACTCAGTATTTATATGTAGAAAAATAATTTATTAATGTAAATAACTTGTATTAATTTGTTTCATCTTTCCACATACTCTTCAGTTTTAAACAGGGTATATGGGAGTCTTATCATTCTTTTTGGACATCCAGCATCTCTCCTTCCTTGCTAGATTTAGAGAGGCCACCCAGGTGAAGAAGTAGAACCTACTTTCTACTGTTTGCAGCTAAAATGTCTAAATACAAGCTTTGCCAGCTTAATTTTCAGCCAGTGGGTGGCAGACTGATTTTAGGTGTCATTTCTAGTGTTACAGTCACTGGCCTGGATTGCCAACGTTCTAGAAGTCCTAGAAGACTCCTAACATTCTCGTAATAAATCTAATTAACCAGAAAGGTTTCTGTGGTATGGACATCAGAACTCCCAAGTGTATAATATAGTTGAAAGGTTTTGGAATTTTTTTGAGGTCTGAAAGTGACTTTTCTTTCTGAATCTTAGCTTTTAAACTATGGAAATTGGGAAAGTAATAATTAGCTCACAAGGTAATAGTGAGAATTAAGTCATGTGATAATTGTCAAGTTTGAAGTGCTATCTGGTAACAGAAATAGAGTTGCATATAGTTGTAGGATCTGGTAACAGAAGTAGATTTGCGTACAGTTCCTACAACCCAAGGAATTCTTGGCGAAAAAAAATAGGAAAGTCTTCACAAATTTTCAGAGAAAATAAAAATTAAACACTGACTTTATTTTGTAAGAAATGGATTACAAATCTCTTTCTTACAGACGAAAATCTGCTTTTGGTAAATGATCTTCCTTGGGAGACAATATGCCATTCTTAAAGTAATTTTCTCTACTCTTAAAAGATCATTTTTAGTGAATAGAATCCTAGAGTAGAAATCAGCATTAAGAAGTATTTATTGTACATAAGTTTGGTTAACAGATATTTTACATGTTATTTTAATCAATCCCTAAAACTAGTATAAACTTGCTGAAAATACCCATTTATGAGATCCAAAGAGGTAAAAATCTACCAGCTGAAGTTTTAAAATCTGACACACAAGCCTACTGGAAGCCGTATCTTTTAATTTCTTTTTTTTAAGTCTTTTTTTTTTTAAAAGATTTTATTTATTCATAAGAGACACAGAAAGAGAGAGGCAGAGACACAGGTAGAGGGAGAAGCAAGCTCCAAGCAGGGAGCCCAATGCGGGACTCAAACCCAGGAATCCAGGATCATGCCCTGAGCCAAAGGCAGTAGCTCAACCACTGAGCCACCCAGGTATTCCTACCTTTCCTTACAATAACAAAATACTCCCTCTTCCTCCCACTTCTTTCCCTGTGTGAGAGGCAAAGACCAAGCTTGCTGAATTCCTGAGAAATTAAAAAAAGAAAAAAGAAAGAAATGGGTGTTATTTCATTGATCTTTGAAATGCAGTGTAGGTTTAGTAGTTTGTTGTTGTTCCTATGTAGTAGCGCGATAAACTCAACATAAGTCAAATGGGAAAGGGGAAATTCATTTCAATTTTAAGTGACCCTCAGGTAGAAATGTTTTTGATACATGTAGTTTTCCTTCTTTACTATAACTTTTTACATTTTCTTGGCACTTCATTAGGCACATGTAAACACCATTTTATTCCTAATAGTTAAGCAGATCACCTTAAATTTCAACTCATCCAATATCTAGCTTTCTAAGCCTAGGCAAATCATTTAAACTTTCTGTGTGTTGATGTCCTCATCTATAAAATGAGGATTAATGTCAGCACAGACTTCATAGGGCTGTTGTAAGAATTAAATACTAGAAACTTTATATATAATGCAAAATGTCTGTAAAGCATGTAGTGCTCAGATCATATTAACTTGTGTTTCTAAAAAGAAAATATTAACTGCTTTCAACAAATAAATATAGTATGAAATATAAATATATTAAGTATGTAATTTGTATGTATATTAAATATATTTACATAGTTGATTAAATATTATATAAGAACATGTATTATAAAAGGTAATATGTATATAAAGGTAAGATTTATATAAATATATATCTTATAAAAGGTAAGATATATATATATATATAAAGGTAAGATAAGATATATATATATAAAAGTAAGATATAGATAGATAGAGAAATATACATAGCACCCATGACATCTTTCTAGACATCTTTCTAAGGTCTACAATAAATTTGCCTCTGTGAGTCACAAAGTTTGACTTTGGGGTAGGGCTGTCTGTGTGAGTACAGTCTCTTTCCATCACTATCAGATACAATTGACTCTTATTAAGCCGATTCTAGGCCTCAACCACATGTACCAAATTGGAATTCCTCAAGATAAATCTTGGAATTTGCATTTTTCATAAGAACCAGGTGATTGCTATACACACTTTAGTTTGACATCTCGAGATTTTTTTCTTGTCCTTGCTTTGCCAGTTTCCTTAAGCAAGTCATATAACCCTTCTGTGTCTTAGGATTTGATGGGAAAAAACTTTGGTCGTGGAGACAGAGACTCAAAGCCAACTCAAAGTTGAATCTGCCAATTTTTCATTATATGCCTTAAAGAGCACTCTAACAAATTTAGTCTCCTTCTTATCATATGTAAAATGTAAATATTAATGCCTGTTCAGCCTCACATGCAGGTGTTATGAAGATAAAATTAGATAATAGGAGTAAAATTTGCAAACTCTAAGAGCTATAGAGATGAGAATGTTTTCCTTTTCTGTAAAATAGAAGATAAAGATTTCACAGATGTGAGGTGAGGGCAAATAAGATTATTTTGAAAGCATTTTGAATTTTTTCAAAGTTATGTGTTTTTAAAAGATTATGACTTGGATGAGTTACCTATAATCCTATTAGGTTGTATTATTTTACATTGGACAATGGCAATAATGTAGAAAGTAGCTCAGAATTCTCAAATGAAGAATATTATAAATATTCCTATGTTTCCCTTATAATTATGTTCATAATTACTAACTACATAATAGTATAAATAAATGGTAGTGGGTTTTTTCTTTTTTGGATATAATTGCCTGTTAATGGACTGCAGTTTTTATGTACTGAAATAAAGGACAACCTATATATTATTACAACAAATAATAGCTTGTGCTCATTGAATGATAAATCCCATTTGCACATTATTCTGCTCCCATTACTGTCTAAGCTTGGTACAGGACTAGAGGATTATGGGTTCATTTATCAGAATGAGATCCAATCTAGCAACTAATTCTAATGATTTTTTGAACTAAAAAGGATTGTCCCTTCTATTGTTCTGATGATTAAGCCAGATTAGATAAATATTCCTCTAAATCTATTGTTTATACCAGGAACTGGACTCTTGATTCACAAAAATCCATTAGAAAGCACTGAAAATTGGAGTTGTTGTCCTTGCTATATGAATATAATCACCTGGACCTCTAATTCTATACCTTTTTTTCTCATTAATAGTTTTTTACATGAAAACATATTGAAATGATATTTCAGATATATTAGGTTATTAAAACTTTTCTTTTATTTATTTTTTCTTTTTATTTATTTTTTATTGAAGTATAGGTGACAATACAATATTATATTGGTTTCAGGTGTACAACATCATGATTTGACAATTCTATGCATAATGAAATACCACATTAAGTGTAGTAACAATCTGTCACCATATAATGTTATTACAATAATATTAACTATATTTCCTGTGCTCTGCTTTTTATCTCGATGACTTTCATTTTATAAAAGAAGTTTGTGCCTTTTAATCCTCTTTACCAGTTTCACCCATTTTCCACACCCTGACCTAGGGCAACCACTAGTTTGTCTCTGTATCTATGGGTCTATTTTTGTGTTTTGTGTTTTTATTTTTTAGATTCCACATGGTATTTGTCTTTCTCTGTCTGATTTCACTTAGCATAATATCTTTTGCTGATTGATGCTAATGGTGAGGAATACCATCACAAGGAAATTCAGGGTAAGGAAATCCCACCTCATTCTCAAAATGCATCTGAGATACTAACTGTGGTTGAGAAACTAAATGGAATTAGGACATGAAAGTTAATAGCATCCCACTTGTCACTTATTTCATGCTTAAATTTTGTTTTATTTTGTTTTTCTCTCACTGAATTCTCTTTCTCTTCCCCTCCTCACTCTATTCTTTTTTTCTTTCCATTTCCCTTTTATATTCCACTACCTCCTTTCCATTCTCTATGCTTTCTTTCATTAGAAATTAGAAGACAGATTCTTAAATGCGTTCTTAATACAAGCATATATTCCCTTGGCTGAGAAGACATAATGACTTTATATTACTGAATGATTAATAGCAACTCCTTTTCAGAGGGAAGATTTTTTAGGGTATTTAGCAAGTTAAAGGGCTTTAAAACCAGCTTAGAATTAAGACAACTTCAGAAAAAAACATATTCTTCTAGACACCTTTCTTGCAAACAAATCTTTTTGAAGTTTATCTCTAAGTGACTATGAATGAGGTCTCTACCTCAAATACACTTGGGTTTATATTTTTGGACCCAAATTGTCATTATCTTTGCAGCACCCAAGGCAGAAGTTCTAATGATATTGTGTACGTTATTTCATCTTATAAAATTAGAATGGCAGCCTGTTTCTGGTGAATAGTGAAATTTTCCAGTTTCTAGTGGAAAACCACCCACAGAAACTGGGCTACTACTCCTTTCAACAAATGGAAGGGAATTTCTTAAACTTTTAGCTCATCTCAGGGTTCATGACAGAACTAGGAATCAGAGATCAGAGTTTTGCCCAACACAGCCATTAAATGTTGCTCTACTCTCAGTGTCATATACCATGACACCTAGATCTCTGCTTCTCCTGATTCCAGCCAATAGGAATAGGACTTGCTATAGTCAAGCCTAGGTGTGGAATACGCATTGACTTCCTATTGGGACCCATACTCCAAGAGAGTTACCAATGCCAACTTTGCTTCTAATGTGGTGGATTTGGGTTTTTTATTTTGTTTTGCTATTAATTCTTGACATGAATTATTCCTCACCCCTTACAATTTTTGGAATAACAAGAATCCATGATACAATTTATTTGGAACCTTCTTTAGAGATACATATAGATTGTGGAACAGACAAAAGCAACACATGCAAAGGACAGGCATGCTTGCTGAGGCTCAGCATACTATTTGCTCAGTTTTTATTTAATGTATTACTAATTGTAATTTCAAGAATATATTCCTCGCTGCATATCTGAAATGAAATTAGCTTGGCTGAACTCATTCTAAGAGCTTGAAAAAGTTTATCTTCTGTTGGATTAAAACTTAAGCAATGTGCTTGAAGGAAAAGGAGGGAAGAGAGCATGTCTCCCAAAATGAAATGTCTCCATTAGTAAAAGTTTGAGCTACCTCACTCATCCTTTTAGTATGTTGTAATCTGACCTAACAAAAAATAAATAAATAATTTAGTGAAATATTACTAAACTCTCATGATTATTAACTGCAAATATAATTAATGAATACAAAGGTCTTTTGAAGCACATTCTATTTTATAATTATTTATAATTAGAATAAAGATAATAAAAACTTTGGATGATTGAACTTTTATTAATTGTAAGATTTTATAGGCCTTGCAGTTATTAGATATTGTTTTATTTTTCTCAGAAACAGCTTGATACCTCTCATTTATTTTAGAAAATGCCAAATTTTACAGAAGGTTATGAAATCATGATTTGCCCCCCACCAGAATTTTATGTATTTCTCAGAAATGAATTCCACTTAAAACTTTCTAATTAACACAATTACTTCTGAGTGTTCTTGGAAGTAATTTAATAATTTCTGCTTCGGAAAAATGAGATTTGGAAAAATTTTAATAGTTAAAATCATTAAGTGTATAAAATAGGTTTGTTAGTGTACTTCAAAGGGTGTGGGAGATTGAACCATGGACTCAGAGTTTGTAACAGAGGAGGAAAAGAGTAATGGAAACAGGCATTATAACTACAGGGGTACACAGTTGTTAGAACCCATGGCCTGTGGCTATTATGGTCCACAATTAGGATAATAAGAAGAGATCTGGGAGGTAGACCAGGTGTGTGTCCCAAAGTAAATTTGTTCAACGGTATGTGCCCACACTCTTGGACCTCAAAAAATTCTTATTCCTATTGTATAAAACTATTATGGCTGGAAAAAATACATACTCTACAGTGCTTGTACAATTGTCATCTTTGCATTACTAGGAATTGATGTTACGGACAGAGCAAAGCCAGACAGCTAGGGAAGTGTTTTATGATGGTAAGGATTTCAATAGTTTAGAATGCAGCTGCCGTCACAGAATTCTTAAATCATCACAAAGAACTCATTACTTTCTGCCCTGTTGGGCATTTGATATTTCAAAAATGAACAGCACTTATACTTTTGCAGTGACAACAAGGCCTTCCCATGGCTATGATGTCCTGGCTACTGACCAACACTCCAACTTTGTCTAGTGTCACTTTATACCTTGCTTACTGTGTCATAGATACACTGTTTTTATGTTAGATTTTCTATGCTCCATACTCTTTCCAACTCCTAGTCTCACATTTTCCTTCAGAGAGAAGTGTCTTTCTTTCCTTCCTTCCTTCCTTCCTTCCTTCCTTCCTTCCTTCCTTCCTTCCTTCTTCTTCTCTCTTTTCCTGTTTTGTAATTAGTCACTTCTGGCTTTAAGGCTCTGCCTGACATGTTGCTTATTTAGAGTATGACCTCCCTGCCCACCTCATCTAAATTAGGTTTCTCCATCTCATCTTCAGGTATATCTGCCTCAATATCCCATTTTCATCAAAGATCTTTTAAAGTAAGAAATTATTATTATTTATTGTATACTTCTTTTTGCCCTTCTCCTCCATTTGAATGTAAATTCAATAAGGACCAGAATGGTTCTCATTTCATTCAAGAATGAATTGGCACATAGTAGAATTAGAAAGCCTAACTTTGGGGGTGGGGCGGGGAGGGGGCGTTGGTGATGGTGGAAAAAAAGTTATGATTGGATTTAACAGCTTTAATGAGAAGCAAGTCAATACAACAAAGCTATACTTTTGTGCTATTCTAGTGACCTCACAAGAAATCATGACTACCTGAGAAATATTGGTGAAAAAGTAAACCTTTATTTTCACATTAGATCAGGGAATAAACTGTGTGTGGGAAGAAAATAAAATTCAACAAGAGAATATTCTATCTACTATTGTCTAGAAAGATTGATAAAAACATAAAAGAGTGAATGAGCAAATCCTTCTAGCAAAATTAACTTTGTTAGAAGAACTTTACTCTCTTTGGATTTTTCTGGAATTAATCTTGGATATTCACTTATGTTTGATAGGGTGGGCAAAATTAGGAATTTTGAGATTCTGTTATTGTTGTTGACATAGTAAAGGTATGAAGATAAGTTTTACCCATGGGGGTAAAACAAGTCCACGGCAAAGTCTTGAAATTACACAGTGACTGTGTTATTCTGGGCTGAACTTGTCCTATTTTTACCTGAGGTGATAAGCTTCATGGTCAAACCTTCATTGTAGAAATGGATACAAAGAAAGTAATCAGTTTAGGAATAAGGAGAGGTAATAGACTTCTCTAGCATACATTGTTTCTGAATTTATTTCAAATTCACTGCTGCATTTCTCTGATGGCATTGTATGGGAGATTTGCTTTAGAAAACAATGGGCAATTTTAGAAAAAAAAAAAAGAAAGAAAGTAAAGTTGGAAACTTGAGCATTGAAGTTCCACTACTATGACTCTAGAATAGAATTTGCCATTTTTTGCTTTCAGATAGTCAAGAAAAATTTATTTTTTGGGAAAAAGTCAAATTGTTTTGTACCATAATGATAGAGCTATTGTCTTGCTAAACATTTGGTTCTTTAAAATGTACTTTAGTGTTCTTGTGAAGACAGACTCTGATTCATTAACAATATGTTATACATTTCATCAAAAACAGAACTTTTCAATAAAATGCCTCCCTATAATATGGTCTTATTCTTATTAAATGTATTGGTCTGATTCATCAGCCATGAGTTTTAAAAAATGAGAAAACAAGGCTACAATTAATCTCATACATAAAATAATTCTCCACAGCTCTAGGGCTGCCATATGTTTTTAGGCTACTGATATTTGCATATATCAGAATAATTAACTCTGGTACATGAATTCTTATGACTGTCTAAAAACATTTTGAGGGTGTATACTAAAGAGTTTCTATTTTCTAAAACTGCCCATGAATCATTTTAATAAGTAAAATAAAGATGAAAACTACACACTTTCATTCATTTCAATTTTCATTAGAATCAATGGAACAAATCTTGCTTTCTCTGCAAAAAGACCAACATGGTTTCTTCTTAGGCAATTTCATTTTCTATTTTTAGATTTGTGTGTACATATGTTTGAGTGTGTATATATGTGTATAAGTTAAAATGTATATATAGACTTCTCGTAGCATACATTATGTTTGGTTTGGATAGAAGTCTTCTATTTACCATGATTGATCTGATTGGTCAATTAATGACAAAAATAACTTAAAGGAGTCATTTAAAAATGCTTAACATTTTTAATGCACTGCTTTAATTGCCATTCATTTTCCAATACTTTGAAGTAGGGTTACATTTTTGTTGTTTTTTGTTTTGCTTTTTTAACATGAGTTTGCTGATTGAAAGACTATCTGTTCCTTATCTTTTATAAACTATAGCTGTAATGCATTGTCTTTAATTTCCTGGTTGTCTTTTTTAAGTGAAATGAGAACTCAAACATATTTGCAAAACAATCTGAGACAAAAACCTTATAGATTTTACAGTCTCCTTCCCAATCTTTTACATTTGTGTTTTTCTGTACATAATTCAGAGCTTTTCTTTTTTTTTTTTTTAACAACTTGCTTTAAGTATTTTGAAACCATTAAGTATAGTTTTCTAAAGAACTGTTCTCTTCCCATGCTCATATTCCATTAGTTGTATAAATAATGAAAGAAGTAACAAAAAGTACACCTGGAAAAAAACAGATTTGGGAAAAAATACAAATTATTGTAAGTAAGCATGAAGCTTATCTGGTAGTAGCAGAATTCAGAGAATATTAGACCATAATTTAGTAGCCTTGAGCAGTGCTTGGGTGATGAGCATAAATTCTGAGTTTTGCAAAGGAAACTGGGATTCTTAGTTAATCCAGTAGGTTAGTTAAGTAGAGGCCAGTCAAAAGGGTTTCTGCATTTACACACTTTTTTTGTATAGTAATATCAATCACGCATATATTATATATTTATTTCCTTTTTTCTCATAGCTTAGTTGAATTCAAGCACTTTCTTGTGGACGCATACTCAGTTACATATTGGGAATATAAAGATGAATGAGGACTGGACCCTGAACGCAAAAAATCATCCAAAAGAGGATAGAAACGTTCATCCATCTTTTCCACCAAGTGAGAAAACAAATAATGTATGGCTTTACCTATTAGAAATAGGCTCCCATGCAACTTATTTTTATATCAGCTTTTTTCCCCAGTATTTTCTGGAATGTTTTACTGTATAATTTAGAGCAAATGTTAAAGACATAAGAGCAACTAGATGAAAGGGTGTGCCCTCATCACTAATTGTTAGTCTATATTAGTTAAAATTCTTTTAAATATTCTTCATACCAGTGTGAGGAGGGTTAAATTTAAATCTTTTTCAATCTCCTGAGATTTCTGAATCATATATGTAGCTCTGAAAAACTGAGCAGGATAGCATCCAGTGCTTTAGCAGATGGCTTTTTACTTATGAACTTCTATATGCCATATGCCCTATTCATAACCTCTTTTAACTGATAATGATTAGATACCATTATTTGGCCTGCCAGTACTTCTGAGCAATATTTGGCCAATGTTATTTTTTTCTTATTTTCCTTCATCTTTTTGAAATTTGTAGTAAACACAAAATGGAATAATTATTTGATAGTTAACATAGCACAATTTTTAAGTCTTTGCAACTAGATTCAATTTTATTACATTTCAAAATTAGGAAAGTATTTTACCATTACAGATTTTTTTTTAAAGATTTTATTTATTTATGTATTTACTAGAGAAAGAGAAAGAGCATGAGAGGGAGGTGGGAGAAGGAGGGAGAAATAATCTCAAGCAGAATCCTTGCTGAGTGTAGGGCTCATTCAGGGCTCAACTCTAATCTCATGACCTGAGTGGAAGGCCAACCCTTACCCAACTGAGCCACCCAGGTGCCCCAAGAGAACATAAGACTTTAAAAGGAAATATAAATCACATTCGTTAGCATCCTCATTCTGCTTATACGTAGGATTTTTTTTTTCTTAATAAAATTGTGAGTCCATTGCCTGACATATACTTGGAACTCAGAAAAGTTTGTTACATGAATGTAAGTAAAGTTACAATTGCTTATGTAAGATTTCTCTTGGTTTAAGTGGCTTTTTAAATAAGATGTTTTCCATTTTTAAAGAGACATAATAGAGAATTTTAGAAACAAAAAAGCTTTGTGGTTTTTTAAAGATTTTATTTACTTATTCATGAGAGACACAGAGAGAAAGAGACACAGGCAGAGAGAGAAGCAGGCTTCCCACAGAAGCCCCATAAGGGACCAATCCCTGGACCTGAGGATCATGCCCTGAGCCAAAGGCAGAGACACCCAACTGCTGACTACCCAGGCAGGCATCTCAGGAACAACAAAGTAATGCTAATAGGAACGGCAGCAATTATCTAGTCCATCTTTTCCAATTTTCAGATGAAACTGACAGCCAAAGAAATTAAGTAATTTAACCAGTGGCAAGTTAAACTGATTTCAAATTTTTAGATATATTACTAAGCCACATGGTTTATTTAGTTCAAAGTTTTGTTTCAGTCAAGATGTATGAAGTATGTATAGTGATGAAAGCACTCCATTTAAAGTCCTGAGCCTTAAAACCAAAACAAAACAAAACAAAACAAAACAAACAAAAAAGGGAGTGAAATACAAAATTCCTACCCACAAAGAGTTTGTAAACTCTGGACTATTTATTTGGGAACTACGAAAATTTAATTCTCAGACTCAGGACTGGAGTCTGGGTTAGAGATATACTGATTTGAGAGTTGCTAACATCCAGTTGTTATAACTGAAGGCATGTGGTAAATACAATCACACAAAAAAGGGAAATAAAAGAAAAGAAATAATTGAGCTAAGGGTAGAGTCCTAGTGAAGATTTATTTATAAGATGATACAGAATCAAGGGGGGGCCACTTAGGAGGAGGAGAATCAGGAGATAATAATAATTCTTTGAAAATCAAGGGACTCAGAAAATCAAGGAGTGAGGGATGACAATGGGTTGTCACATTGCAGGAAAGCTAATCAGGATGGAGACTTAAAGACAACATTGAAATCAGAAATTTGGAGTTCTCGAAGATTCTTGGAGAAGTGCTTCTACTACTGAGGGTATACAATGCAGGCCTGAAGGGCTACAATGCAGATTAAAAAGAATTTTTAAAAGAAGAGAGGGAAAGGAAGATACAAGTCAAAGATCAACATTTTCTAGAATATGTTCTGCTAGCTTTATAGGTTTGTTAGTTTTTAAAAAGATTTTATTTATTTATTTGAGAGCGAGAGAGAGTGAGAGCACAAGCCAGGGGGGGGGAGGGCAGAGGGAGAGAGAGAGAAGCAGACTGCCTGCTGAGGAGGGAGCCAGACTCAGGACTCAATCCCAGGACCCTGGGATCATGACCAGAGCCCAAAGCAGACCCTTAACCAGCTGAGCCACCTAAGTACCCTGCTTCATAGGTTTTCATAGCTATTACTTGAAAAATATAAAAGAGAAGGTTGGGGCAGAGTTTAGTTGTGAAATATCTTAAGGAAATAATTTTAAAAATTAATTTTGCTGCAAGATTTTTCAGAAAATTTACTTGGCAGTGGATAATATCCACAAGAGGGTGTATTTGATTATGTACTTTCTTATATAAAAAAGAAAAAAATAATACTTTTTGATATTAATATTCTACATTAGTCACTTGGGAAATTTTGTTTGGTTATGAAAAGAAAAAAAACAAAATGTTTAACACTAAACGAGAGGGAAGGGAAGGAAAGAGCAGGACTTAGAACAAACTTTTCCTCAGTTTTATTGAGATATAGTTGTGCAGCATTTAAGGTATACAGTGTTGATTTGATACATTTATATCTTGCAAAATGATGATCCATAGTGTGAGCTAACACTTCCTTCACATCACATAACTACCATTTCTTTTTTGTGGTGAGAATATTCAAGTATGCTAAACAGTGTTATTAACTATAATCAGCATGCTGTACATGAGATCCTCAAACAATTTTCATTTTATTTTGTTTTGGCTTTAATATTTTATTTATTTATTTATTTATTTATTTATTTATCTATCTATTTATTTATTTATTCATTCATTCATGACAGACATAGAGAAAGGCAGAGATATAGGCAGAGGGAGAAGCAGGCTCCCTATGGAGAGCCTGATGCAGGACTCGATCCCAGAACCCCGGGATCACAACCTAAGCCAAAGGCAGACAGTCAACCACTGAGCCACCCAGATGCCCGAACATTTTCATTTTAAAACTGGAAGTTTGTACTCTGGTTATAATCTCCCCTACCCCCTACCTCTGGTAACCACCATTGTAGTCTCCGTTTCTGTAAGTTGTTTGTTTGTTAAGTTGCACATATGAATGAGATAATACCATATTTGTCTTTCTGTGTCTGGCTTACTGCATTTAGCATTATGTCCTTAAGGTCTATGCATGTTGTCACAAACTCTGGGATGTCCGTCTCTCATGACTGATTAATATTCATATGTATCCACCGCACATCTTCTTTCTCCATTATCTGTGGAAGGACACTAGGCTATTTTCATGTCTTGGCTATTATGAATAATGCTACATTGAACATGAGAGTGTTGACATCTCTTCAAGATCCTGTTTTCATTTCTTTTATGTATATATACTGAGAAGTAGTATTGCTGGATCATATGGTAGTTCTATTTTTAATTTTTTGAGGAACTTTCATATATTTTCAATAGCAGCTACACAATTTATGTTCCTGCCAACAGTGCACAGGACTTCCCTTTTCTCCACATCCTCTCCAACACTTGTGATCTCTTGTCTTTTCAATATAACCATTCTAATGTGCAAGGTGATATCTTGTAGTTTTGATTTGCAATTTTCTGATGATTAGTGATGTTGAGTACATTTTCATGTGCTGTTGCCCATCTGTGTCTTCTTCAGAAAAATTTAAGATTGAAATCATATAAAGCACCTTTACTGATGATAATAGTATAAAACTAGAAATCAATTATAAGGAGAAAACTGGAAAATTTGCAAATATTTGGAGATTAAACAACATGCTACAGAACAACCAGTGGGTCAAAGAAGATACAAAAGAGAAACAAAGGAAAATCTTCAGACAAATGAAATTACAAAATACCAAAACATGGAATATAGTAAAATGCAACATATTATAACTTATAGTATGCAGTTCTAAGAAAGAAGTTTATATATTGGGAGATACCCACAATAAGAAAAAGGAAAGATCTCAAATAAAAAACAACTTTACACCTTAAGGAACTAGAAAAAGAAGAACAAACTATGCTCAAAGTTAAAAGAATAAGAGAAGTAATAAAGATAAAAATAGAAAGAAATGAAGAAGAGACTAAAGAAAGTAGAAAAGATCAATGAAACTAATAGCTGGCATTTTGAAAAGAAAAGAAAATATGCAAACCTTTAGCTAGTCTTACGAAGAAAAAAAGAGAGAGGATTCAAATAAACAAAGTTATAAATGAAAGAGGAGACATGAGAACTGATACCACACAAATACAAGGGAACTTCACTACTGAGAACAGTTATACACCAACAAATTGGGATAACTAGAAGAGATGGATAAATTCTTAATAAGTGCCTTTGCTTGTCTTATATCCTTGCTCATTTTCTGGTCCTCTAAAAGCTTATTTGCAAATTTTAGTTTAAACATTGTTAGAAAAATCCTGTTAACAGTGAAAATATTGTTTTGTACTTTTTTCCTTTTTTTAAAAAAAGTCAGAAGTATTTTTCTGTTTATGAGACATTTTTTTTTTTTTTTTCTATATCAAGTGGTTGCTCTAGGGAGTGACCTTCCATCACTTGTCTTTGTCTCTGGAACATCGTTTGCTCTGTGGCCTATCATTTTAGAGCTGTCCTTTTGAGGCAAGTCTTGAAAAAGCTATCTTTTCACATTATTTGACAGAAATAAAATGGTACCCTCACCTAAAATGTCACCTGCACTAGATGGGCATTATGCTTGAGATTATAAGTATTAGAATAATTCTCAGAGACCTCTCTGTATTTATCTCTAAAATATTTCTACATGATGGTACCTAAAAGGATAGATGTGGTTATTTTATTAGGTCAAACTTTAATCCCTGATAGAGAGCAAAAAATTATAAAAATGGGGCCTAGGACAGATAAATTTTGCTTTGTCATTCAACATTAGTGCTGGAAAGGAAAATAAAGTTAATTGAATTCTGTGGTGAGTAGAATGAATTTAGAAGAATCCACCTTCTGGTACCATTGTGGAGGAAGGAGGTGACCTAAATTAGCAGGGCTCTTGGTTCTTCAATTTTCTTCCCCCATGGCATTTGTTTGAGTTTCTTTTTACATTGTGATCTTCTTTATAAGATGAAAAATTTGTTTGAAACCAATGATTTAATCTAAATATTTTATACTGAAAAGGTAGAAAATTAGTTTCTAAGGGACTAAATGATTTTCCCAAGTCATAAGCCTAATAAAAGACATAATTGGAACTAGGACCATGGTTTTTTGAGTTTTAGTGCATTGTATTTTTATTTAATTTTTTTATTAAGGATCTAAGAACCCAATTGGAATGTCATGATGTATTGGACATGATGCCTTGAAAAAGAAAAAAAAGAATAGAAAGAAAAAAGGAAAAGAATTATAAAGAAGATTGACATTCTTTCTCCATCTGTTTGAGTATATTATAGATATTGAAAGTGACAAAAATTTAAATAATAAAATTTTGTCCAAAATCCATAGGCTATTAATCCAGATCAAGATTTCTCAACCTCAGCACTACTGAAATTTCAGGCTATATCATTTTTTATTTTTTGTTTTCCTGTGCATTGTAGGATGTTTCGTACCATCCTTGGCCTCAACCAACCAGATACCAGAAGAGATCTCTCAGTTATGACAATTGAAATTGTCTCTAGACAATGACAAACAGCCACTGGGGGGCAACATCACCTATACGTGAGAACCACTGATCTAGATTATCTAGATCCAAGTTGAGAGACTTAATTGAAATATGTTACCATATGTTAATTATTGTGTATGGACATTTGTTCCATGATTTTAAACGGTACTGTCCAATATTTTGGAAATTCTAGGGAAAATAATTGGGGCAATAAGAAGTGAGGTAGATGTGAGTGTCAAGGCTAAATGTAAACAGATGAAGAAGGCTGCATGTGAGTTGACTATATGCTTGGTGAGTATGGTGAGTCAACAAAAATATTTAATAGAACTCAGTTACCACTAACATTTGTGTGGCCCCACCTGGCAAGGCAGTCAAACTTGAGAGCATGGTGATGGTGATGGGATTTCCTTAAGTTTGCCATTTTGATGCAAGGGTGTGTTTCAGAGTGGAAAATGGAAAAAGTCATGAAGAAAGGTCGGTCTTGAGGAACGGACTTCGATATTCTATGTAACTTCTGTCTAGAACTTACTCCTTTACTACCTAAAAACAAGATCTGTAAATTGGCTTCCCAGAATTACAGTAAAAAAGGAGTTATATGTTGGTTTCTCTTCTTCTGCTTCCTGTTTGTATTTAGTGAGCAACTCTTATTTCCAGTTTAATTTTGCTTTTCTGTTATCTACATAGTTCTATTGAGTTTTTCAATCACAGTGGCTGATCACTTCCTGCCTGATCTAAAACATGACTCAGTTTTGCTCAACATTATTACTTTCATGATATTTTTTGTATTTGTTTTATGGACATTGGCATAGTGATCTCTCTATTACTTCTGGATTTTGACCTTTAACAATCCTGTAGGGTGGCTGGATCTGTGATTGTCTTATCTGCCAATGCAAGAAGCCTGGCCCCAAAAGGAGAGAATAAAGCCAACAAGCAGAGAGATGCAAAGGCAAACAAACCCTGAAAGATGAACAGCCCCAAGACATTTTTAAGTACCTGGATCCAGCCATATCTGAAGCTAGTTTTTCCCTTTGGACATCCAACAATATGGCTTAACAAAATTACCTCCTTTTGCTTCATCTAGTTTGTGTGGTTTCCATCACTTAACAGTTGAAAGAGGTTATTTATTATAGTGAATATTCTCGATTAGCAAATGTGGGCAAGGAATTGCAAATACAGAGACAGCTGAGTAGCAGCTGAAAAGATGAAAGATCAACGGCATAACAGCAAAGGGTAGAAAGCCCCTTGAACTTTAATGTAGGAATAATGAACACATAAAGAGTGAGTATGTGAGTTATCTTGCAAGCTTCTTCCTCAAGGACAAGCAAAGCATCAGAGAAAAATGACCTCATAACAGATTGAAATAGAGACGATAATGGAAGAGGAAAATGTCCAGAATCAAACCAGCAACTTTGTCCTTCTATTCACCTATTCTCTGTAAATTCTAGTGATGGAGGACAAATAATTCAACTCACCTGTGTAAGAACTGTAAAATTTATTTATTCAACCAACATTTCCAAGTCAACAACCAAGACGGAGGGATTCTAACTTGATAAAGATTGAGTCTCTGGGCTACAGTCTTTATCAGAGATTTCGGCTAGGGAGGAAAAGAAGACAATTCAAGAAGTCATGCAAAGTATGATAGCTACTGCAGTATAGGCAAGCACAGAATGTATGGGAAATTAGCTCTATGGTTTGTGGCTTCTTCGGTTGTATGTGACAGAAAACAATTCAAATCAGCTTAAGTAGGAAAAAAACTCTTGTGTGGGGGATGCATTCAGGTACAACAGAACTCAGGAGTTCAAACCACGACACTAGAACTCTGTCTCCTCTCTGTCTCTCAGTTTTGTTTACTTCTGCATTGGCTTTACCCTCAAGAAATGTCTTTTCATGTTGTGGAAAGGACCATTTGTAGCTCTGGAATGACATCATTAGAGGTCATAAATCCAAAGGTAAAAGTTACCTCTCTTCCTCAAATGACATTAGGTGACTCTGCTTTAGTCTAAGACCCATTTCTGGACCAATTGCTGTATCTAAGAGAATGTGTGGCAGCCTTGTCCATGTTCTGTTTCTGCAGTTGGTTGCTGGGGCCATGAGACTAAAAGACCCTCCAAGATAAGAAGTGAGAGAGTTATCTAAAGAAAAAGAAGCTGTAGAGTCAATATCATTTATTTTTGTTTTAATGTTACCATGTTAATTATCATCACTATTGTACATGTGCTTCAGTCTTAACACATCTTGGGTGGGACCTAGGAGATATTAGGTGACATCTGACCTAACTATTAAGCAGTAAGTATAATACTTATATGAACACCATTGGATTAGTGTGAAAAACAAAAGGACACATTAATGTAGAAGATGCAGTGTAATTAGGTAGGCATGTTTTGGAAAAATTCACTGATGTCTACATATGCACAAATAGTATCTACAATTTACTATTGTAGGAATTTACTAAGTAAGCTCTTTAATTTGATCATCTCATTCAATTCTTCCAAATTTTATTAGGTAAATATTCCTTTCCTTCTCAAATTGCAAATGAAGCTCAGTGAGGTTAAATTTACCCAACCAGTAAGTGGTATAGAATGGATTGAAACATGGGAAGCATGAAATAAGAACTTGAATATTTAATATGACTTTGTACTTAGGGTGACCATATATCTTAGTGCATGCCTCTTCATATAACTATTAATAGCCTCCCCTTCTACTCAAAAAAAAAAAAAAAGTCCAGATTTGGACAGTAAATTATATGATCACCCTAATACTGCCTCCCCTATTGATATGTATGAACTCCCATATATTTTTATATACACATCTTTTATTAAAAATGATTTTGGTAAACTTTTATTTTAGGAAAAGAGCTTCAGATCTGCAGAGAAGTTGCAATGATAGTACGGAGAGTTCTAATGGACCCCACATCCAGTTTCCCCTATTATAAGCATCTTATGTAATTTTTCACAACTAATGACCAGTATTGACATATTTTTATTAAGTAAAGTCCATTTTCATTCATTTTTTCTTAGTTTTCACCTAATGTTTTTTGTTGTTCTTCTTCTTGTTGTTATTACAAGATTCCATCCACGATCCTGCATTATATTGAGTTACAATGTCTCCTTAGGGTCTTCTTAATTTTGACAGTTTCTCGGGATTTCCTTGTTGTTGTTGTTTTAAATATGTATTTATTTGAGAGAGGGAGTGGGCTGGGGAGGGGCAAAGGAGAGAGAATCTCCAGCAGACTCTCCTCTGAGCTGAGTTCAGAGTCTGATGCAGGGCTCTATCTCAGGAACCTGAGATCATGACCTGAGCTAAAATCAAAAGTAAGATGCTTAACCAACTGAGCCATCCAGGTACCCTGGGCTGTTCTTGTTTTTGATGACATTGACAATTTTGACTCCTCAGGTATTTTGTAGACTATCTCTTAATTGGGATTTTTTAAAATATATTTTTGACACTATTAGAACGGGACTGTGAGTTTTGGGGAGGAAACCACAGGGGTTAAATGCCAATTTTATTACATCAAATCTAGGGTATCTACAATCCACATGGCTTACCACTATTGATGTTAACCTGGATTACCTGGTTGAGGTGGTGTTGGACATGTTTTTCTACTGTAAAGTTACTCTTTTAAAATTATTATTAAGCTTTTCAAGGTATATGGAGAAAATGCACACATTTTAAGTGTATGAATCCATTATTTTTGACAAATATATGAACCCATGTAACCACTATCACAATCGAGGTGTGGAACATTTCCATTGACTCTAAAATTATCTTAACTTCGCTTAATTCAAGAATCCTTTCAGTTATAATTGAGCCAGAAATGTTCCAACTGTAGCAGACATATCACACAATTTTGAATTGCTCTGGAAACAAATAGCTGGGTTGTTAACTATATTTGATTTTTACCAGGTTACTTTTTATAGACTGGCTATCTCTCCATGTATCTTTTCTGAATGGATAACTAGGACATGCAGATTTACCATTCCATGGTCTTAAAACTTTATTCCATAGTAGAAACATGAGTATGAACACATCTCATAAGAACAGGAGATTAAAAAAAAAAAAAGAAAAACCATAAGGAACCAACAGCTTCCTTTATAACTGCTGAGTGTATGACAAGATATGAAGTCTGATATGACTTTGACATCTCTAGCATAGAGAAGACTATTTTGGATAAAAATATGGGATACCACTTCCTGAAAAGCGAGGATGTCAGGCAAGAGAATCAGATGATATTTTATACTTAAAAAATTTCTAACAGTAAACAGGTCCACTCCACTCCACAAGTAGAAGTGAGACTGTCAGTGTTGGAAAGATAATTTTCTAAAACACTTTTATCAATGCCTTTTTGAAAGTGTTAGTTATAACATTAACCAGTGTTTAATTTATGGGAAAATAATTTTTTACAAACAACACAAATATAAGTATAAAAATTCATGAGGAAACATTATGCAAGTTTATATTTTACCAATAATTATAAAAATAATGGGATATACTTAGAGCTGAGAGAAATGTTAAAATTCAAAGAGTAAAAAGACTCCTCAGTTTATACATGCTAAAAATAGATAAGAGAAGAGCTGAATCTAGATCATAGGATCTGAATCTGTCCAGATCATAGGATTTTTTAACCTTTTATATAAACTTTATTGGGGTATAATTGAGATAAACAAAAATGCACACGTATTTAACATATATGTTGATGAGTTTATAAACATATAGACTAGGTAAAATTTTATATAGGAAACACCACCACAATCAACATTTCATTCACCCTGGAAATATCCCTTATTCCTCTGTATTCTGAATCTAGTCCCTGTTGCCAGACCCAGGCTGATCTATTACTATACTTTGATTTTAACTCTTCTATAAATCAATATAAAAGTATATGGAATGCACTCTTTTTTTTTTTTTTTAATCTTTCTTTTTTTTTACTTGGTATAATATTTTTAAGATTTGTTTGTGTAATCTGTTTCAACGGTTTGTTTCTTTTTATAGCCAAATAGTATTCCATTGTATGGAAATTCCGTATTATATCTTTTTTTTTTTAAGATTTTATTTATTTATTCATGAGAGACACACAGAGAGAGAGAGAGAGAGGCAGAGACACAGGCAGAGGGAGAAGCAGGCTCCCCTCAGGGCGCCTGACATGGGACTGGATTCTGGGTCTCCAGGATCACGCCCTGGGCTGAAGGTGGCGCCAACCGCTGAGCCACCCAGGCTGCCACATAGTATATCTTTTGATGGTCATTTGGGTTGTTTCCATTTTATAATTTTTTTGGAAAACACCATCACAAATGTAAATTTCTGTGGACATACATATTTCAGTTCCTTGGGTGGAAGTGAAAATGTAGGACTGCATATTGAACTAAGAAACTGAGAAAGACTTTTCTAAAGTAAGTTACACCATTTTACATCCTGACTAGCAGTGGATGAACCTAGATGAACCTACCTCTATGTCTTTGCCAACACTCAAACATCCAGTCTTTTTAAATTTTAGCTATTTTAATAGGTAGTAGGATCTCATTATGGTTTTAATTTTGCTTTTCCCTGATAACTGATGCTGTTGAGCATCTTTTTGTATGCCTGCTGCTTTCTGTATATCTTCTTTGGTGAATATTTGTATTTCTTATCCTGTGTGTTCATGTAATCTTCTTTGTGTATAAGTTATTTATCAAATACGTGTTTTGTGAAACATTTCTGCTCTCTTCTTTTCTGTTTTCTGAAAAAGTCTGTGTAAGATTGATATTTTTCCTTAAATTATTGGTTAAATTCACTAGGAAAGCCATACAAATCTTGGATTTTCATTGTGTGAAATAATTTTTACATATTTTTTTATTAATCTTACACAGAGTTTTCGAGATATATTTTACTTGTAAATTCACTAATTTCAAGTATATAATTTAATCATTCCTGGTAACTATACCATCAACATAATTGTGCAGCCATCAACATAAATCAGTCTTAGAACATTTTCATTTCCCTTATAAGATCCTTCATACACATTTCCAGTTAATCTTCATTTCTACCACCTGCCCCAGGCAATCATGGGAAGGTTTTAATCATTAAGAAAATTTAAAAGACACAAGCTTTTTTAGGTTTGCTCCTTCTTTTTGAGTCAGTTTTGTTGTTTCTTAAAACGCATTTATCCATTAAACTATCAATTATTTTATATAAAATTTTCATGACATTTCCCTATTATTTTCATGAGTCTAGGATCTAGAGTAATCTTTTTATTTTTATATTAATCATTTCTTTCTTCTTTTTTTTTTTTTTATCTGCCCACCTAGACACGTAATTTTTCTGATCTTTACAAGGAACAGCTGTGGTATTATTGATTTTTCTCTTTTTGCCCTTTTCTATTTAATTGATTTATGCTCTTTATTCTTTATTTCTTTCTACTTACTGTGGCCTTAATTTATTTTATTTTTCCAGTTTCTAATGCAAAATCTGATGGTTGAATTTAAAATATATATGTATTTTCTAATATAAGTATTTAAGTATTTAAATCTCTCCCAAAGGCCTGCTTTAGCTACACTCAATAAATTTTGACAGGATGTTTTTGTTATCAGTTGTTTAAAAATATTTTCTAATTTACCTGGATATTTATGTTTTATTTATTTATTTTTTTTAAGGTATTTATTTATTTATTTTATGATAGTCACAGAGAGAGAGAGAGGCAGAGACACAGGCAGAGGGAGAAGCAGGCTCCATGCACCGGGAGCCGGATGTGGGATTCGATCCCGGGTCTACAGGATCGCGCCCTGGGCCAAAGGCAGGCGCCAAACCGCTGCGCCATCCAGGGATCCCGATATTTATGTTTTAATTATTATTTGGAAGTGTATGGTTATTTTTCAAATATTAGGGGATTTCAAGATATTTTGTCCGTTATTTTTAAGTTAAGGCTAATTAGAATGAATTCAATACTCTACATGTACTGTGACTTGTTTGTGGAACAATATATGGTCTATCTTGATTGATGCTTTGTGTTTCTTCAAGTCCATCTCTCCTGTCTCATACAGTGTGCACCTGCTGTTACCCACATGCAGTGAAGTTCAGATAATGTATTCCTCAGCTCTAGACATTCCATTCGGCTCATTTTATATTTTTTCTATCTGTCTCCTCATTGCTTTCATGTTTCTCTCAAATTCTTGAACATATTCACACTAGCTGTTCATATTTATTTCTATTGGTGTGTCACAAACTACCACAAATTCAGTGGCTTAAAACAGCACTCATTTATTTCACAGCTCTGTAGATATGGGTGAGCTCAGCTAGGTTGTTTCCTGAGGCTATCACAAATCTGAAGTCAGAGCATCAGTCAGTGGGGCTGGTTAGTCACCTAGAGGCCAGGGGGAAGAATCCACTTCCAGGCTTATTCAGGTTATTAAGAGAAATCAGTTCCTTGCAACTGTAGGGCTAATGTCTCTCTCTTCTTGTTGGCGATCATCCAGTGGCCAGACAGCTGCTAGGGCCACTCTCAAGTCTCTATGTGGCTTCCTCCATTTTAGCAGCAGAAAACCTCCATCATATTGAAGCCCTCCCACACTTACAGTCTCTGTGATTTAATCTTTTACAAGCGATCAGATAAAATTCTCTACCTTTAAAGGACTTGTGTGATTAAATTAGGCTCACCTGGATAATATTCAAGGGCACAAAAGTTCATTTAGATGGCTATGTTCTGGGATTGTGAAAATAGAGCTGTTATAAAAAATAAAACACTCAGTTAATATTTACTGGAACATAGTATACCTTGGTAGATTGGGTTAAAGAGTACAATAATACCATAATAAAAGGGGTACTTGGGAACCAGAAAGGAGGACTCTTTTATAGGTTTTGCACAGAGTTTAAATGAGTCACTGCACATGTACTGCCCATTCAAACACCTAACATTCTGCTTAATAAAACAGCATAAACCTCACACATTGGTCATGGTTGAGTCAAGAAATCCAGGAGATTCAACTGTTAGGTTCAAATGCACCATTGCTCATAGATAAGCAGTTGGGAATATAAGGATGTGATTCTTCCAAATAAGCAAACTCTACTACTTTAAAATTACTACTAGCTATAGATAGGTAAAATAACACACCCTATATGTTCAACACACATGCAAAAACTTGTACTGTTGCTATACATTTTATCATGAGATGAACATTAAATTGTTTTTTGAAGATAATTTAAAAACCCATTAGTTATACTCAAGCCTTCTTAAATTTTAATTTTACTTTTCATTCAATAGGTCATTAGAAATCACTGTCATTTGGAGTTTGGTATCATATGGTCAAGGTCTGGATTCCCATCAAGAGCTAACTCTAAAATTAATATACTTTCATATCAGAGTTCAAAACTTTCTATAGATTATTCTTATGGGTATTTAAGAATCAGTAGCTGTTTTTCTTTTAATTATGTGCTTACCTTTAAGCAGTAATGATTTAAATTAGCATCCTCAATTTTGAGATACCCAACTAAGTTGAATTATTAGCCTAAGCAGAGAATGGGATAAATTGGGTGACTAATCCAGACATTGCTGGATTTAGGGTTCCAAATGATCTCATCATGGTTCTACCTTTTTCCCTATATCTTTAATCTGCTTCCCTGCATGAACTGGTTTATTCTCAGAGAGAGAATTCTTTGTTCATATGGTAGGAAAAACTGAGAATCCCCACTTTCTATCTTCATGGATAAGAAGTTAAAAGGAACAGAATTGACTTCTTTAAATATTATTCATCAAATCTCTGGTTCTTTACCTATCTTTGAATTCTTTGACCTCATCAGGGGAAGGGAGAGCTCACCTCTGTCAACACTAGATGTGTGCCACATCTGAGTTTGAGTAGGTAAGGCATTATGATTGATAGTTCCATCTTGATTCATAGAGGCTGAAAGGGGTTCTTGTCCAAAGAAATGGCTGTGGATGTTACCAAAGGAACAGCAGGAATCTCTCCCCCTACCAACGTAGGGGGTGTACAAAATTAGAATTTCTTAAAGGATGGGATCAGGAAATAGATGCTGGGTGGCATAAGACATCTACTACAAATAAATATGACAGGAAAGTATAACAGATGAAAGAGAAAACTTTCTCTTTCTCTCTCCATTAAAAAGTGTCCTCCACTCAGTAGTGCAATGCAGATGTAAGATTGTATTAAAGAAACAAACAAAGAAAACAACAAAAACAAAAACACAACTGTGGATGGAGATTTAGATGAAGGATGGAAACTGAGCCAGAATATCTTAGCAGCAGCAGCAGCAGCAGGAATAGCAGCAGGTAAGGGGAACAACTTTGTAAATTACAAATTCGGTTTAAATAGGGAGGGAATTAATTGGAAGTGGAGAAAGTGGAGAGACATTATTTTCTGCAGAAATACAATGAGCAAAGGAAAATAATAAAGCAAATAAAACTAAGATGATTAAGAAAACACAGTGTTAAAAAGATAAAATTAGGACTGAACCCTTAACTTGAGTTACACATTTTTTTTATTAATCCTTGGGTGAGGACAGGTTAAGGACTACAAAAACCAAGCCTGTGAAAACACTTTATAATGTATGATCTTTGGGCCTAAAACTAGATTCTCTTCCCATTAAATATGGCGCTAGAATGATGACTGGTCCGGTTTTAAATCAACTAGTCTTACACAGAGATTTTTGGTTCATATAACCTCAAAAAAGCACATACTGTGTCACGTGTTAGGTTCCAGATCCTGTGCTCTGTAGCTAAAGATATAAAGATGAATTAGATACTGTAAGGCTTGGATGTCTGTAGATTTGGCAAGCTTAGCATCACTTCCCTGTTTCTCTGGTAACAGATCACTCTTTCCACTCAGTTCAAGTGGTGCTAGTGTCTGGCTTCTGCCCTTCCTCAATCAGCCTATGAGAAGGACCCAAGAATTAACACTTAACTCAGGAAGAACCGATGGAAGCCTCCCTTTATAGTTGATCAAGAGTTTTAAGATTAGAGTATTTCAGTCCTAGGCAGTTTTTGTAAGACACAATTATTTCAAAATCTACTAATTATCTTTGAAGTTCTAGAAACTGCACAGTGTGACTAAGAGGGCAGCAACTTATCTGATACTGTTTCTGCTCTGCCCACTTTATGTTTCAGTCATTGTCAAATAAAGGCAGTGGGAAATGGCAAGACCAGTTTTGATTCATTCAACACATGAGTGCTTCCTAGGTACAAAACACCATTCCAAACATTGCCCAGGAGAAAAAGATAAATAATACCAGCCCTTGCCCTCAAGGATCTTACAACTTGGCAAGGGAAATAAGACATGAACACAGATGACTGCAATAAAAAGAAGACAATGATTGCTACCAGATGTTTGGGGAGAATGAGCAGAGCAAAGAGAGAGCATAGAGTAAGGCAACATTTAGTAGTCAGCCAAGAAATATTTATTGAGCAATCACAGGATATGAAATGGACATGGCAAAGTACAACACGGACTAGGACTTGGGCAGGTGAAAAATCAGGCGACATTACTTGTTACCCAACTTTCTAAATATTTTTTTTTGTCACCAAGTTCCTAATAAATATTCTTAAATTAAAAACTATATAAGGATATAATCTCTGAAATACAGCCTGGGGCACCAATGCCTCCAAACTAGGATTGTAGTACTTGTATTCCCAAGTATGCCTTCCTATTGCTTTGCTTCTCTCTCCCTTTCCAAATTAGCTGATGGTAACTTAAGATACCCATTTCAGGCCTTCCACCCTTTTTGAGCTGGTGTTTTACAGCAGGTGAATTAGAAAGGATCCTTTTGGCTTCAAACAACAGAAGGAAAATAGTATAAAACTGAAAAAAATAATCCAGAGGCAATCTTGCTGGCATGTCTGGATCTAAGAGTCCAGATGTTTAAGTCAGGCCCCTATCTCTCTCTACCCCCACCCCAATTTCTCCTTTCCCTTTCCCCTCTTTTGTCTTTTATGATAGGATTCAAATGTCTCTCTGTTTATGTGGAAGCTCCTGGCACAGCTACACACTTATATCCTTACAGCTCCAGAATGCCAGGAAAGAGTGGGGGCCATAACAGTGTAAGATTGTAGCATAGTCCCATCTAGATTGATTGATACTCACATTGTACATGGAGGCAGTATTAGTACATTAATTATAGCACTGTTCTCTTGAAACAGACTGTGCAATGTGTTCTTAGATAATAAGAATAGTATATTTTCTAAAAGATACACATGAAGTATTTTGAGGAAGAGGTAGTGTTTTTTTTTTGTTTTGTTTTATTTTTTTTGTTTTTTTGTTTTTTTGTTTTTTGGTTCTAACTCATTCACATATCGTCTGTTGGATAGTGGTAACCTTGTGTCACTGTCCTGCATACCACAACAAAAGTCCAGGGATTGGTCCTGGATGGCTCTGGCTGGGCTCTATTCCCATCCTTTAACTCATCATTGTAGCCAGTCATCAGCACTAACTTATAAGAAGTGGGTTCCATTCTCAAATCATAGGTAATGAAACATGGAGGAGGAGCTTATCTAAAAAGAATTTGATGGACTGTACTATCCCTAGAAGGAAGAGGAATAGATGATGGACAAGAAAAAAAAAAAAGAAAAGAAAAAGAAAAAGTCCTGTGTACTAGAATATGTTTGTAATGTACTTTGGAGTTAAAAAAAAAAAAAAGGTCTCTTACACATAAAGAAATAGAGGATATTGGCCTAAAAGAGAGATCCATGGCCAAAGGGACATGGCTTGTTTTAAGAGGATTTGAGAGTTAACAGATGCCATGGAGAGCACCCAGTTCAATCTCATCATTTTACAGAGGGAAACTAAAATCCAGATAGGAAAACAGAAATGACAAGAGCAAACAGGTAGTTGATGGCAGAGACAAACCACTATCTTCTGACTTTGTTTTGTGTGTGTGTATGTGTGTGTGTGTGGTTTTTTTTGTTTGTTTGTTTGCTTGCTTTTTGTCCAAGGACATTTTTCTTTAGTACATCAACAACAACAACAACAACAAAAAGCCTTGTTTCTGGTTTTCGTCACTCTCAAATCTGTATAATATAGTTTTGCTGCCCTCCAACAGAAAACCTCAGCAAGAGTTAACCAGCCTGAAACCACCCTGGTACCAAGGACAGAGACATTATCCTTCTTTTATATAAGAACCAGGGCCACCTGTTGCTTTAATAGCTCAAGTTTGGTCTCAGCCTGCAGGAGGGGACACCTTTGAAAATCAGCTTCCTAACCGCACTGCATCCTGATTTAGCTACCAAATCTCCAGCCAGAAAAAAAAAAAAAAAAAAAAAAAAAAGATAGAAAGGCATCTGGATCACTGGGGAGACTTCTACCTGCCTCTCTTTCTTCCTCCTACTGTCACCTCTTTCCTGCTGCTTCCTGCCCGCGGAAACCTGTCACCAGCCCAGAAGCATCGCTGGAAATGGGTAGGAGGGAGCCTTGCACCTGTCAGCGCCAGAGCAAAAAGTGTGCTCTGCAGAGTTCTCGGGTGTTACATCTCTGGCGACGAACGGAGGGAGAGAGGAGTCCGAGCTTTCAGCCACAGACTTGCTAGAGACCGCGGTCAGCCCGAGCCATCCGCCCTGGCCCCAGGACCCGGTGAGGACCCAGGGTGCGCTTACGTTCCTAGCGTTTCTCGGCGTGTTTTCCTAGGAGCCGGTTCAGTGCCTCGCCCCGGACAAGTCTCCGGGTAAAGGCTCTTTAAGTCATGAATCAGGTTCCCGTGTATATGCGTGTTTTTCTTACGGAAGCCTGGCACAGATCTACGAGGAGTAGGCAGCGGGTCCCCCGGCATCCCTGCCTCACCGCGCCTCCCTCGCGCCCTCGGGCTCGGCCAGCCGGGGCTCGCGACGGGAGGGTGAGAGCAGGAGGCGGCATCGCGCCCTCCCGACCTGGCCGCCGCCCGTGCCCGGCGGGTGCGCGTGGGTGCAGGCGCGCGCCGGAGGCTGCCAGCGTGGGAGCGGAGAAGCAGCTCACGCCTGGCCTGCGACCTGCAATCCCTAGATTCCCCGGGGACCGCGAAACTCCCAGTCGGAGGCACTCCCGGCTTAGCCGCCCACCCATCCCCCCCACCTCAGCACGCAACCCCTCCCTGCGTGATGATGCAAACCAGTGGGGAGGGCGGGCGCTGGGAAGGGTGGGGAGAGTCGGGGAGCTCGCGAGGGAGGGGGGAGGGAGTGGGAGGAGGAGGAGAGGGAGCCGAGCGACCATTTAAAGCGATAGCAATCCTTGCCCTCTCCCCAGTGCTGGGCTGTTGGAGAGCGCGAGCGGCAAGCCGGGGAGCGCGAGCGCGGCGCGCCGGCCGGCGAACCCGGGAGCGCACGGAGCCCCGATCTGGCAGGCGCCGCGGGACCCCCGGTCCTCTCCCGCCGCCCCTCCCCGGGGGCCCCCACCCTCCGCGCCTGCAGGAGCCTCGGGGCTTCCCGGGAGGACCTCACCCCGAGGGGCCCGGACCCCGGCGAGCCCGCCACCGTCCCCTCCAGCGCCGCCGCCGCCGCGGGAGCAGCATGGTCCAGCTGGGGAAGCTGCTCCGCGTCCTGACTTTGATGAAGTTCCCCTGCTGCGTGCTGGAGGTGCTCCTGTGCGCGCTGGCGGCGGCGGCGCGCGGCCAGGAGATGTACGCCCCGCACTCCATCCGGATCGAGGGGGACGTCACCCTCGGGGGGCTGTTCCCGGTGCACGCCAAGGGTCCTAGCGGAGTGCCCTGCGGCGACATCAAGAGGGAGAACGGGATCCACAGGCTGGAAGCGATGCTCTACGCCCTGGACCAGATCAACAGCGATCCCAACCTGCTGCCCAACGTGACGCTGGGCGCGCGGATCCTGGACACTTGTTCCAGGGACACTTACGCGCTCGAACAGTCGCTCACTTTCGTCCAGGCGCTCATCCAGAAGGACACCTCCGACGTGCGCTGCACCAACGGCGAGCCTCCGGTTTTCGTCAAGCCGGAGAAAGTAGTTGGAGTGATTGGGGCTTCGGGGAGTTCGGTCTCCATCATGGTAGCCAACATCCTGAGGCTCTTTCAGGTAGGGAGGCGCTCCCCCCGGGGCAGAGCGCGCCTTAGCTCCCCGAGCACTTGATCCTAAAAGCTGGCTGGGACTCCAGGGGTGCGGGGTCAGGTCAGCCTTCGCGCATTTCCACCCTGGAGATCCGGCGAATCCCTCCCACCCCACCCGAGGAGGTGCCTTCCCCGCTCGGTTCATTTCCCTTCCGTCTCTCCCCTGTCCGCGCTCCACTCCATCCGGCTTGGCATCCTGGATTTATGGCCCCATTTACAAGAAGCAATCTGCGAAAAACAAGGCGATGATTTAAATGGGTTTGCATTAGAGTGAAATATGGTCCAAAAAACCAGGCTTGTAAAAGTGCCAGGCTCCTGTGAGAGCCGGCTGGGCTCATGGAATATGAAAGATGAGAAGACGCCTCGAAACTGGGCATTTCTCAACTCCCCAGCTTCCCAGCCCCAAGCCGCCCCGCAAGCCGCAGCTCCCTTGGAAAATTTCGAGAAGAGCTTAGGGAGGCACAGCTTAAACCGAGGGCTAGGTCTTCGCCTTCGTGTGTGGATGCTAATTGCCCATCTCCCTCGGGTTGGATCCCCCGACCTGTGTAGCCCGTCTCCGCGAGGGCGCGGGGCGAAAGGCACGGGGACGCTCCCCAAGCGGGGAGGTGCCACCGCAGCCGTGACCCCCGGGGGATTTGCTCTGGGCACTTGTTTGCACCGTCTAAATTGCATTTGCAGTCCGGCCGCCGGCAGGAGCTGGGCGATCAGCTTTCTACTCCTGCCACTTCAGAGCCCAGAGATGAGCTCATGCTAACTGCGAAACAAAATCGCTTTCGCTGCCTCCAGCCCCCGCCCATCCTTTCCCACGACCTCCCGAACGCAGCCCCCCAGCCCCCAAACGCCGCTCCGCGGACGATTCCCGGAGCCTGGCGAGAAGGCGCCCGGAGGGAGGCTCTGGGGTGCGCGGAGCAATGCCGGCGGCCCCCCGGCTCCGGGCGCCAGAGGGCAACGGCGAAAATGGGAGGAAGGCGGATCCGGGGCGGCTGAGCGGTGGGTTCTACTGCAGTGCTCGCTCTCCGCCTGCTCCTGCCTTCCGAGCCCCGGGGCTCCTCTGCTGCATTGGGTACAAAGGGGCGGATTTGGGATTTTAAGAAATCGAGTCACAGGGTCTGTGTGATCGTGGGTTCCCTTGTCCTTATTTCTCCCGTCTTTCTCGTTCTTCCTTGTTTTTCTCTTTTTCTCTCCCTCTCTTTCAATTTCTGCTTCTTTTCTCCCTGTCTCCCCCCCCCCCCGCACCCTCAAGTTTTTTGTTCATCTGTGGCTTGAGATGGTCTTTTCCTAATGCACAGCTCTCCCCTTTCCTGATCGTGCCCAAACTCGATTAATCCCTTCTTCAGATGGGCTAGCTAACCCTGGTGCCCTGATGCTCCCCACATCTAAAGAACTGGCTCCCTTCTGGTTGCTTTCCCTAAGGGTGTTGGGTTTCTGTAGGGGATTCCTTGCGAGATTCGGGCTGTCACCACCTCAGCCCCCAGGAGTGTGAAGTTTGTGTGTGCACCAAGAGAGGTGTCTGCTCAAGGCTGCAGCCTGGTATGGCCCCTCTGATCTTCTGAGCACCCCTAACCCTTCTTAAGTGTGCCATCCTGGGACTCGCTAGATATTTGCAAACCCGCAAATGCTTTGGGGGCACCCTTAATTCCGAGATGATGCTTTGGGAAGAGGCTGGATTAATGTAAGCAAAACCCAGAAGCGTTTCCTTCTTGTCTGTGCTTAAAGCGAGGCAACTTCAGAGGGCAGTGCTGCAGGAGAAAGTGGGAGCAGAGATGACCTGAGAACCACTGGGGTGACTCACAGCCCTGTGAGCCCTGAGCCCTGGGGGTTGAAGGCACATTTGGTGTTTCACATTTTTAAATTATTTTGGTGTGGGTTTCTCCTTCACTCAGCACACAGGCAGTGCTGCAGATGGGCCTGTTGGAAAAAAGAGTGAAATGCTAAAGTCAGGAGGAGAGGGATCGCAAGCTCGGCTGAAGGACTGAGTTTGCTGGAAAAGATTCCAGGGGGAGCTGATTCTTCCTCTGGTGTGTGAACCTGAGGCTCTTGTGAGAAGAACGGGAAATGGCTTGCCTTATGCTTAGTTCCCCCGTTCCCTGGGCTGGGAAGGAAAGGAAGCGAATGCCAGTGTTAGCAGTGTGGGTTGGGACCAAAACCATTCAGAGAAAACACTGTCATTTTCCTCTAATTTGCAAATTGCAGCTATTCATGTTGGATTGAACAGCTGAGGGAAAAAGAGCCCCCAGTTCTCACCTGCATTTATGGAGAAGAGGCTGGTGGCAGGAGGAATGCACCAACTTGTAGCTTGTGCTGTGAGCTGGGTAAAACTGTTGGTGTGGGCATCCTGCTCAACCATTGCCCAGATAGATAGATAGATAGATAGATAGATAGATAGATAGACAGATAGAAATTCCAATAGCCTCAACCTTTTTTTTTTTTTTTTTTTGCACGTGATGATAGGAGCTCCTGGCATGCCAGTCTAATCCCCAGTTTCCAAGCCTCTATAAGCCTGCAAAATGAATAGAGAGAATAGTGGTACACAGACCCATTGTTCAAAGGCACAATCAATTTAGAGAGAAAGCGGGAAAGAACGGTAGGTGACTCTTCTCTGGGATTGCAGGGTTCAGCTCAATTAAGATTGTCCTATATAAAAGAAGCTTCTCTAAATGATTGAATTCTGAGCTCTCCAGAGAATTGAGTTTTCTTTTCCCAGGCCCTGTAGGTTGCTGCGGGGACCATGCCAAAGCTATCATTTGAGATAAAAATTTATTGTGAGATAAGCTTCTAGGCTGGGTGAAGGAATACTTGGTGACTTAAATGGGGGAGTGCTCCACACTTTGATGGGGTGGGACAGCAAAGAGTAAAGAAACAGTGATAAATGTAGCTTATGCTGTTGTTGCCAGCACAAACTGAAATGAAGTTCTTTCCTGAGAATTAGGATCTGGGCAAGAATGACTCCTCAGATGTAAATAGTGCCTATGACTTTGAATTTTCATTTGCCTGCTGGCGTAGAAGACCAAAGCTATGAACTGAGCAAGTCCTCTCCACCCACCCCCCCTTCTTCTGTATCACACTGAATTGATTAGTAAGTGACATGTGAGAGGATAGGAATGATGTCCATTGGGTCTTTCAAATCTAGGAATTTGAGGCTAATGAAATTAGTGTGTGGCCAGGGCTCTGCCAACTAGAATTAAGTCACTGCAACCACCCTGCAATGCATTTTTAGCCTCAAAGAAGCATCAGGGAGAATTTCTGGAGATTTGTTTCTGAGCCTGTACAAAATAATACTCTCCTAATGCTAAGAAAGATTAAATGTAAATTAATTTTGACTATGAGTAACGTATTTAAAAAATAATCACAGAGTGGGGATGGCTTAAAGTGGAGAGCTTATATAATGTGGTGTCCAAAGGATAAATCTCCCCTGACCACGGTTTTATGAGCTATAAGTAAGATATATTAGAGTGGAAAGTAATGGTCATGTTTTTATTCAGGGCTTCTCTGTTACTGACTTGAGAGCAAACACTCTGAGCGTATAAATTACTCTTGCTACATCCTGACTCTGAATGAACAATATTTCATGGCCAGTGACATGGTGTAAGCTATGGACTTGGAATTGAATGGTGTCTGTTTCAGTTGCTTTGTTTCTTCAAAAGCAACTAGATGGGAAAAGTAGCCAACTTGACTCTTGTTGGGGCATATTGCAAATCTACACCTGTGGACCTTGTACCATCAGTGAAATACATTTGTAAATTTCTAAATGTTGTCCTTCTGTTCATTGAAGCTTGAATATAATCTCCAACTTTGGGGGCATTTTAGATATATGGGCCTAGTTTTTTTTCTATCTTTCTTTTGCTCCTTCTCTTCTCTCCTTTTATCTTATGTAATTGGATAGAACTGGGCACCTAGAATGGTGTGGTATTACTATAGTGGGGCCTTTTTTTAAAAAAACCACTCTAACCTACTCTTTTCAAAATTTCATAAATACAGGTGTCAGTGCCATTTGGAATAGGCTCTATAACAATCTCTGCCTCCACATTTACTGTGTTTCAGGAAATTTACCTAACAGATGGTGAGTGGGCAATTTTTAAAGGGGCATTTTTGAAAAGAGCAGAGAGGGAAGGAATAGAGACAGGCACATACTATATTTGAAGATACCTCTACATGTATATTTTATGATACTTGCCCATGATATAAAGATGTCTTTAGGGATTTTTCTCTTCAAATATAATAATGGATGCCTTTGCTTCAATTCCATAAGCATTGAGAGGATATTGAATCATAAATGCACCATTTCCTGCATATATGGGTTGTGTCATGGGCTTAAAAGCCCATAGCTGAATGACACAAAGTACACGCCAATCTCAATCCTGCCATTAGTTAGCTCTGTTACCCTGCATAAGTCACTTAATTTTTCCATGTCTCAATTACCTCACCTGATTTTTTTTTCTTTAAAAACAAATGTAGTTTCTAAGTCTTTAACCTTTTTGGGTCATAATTTGCTTGGAGAAAACCCGCTGTTGTCCAAAATCCATTTCCAGCTGCCACTTTGAACTTTGAGTGAGTTTGAGGTACTTTTAAAGAATGTTTTCACACAGGTATCTTAGTTAATACCAGTGTAGCTGATTTCCCATATTCAGATTTTTTCCCCTTGTTGTTTTGCCAGTGTGTTCCTTAGTCATGTATATCAAGGCTGGTATGGAGAAAAATGACCTCCTGGGTTAGCTTACTACATGGTCATAAGACACCAGGCAGGGAGCTAGAACTGTGGTGTTTATAGTAGCAGACCTTAACTTTCATTATCCAGTGTTCTGTCCCATTTCATCTTGCAAAAACACCAGACCTTCCCTTGGAAAACTGCCAGATAATGACTTTTGCCTCCTCCCTGGCCCCAGGGATGAAATTCCTGACTGAACTCAAGCAAAGCAGGTGATGACTTCAGGTGTACACTTTTGACTTTGATTAGACCTATCAGAATCTTCCCCAGGACTTTTTGTCAGAGGAAAATGGGAAAATTGACTCTTCTCTCTGGAATTTCAAAGCTGGGGTGATATGACTCTGGGACTCCCAGTGGCCATCCAACCTAAGACTTTCTGTAGAATAAACTCATACAGAGACAAGCAAGGTTGAGTGATGGAGACAAAGCCAGAGCCCTGATGATAAGTCTCAAATCCAGCTATATCTGAATATAGCTGTGTCCCTGAATTTCCAGTACTTGTTCTTAATATAAAGTAATTAATAAAAATTTCTTCTACTATTTTGAGTTTTGTTTCAAGCCACGTGCAATTAAAAGCCTCCTAGCAGATCAAGTGATTTCTTCTGTTAATGTAAGATTTGCTGATTGGTATTCATTAAGTAAAAAATTAAACATGATACTTCCTTTACTTTAAATATAATCCTTCTAGCCTAGGTCTGGGATATTCAGAACTCTGCATTCTTCTCCACTCTTCCCAACATTTGCTGTATTAACTTTAAGCATTCATTATCACAACCTGATGCGGTTGAGAGATAAGGTGAACACTTCTGACGTAGAGTGCAGCATAGAGGCCTCCTATTTGGAAGCTTTAGAACCATACTTGGTTCCCTTCATTAAAGCAAATCTTTTGTTGATGTCTCCAGGGCAGAGAAGCATTTTGCTGGCATAATGGAGTTCAAAGTACATTAAGCTCCCAGGTCACTCTACAGTAAGCATCAAGCCTAACTACTTATCTCCTTATACTTCAAGTAGGCAAAAAAGAACAGTCGGAAACACATTTTCCCAGCAACTAAATTGCATATGTGATTACTGTTTAGAGGACAGTTATGCAACCTATAGTCACTCTAATTAATTCATGGACCTTTTGTCATTCAGCACAGTAAATATATGTGTTTTATGCACTTAATAAAAGCAAACCCAAATCTTTCTATGGGTAAATATCTGAGAAAAACATTGCGCCAGCCCTTACTATGATGGCATTTCCATGTTTGACAAGTAACCTCCTTTCAATTATCCTTACTGCTACATGTTTGCTGGATCAAGTTATTAGATTATAAGGTCAAAAATAAAATAATATGAAGTTACAATAATATAGGATACATAACTCGTTTTGTGAGAACAGAAGTCCTCATTTCTTTTCAATAACAGTAGTGACCACAGTAATAACGTGATCTTTGCTATGAGCCATTATGCCAAGCACTATAAATATTTCATCTTATTTACTTCTTAAAGTAGTTCTGTAAAGGGCATGTTATCATCCCCACGTATAACTGAAGAAAGTGATTCTCATAGCCCCAAGTCACATAGCTGGTAAGTGGTAAAGTCTAGATTCATGCAGAGATTTGCCTGAGAGTACCCTGTGTTGTTAACCACTATGCATGCATGCTCAGTTATTGCACAAATGCAGAAATACTTAAAATAATTACAGATTTGCCTGCCCTTGAAATTGTAGTGGTTTGAGGACGTCAGAGTTGCTGATTCCTTAGCCACATCTATTTCCAGAAAGAAATAATATTTTATTTTGGTTCTGCAATGAGATTAATTCTGTAGGTGTGTTGAAACTTGAGCACACAAATCCTCACCTCCAAGTAAAAGATGCTTGTTTTCTGTTATTCAACAGGTAGCCCCAAATGTAGGCAATAAATACATAGTAGGCTTTTCTCTCAAATAAATAAGAAAATATGCTTCTTCTTGTCTTGATTCAGTATCCATCATTATGGATTATGATGGCTCTTCTTCCTGAACTTTATTTCATTCACTCCACATTTTCTACAAACCTCAAGTGGGGAAATCCATCATTCAAATATATGTGCAAAGTGAGAGGACTATATTAATACAATTGCTGAAAGTCAAGTTGATAGAGCACGGGAAATACATCCTAATAAAGCAACATTAATGTTTGTGTGGGCCGTGGAGTGAGGGGTAGGAGAATTTTCAGTTTAATGGATTATTTTGCCTCTTGCTATAAAAGTGCTGCAGCTAAATAGTTTTATAATTGGTCATTTACAGAACTCTCCATCTCTGGGTGTTGTGCTCTCTCCATTCTGCGGCTGCCAATTCTTTCTCTTGTTCCAGTTGGAAGATAGCAACGAAGCCACTTCAAAGGCTCAGCCTGCTTTTCTGCATTATTGTTTAGATGAAAATATTTCCATTTGTTAAAGTACTACTTAAACATTTTTGTCATGTTTTAAACTTGACTGTGTTCTGAATGTATTAGCACAGGCAGACAAAATGTGGGATGTTTTCTTGGAGAAAACATACTTTTATCAAAGGAATCATCAGAATTTTCATGTAGGGGTTAAGAATAAGATTCTCGAGTTAGGTCTGAATTTAAATTCATACTTGCCACTTATTACCAGTCTCACCTTGATCAAACAGGTACTACACCTCTCATCGATTTTGTTATGTTTGAAATGGGAATGATACAAGTGTACTTGTCTGATAAAGTAATTATAAAGATTGCACAAAATATGCATGGAAATATTTTAGCACTGAGTTTAGCAAGTGGTGAGTGTTCGATACATTTAAAAGATCTTATTTTATTAGCATTATGTTATTATTAAGTAACACTATTCTTAACGTCACTATTGCTAAATTTACTGTAAAATTACCATAATAATCTGTGCTGAACTTCACTCTTTCTGTTTTTGTTTAAATGGATAATATTAGGAGCACCTGGGTGGCTCAGTAGGTTGAGCATCGGACTCGATTTCAGCTGGGGTCATGATCTCAGGGTCCTGGCACCCCTGGGTGGTAGGATCCAGCCCCATGTTAGACAGTCTGCTCAGACTGGAGTCCTCTGGTCCTTTTCCCTCCCTCTCGGCTCCTCCCCCAGGCACTTGAGTTCAGCGTGCTTGAGCTCTCTAAAATAAATAAACAAAATCTTGTTTTAAAAAATGGAAACTGTCACACAGATTGAGAGAGAATGCTTTAATGATAGTATTCAGTGAAATGAGAATTTCTATGGCACTGATTAAGGTGAATCAGGAATGCCATGGACTTTGTGACATGAAGATACCAGACAGGCTCAGAGCAGTGGGCTTTGAGGTTAGCCAGCCCCAAGTTTGAAGTCCACTGTGACCCTTCTCTAGCTGTAGAACATTGAGGAACTTAAACTTTTTGAACTTGACTACTTGTTTCCTCAGAAATACTTATTAAACATCCTTCTTCTGCATTATTCTACATGGTTGGACATATCAGTGATGAAAATAGGCAAAGCTTTCTCTCTCCCTTTCTCTCCCCACTCTGTCCTTCCTCCTCTAGCCTCTTCCCCTCCTCCTATCTTTACTATTCTCTCAGCTTATACTCTCGTGTGGAAACAGAAGGATGGTATTAATGAGTCCTAGAGTATGTTAGAAGTTGAGGAGCCCTACGAGATAAGGAAAAGAATGGGAAGCATGCTGAAGAGTGTTGGTTTGGCAAAGTGTTGGTTTGGGAGTGCTGAGGAGTGTACAGGTGGTTCTATTTTTAACTACAGTAGTTGGGGTGGATTTCATAAGGTAGCATTTGAGCAGAGACTTGAAGTGAGGGAATTGTCAGAATGGATTAGGGGGAGATCACTCCCTGCAAGCAGGAACAACCAGTGCCAGAACTCTAAGGCAGAAATATGCCTGGCAGGTTAGAGAAATATCAAGGATGCTACTATGGCTGAGTAAGTCAGGAAGAGAAAGGGTCGGGGCAGTGGGAGGGCTTGAGGTCAGAGACAGGTTGGGGCTGATAGATAAGTCCTTGGAAGCCATCACATGCGTTTTGTCTTACCTTAAGTGTAGGCAGTGTGCTAGGATTCTAGCAGAGGTTGGGCATGATCTGTCTCTTGGTTTAAAAGAATTAATTTTCGGGGCATCTGGGTGGCTCAGTGGTTGATCCCAGGGTCCTGGGATTGAGTTCTGCATCAGGCTCCCCAACGGGGAGCCTGCTTCTCCCTCTGCCTATGTCTCTGGCTCTCTCTATGTGTCTCTCATGAATAAATAAATGAAATCTTTTTAAAAATAATTAATTTTCTCTGTAGTATTAAGGATGAGGGAAAGAGAGGAATCAGGAATGATCTCAGAGAGTGATTACAGGTGTCTCTGAGATGGTTGTTGATAGCTTGTGCAGCAGATGCTTCAAGAAGTGATACATTTGGAAGCTTGTGACAGTATTTCCAGGTGAATTGAATGGGAGATGTGAAAGGAAGAAAGGAGATAAGGTGAATTCAAGATGCGGGGCCTGAGCAACTGAAAAGATGGGCTTACTATCATTCCAGATGGAAAAGGTTTGGAGTGGAGCACATCTGGGGAATTAAATATCAGATTTGGAGGTATAGGGTTTGAGAATTTTTTTTGACATCCAAGCAGAGATGTTGAGTGCACAGTTGGAAATATAAGTCTGCAGTTATGAAGAAAGGTCTAGAGTAGTGATATATTTTTATAAAATGGAGATATTAAGAATAATTATATGCAAGTGTTCTTTTAAGGTGCAATGAGATAATACAATTAATGTTGTGTATTCCAAAAACATGTAATAATTACTAGCTAAAGACAATTATCTGAAATGAAAGTAAATCCTATAGTTTGTTTTCACAGTAAAACTGAACAAAATGATGTCACAATTATTTTAACAGTATTTGTGACAATTATGTTAAGTCAAGACACCATAACTACAAACATCCTGATACTGTAGTGGTAACTATATTTTGTAAGGTGTAAGTTAGCTGTGATAGAGTATTTCTTTAATTAAAAGTAATTTTGAAGTACCTAGTTCAGTGCAATTTTATATATAATATAAAACTCAGTTGAGAATTTGCATCACTGATACACATTTGTCCCTTGAACAATGTGGGGTTAAAGGCACCGACCCCTGCACAATAGTAAATCCACATATAGCTTTTGAGTTCCCCAAAACTTAACTAATAGTCTACCATTGACCTGAAGACTGATAACGTAGACATTTGGTTAACACGTGTTTTATATGTCATATGGATTATATACTATACTCTTACAATAAAGTAAACTAAAGAAAATGAAATATAGTGAATATCATAAGAAAGAAAAAAGACATTTACAGTATTATGCTGTGTTTACTGACAAACTCCACGTATAAGTGGACCCAGATATTCACACCTGTGTTGTTCAAGGGTCAATTATACATGAGAGTTTCAGCAATGGCCCAGGTATTCAGGGAAAAATAATGGGCTTGTCTTATAATGTCCTTTTGGGTACCTACTTTGAACAATGTCACCAGGTATTTCACATCTTCCATTCACTTTGCAATCGAAAACATGGAGGGGAAATTTTTATCTTACTGATTTCGAGGTCCCTGTAGGCTTTTGGCAAATCCTTTAACAGCCTTTGTAGCTTAACCAAAATTCTGTTCCTTATTCATTTGACTGATCTAAGCATGTCCTTTTACTAAAAAATGCATGGCCATGTTGTCTCTACACATCTATAATTGTATTTTAACACTGTCATTATGTAAGCTATATTTTAATTGTAATTATAACAAATTTTATATAAACACACATCCGTTTCTAGTGTTCAGGGGGAGAGCAGCATGTAGTAAATTTTATCAAAATATAGCATCTGAAGAACAGAACAGAGGGTAATTGTGTAATTCTGTATTCACTATAATTAAGTTCAGTGGAGTTGGCATAATAGAATTAAGATGAAAAAAAAAAACAAAACAAAACATTGAGGCACCATGGCTCCCTGTCATAACACACCCTTTTCACATCAGAGAACATACACTAAGCATCTTTCTCTACAGAAATGGAGAGAGTAAGAGGTTAAAAGATGAATGGCAGACACTAAAGCGTAGGATTATGAAAAGCAACATGGAAACAACATATTGCTTGTAGATTTGGTAGGGGGGAAAATCTACTAGTGTGTATGTCTACTGAGACCACATTTTCTGGAACAATTAAACCCTATGTCAAATATGCAGTCTTACCTTCCTTGTACATTGGGATGTACACTCAAATCTTTGTGTCCTGTTTTTTGAATGGTTGAGAAGATCTTCACAAGAACTGTATCTCATGAGCAAAATACATTGTTTTGAAATGACTGTCAGCTGTCACATTCCAGGTTTGCTGGCTCTTTGTCTCTGTCTTACTCAAGTTTGCAGTTTGGAAGTGAGTTATGGGAAAGATCATTGGAATTTTTATATCTTCAGGAGGCTGTATAGCATAATGGTTAAAATTGCAGGCACTGGATATAGTTCACATTCCTGCTTTCCGCTTGCTAACTGTATATACTTGGTCAGTTAACCTGATTACCTGCACCTCAGTATACCCATCTACTGATGGGTGATGTTAATACTCTATCCTCTTAGGACTGTTTCCAAGATTAAATGAAGTTACCCACGCCAAGCACTTAACACAATGCCTAGAGCACAGCAAAGTCTATTTATCACCATCATCATCACCGTCACCACCAGGCCAGGTACTATCTCTTCTATGCATTATTCCATTATCTCCTGATCCCCACCATTCCTGTCATGTTTCCGTACAAGTGTAGGGTTGTGACAGAGCATTTGTTTCCAATGGTATCTGACCCTTAGTCATCAAGGTGGCTGGACTTGGAGATAGCATTCATTGCTGCTCGTTGAAACAATTCCTGTTTTTGAAAAGGAAAGCTGGATGCTGAGGCCAAGAATTTTCTCTTTTCTTCATCCAGGAGACTGAGAGAAATTTTCAGGCCTAGAAGAGGAAACATGTAAAAGGCAAAATGTTTAATTTCACACTTCAGTAATAATAAGTTAAACAGACTGAATTTGAACTCATTTCCCTTATGTACTAACTATGAGAATTTGGTGTTTTTGTAACTCCTGTGAGTTTACAGCTGATAAATATGTGACCTGCTGCATAGAGTTGTTGTAATAAACGAGTAAGGCGTGTAAACACATTGTTTGGCATATAGTGATCACTTAATGCATTCTAATTTCCGTGGTTAAGATAGTACTATCACTATTATTACTGTTGAGTGGTTGAGCAAATCTAATGTCTTTCCTTTTCTCAAATTGCATATAATCATTTGAATAATCAGCTCATATTTATTAAGGATTGTTATAAAGCCTAATGATCACAGAGGTCCTTCAACTCTGCTTCTCGTCAGAGCCCACCATGGGAGGGAAGGTGGAATCAATACCACCACTACCACCACCATTAATGCCATCATTGCCACTTAACTGACTGTAGTGAGCACTTCCTGTGTGCCAGGCACCAAACTTGGCCCTGTATATGCACTATATCATGTTTGCACATTGAGGTGGGGGACCTGATTATCATCATCCTCAATTTACAGGTAAAGACACTGAGGTGTCGAAAAAATAGGCATCTTGGCCCACAGCAAGAAATTGAGCCAGGATATTTAAACCTCTGTCTCTCTGATCTCAACAGCTCTTAAATATTATTTTACTATATCCTGGTAAGAAAATCTGCTGCCAGCCACTTAGGGAAGAAAAGATTCTCAATTCGCATATTCCTGTATTTCCCATGCTCCCCTAGCCTTGGTACTAGTACAGAGAGAAAGAGACTGTATCAAAGACCAGTCAAAGGGAAATTACTCCCTTTTGCCTTTCCTGAATCAATTAACTAGTATTTTATTTCCTTAAGGATCCCCATATGTTACTTTTGGCACTTACCTTGGCCTTTTAGTATTCTTACATTCAGTACATGACTCATCCACTCTATCACATGTTCATTTATTTGAGGTTAAGTTTAGGATCTTATCCTGAAACATGGTTTTAGGCCTGTAGCATCTAACTGCGCTTTTCTTCTTATAGTACATCTGCACATATTTATTTGAGTTTTGTTGAATTGTGTTCATCAGTTGTGCATTAAAAGTTATATAAAGCTTTCTTGTAAAGAAAACCCTCTAAATAATTTCTAGCTGGTTATTTTTATGGGATTATTGTAGAAGTTATAGATCTTCAGGGCTTTGTTTTATTTCATTTTTAGATTAAGTACTTCATATTACCTCATTTTAACATATAACAATATATCTATATTGTCTCTATCAAACCTATGAGTCTTCGCTGGCTTGTAACTTAGCTTGTTGCATGTGTGTTGTTGACTTTTCCATTTACAGTGACATTATGTGATCCTGGCAGGGGTAGGGCTGGGTGGGAAGAAACATCTCCAAGCCACAAATTGGTTTTCTAGAGAACTAACATAGAGCTTGAGAGTTCCTTTCATATTTCTGGAGAGCTCAAGAATTTTAAGCATGTTTTCTATAGTCTTAATGGGAAGAAAGTAAGCCGAATGGAAGGTCATTATGACCATTGGGACCAGTGGGATCAGAGTCAGTCACTGAGTTTTGTTTTGTTTTCATCTCTCCTCCATGAGTTTGTGTCTTGATAGCTTACTAGGTGCAAGGTACTTAGCTAACCATTGTAAGTGGGTTGTGTCATTTAATCCCCTGATAGTCACATAGTAAGGATGTGTATTATTATGTCCCCCCCCCTCCCCATAGTGCACACATGGAACAGATCCTCAGAGGTAGTTATTTGCTTACTAAAATATGGTAGAAATAGAACTTTGGATTCAAGTCTGTTTAATTCCCAAATCAGTGGTTTTCACCACTAAATTAAAGTTATATGACCTTGTGAACATGGACTAGATTGTTTCTAAAATTTTCTCAGCTCTAACTTTATATAATTGTTTGATTGCAAGCTTAATAGGGGATGAGAAGGGGAGAGAGGAATTCCAACTCATGAATGGAATTTTCCTCATGTAGGTATGGGGTTTGTTTTATGGTACCAATTCACTTATTAATTCGTTCAACATATATATATATCTTTAAAGATTTTATTTATTTATTCATGAGAGACACAGAGAGAGGCAGAAACATAGGTAGAGGGAGAAGCAGGCTCCCTGTGGGGAGCCCAATGTGGGACTCACTCCTCGGACATTGGGATCAAGACCTGAGTCAAAGGCAGACACTCAATCACTGGGCCACCTGGTGTCCCTTATTCAACATATATTGAATGCCTACTATGTACAAAGGTATTTGAGAATATACCTATCATAGTAGAGTGAGCACTCCTTCCATAGACTCTCCCAAGACAGTTAGAGGAGTCTTGGACAGCTTTGCCTACTCTGGGGTGGTAGTTGGTGCTAGGACCCTAGTTTGCACCACTGACAAAACCAAGACATGCTTATATTAGTTCACAGGCATCTTGATGTCATGATAGAGCAGGCACATGAATCTTACTATTTTTGCCTGGGATTAATGATATAAGGGCTTTGTATTTGGATATAGAAAGGCTTGTTAGTTATACAAATATATGGGTATCATGTATCATTAGCCTGAGGCTACCTGTCATCCCCTACTACAACTACTTTTTACAAACTCAATAAGTACCTTCTTATCTTTCCTATGGATAAGCTCTTCACAATGGCACTAGGGCCTATCATCCCCCAGTAAGTACTTCATTGGTTAAACCAATGGTTTTTCAAATACACTAACTAAATTACCCTTGAGGTTGGGTCACCTGGGTGGCTCAATTGGTTAAGCACCTGACTCTTAATTTCAGCTCAGATCATGATCTCATGATCTCGATCCATGAGATTGAGTCTCACATGGGGCTCTGTGCTAAGCATTGAGCCTGTTTGGTATTCTCTCTCTCTCTCTGTCTCTCTAAATAAATAAATAAATAATAAATAAATAAATAAACTTTAAATTATCCTTGAAGTAGACTGATATTTTACTACTAAGAGCAGAAAATGTAATGCCTTTAGAATTCATAGGGAAAAGAATAGGACTCTAGGTATACTTCCTCAATTTAGAATTATTCATTTATATCCATTTATACACACACACACACACACACATATACACACACATATAAAATTACTCATATATGGGGAACAGTTTTAAATTGAGGAAATATATATTTATATTTAAATTTTGTCTTCTGCTAAACAGTAACAAATGTATTATTAGCAGATACACACACAAAGCAGAGAAAGAGCCAATCGAATTTGATTCAGTAGCTTGCTTTTTTTCCTATAGATTTGTGGTTGATTTTCTATCTGCAGATATATTTGTTGAAGAAAATATTTCTACCACTTTTCACTAAATTAAATTCATTTAACAATAATATAGCATGTCTCAAATGTCTTAGTACATTTTTAATCTTTAATGCCATCAGACATATGAATTACAAACATATCCCAAATAATTAATTTTATGGTTTATGGCTTACATTTCCCTTATACTTATTTAGTTTTGTGAATTTAAAAATATAAATATTTAATTCTATTTATCTGTTTCTATTTCTCTGATTGAAGGTGGAAAATACTGACAGAAACACAAAAAGTTAAAATTAAAGAATGTATTATCCAAAAGGATGAATACTAAGAAAATGACAAAGAAAGTCAAAGAATTAAATTTCTAAATGATGTTTTTTTGTGAGTGTGTAGTATTTCTTCTTCTGAAGGAATTAATCTTGAAGCTCTACTAAGACTTTTCAGAAACCTGTTTAATGAGCAACTATTTTGTGTTTGAGACTGCACTATGCACTAGAGATTCTAGAATAATAATAATAATAATAATAATAACAATAATAAAAATACAAATCTTCAGACCTTCCTTGCAAGGAAGTCTGACAGTCCACTGGGAAAACATAGTGAGCCTCACATTAAAAATGACAGTGATTCTCAAACATTAATAAGTTGAAGAATCATGATAGACCTGCTAACCATGTCAATTCCTGATCCCCTTCTCCAATTGGTCAGGTGTGAGGTCCAGCAAACTCTTTTTGACAAGCACATCCAGGAAAGTCTGAGATGGATGTTTTCAGTTGCCCTCAACCTTTTTTTTATATATATATATTTTTTATTTTTATTTATTTATGATTGTCACACAGAGAGAGAGAGAGAGGCAGAGACACAGGCAGAGGGAGAAGCAGGCTCCATGCACCAGGAGCCCGACGTGGGATTCGATCCCAGGTCTCCAGGATCGGGCCCTGGGCCAAAGGCAGGCACCAAACCGCTGCGCCACCCAGGGATCCCTGCCCTCAACCTTTAGTGAGCATCAGATTTGCTGGGCTCTACCCCCAGACTTTTTGGATCAATAAGTTTATATTTCTAATCAGTCCCTAAGTGTTGCTGACATTGCAACAGTTAGAACTACTTTACCACCTGTTCATGGAAAACATCTTCAAAATTCTGCAGTATAGGATCCTGTGTGCCAAGGAAGAGACATGCACAGAGACCCATGGAGGCAAGGGGACTCTACCCTAATTGGTCAAAAGTTACAACAATAGCTAGAATTGATTGACTCAGAAAGTGCTGTAAGAATTTTACTTGCTCATATAATCCTTTCAATAAAGTATGTAGGTGCTACTTCATGTCCCCAGAGGAAGTAATTAATTTGCATAAATCTTAAACCAGTAAGTAGCAGTGTAAGAGTTCAAATCTAGAAAGTCTGATTCTAGAACCCACATTCTTAACCATTCTGAGAGGAGTAAAGGTCATCAGTGGAGGCCTCCTTAGCCTCCACATGTAGATAGAAGGATGGGTGGACACAAATATGTTACTTATTCGGTGTGTGTGTTATGGGAAAGGGAGAGTGTCGGGGCTTCCAGACGAACCAGCCCTCCCCACATCCCTACCCTAAGCACATCTGATAATTCGGAGCGTAAAACAAGAGTATAACTATGGGATGCTGGAAAGTATTCTAGAAACTTGGGCTTAAAATTCTGTATCTTTTAGTAATGACTTTTGCCGAACTAACAGAAAGTAAGAGTGACTTAACCTTACTTCTGGCATGTAACAAGACGTTTGGAGATTGTCCCTCTAGTGTTAATTCTGCTGCTGAGAATGTCAGCAGGGGACTGGGTTCTGTCCATCTTTTAGCTCCCTCTAGGGATCCCCATTGTTGCAAGGTGACTATTGAATTTCTTTTTTTTTTTTTTTTTTTTTTTTTTTTTTTTTTTTTTTTTTTTTTTATATTTTATTGGTGTTCAATTTACTAACATACAGAATAACACCCAGTGCCCGTCACCCATTCACTCCCACCCCCCACCCTCCTCCCCTTCTACCACCCCTAGTTCGTTTCCCAGAGTTAGCAGTCTTTACGTTCTGTCTCCCTTTCTGATATTTCCCACACATTTCTTCTCCCTTCCCTTATTTTCCCTTTCACTATTATTTATATTCCCCAAATGAATGAGAACATATAATGTTTGTCCTTCTCCGACTGACTTACTTCACTCAGCATAATACCCTCCAGTTCCATCCACGTTGAAGCAAATGGTGGGTATTTGTCATTTCTAATAGCTGAGTAATATTCCATTGTATACATAAACCACATCTTCTTTATCCATTCATCTTTCGTTGGACACCGAGGCTCCTTCCACAGTTTGGCTATCGTGGCCATTGCTGCTATAAACATCGGGGTGCAGGTGTCCCGGCGTTTCATTGCATTTGTATCTTTGGGGTAAATCCCCAACAGTGCAATTGCTGGGTCGTAGGGCAGGTATATTTTTAACTGTTTGAGGAACCTCCACACAGTTTTCCAGAGTGGCTGCACCAGTTCACATTCCCACCAACAGTGTAAGAGGGTTCCCTTTTCTCCGCATCCTCTCCAACATTTGTGGTTTCCTGCCTTGTTAATTTTCCCCATTCTCACTGGTGTGAGGTGGTATCTCATTGTAGTTTTGATTTGTATTTCCCTGATGGCAAGTGATGCAGAGCATTTTCTCATATGCATGTTGGCCATGTCTATGTCTTCCTCTGTGAGATTTCTGTTCATGTCTTTTGCCCATTTCATGATTGGATTGTTTGTTTCTTTGGTGTTGAGTTTAATAAGTTCTTTATAGATCTTGGAAACTAGCCCTTTATCTGATATGTCATTTGCAAATATCTTCTCCCATTCTGTAGGTTGTCTTTGAGTTTTGTTGACTGTATCCTTTGCTGTGCAAAAGCTTCTTATCTTGATGAAGTCCCAATAGTTCATTTTTGCTTTTGTTTCTTTTGCCTTCGTGGATGTATCTTGCAAGAAGTTACTATGGCCGAGTTCAAAAAGGGTGTTGCCTGTGTTCTCCTCTAGGATTTTGATGGAATCTTGTCTCACATTTAGATCTTTTCTCCTAAAGCTGTTTGGAAAGATAGAAAGAGATGGAGTACTTCCAAATTCGTTCTATGAGGCCAGCATCACCTTAATTCCAAAGCCAGACAAAGACCCTGCCAAAAAGGAGAATTACAGACCAATATCCCTGATGAACATGGATGCAAAAATTCTCAACAAGATACTGGCCAATAGGATCCAACAGTTCATTAAGAAAATTATTCACCATGACCAAGTAGGATTTATCCCTGGGACACAAGGCTGGTTCAACACCCGTAAAACAATCAATGTGATTCATCATATCAGCAAGAGAAAAACCAAGAACCATATGATCCTCTCATTGGATGCAGAGAAAGCATTTGACAAAATACAGCATCCATTCCTGATCAAAACTCTTCAGAGTGTAGGGATAGAGGGAACATTCCTTGACATCTTAAAAGCTATCTATGAAAAGCCCACAGCAAATATCATTCTCAATGGGGAAACACTGGGAGCCTTTCCCCTAAGATCAGGAACAAGACAGGGATGTCCACTCTCACCACTGCTATTCAACATAGTACTGGAAGTCCTAGCCTCAGCAATCAGACAACAAAAAGACATTAAAGGCATTCAAATTGGCAAAGAAGAAGTCAAACTCTCCCTCTTCGCCGATGACATGATACTCTACATAGAAAACCCAAAAGTCTCCACCCCAAGATTGCTAGAACTCATACAGCAATTCGGTAGCGTGGCAGGATACAAAATCAATGCCCAGAAGTCAGTGGCATTTCTATACACTAACAATGAGACTGAAGAAAGAGAAATTAAGGAGTCAATCCCATTTACAATTGCACCCAAAAGCATAAGATACCTAGGAATAAACCTCACCAAAGATGTAAAGGATCTATACCCTCAAAACTATAGAACACTTCTGAAAGAAATTGAGGAAGACACAAAGAGATGGAAAAATATTCCATGCTCATGGATTGGCAGAATTAATATTGTAAAAATGTCAATGTTACCCAGGGCAATATACACGTTTAATGCAATCCCTATCAAAATACCATGGACTTTCTTCAGAGAGTTAGAACAAATTATTTTAAGATTTGTGTGGAATCAGAAAAGACCCCGAATAGCCAGGGGAATTTTAAAAAAGAAAACCATATCTGGGGGCATCACAATGCCAGATTTCAGGTTGTACTACAAAGCTGTGGTCATCAAGACAGTGTGGTACTGGCACAAAAACAGACACATAGATCAGTGGAACAGAATAGAGAATCCAGAAGTGGACCCTGAACTTTATGGGCAACTAATATTCGATAAAGGAGGAAAGACTATCCATTGGAAGAAAGACAGTCTCTTCAATAAATGGTGCTGGGAAAATTGGACATCCACATGCAGAAGAATGAAACTAGACCACTCTCTTTCACCATACACAAAGATAAACTCAAAATGGATGAAAGACTATTGAATTTCTAACAGTGTTCTAACCATTCAGGCAGGAAGAAAGAAGAGGGAAAAAAAGGGGGAAAAAAGGGACAAAGGCAGATAAAAAGAGTGTGTTGTGTGTGTGTTGTGGGAGGGGAAGAGTATCAGGGTGACTGAAAGGCAGTGTCTAAATCAGAGAGCAAATTGTCTCCTACAGATCTTCAGCAGATGTCCGTTTAGGTCTCAAGCAGTTACAGCTTTACCCTTAAGAATAATGAGGTCCCCTAAACCAGGGCTCTGATAGTAAGGAATAGGGAGAGCGTGATTACTGATTAGAAAACAAGCAGTCTGCACAGAGTTCCTCCCCACTATCTCAAACAAATATCCAGCAACTCTATTTTATTTCATATATTTTACTTTAAAGAATGGTGGGAAACTATACTTATCTGTAAATAACTCTTAGAAAGGGTACAGTTATATAATTATGCAACCCTCTAGAGACCTCCCTTCTTCTAAAACTCTTTGAAAATTGTTCAAGGTTGAGGACATTTTGGTCTTAATTTAGTAACTTGCAGTTTATTATCCTGGAATGACATCCTTTCTTTGCAGATGTCTGTCAGTCTTTAGAAAATTCTGGAAGAAATGGACGGAGAAGTTTTACAGTACATATATAAGTGATACGGATCTCTTCAAAAGAAAATTCATTTAGGATCCAAAAAGCACTTCATGTCTGCTCTTTTTTTTCTTCTTTATATTTTCACAAAATTTCCTTTCCAAAGTGCTTTTGAACAAATCTGTTAGATATCATGCATCCATTTCTCCTGATTGAATTCTTCATTACTGAACTTTCCTTGGCCTGCTATCTCTCACTCTTCTTTGTCAAAAGCATTTCTCTGGGTCCTCAATGCTTCTTCTTATCCCATATTTGGACTCACATCTCAAACTAAAGCGACAATCTGTTATGACTTCTCCATAGCACGAAGACCCTGCTTCTCTGAAAAAAAAAAAAAAAAAAAAAAAAAAAAAAGAAAGAAAGAAAAGAAAAGAAAAGAAAGAAAAAGAAAAAAGTAGACTTACTGGTTAACTGGGAAGGTAAACAATATGTGGAATGTTTCTGAGAATTAAAAAGTAAGAAAAATGAAAGCACTGAAAGAAACTGAGAGTTGGTCTTGTTCAAATACTTTATCTTACAAATGAGAAAATTGAGGTCCAAGAGAAAAAATGTTATTAAACTCTAAGTGATAAAAAAAAAAACTCTAAGTGATAAACCATGAATCTCAGTAGTGTGATTCATCGGAGGTTTATTACCCACTCACTTGGAAATTCAGTATGGACTTTTGTTCTTCCTAAGTCTTTTTTCTGCTCAATGATTGAGGAAACCACCACATTCATCACATGGATTTACATTTGTCTCAAAAGGGAAAGGGGAGAGGAAGTTGCATGCTCAATTATTAATTCATTATCCTTCAGATGTAACCCCTTCATATAACTTTCGGCCACATTCTTTGGGAAAGAACTAGTAATATGGCCATACACCGTTGCAAGTGGGGGATGGACAGTATTGTCCCCATGTTGGTTTTAGTGATGCTTCTATAATCTGGAGGAGCTAATTACAAGTTTCTAGTCTACAGCTGGTTATTTCTGCCACTGTGAGTGATCAGCCTAAGGCAGTGGAGTAAGGTGTGTGTGTGTGTATATACATACACTTGAGTACGAGCTGACACTTGAGGGCTTGTATCAAAAGAGTACAGATCAAATTGCTTCTCTTTCCTAGTTCAAGATGACTATTCTCTATTTTCTTTGATCCTGCTATTTCTCCCCCACTTCAGTATCAGATGAAAGCTGTGACCATCACCCATTCACTCCCACCCCCTGCCCTCCTCCCCTTCCACCACCCCTAGTTCGTTTCCCAGAGTTAGGAGCACTGGGTGTTATTCTGTATGTTGGCAAATTGAACACCAATAAAAAATAAATTTATTATTTAAAAAAAAAAGCTGTGAAAGAAATTATTCCAAAGTCTCCAATGCTTTAAAAGATAATAGAATCCCCAACCCCTAAAAGTCTTACTCTGCAATTTTTACCAATTTCAAATGATAAATTTGTGGAAGGTAAATTGAGATTGACCAAAAGAAAGGGAGGGGGAGTAGTTTTTCTTTTACACATATACCCTGAGCCATGATGCAAAATGAATGGAAAATTAGAGAACTCTTCTTTTTGAAAATTAAAATAGTTTTAGTTGTTAAAGTAATACTCAGTGCAAAAACTGCAAAAATGAAAAAGATACAAAGAAAAAAGTTAAAAAACCCCTCAAATTCCCATTTCTGATAAATCTTCTAGATAACATTTTTTAAATCTTTTTTTAAATTTATTTTATTTATTTATGATAGTCACATAGAGAGAGAGAGAGAGAGGCAGAGACACAGGCAGAGGGAGAAGCAGGCTCCATGCACCGGGAGCCTGACGTGGGATTTGATCCCGGATCTCCAGGATCGCGCCCTGGGCCAAAGGCAGGCGCCAAACCGCTGCGCCACCCAGGGATCCCCTAGATAACATTTTTAAAGGTGTCTTTTGAGACTTTTTTGTGAGGGAAGGTGCACAGAAACACAATGCTAATGTATTTTTACTTAATACTATATTATGAACTACATGAGATTATGAACTATATTATGATTCCATATCACTTAATACAAACCTGTATCATAATTTTTAATGGTTGAACAGCACTCCATGATTTATCTACCAGTCCCCTACTGATTAACATTTTGATTATCTCTGTTTTGCTTCTCTAAACAATGAAAGAAGCATCCTTCTTCCCATTTCTTTGAGCAGTTGTAAATTTATTTCCTTCGAATGGATTTCTGGAACTTGAATGGTTGATTGTCAACTTTAATACATACTGACTTACACTACCCTACTTTTCTGCTAGCAATTTTACATCTTGTGTGGTTTTCACACTCTCACCAATACTACTATTATCGATATTTTAAGTTTTTGTCATTCTGATAAGTAAAATATGGCAATTATTTTAATTATATTTCTTTGATAATAGTAAAGTTGAACATATGTTCATATTTTAATTGGCTGTCTTTCTTCTTGTGACTTTATGACCTTTACCCATGTTTCTTCATTTGATTTATAACACTTTTGGATATATTAATGTGTTATTTGTTACATATTATATGATGCAGTTTGATTTCATTTACTAATTTTTATTTTATGTGTATAGAAATGTAATACTCTCAAGACTATTAAAAAACCCTTTAACCAACACAGACATGTAGAAAATCATCAGTCACCCTCTTGAATCTTTTAATGAATTTATTTCCTTTTGGGCAGTAGAGGACTTATGGTAGGAAAGAATCTACCCCTCTGAAGAATCTTGCCTTATTTATAAAAATGGTATTTGAAGTTGTGTGCTTGCCATCAGATAAAACAGTATTAATTTTTGTTTATTTTATTTTTTTAAAGATTTTATTTATTTATTTGACAGAGAGATAGAGCCAAAGAGTACAAGCAGGGAAATGGCAGAAGGAGAGGGAGAAGCAGACTCTCTACTGATCAGGGAGCCCAATGTGAGGCTAGATCCCAGACCCTGAGATCATGACCTGAGACCAAGGCAGATGCTTAACTGACTAAGCCACCCAGGCACCCCAAGCTGTATTAATTTTTAGGGTGAAATGGTGATTATCAAGAACAGACTAAAATAGGACTAGCATCAAGAAGTGAGGGGTTTTGGGATTGTGGGGCCATCCTCTGTTCCCTCCAAAAACAACTAGGAGTTTAAACTCTGGGACTCCTGCTTGGGATGTCTTGATCCAATCAACTTAGCTATTGTGTGCTGTCAGGTTGAGAAGTTGAAGCACTTATCCATGGCCCTTTCAGGAAATGAGCAGAGAGTATTGTCAAGCAGAGGTGGTCAAACAATGATCTGCAGACTTGGGCCCCCCTCCCCCCATAGTCCTTAAAGTCAGTGTGAGACAAAAATGTCAATATAAGTTATATTGATAACATTATCAATGAGGTGACATTTAGTCCTTTAAATGACCTAACATGTTTTTGTAGTATAATATCCATTGGTAAATAGGCAAAGCTATCTGACAGATCTATTTGTTATAATGAATGAATCGGACACTTACATTTTGAAAAACTGAAATTGTATCCATTTGTCAAGAATAGTGGCTACTTGTTCTGTTTTATTCCCCCAGGTGGAACTAGATGACATTGGGAGCAGTAAGATGTTATTGTGTTTCACCCCTAGAGATGTCTAAAAGTTGAAGAAGGTGCCTTATTAGGTAGTTAGCTTTTTTGTCACCAAGAATAGTAAAGTAGATATGTATGATCAGCTAATTAAAGAAACTATAATCTCTAGAACTATCATATTCACTAGGGCATCCAAGTTACTCTAAAGAAATCCTATCAATGAGTTAGGATAGTTTTGAATATTTGATTAGGTGTACTCTCCTAATGATACGATCCATCACTATTTTGAACATTAAAGCATGCCTTTCTTCTCTTGTAACCCAGTTATGTGGTCTTGGGGAAGTCACTAACCTGCTTGAACACAATTTTGTAATGTGATATATAATATATGATTTGAAGGACTAGAGAAAAATAAGCAATACTGTTTGTGAAATGACTAGTATATAGCCAGGCCCATAATACGTCCTTGTTTAATTATAATTATTGTTGATTTTATTTTTAATTTTATTTCCAAACATTAATCTTTATATGTGGAACTCTAAAATTTGTTTTGAGAGTAGAGGACCTTGGCAACTCAGAAAGCTATTTGGATTCCTCCAATACGCCACATATATAGCTCAATTCTATTCCTAGAATCTTTGTATTAATATTAATTTATTAATAGAATATACGATAACTCCAAGGTGATGAGAAACTAAGGTTTAATATATACCTGGAAGTATGGATGGATTTCCATGCCCGATGCTAATGTGAGAAAGGCATTATTTCCATATCTTAAGGAGATGGTGTGAAGAACAATCAACCTGAGGAGACTCTAGGGTGGGAAATGAGAGACCTCATGCCCAGCTGTGTTCACCTCACAGCTGCCCACAAGGGCTTTTAAGTCATACAACAGAAATTCTCACCTTATAGCCTTGTAGTTAGAAGTAAATTATAACACATAATTGATACCTAATAAGTGTTATAATAAAACCATTTAATGTTTCCTTTGTGTTAAGCCCTTTACAGTCATAACATCTTGAGGGATATATTGTAATGGTTAAGAGTACAGGCTTTTGAGCTAGATAATGCTGGGTTGAAATCTTACCCTCATTACCTCTTCTTTTTTCAGTTTTATTGAGGTATAATTGACAAACAAGAGTATAAGATATTTAAAGTATACATTGTGATGAGTTAGTACAGGTATACATTGTGAAAGGATTTTCTTCACTGAGTTAATTAGTGCATCCAACACCTCATATATTTACCTTTTCTGTGTAAGAAACATTCATGTTCTACTCTCTTAGCAAATTTCAATTATATAATATAATATCATCAACTATAATACAATATCTTCAACATCAACATCAACCACCATGTTATAATACATTAAATTATCAGACTGTATTTATCTTATAGATAAGCGTGTACCCTTTTAGCCACCTCTCCCTATTTCACCAAAATCCCCCAGCCCCAGCAACCACTTTTCTATTCATCTGTTTCTATGAATTTGACTTTCTTTCTTTCTTTCTTTCTTTCTTTCTTTCTTTCTTTCTTTCTTTCTTTCCTTTCCTTTCCTTTCCTTTCCTTTCCTTTCCTTTCCTTTCCTTTCCTTTCCTTTCCTTTCCTTTCCTTTCCTTTCTTTCCTCTCCTCTCCTCTCCTCTCCTCTCCTCTCCTCTCCTCTCCTCTCCTCTCCTCTCCTCTCCTCTCCTTTCCTTTCCTTCTTCCCATTCTTTTCTTTCTTTTTCTCACATTTAAATTATTCTATGCAGTATTTCTCTTTATCTAGCTTATTTCACTTAGCACAATGTCCTCCAGGTTTATTTATGTTGTCACGAATGATTTATGTTGTCACCAAAAAAGGATCTCATTTTTTAAAGGTTGAACAATATTCCATTATCTCTTAACTTAGTGACTTTTGATACATTTTTAAATTCTCTAGGCCTTTTTTTCTATAAAAAACCTATACTAAGTTAATTTCTGGTATGTGGAATATTTGCTGAAGCAGCACATATTTAGTTGAAATGATGAAAGTGACCCTTAGCACTGTGTTGACACTTATTATTACTCTTCTTGTTAATTTTATAATAATAATAATAATAGATACTGCCATCCACGATTTTTCCTTCAGAGGAATTTGAAGCTCTGAAAAGATAACTTGCTCCAGATACGAACTCAGGTCTGAATCACTATAAAAATGTGTTCTTAACTACTCTGTGTGTATAATTCCATGTCTGAATTTGTTGGATGTTGTTTTTAACTTCCAAGTGTTTGATCTGAAATTCCTTTCTTTATTTGGGGAATCTTCCACTTTCTGAGTCTTGGTGAGGAACAGAGCCTCCCACTATACAAGCTGAAAATACCAGATACATTGTTTACTCTCTTAACCACAGTCTCCTTTACAGCTGGAAAACAGTCAAGTGAGCTAGAGTTGGCCAATTACACCCATGTCCTAGATTTTGAGTTAGAAATAAATGATGTGAAGAATCAAGGACACCAGTGCCTGTGTCAGCCTCCTGTATCCTATTCCTGCTGGGTCAGCAAGGCAAGTGGGGAAATATAATATTGCTTTGCATGATTATTTCAGTAGTATAGACTTGACTTCTGATTGCTTAATCTGCTTCTAGTTACTGAGACCTAACCAATAACTTTTCAAAAATTTCCTTTTCTTCTCAAATCAGCCATATCTGGTTCCTGTTGCTTACAAATAAGAACTTTCATGATATGCAACGGTGACCTGCTTTTCCAGTTGGTGGTAACATATTCCTGTTGGGAGCACAGGGTAGGAAAGTTCCCTGGACATCTGAAAGTGGGAAAAACAACCTAAGAAGGAAGAATTGAATCCTCTGCTTGTGCTATAATTTATCTGCCACTGCCTTTGTTGCACAGATCACACGCCTAAATACCATGTCCCTCACCTGTCACACACAGGTGAAGTGAACCCAGTGCTGCCAAGTCAGAGGTTCGTGGAGCTGAACCATGTACAGTCTAAGATGGAAAGACTTCACTCAATATCTTTGCCACTTGACACCACATTGGTCCTTTGTTTTGGAAGCAGCTTCTTCTGTGTGTGACAAGAATATGCTTAACCAAAACATAAATGGATAGAGGTGGAAGATGCCAAAACTAGCTACAGGGAAAAAAAAACATCATAGGGACTTATGTTTTTGATATTCGATGATGTTAGGACCCAGCATAGAATATGAATCCTTGAAAGGACAGATATGCATTGCCCAGGGAATGTTGAATGTCCATGCACAATGTGTCCTTGATTTGCTATGATGATGATGATGATGGCCTCAGTAACACTTATCCATGTTTCCTCGGTGACAAGCACATCATTCTAATGACTTTTTACCCCCACTATATCCCTGTGAAGTAGGAGAAATTATTCAAGGTTTTTCAAAGTTCAAAAAAATTAGGAAATATATCCTAGATCACAATCGAGTAGTGGAACAACCAGAATTGAACACTAGCCTGTGACCTCAGCAATTATATGGCCTGAGACAGCGTCATTTAGGTGCAGCCACAGCAAAGAACCATGTACCAGCTTTTGAGATTCTTTTTTTTTTAATTTTTATTTATTTATGATAGTCACAGAGAGAGACAGAGAGAGAGAGAGGCAGAGAAATAGGCAGAAGGAGAAGCAGGCTCCATGCACTGGGAGCCCGACGTGGGATTTGATCCCGGGTCTCCAGGATCGCGCCCTGGGCCAAAGACAGGTGCTAAACTGTTGCTCCACCCAGGGATCCCAGCTTTTGAGATTCTAACCCAGAAGCTGTAGAATTAAGTGGAGAGCAGTTGAGGATGATTGAACTAAGATGTCTGTATAGACAATAGAGAATATAAAGGAAGTTGTTTAAAAGTGTATTTACATATTGCACTGCACTCTCGTACTGCGATTGCTCACCTTTAGAGTAACTCACTAACACACAGTCCTCTCTTGCATAATATTTGACCAAATTGAGGTAACTGTCTTTGTTCATTCCCATAAACACCAATTGAATGTCCAAAACATGCTCACCATCTTATGAATATATTCCTTTACTTATTCAGGGCTGAAGAAGAGCAAGAGAGAAAAAAGACACACAGGTAAATCTCCCACCACATGAAATATGGTTGTTTTTTATATCCTTTATATTGTTAATCTCTCTTAGCCTTTACTAACTTTCATTAATTTGGTTTTTTTTTTCATTTTTTTCATATACAAATCTCATTCACTGCATTTTTACACATGGTTTATTATTTATATTCTGTTTTAATAACACTAATAATTATAGACTATTGAGAAACTCATCAGGTCTTATATTTTCATTCCAAAATCAGAAAATAAGGTAGAAAATAAGGTAGAGAGTGAAAAATCTACATGTATCTTTTCATTGGTGGGATGAGGGACTAATCTAAATATCACTCTTCTAGCATTCCTTTTAAAGTGTGCATTCTTTCCTTGGTACATAATGAATGACTTACAGGACAAATAGCAGTCTTAAGGGCAAACTTTAAGCAAATGGAAAGCTTTTAGGTTATGGCAAAATCAGGCACATTTCTTTTCAGCAATGAAAGAATATTCTTCTTGAAATTTCAACTACCATTAAGTTCCATATTTCTACTTATAAATACAACTTCCCACGAAATTCTGGGACATTTCATTAGTAGAGACTCCTGCTAAGTACCCCTATTTCATCTCTCTGCCCTTTTCCTCCATCTAGCTGTATTGACATTAAATCTACAGTAGAATCACATAGTAAGCAGTTTAAGAAATTGATATGGCATTTGATCTAAATCTCCCAAGTAAATTGTAGATGGAGATGCTATGAAAGTCACATGAGGGAAAAAACCTAGGAATATTCTTATGTTATCTAATACACTAAAATAACAGAAGCAAATCTTATTTCTAGCTAGTAAAGTATCATCCCATAAGTAGTGTTATATTATGGTAGAAATGAAATGTATACATCTATCCTCTCTATCCTGAAAATGCTGAGGACAAAGAAACAAAATTAATTGTTTTGGGTTCAAGTTGTAGCTTTTAGTGCTACCCCTTTTAGTGAGTTTTTTGAAGCAAATGTAGTTCAGTTACCATCACTAAATATGCTATTATGTAAATTTACCACAAATAGTATACTGTATATTATTTTAAATCATTTTCATAAATCTATCTATCATTGTTATTATTTTCACTAATATATTATACACTATGTTTGTCTTATATGGTTTAAAAAGGGAATGTATGTTCAAGCTCATTCAAATATTTATTTGGTATCTACTAAGTGCCAGGCACTCTGCTAGGCAGTAGAGTTATTGCATTAGAGATGGAAAATGTCCTTGTCCTTCAGAACCGATATTGTTCTAAGAGAAATACTAGGTCAAACTAAGTGAAATAGTCTCTTTATTACAGAGCTTACTAAGAGTCTTGTGAAATATACGTTTCTGAGGAGATGTAGTGGGCAGCCAGTCACAAATTTGTTTGAAATGAACCCTTTCCTTCATGGACTTTCTCATAGGATTTGTGATTCACTGAACACACTTGAAGACATACTAGTATTCTAGTTTTGATTATTTAATTACTTTTTGCTAAGCAACTCTAAACTGAATCTATAGCATTACTCTGGATTTTTGGAGGATGCAATAATGTATAATGATGAACACCGGCATTGTAAGAGTCAGGTTTTGTTGGAAGGCACAGCAGTTTTAACTCAACAAAGACACACACACACACACACACACACACACACACGTATTGATATGTAAGATACATTTTTATATAGTCCATAATGTTTTCTGAAGAAGATAAAATCATTTTCAACTCAGAAGCTCACAAAAGTTGCTGAGCAGAATTTCAGGAAGTTATTTGATCTGAACTATAAGATAAAATCAGGCATTTTCACTGATCAGTTTGACCTTAATGGAACAACATTCCTTCTGGAGGGAATTGTATGATCAAACATGTAGTTGTGGAGATTGCCAGATTGTAATATTCTAGGGCTTAGAAAGTATCCAAACATCTGCTTTCTCCATGCTCTGGAAAGTCAAATCTCAAGCAAAATGCAAGTGTAACAGAGGCCAGTGCTGTTGGTTTTGCATAGTGCTTTGATTCTTTAGTGTGATCCAAGCTGGTTCTTAGCCACAGGAGTGGAAAAGAGAAACTTCTCTTCCTCTGTTTCTGCCCTCTGCCCATGAGGCAGAGAAGCTGCCAACATTGCTGATCTTGCCACAGATATCTACAGGGGAGATGTCAAGGCTCACTCTAGTGAAAGGTAATTAGAAGTCCAAAGAACTGCAAAGATATGCTACAATTTTTTGTACGCCTTCAATACCTGTTACAATAAATATATCACCTCAGAGGTCCCCTTCCCTAGAAATGCCAGAATGGTTTTGTTTTGTTTTGTTTTCCCTCTATGGGGCAGAACTTTAGAGGTAAAACTGAAATAAGATTGGAGAACAGTCTTAAAATTCCAGTGCCTTGAACAGAGTCTAATACACAACAAGTTTTCAGTAATCTCAACAACCATACTCATACTAATGACTATCAAATTAACTGCTGTTTTGTGCCAAAATACATTACTACATTTATTTTTTTGTTTTCAGATTTACAACTTGGGTTCTATAATTTCCATTTTACAGATTAGGAAAGCAAGGCTTGGAGATGTAGTCACTTGGCCAGGATTACACAGCTAGTAAAATATAAATTTGCACCCTTTCTGTTGGATCCTATTGTTCTTCAAAGTATACCTAAGAACACCTGAATGAATTAATAAGTAAATCTTCATAGTCACACTGACCAGATCATTAAGGTCAGCAAAGTGGGGAAATGGCATAATAATAGTTGGATAGTTAACACCTGAATTTATTTGCATTGAATTTTCTAAATGATATTTAACTGATGGCTTCTTGAGCACCACATTTAATAGAAAAGGGTATATTTTGGTGTTTGGGATAAGATCTCACACTGAGTAAAGGTCTGTTTATTTCTAGACCAATATGATATGAATAACAGATGACATTGAGGTGCCATCTAGATGTACTCCTGTGTAGTTCATCATGTCAGCCCAGCCAATAATTTTCAGATGTTCAGAGTTGATAATATATGCAGCCATAAAGCATATTTCTAATCAATGCAAATAATATTTTTCCTATGCTAAACCCAGAGTTAAATTATAACACACAGCATAAGATTAATGGGCCATTTTTTTTCATCATCACTTTGTTAAATTACATAGTTTGGAAACCATTCAGAAGGATGTGAATTGGAGCTGTGCTGAGCAGTTGCTATGAGGTTTTGTCTGTAATGAAAGTATTCTCAACTTTGACCCCTACTTTCAGCTTCTCAGGAAAGAATGGAAAATTTCTTCTAGAAAAAGTCACATGCTTAGAAGCTGGCTCTTATAATATATAAAGAAGAGTATTATGTCTTCTAAGCAAAGCCTATCTTGGTATATAAAATATTTTTTACCTACCATTTATAAAATGAACACTGCTTCTGAGGTGAGATCTTTTGCTATTTGACTCCTGGATCACTTTTGTGTATATATATTGCTTGAGACTAACTTTGAATCCAGTATATTTCCATAATGCAGTATATCTAACTGATATACATTATCTAAAATTCAAGCTCCTTGAGTGCAAGCACTGTATCTATATCACTGGTATAGTCATGATGCTGAGCTCAGTGTCTAGCGTTTAGGAAATGCTAAGTATGTGTGCTGAATAATGTGTGGATCTAATAAGCAAAGTTTGGCTTCCCATTTTAGAGAGGCAGAGTATCTGCACTTGTATTCTGTGAACACAGAGTACAAGAATCTTGCAATGTTATTCTTTAGTTCTCTTTATGAGTTTCCTGAAAGGACATATCCTGTCCTTAGAATGCCCATCTCCTCCTGTTTTCCTGGAGGATAATTCTTCTTTTTAAAAGTACTTAGTCCCATTACTGAATATGATGGAATTTATTACCTCCCTATGAAGGAATTTATTTCTCCCTGAACTGTACTCCTCCCCTGGTATATATACATACACACACACACACGCACACACACACACAAACACACGAGCACCTATCATACTCTATTACAATAGTTATCATTGCATCATACTTCCTTACTTACATTTTGCTTGCTCAGAACAAATCCTTAAGTGTGGTGCATTTCTCTTTGCATACATTTATCACCAGCTAATTATCCTAATATGTAAAATGGTGGCTGAATTGTATCACATTGTAATGATAGTATATAGACAATAATCCTTCTTTGTTCTTCTGATTTCTGGCTAGGAATTTAGCTGGAAACTGCTCTTAAAATTTCTGTACTTCATACTGTCCAACAGCTTCTTAAGTCATTTTGTATGGGAAAGTAGTATTTCTTAGACTAGTGGCTCTCAAAGTATGATACCCAGACTAGCACATCAGCTTGTCTGGGGAATTTGTTAAATACGAAATTCTTAGGTCTCCTCCAGACCTACAGAATCAGACAGTCTGGGAGTGGGGCCCAAGGTCTGTGTTTTAATAAGCCTTCAAATGATGTTGATGCATTCTCAAGTTTGGGAACCCCTGGCTTAGATTCAGAACTTATGGTTTAGGCTTTGGACAGATCTGAGTCCTAAGCTCCACTAAGCCAGGGGAGTGACCATGAACTAGTTACTTCTGATACCTTATTACTATTTTTATTCCTTACTTAGCTTATAGTGATATAATTAAATTAAACTAATATATGCAATGCATTCAGAAGAGTGAACAAAACAGTATTTATTCAGTGAATTCTAGCTGTTATCATTTATCATTAATCAGAATTTTTGGACTCATCTTGTAGACACTCTTCTAATAAGTGTAATCATTCAGTTTGAAAAATTAACAGCTTAGTAAAGCATATTAAATTTTTCTGACAAGGTCCCAGCAGGAAATCAGGGGTACACCAAAAAAATAATTATTTGAGCAGAATATAGAGAAGTAAGATAGTGCAACATCTTGGGTTTGGTAGAGGCTTGATGACTTTATCACTTCAGGCCAAGGAGAGGAAGAGAAAGAGAGGCATTGCTAGAGAGAGAGGGCTCCCTATAGAAGTTGTGTACCCCTCATAGAAGCTGTACATTAGCTGGCGGTTGTAATCAATGCTCAGGAACTTGGCAGGATGGAAGCTAGAGGAATTAACATCTTGACCTCACTCTCCTCCTTCCCTACAATCTTCTTTGGTGCTTTTCACTGGTAAACTCAAAGAGAGGCCAGAGCAAGGACACTTATTAAGGCAAGTCATGCAAGCCATCCATATCACAGAGTTGGAGAGAAAAAGAATCTAGAAAGGCAAATGGTATATATTTGCCACAGGTGGTGACTAAGCTATAAAATCGCTTGCCATTTTAACATAACTACCATTGTAGAAGCATTGCAGAAAAAAATGGTTGGTTCTGAACTGGAAAATCCAGGATACTTCATTGCAGAACTCATATTTGAGTTGGACTGTAAAGGAAGATCTGAACTTTAATGGAGAATGCAGAGTAAGAATTGGTGAAGAACCAAGGGAAAGGGAGAGATTCGTTGCAAGTAGAGACAAAGCAATGGTATAAAGACAAGGAAAAGCAAGATATGCTAGAAACAGCAAATACTCTGGAGCAGGGAATGGGTTGGCAATGGCTGGAAGTTAAGATGAAGTCAATACTTGAATAACATGAAAGTTCCTCTTTTATTTTTTTTTTAAAGATTTTATTTATTTATTCATGATAGTCACACACAGAGAGAGACAGAGAGGCAGAGACACAGGCAGAGGGAGAAGCAGGCTCCATGCAGGGAGCCCGATGGGGGATTCGATCCCGGGTCTCCAGGATCGCGCCCCAGGCCAAAGGCAGGCGCCAAACCGCTGCGCCACCCAGGGATCCCAAAGTTCCTCTTTTAATCTCACTTTGTATCTTTTACTCCCTTCCCTAAGATTGGGGGAGTGAAACTTGAGTGGGGGAGGCATCAATGGCAGGATAAAGAAAATAGAGAGGAATAAGAGTAGGAAATTCAGTAATACCTTAGTGCAGTACCTATAGCTTTCTCAAGAGTTGCTGTATCTAATGAGAAATGGAATTAAGAGGTGAGACTAGTAGTGAGTTCTTAGTACATATAAACTAATATGATGATGATGATGATGATGATAATGATGATGATAAGAATTATAGCTACCGTCTATTGGACACTTGTTGTGTGCCTGATACTGTACCAATTCATTTACATATCTTGTCTCATGTAGTTTTCTTCTCTCTTAGCTCTCTTTCTATAGACAAGAGACCATTGCTGGCTCAATCATGAGGAAAGTATCAGAGGGAATACATAACAGAAAATTAATTCTTGGAGCACCTGGGTAGCTCAGTGGTTGAGCATCTGCCCTCTGCTTGGGTCCTGATCCCAGGATTCCTGATCCTGGGATCCTGGCATCGAGTTCCATATCAGGCTCCCTGCTTCTCCCTCTGCCTAGGTCTCTGCCTCTCTCATGAATAAATAAATAAATAAGTAAATAAATAAATAAATAAATAAATAAATCAGATCTTAAAAAGAAAAGAAAAGAAAAGAAAATTCTTAATGAACCTGAGAGCTTTACAACACAGAGAATGTAAAATATCTGACAAAGACCTGTAGTTAAAGAACTCAATTAGCAAACTTTTGATAAAGTATTAACTTAATACATAGCCACAAACAGATTGGGGCTTTTTGGAGAGTATAGTAATTTAGTATTAGTTTGATTTCTTTTGAAAAGTCTACGACCAAGAAAGGGTGAGAAGCTCTGAAAGCTACTGGGGAAGGCAAGTCACTAAGACTGCTCAGGGGAAATCAGTATGAGGCCAAGTTATTCATTGGCCTTCTAAGAATGAGTCCATGGAAATATTTACAATGATCAGGTGCAAGAATAAAGGAAAACATTTGCTTCATAAATGGTGATTTATTTTAAACATAGGCTAGGGCTAAAAATAATGACAATCTGATGTACTTTTGAGCATATCAGTAACCAAACTGAAACTAAAGAGCATAAACAGCAAGATATTCAGACTTTTAATCAACTCTCTTTGGAGTTGAGCAAAGAGAGCACCTGACACATTAAGGTGCTTTTATGCAGGGTGACACAGTTATCTAGTGGTGCATTCAGGACATAAATCCATTGCTAAAATTCTCAGTCTAGTATTCTTTGAGAAGTCAAATATTTGCTTGTCAAAAATAGCTTGAATTTACTTCCAGGAAAAATGTCTAAGAACAAAATAATTTGGGCAGTACAACATACTGTTGTCACAGCTAATTTAAGAATCCAAAAGTAGAAGTAAAAGGTGTGCTCACTTCAGCAGCACATATACCAAAAGTAGAGGTAAAAGGTGAAGCAATTATTAGTTAAAAGAATGCACAAATTCAACTGGAAGAGGATATGGTCAGAGATGGCAGTTTGAAACAGTGAGTCACCAAAAGTAGAAGTTTAAATTATAAGCAGTTTCAGACCCTTCAAGAGAGATTTTATAGATTGAACAACAACAGCAACAAGTTAAGAATACAATATGAGGCTGACATGTGGACTGCAGCCTAGAAAGAAAGCATTACAGAAAAGCCACATCAGTCTAGACTTAATATTTCTGTATATTTGAACTGGTAGGAGAGCAGTAAAGCAGTGGTTTTAAAAGCTTATAATTTAATTCAATCAGCTGATGAGTAATATAAGGTATTTTTGTATTTACGTTAATTAATGTCCATAAATGCCACTTTAAAAAATGAACAAAATCCATAATCCTGATAGTACCACAAGGAATGGAAAGATAACCTTTACCCTGAGAAGACATGTTAAGGTTGAGGGGATAGAAGTTTCACATTTTTGGAAAAAGTATATTAACATTTATTGCCTGCTACAGTTTTGAAATGTGATGATTAAAAAAAAAAGAGAGAGAGAAGTAGACTATTGATTTGTAAAAGGTAATGTGTTGGCTGAAGAGAAGAGAAACTTGTAGAGACCTAAAATGTTCTTTAAGAGATATATTTCAATGTCATTTCAAAAAATAAACACATTTCCCATAACAGTGCAGTGAGGTTAATGTAATAATGCAGGTGAAAGCTTTTTGGCCCAAAGAAGTACCATCAGAGCAAGGTATTATGTTTAACGTACCACGACCCAGACCTACAAGTGCCAGAACTGTGGCTATTTTTACACGATCTAGTCCAACATTCATAGTATTTCTGGCATTAGCACGGAAAAAGGATTGTTCCACTTGTGTCTTTGTGATTGCCTCCTCCACTGAAACTGGATAATCTGTCCTCTCCTAAACTAGAAAGTAGATTTCTTTATTCAGTAAAACTCGTTATTCTCCAGGGTGAGCTTCTCCAACTCTTGGAAGTCTAAAATTAATAATGTGAAGCACACTATATAATTGCTTTCATTTTTATTTAGGAGTGATTTAAGGTTATTTAAATTAATGTAATTAAGTATGAAGTTGCGTGGCAGTTGCCTAAACAAATAAATAATCAACAGATTTTCTTTTAAGATCATACATATTATATGGCAAAATCCACCTAAGAGCCAAAAATATGGATAAGTATAAAATCCAATTGTTTAAAGGGAATTTGTCTTCCTACCGCTTTAGCAGAATACAGTTCATAAGACAGTTTGGGGGGGGGGGGAGCTTCTGATTTTTGTGTTTTTTTTTACTGTAATTTGTCATATTTATGAGAACTTTTCTGAAGCCTTCAGTAATACGCAAGATTAATGAGTTTTCAACTTTGTATCAACTGATATTTTTGTTATTTTAAATATTCTCTTTTGGCTCTTAATCTTTGCTATATCCATTTACTTTTTCATTTAGAAATAAATTGTTCTCAGGACTGAAATCTCTTAACTTTCTATTTGTTGGACTTTCCCGTAGACTACATCAGCATCTTTGTCTAGTCTATACATTTCTAGCTTTCTACATACTTTATAGGAACTTTTCCATCTTAAGAACTCTTTATAGGGGTGCCTGGCTGGCTCCCTTGGTAGAGCATGTGACTATTGATTTCAGGGGTTGTGAGTTTGATCCCAAGGTTGGGTGTGGAGATTATTTAATAAATAAAAGTTTTTTTTTTTTTTTAAGAACTCTTTATGTTTGCCCCTTAGAGATGGAATTATGGGACTTTCCTTGGGTTTAAAGTAGGAAGAAAAAATAATTTTTGGATGAGAAAGTAAAGGCTTTGTTACAAAGTGAGTTAACATTATATCTATGTTTGAAATAACTTATGGACTTCAACCAGACCACGGAGCTCTTAATCTTAGTGTCTACCTCAAAACACTTACTTTTAATACACTGCACTGTCTTGTATCACTGCACGTCCAGGAAAATTGTTTTGTCTTCTAGCAAAAGGCATTAAATTTTGCATATTTTTTAAATGACAGCTATCCAAAAATCAAGCTGAATATTTGTATGTGAGAACACAAAAGGAAAATTTCTAGGCAGGTCCAATGTCTTGGTTACAGCATTTAGTCATTTACAGAGAAAATTTAAACCACAAGGTCAGAAGTTTTTAGGGTTTTTATAGTATATACCTCTAGTATATTTGAGTTTTAGAAAATCCAAGTTAAATTAGCTAAACTCTAGAAATAAATTTTACTGCCCTGAATGCTTGGGCATTATTGTTTTGTAAAATCTTGGTTATTATTATGGTATCCATTCTATTAATTGCAAAACTGAGTTTACTGAACACACACACACACACACACACACACACACACACACACACACCAGCATGTACCTACTCTAGAGCTTGGAATTTTAAGAGTAATAACTTTTTTGTGTGCTTCTGGATTAAATGGACTGTGTATTTAGTTGGCATGCTAATTAGAAACTCTGTAAACAGTTCAAACCAGCTTCTTAAAATTCTATCTTAAAGAAATATTGTTAAATATTATCCCAAAGCAGTTCTACTCTGACTTTTCAAATTGATTTTTCTCCCTTTGGAGGGGTAAGCAGTTGGGATTTTTTTGTTTCTTTGCTTACCTTTCATTGTAAAAAAAAAAAAAAATTCTCTTAAAAGCTGAGTTCCTTTTGCTTCTTTAGCATGAATGCCATAGGAACAATGGTGATATTTCATCAGTCTTTTGTTGTTGTTGTTTAAATCGAAAGGTTATATGTTTCTACTATGTACTGCAATAATGCTATTTTGGAATACTTTAGGTCTTGTGATATTTTCTGTTTGTTTTTAAGGCACCTAGACAAAATGGACTGTGTACATCAACTCATGTTACTCTATCATCAATGCATATGGCCCCCTACCTTCTAATATTTTATTATTTTTTTTTAGTCTTGACATTCTTCTACCGGGTTTGATTCCTTTCTTCATCCATACTTAGCACCACTTTGGTGTTTTAGTATGTAATTTCCCAACTTACCTTTCATACTTACATATGTATGTCTATGTGTGTATATATATGAAAAAATACATTGAATTGTTTTGTTTCCTAATTTTTACAAAAGTAGTATTGACTGAAAATCACATTTTATGTTTTAATTTTCTCCATAGAGTTATAGTTTTAAAATCATCTATATTGCTTTATATAAATTTATTGCTTATTGCTTCTAATACTTAACCATATGTCAGTACCATGTTTTGCTTCTCTATTACCCTTGTGATCCATACTTAGGTTGTTTTCAATGTTTTATGTCCACAATAAGGCATTAATAACCTATTTTTGCATGTCACCTTGAGGCACAGCTCAGTTTCTCTGGGGATTACACTCAGAAAAACAGAGACCAAGGTAGAAGCCACATATGTATCTTATGTGGTAGATAGCTCCCCAGAAGAGCTGCATCATTTACCTCTCACCCGAAGTACTTGAAATTTCTTTCTCACTGTATTTTTGCCACTATGATATATTAATTTGCTTTTTAACTTTTGGAAATCTGACATGTAATTCTGAAGTTTTCTGACATTAATAAGATTGACTCTTCATATACATTCCTGCTATTCATATTTTTATTCTGTCAATTGCCTATTCATGACCATTGCCCATTTTTCTGCTGACTGTCCCATGTCTATTTAGATTTGTAGGAGTTCTTTGTGTTTAAATATGAATCCATTATTGATTTTTAGGTATTGTACATGCCTTCTATTCATCAATTATTTTTAACTCTTTTATGTCCTTTATTGTACGTAAACCTCTAATTTTAATTTAGTCAAATTCATCAGTTTTGCTTTGTACAATACACTTTCTTTAAAGATCTATTTTATTCCTTTCTCTGATTTCACAAAAATATTGTCTTATTTCTTTTATTTTATCTAGGTTGTATTTCTCACATTTCAATATTAAATCTTTTCTATTTTAGATTTACACATGGTATGGGATTATACAATATAGCAGTTAATACAGGGAGCTCTAGGACAGACTGTATGGGTTTACCTTCCAGCTCTGCCATGCACTTGTTATGTAGTCACTTTGTCTCTTGTGTTTCAATTCTCTCACCTGTAAAGTGAGGAAAACAGTTTATGCCACATGGGACTATTTGTGAAGATTAAGAGGGCTATGTAAGACTGAGCACAGTAGGTATGATATCATTAGGTTATGATCCAGTTCTCTCTCTTTATATAATGAGCCTGTTTCTCCAAAAGCTATAATTCAGCTTTTTCTGCAGACTGTGATGGCATTTCTTTTGTGTGCCAACTTCCTATCTGTATATGGCTCTCTTTCTAGACAGCTGGTCTGGTTGAGTTTTCTGGTTTGCCACTTCTTGTAAAGGCATTGCACTCTTTTCACCATCATGACGTCCCCGTGTATTTTAACATCTGGTAGGGCAAGATCTTCATTTTGGTCTTCTCTTCCAAAACTTCCTTAACTGTATGAAGAACTTTATTCTTCCAGATAAATATTAGAACCACTTTTTTGTGTTGTCTCTAGAGGAAAGTATTGGATTTTTATTTTATTTTCATTGAATTTTTAGATTAACACAAGGAGATTGTTATTATTATTGTAAGTCATCTCACTGTAACTATTGTATATATTTCTTTTACTTATGTGACCTCTTATAGAGAGCTAAAGATTTCATTAAGAATATTTTCTGCATTATTTACTAGATGAAGCTGTATACACTCTAGTTGCTGTTGCTGTGGCAAATGTATCTTATATGTTATCTGGTTATTAATGCTATTTGGGAATACAATTGACTTAGGCATATTGATTTTTTCCTAGCACTTTGTTGAGCACTTTTCTTAGATTTAATACCTTATTGCAATTTCCTGTGTTTCCAAATAAATGATCAAAACGATCTATAAATATGACATTTTAATCTATATTCTTCTAGACCTTCTCTTTCTCTTTCTCTCGATACACGCCTTGTTATTTTGGTCAGTTGTAATAGGTCATGTTAAGTGGAGGTGGTAATGTTAGAAATCTTTATCTCAGTTCTCTCCTTAAGGGAAATGCTAACTTTTAAAAAAAAAATATTAAGTATGATCATTTTTATTACTGTATACATGTGTCCTGACCTGTATTTTTCATATATACCCTTCTTCAAGGAAAGATAGTTCTTATCTGGATATATTTATATAAAATTTGCTTCACTTAATAGGTTTTGAACTTTATGGGGTACTTTTTAGTCCGTATATCTAATTAAATGATCATATGATTTTCTTTATTTAATTAATACAGTGAATTACATTGATTGATTTTCTGATGTTTAACCATTCTAAATTCTCTAGGATAAAAACCAATTGATCATGTTGTATTTTCATACAAATTAGTTTTTGCTATGTTACTGACTTAGTGGCTTAAAATACCAATCACTTGGCAATTTAGGATTCATCTGGGTGGTTTTTTACTTCTGGTTTCATCTGGGCTCACTCACAGCTTTATTCAGTTGATGAATCAGTTGAGTGAGAGCTGATCGGAGAAAGCCTCATTCACATGTTTGATGGTTGGCTTGAGCAATGGAAGAATATGGTGTACTTATCTTCAAAATCTAGTAGGCTAGTCTGTGGCAGCTGAGATGTCAGGCTCCTTCACTATTTTCTCACTGTTTAGAGCAAGATAATATGCAAAAGCCCAGAGTCCTGTTGAAGTGGGTGATCCAGGGATGAAGCTGCAGGAAGGGGGTTATACCATCATTTTGAAACATTTTATCACAATATTGGTAAAACATTTTAAAAGTGTGGAATAATATTACATTCAGGTTTTGGTTTTCATTTTATAAAGCAAATCTGATTCTTTTTTTGTATTGCCTCTCCTTGTAACAATATTCTTATACCTCCAGTGTTATCATTCTAGCTTGAAGTGTTGAAGAGAATAGAAATGAATATTATATTTTAAATCACATTATCTTGGACAGGTGGTTCTCTGCATGTTGAGAATATTCAGAAGGCTCTGCTCTCATCATGGATTCTTGAACCTATATTTCACTAGGAATTTTCAAGGGACATAACCACAGAGTATATCTCATTTGTACCTTACTAGCATTTTCTTCTATATTTTTAGCTACTGTAATCAGTACCTATAAAAGTACACTAAAGATGTGCACCCTTCTTGTACTGGGTTCTTTTTCTTTTTTTAATAAAACAAAAAGTAATAAATGTTTTGAAAAAAACAAAATAAGAAGGAAAAACTCATCATCACCCTAGTCTTCCACCCTCAAAGGAAAACTACCATAAAGTTAAGATATCACTTTAAAAATATTTACAAGATGAAAACAGTTCTCAAATGTACTTATTTCAAAGGGTATATTGAAGAAGGTAAGTAATAGTTTGATCTCTAATCCAAAAGTTACTAGCAAAAAGTAGAAATAGTGCTCTAACAAGATGGTCCAGAGAATTGCATTTAGATTCAAAGAAGTTTGGGTCATTGGGTCCAGTTTCATAGTTTTCATACAAGGAACCTTGGAAATTAAGAATCATTGAATAATCTATAATTACTTCTAAGTAATTCCAAAACACTATTTTCTATTACAAAGAATGAGAGGGAATAAGACCATTTTGGTTTTAAGAAATCATGGAAAAATGAAGATTTTCATTTCATAAAGTCCTGGTGGATAGAGAACAAGATGACTCATTAAATTAGGAAAATACAGGACATTATCCAGAAAATCATATCAATCTAATTCCAGTGAACCCTCTTCTGGGAAAACATATCTTTAACTTCATTTGTATTACATAGCATTTTATTTTAAAGTTTATTTGTGGGACACCTGGGTGGCACAGCGGTTGAGCGTCTGCCTTTGGCTCAGGGTGTGATCCCGGAGTCCCAGGATCGAGTCCCACATCAGGCTCCCTGCATGGAGCCTGCTTCTCCCTCTGCCTGTGACTGCCTCTCTCTCTCTCTCTTTCATGAATTAATAAAATAAAATCTTAAAAAAAAGATTATTATTTTTTTATTTTTGAGGGAGTGGAGTGCAGGAGAGCAGAGGGAGAAGGAGAGAGAGAGAATTCCAAGTAGGCTCCATGCCCAGCCAAGAGTTTGACATAAGGCTCAGACTCACAACCCTGAGATCATGACCTGAGTTGAAATCAGGAGATGGACACTTAACTGACTGAGGCAGCAGACACCCCATGTATTACATAGTATTTTAGTTAATGAAGTTGTTTTTGTCTTTTTAGGTCAGTTTCTTTTATCCATATAAGCTTGTTCTCTGTTTCTCCCTCCTTCCCTCTCTTTCTCCCTCTCCCCTTCTTCCTTTCTGTTGGTGAATTTGAAAGAATTTTACCTTATATATGCTGAAATATGCAACAGCAAAACCCCAAAATATATTTTCTAAAGAAAGAAATATATATATAACTAAAATATATATAAACATATTTATAAACATATAAACATATATGTGTGTGTGTGTATAATACAACAGAAGAATCTTAGGGAAGTAGAAGGAAATTTTGTTTCCTTTTTTATCTTAAAGTAGGTTTGGAAAATAAATTCCACGTTCTTTTTCTAATGCAGGGATTCAAGATGAGCCTTTAATTTGTTTCTGAAAAACACAATCAGCTTTCAGAATTCTTTTACAAGGTTATCTTTACCTTTAGACATTCGTAATGGTAAAAAGAATATGATGCACTTAGGTGATGTCTTCCTTTTTCTCATGGGCTCAATGTACTTCAGTGTATGGTACTGACCTGTTTAATTCTCCATCAATCCTGAGAGAGAGCAAAGGAGCAGATGTTCTTTCCCTCATTTCACAGATGAGAAAACTGAGGTTCAAAGAGGTTAAATGATTTCACCAAGGTCATTCTTGAGGTGATGCCAGAGCCAGGAATAGCACCCCTGTTCTCTTCTCCTCTCTCATGTGATTCTCTGTCTGCTGGTCCACTCTGACTATAAGAATGCAATGTACCTGTCCTCACAGTCCCTGAGATGTCCTTTTGTTAGGACACTAAGACAATGACAACACTGACCAGACACAAAGAATGCTGTAAAAAAGGTAGTCTTTTTTGTTGACTCCATACCATAAAATTCCACAGCCCCACTGCATGAGAAACATGAGACATCCATTAAGATCAAGTTCCCATTAGTTCTAGCTAGCACTAGATTTTGCAGAAATTAAAGATACATCTTGTGGCCTGACTGCTAAAATGAGTGTCTCGGGAATCAGAGATGCATTGCTGCTCAGGTAAGTCAAGAATGCCCTTTGCTAATTGTTTCTCCTCCATTTCTTAGAGAATTTAAATTTCATAATCAGTATCATCTATTATACTTCAATACTATTCATCATTCATCCTGCACATATTTGCAGAAAAGAAAGTTGCCCAAGTCATTAAATCCTCCCATGATTCAAAATCTTAAGACCTCAGTGGCAGCCCAGCAGGTAGCTTACTAGATGCATTAAATCATCTCTGTTACGGACATTCAAGAACATGACCTTCAACTTATCAAGCTGACTCTTCATGACATGAAAATGGAACTAAGAAATTAAGGAAAACTTTTGAAAGTGTCTGGCTCTTGTAGTCACCTAATGAGGTCTTCATTTCTAGCTGCTAATCCTGCCCCTTGCTTGGTGGTTTCCCAAAAATCAATGGTAATGAAACTGCCCAACTCTTTGGAGATATTTTTCTCTCTGTTTTCTATTTCTCAAGAGTGCAATAAAGGAAACCACTGATTCAGCCCATTATCTTGTGTCAGTTACTATTCAGGCATAACTTAAGTCTTCCTCTTTGAGCTTCATCAGGAAAAACCTAAGGCATTATTTTTCACCGCCTCTCAGAAAGGCAGATAGCATTATCCTGAGCTACCTTAAGTTCTCAAAAACGTTAGTTAGATGCATGGATGGGTTGTCAGTGTCATGCAGCTCACCAACAACTAAACTAATATTGTGATTTTACTGTAAATAACAAGGAAATTACTTTGGTCATGGAAATGTATGCCTAGCACATATGCTAATACTTTTCACTCTTATGTTCATTATCATATTTGTTAATCTATCATAAGATTCTTCTTTTTCGGGACACCTGGGTGGCTTAGTGGTTGAGCGCCTGCCTTGGTCCCAGGCTGTGATTCTGGAGTCCCGGGATCGAGTCCCACATCAGGTTCTCAGTATGGAGCCTGTTTCTGTCTCTGCCTACGTCTCTGCCTCTCTCTGTATATATATCTCTCATGAATAAATAAATACAATCTTTTAAAAAAGATTCTTCTTTTTGGGTCTAGATATGACTTTAGGATCCTTGTACAATATAACCTACCTGTACAATATAAACAATCCTACACTATTTGATTTGAGGTGAGACACAAGAAGAATCCTATTTTCTATCAATGACACATACATGGTGAATAATAACTAATTTTTATGTAAAAAGATAGATTTGCAGAATAACTGAAAAATAAATTTCAAGAAGTGACCTAGTATAGACTTTGGGGGAAAATATATTTGTACCTGATTATAGAAATTTCATTCAGCCATTTAGCTTCCTCCTTCAAAAGTCATACCACTTTCGATTTTAAGTCAACCTATGAAGCCAGAGTATATCAAAACAAACCATAAAGCTTGCAGAGCAGAGCCCTTCTAGGTATGATCTCTTTGTGACCTGATCCTCCGTGATTATATCTCTATAGAAGGATAATGCCAGCTTCCCTATGGGGAAGTTGGGATGGAGAAAGAGACAGGGAGGTACAGGGGATAATTCTAGACTGACGTAGTCATCAAGAAGTAGTATGAAGAATAATTTTTGGTAGATAGAATAAGTAGGCAATAAGAAATGGACATGGTTTGTACTGAATATACTCATCTCTGTTCCACTTGTTATTACCAACCAGTGTACCAATTTAGCAATGAATTAGTCAAGGTGAATAATGCTAGGTATTATAACAAACGCTCCTTTAAGTCAAATGTCTTGACTCAGTAAATGTTGATTTGTCATGTCAGAGACCAGTGTGGATCAGATAGTTCTTTCTTAGCAGATTGCCTTCAAGTAGTAAATCAAGAACCCACACCTTCTCCATCTTGTAATGTCGTTGTCTTAAGTACATGACCTCCTAAATTATAGCAGAGGGGAACAAGGACAGTAATGTATAAGTTTTCTTGACCAGACCTCAGAGTGCTAGACCCACATAATTTTAGCCAGAATGAAAAAACATGACTTCTATCCAGCTATAAGGGAGCTTGGAAAAGGTAATTATTCTTTGCGTGTCCAGGAACAGGAAAATAAAATGCATCTCACTATTTAAGTCACAGTCGAAGACGAGTAATCTGTGGCAGAGGGCAATGTTTGCAGATGGTGATGCATGAAGGTTGAGGAAGATTGATTTCTTAATCATTGAGGAACCCTATCCCATCTAACTGAGTTCTGAATGGTAATAAATTAAATCATCCACTGAAAACTACCAATTTAGTTTGTGTAATAGATAGTAGAAATTATAGTCTTATCATTTATTTCATAAACCAACAAATATTTGCATCCATTAAGTACTGTATTGGCAACTGCAATCTACCTTTTTAAATTTTTTTTTTTTTTTGAGCCCCGGATGATTTCTAGTAGTTGGTATCAGGATCTCAGTAATTCACTTGATGTGGACACTAGCCCCCTACAGCCCCCTTGTGAGAGCTTCTAACTATCCTTGACCAAAAAGAAAGATTTACTGCTCTTCTTACTAGAAAATTCCTCTTAAATTCTAGCATTTTCCTGGCCACATTCTAATAATTCCTTCTTACTTCATATTTTTCGGCCTACCGAACATATTATCAAATTCTCCCTCAGTTTTCTTTTTGCCAAAGTGTATACAACCACATTTCTTTTTTTTTTTTTAATTTTTATTTATTTATGATAGTCACAGAGAGAGAGAGAGAGAAAGAGGCAGAGACATAGGCAGAGGGAGAAGCAGGCTCCATGCACCGGGAGCCCGACGTGGGATTCGATCCTGGGTCTCCAGGATCACACCCCGGGCCAAAGGCAGGCGCTAAACTGCTGCGCCACCCAGGGATCCCTACAACCACATTTCTATAGCCTTTTTATGTTATATGATTTTGGATTATCTCATTAGATATTCTGAAATATAAATAAATAAAACAATTATCCTTAAAAATGATAGTGAAAATTCCTTATGGGATTTTGTGCCCTCATGCAACCAGTTTCAGAGCTCTGTTCCCCTTTCTTTTTTTTTTTTTAAGATATATTTATTTATTCATGAGAGACACACGGAGAGGCAGAGACGTAGGCAGAGGGAGAAGCAGGCTCCCTGCAAGGAGCCTGATGCTGGACTCAATCCCACAACCCCAGGATCACAACCTGAGCCAAAGGCAGATGCTCAACCACTGAGCCACCCGGGCATCCCTCTTTTCCCCTTTCTTAATCACTGTAATAATTTCTTATGTGTCCATCAGAAAATTTTTGTGGACACTGGCAAGTGTACATTTATGTATATATGTTTCAAAGATTTTTAAATCAGGCAAGTGTACATATATGTATACATGTTTCAAAGATTTTTAAATCAAAAAGAAGAGATTTTTTTCAGAGTTAATGGAAACATCTTCTCTTTTAATTCTTGTTTCCACCTCTAATTCATTTTTTTAATTTTTGAAGATTGTCTTTAAGTTTGTTTAGGTTAGAACTAAACCTCCAAAGCAAAGAAAAAAAAAGCATTTCTTAAAAGAGAGATTAGTTTAGACTTAGATCAATGGCTATGATGTGAGGGAGCATGTGACAATCATATATAAGACTTTTATGAAATGATTTGCATCATGTCAGCTACATGCAAGTACAACAGCTGGAAGCAAAAAAAAATCTGATTATTAAAGCAACTTTGTAGACTGATGACACTGGATTATTAAATAAGATCTCAATTTTAACCCCAAATTCCCCCATCCCCAGCTATGATCCAAAGAACACTAGTTTATAGTCATTCTACGTAGATAGCTATCTGATTGTTTAGTGTCTTCGCCCCAAGATTGTTAAGCATTGTGAATATCATTTATGCTTCCATGAGACATTAGTTGATATAAAGCAGACAAAAAATAAGAAAAAGGATTTTGGACTAAAATAAATTTGTGAAATGCTGAATTCAATAAAATTAAACATGTTTTTTGACTGGAAGCCTTTTGACATGTAATGAGCTATAATGTGAATTTCCATATTAAGCAGGGTTTGGTGTGAAGTGTTTGTTCTTTGTTTTGTTTCTGTTTTTTTAGTATAGTTCACACATTGTTACATTAGTTTCAGGTGTACAGCATGGTGATTTGACAAGTTTATGCATTATGCTAGCCTCACCACAAGGGTAGCTACCATCTGTCTCCCTATATGGCTCTCAGAATACCATTGACTATACTCTTTTGCTGTGCCTTTTATTCCTGTGAGTTATTCATTCCATAACTTGAAGACTGTATCTCCCACTCTCCTTTACCCAGTTTGCCATATGAAGTGTTTTTAAACTTCACTTGGCTACTCAACTCTTTGTCGATGGAACATTTTAAAGGACTCTTGTTTCTAGCAACTTTGGAAAATGCTGTTCTAGTCTCAGTTATGCTGTTGAAATCTTAGCATTTGGAAGGAGGCCCACAGGCAAGCTCATCCAATTTCCAATATAGAAATCTACACTGTATCTATGTACAGACTCATTTGGCTGTGGATGCATATTTTGATAACAAAATGCTCACTACCTCAAATCTGATGATTCTATAGTTGGAATGCTCTTCTGTTAGGAAGTTTTAGCTTTTGAAGTGCCTTTTACTATTAGAAAATTCTGACTTTTAATTTTTTTTTCTTTTGGACCTGCGTCTGATCTCTGGATTAAGGCAATTTCTACTCAGGTAAAAAACATTTCTTTTTTATGCATGAAAAAAACAAACAAATGCTTATATTTGTCTATGAGTAGTGACCATAGATTAACTGAAAATGCATATAAAAATAATTTTGACTTGAAATTTATGTTGAAAGATCTCATTACATAAATAAAGTCAGTAAATTTTCTCTTATATTTAATGAAGTTTTGGCAAGGTTATGATTATGCACAGTTGCTAGAATGAAAAAAATACATATAATTTTGAGCTATTATTTCAAACTGGCTTATAGAACAGTACCCTGTCCTTCACCATATGTTCAGTGTTAGCATCTCAATCGAATAGGATAATTCTGGTGAAAAGTCCTCTAAGGAGTTCATCAGTTTTCCAAAAGCCTTCTTTTAATCATTTGATACTCAAATAAATTTCTCTTTCTTTTTCTTGTATGGTGTCTCTTTCTCTTTTAAAATTGCTAGCCATATATCTTTGCCAGATCCGCTTTTAGCAATGGCTTTGAATGCTTATTCTAGAAAATCTCTGGAATTATTTACAAAGGCTTTATGATATTCTATCTTAAAATTTAGGATTTCACTTTGAAGTTGATTTGAATTTTATTTCTCTACTCTTCTCTATGATATTATGTTTATTCATGTATGTGTCAGTTACTTATTGAAATAAGATGGGTAGGTTACCAACTTAGAAAAGTTGGAAACGGGACACCTGGGTGGCTCAGCAGTTGAGCATCTGCCTTCGGCCCAGGGCGTGGTCCTGAGGTCCTCGGATGGAGTCCCACATCGGGCTTCTTGCGTGGAGCCTGCTTCTCCCTCTTCCTGTGTCTCTGCCTCTCTCTCTCTCTCTCTCTCTTATGAATAAATAAATAAAATCTTTTAAAAAAAAGAAAGAAACAAAAGCTGGAATCTATGGACAACTTAAAACGTAGGATGTAGATAATGAATACATGAATGACAAGAAACTCCTCCTATGTGAAAATAAGTAAAATGAATTCCCTAAATCTTAACTTCTCTGTTTCTGTATTTCTTCAATCTTTAGTTCTGGGGGCCATAGTTGCCTAGTCAATATTGAATTATTGGCTATTTGCAGGCCACTTCATCATCCTCCCTATTTCTAGTTCCAAGTTTGATGAGCCTTTTGGTTTCATTCCTTGATTTGTGAAGTGGTGTTCCTAGTCAAGCTAAAGTGTTGGTCCATTCAGTATCTAAGAGTTTTGGTAGTATCGGTAGTAAGGGAAAGAATGAGTTGTTCTCAACCAATCACAGTCTTCTCCTCAACCCACCTTCTGATCAACTTTCTGTGATAGAAAAATAGATAACCAGAGTGAATGATTGAGTACCTAACTCTGACTAGCAGTTTACTTCTCAACCCCCAGGCTCCTGGTCATGACATTCTTTTGCTCAAAAATGATATCCAGGTATTCAAGATATTGCATATTTTAATCCCCCAAAACCCACTTCAAGTTTTGCTGCGCACTTTTTTCATACACTGAATATCCATTCACCTGACTGATTTCAGTTATCTGGAATACAAGCTCTTTTCCTTCTCTTGCATTCCAATGTATGCCTGTTTCCTCTGCCTAGAAAGTCCCTTCAGATTCTTTAGAGTCCTAAATCCTACTTGGCCTTTACTCTACTACATTTGCTACTTGGCCTTAAGAAAACAATCCTTTCCAGAATCAGTAAGTCAATCACTCATTAAACTGTTAATAGGTTCATAGTTTGTTTCAATGAAGTCCTCCTCCTCAATCCAAATAAAGTGAATTTTTATTAATAATAGCTATATTGCTCCCATAGAAATGTGTTTGAACTCACTTATTTGACTGTATGCTATCTAAAACAATAGTATCATTTTCTTCATCAGAATGCTTATTTTCACATGGTTTTATGTCCCAATGACGGTATCAGCTCCTTGAAGTCTTGAAGTACACATTATCCTATTTTTAATTCATTAGTATCCTGCCCTGTTTCACACTTAGCATTTAGTAAATTTGACTTTGACAATTTAGAGAATGAAGGGAACTTCCCCCAATTCTGCCCATTTCTATTCACAACAAATGTGAGCCCTCTCTTTCTTTCCACAGCATTACTCGTTTTTAGCAGTTCAGCAGATGCGTTTGACAGAAATGTAAGAAAAAGTCTGCATGTTCCAAGATCTAAGCCAATATGCACAGCCATATGAGGCTCTTATTCATCATCATGAATATTCTTAAACACATACAATGGAGAATTGCACTTTTATGATTTTGTGATGAATCACATGTTAAATAGCCATTAATATTTTACATACTCTTTAGAATGCAGTTTATAGTTTTATTTTTTTATTCATCTGAAGATAACAATCATTTCACAATTAAGAGAAGCCAAAATATTACAGTTGATTTTTCTCATTCTGTTTTATTCTGTACAGTATCTTAGAAATATTAGGGAGATTCCTTATATCTTATAAAGTTATGATCTTATATATAATATATATTTTATATATATCTTATATGTTCTATATATTTTTTCTGTACATATGTGTATAATGTTTTAAGAATCACACGTATAAATATTGAATTTTACTGTCACTGCATGACAGGTATGAAGAAATGTGATTCATTAAAATATTTCCAATTTCATGATTTAAAAATAGGAAGTACTTTCTCAACGTTCATCACCTCATAAAGTTTCTTACTTTAACAGAAGTTACTTAGTTCTATGCATGCCAATGAACTTGAATGTTAAATTTACAAGTTCATGCTAATATGTTCTCTGCTAAATTTGGAAAATTTCTTTCTGTGTATCTATTGATATTTCATTATTCATCAAGGTAGTGTAAATGCTTGGGTGAGTTCGACCTAAAGACATCCAAATTCGTGGAAATGGATGTGGAAAATGTACAATAGAAATAAATATCACAACTAATGGGTTTGATACTTCTATTTCATTCTTTACCCAAACATATTAAAAGTAGAATTTTTTTAACCTAAAACTCTGTTCTATATATAGTTCAGCCAGCAGCAGAATTATTCTAAAGCATCCTTTCAAAATACAACTCATCAGTTTCACTCTATATACATAATGACAAAGTCATTGATTGGTTTTTCTTTCTTCTAATTGGTAGTATAGACAGCAAACAGGAACCCAGTTTGAGAAGAGTTCTGGTTGTAGACCCAGAGTAAAAATTTTAACATGGCACTGCTGTTATTTATGTTATGATCAATTGAATTTATTGATTCAGTCATTTATTATTCATTCATTCAACACTTTTCCTGGATACTTACCACGTGTCAAATAGTGAAGCTGCAGTGTTGAGCAAAATAGACATAGCCCATGTAGTTATGGATCTTATATTTTGGAAAGCACGACTGGACTGAAGTTTCCCATAGGAAGAAAGGGTTTAGGCATTAAATAATGACACAGATATATGTGAAGTAAATAATAATTATGATGCTGGGAAAGCGAGTAAATGGAAAACCAATATTTTCAAGAGGTTTGAGAAAGACTTCTCCCTGTGTCAGTGCCATTAGAACTGATATCAGAGGGATGAATTAACTAAATGATGTCAGTGATGAGAAGTGTTGGAGAAGAGCAATGCAGAGAGATGAAACTTAATTAATTAATTAATTTATTTATTCATTCAGAACCTCCTATGTGTCTATACCATTCTCAGCTGTGACATGTCCAAGGGAAAAAAAACACTTCAGTTTTGGGGGGAAGCAGGGAGGGATGCAAGATGAGGCTGATTCAAGGTAACCACTATAAGTAACCCGTAGGACTTTTCCCAATTCAGACATGGTTGTCCCCTTTTAACTAGGAAAGAGGGGTTTCAGATACTCCTAGTGACTATTCAGAAGAATACCAGCTATGCCAGTCACTAGCTGTGTGACCTCAGGAAGGTTACTTACCACTTTAGGCCTTAGTTTTCTCATCTGTGAAATGATAAGGTTAATAGCACCAAACTTAAAGGTTTGGGTGAGGATTTCATAAGCCTTTAGGACTATGTCTCTATATAAATTTTAGCTAACATATGGTATTTTCACCCATAGTCTGCTGAGGAGCAGGTTAAAGAAAAGAAACATAATTAAATAATGGTGAATTTTGACATTGGATTCAGTCAAAGTCATTGCAAGTGATAAACAGAATGTTCTATATAATGTCAAAATTCAGATAGGGACATGGGGAAAATGTTGAAAGACAAATATGATGTGAACCTATTAAAATATATGCATTATAAAACGACACCTATGAAAATTGGAAATCAATGAAGTTTTGTTAATTGCCATTTTTTGGAAAGGGAAGATGGATGTTTGTAATAAACTTAAATGAAAGATTTTTAAAAATGGTTCCTTGGGAACACGGAGGCACAAACAAATGCTCATGATTTTGTGGCTTGGGCTGAAGCATTTCTCAAATGTCCTTGAAAGTTCCCAAAGACAATCTTTCCACAGGAAAGTATTTCTCCTGTGAGTAAATAATGTTCTTGCCTAGAAATGAAATGCAGTAATATATTATATTGCAATGGAACTGATAGCAAGACTGGCAGCAGAAGTTTAGGGAAAAAAAAAATGTCACATTGCAATCTAGAGTTTGAGGCTCTGTGTCTAACCTTCCATAGCTTCTGAAGGGATACCTTTCATATTAAATCAAAGTAGAGCAGAAAAGAATTTTGACTACTCTTTACTTAACCATCTATTTGAAATTATTATTGTATCAAAATGCCCTGCCTAAAATTTTGTATAGTTCAGCTGTGCTGTTGATAAACTAAGGTTTCTTTTTACCATAAAAAGCTCATCTTAAGGGGTCCTATAGCAATGACATTTATAATCTCTGCTTGCTTTTGAAGAAAGCTTCATACTTTCCAAAGTGCTTTATATATGCGTCTCTGTGAGGCAGGTAGGACAAGTCCTGTCAACAGGATTTTTCAGAAGAAGAAACAGTTGCTGTAGAGGGAAGCTGCTGGTGCAAGGTCATTCAGTGAGTTAAATGAGGATTTCATCACAGCATTTCTCAAAGTTCATCAAGGAAGCCAGCAGGGGAAGCTTCAGCCTTCAGTCCATTCTTACACAGTATTTTCGTGTGAATGAAAATTTATGCAAGATGAAGTTCATTAAGGTACCTGGAACCCTCTTTATGTTACTTAGAGTCTCGTGAGGGATTTAGACTGGACATATTCTATCCTGATGAAGATACCTTCAGTTATTCTCACAGCTGATCACATTAGAATTTGGATTCCAGCTCTGTTACTTACACAAAGGAAGTTACCTGATTATTCAGAGCCCGTTTCTCCTTCCATTAAGTGGCAATTTGAATGCGGTCTTATATGTTTATTAATTCATTCAGTTCACAAAGCACCTGCTCCATGTCAAGTACTCCGAATAGCTAAACTTCTCTAGAAGGCCAGAGAGCATCTTTCAGTGGATATCAGAGGTCAGGAGAGGTCAAGACGTGGATCAGGATCAGGTGATGAAGAGCTTCGACAGCAGAGACAACAGAAAGGACCGGTTCGAAGGTTAAAGAGATAAGCCTGGAGACATTTAGAGTGACAATATTGGTGACCCTGGATGCACCGCGCTTCCAGCCTGCTTCCACTCTTGAAAATGGGAATAATGATAAAGCATGTCTCACAGAGCTTATTCGGTAAGGATTAAATGAGGATTAAGTAAGCATGGAAATTGGCACAGGAAGAAAGTGAGAAACCATTATATATGGCAGTGTGTAGAAGTAAATCGATCTCCATGACCTCTTTCCACACCAAGTGGTCACGGCACTCTTTAATTTTCCAGCTGAGTCTGGATATGGACTTGTAATTTTATTCAGCCAGCACATAAAGCAGCCCTTTTGATTGGTGGGAAATTCTCACCCTTCTGCTGTAAAATAACTTATATTTTAAATTTCGGTTCTAAAGGTATGTGGGTATCGGTAGAGGGAATCTTCAAGAAATATACTTCAGATTTTTTATTTAAAATGTATGAAAAACATTATTTCATTATTTGTCATTTTCCTTCTGGAAGCACTGCTCAGCTACTGTACTTTCTGCACCCAGGCAAAGGAGATTCTGAAGAAAACATTTTAAAACTTTGTTCAGATATATGATAATGGGGAGCCTCTCCCTACTTGATTTAGGTTTTTGTTTTAGGGGTATAATATAGAGGAAGGCACTTTTGAGAAGATTCCAAATTATTTCATTCCTGATTTATCAGCAATAGGAAGTTAGAATTTTACTAAAACATCCCTCTTTCCTCTCTTTGCATCCTACCTTGTTCACAGAGGGCTTGTGCTTCTTTGCCTTGAGATTTTCACCTGGATAAGTTGCTAAAATCATAGGTGAAGCTTAGTTTCTGCTGCTTTAGTTGACCCAAATGAAATGGTGCTTAATCAGCAAATGTTTCTGTGCCTTTTTTAAAAAAAGGTTTACAACATACATGATCTTATTTCCTCATGTTGCTTGGAATTTATATTATATTTATATATATTATTATAAATTATGTTATTATATATTATATTTATATTAATTAATTAATATTAATATATTATATTATTTATATATATTTATATATAGACATATATAAATGTTTACATATACATAAATATATATACACGTATTTATTTATTTAGGGTAGTTTAGGTTCAGTAAAATTGAGTAGAAGGTATGCAGATTTATTTCCCACATACCCATTGCCCCCACATAGGCACAGCCTCCTCAGTTAACCTCCTCCAGAGTGTTACATTTGTTGCCATCAATAAATCTACACTAATACAACATTAGCACCCAGGATCCACAGTTTACATTAGGGTTCATTGTTTGTGTTGTGCATTCTGTAGATTCAGACAAATTTATAATGGCATGTATCCAAGTTCTTACAGAATAGCTTCACCTCCCAATAACTGTTATTTTTTTCTAGTATCTCCATAGTTTTACCTTTCCCATAATGTCATATAGTTGGAATCCTACAACATTTAGCCTTTTCAGATTGGCTTCTTTCATTTAATATTATGCATTTAAGTTCCCTCCAGGCCTTTTCATACCATATACTTTTTATAGAGGGGAGTGCAACATAGTGGTAAAGAGTCTGTTAGACAAAGCTATGTTCTATTCCTTGACTCTACCAATTAATATATAATACATACAACTAAAAGCTGTAGAGCATGATTAATAAATGCAAGGCATAAGTTTCTTATTTGTTTTACTTTAAATATATTCATACTTTTCATAATTTAGAAATTTGAGATTGTTTAACTATAATTAATGATATCACAATGACACATTTTTATCAATCCCCAAATCAAGAAAAATAGACATGGATGAGTCTTCTCACAAATATGGAAGATCATGTCTTTACAGGTATTATGAAACCAGTTTACTATAGCCTCTTATGAGTTGTTGGCTTTATTCAGCAGCTTACTTTTATTGACTCTACTACCCATGATTGCCATCATTTGGGGCTGGGCCTACCTTTCCCTTTAGGTTTCCAGACCCAGTTGAGTTGTTCTTCATGTGCTGCTGATAGGTGAAAGCCCTATTCCTGAGGAGTGGTCTCTACACAAGTTTCTATTTCATTTTGCCTGAGTGATCAGACATGATCTCAGAATCCTACCTTCCCGAGGATACTATCAGTATGTTTCTATCCGATAGATAAAGTCTGATCTAAAGGTACTTCTTAGCTGATGGCAGCTTTAGAAAAGCCTAAAGAGGCAGGTAATTTTTAAATTATGGCTTAATTATGGCTTATAACTTCTAGAGACTGACATTCTCAGGTAAGCCAATGTGAAAATCACTTCCTCAGGTATTCATCACCTTCGCTTTGAGGAGTCTGTTCCTTCAGCAAGGGTATCAAGCCCATGCTGTGTCCTTACTTTGGCTTATCTGTGTGGTTCAGTTCTAGCCCCCAGCAGGAACAAAGACTGCCTAGAGGCAGCTTGTTTGGCTTGGGAACCTGCCCAGTGTGAAAAGTTTGCAGGCAGAATCAGAAAGAGCAGCTGCAGGAGGAGAAATGGGGGTAGATGACAGCTAATGATTTAGAAAGCAATTTGCATGAGAGCCTTCTGCTTACCAGGAAGTGACATGTGCCCGGGTGATGGTTTACCATCCACTGCCAACCTGGTTTCTATACCCTGAGCCCTCATTCAGTCAATTCCAGTGTCCTGAGGGGATGCCCAGCCAATAGGTTCTACCACTTACCTGAGTTAGCACAACCTGCCATCTAGAATTTCAAAGAGCTTTTCATTTATTAGAACATATGGATCCTTTTAATCCTGAGACTGAGGATGCTCAGTCCCACACAAACTGATTTAACAACAAAAGTTTAAATATAAATCCAAGGCTATGTAGATAATATTCTTTGTGTGCCAGGCACAGCACTGTACAGTTTATGTGCTGTATCTTATTTAATACCAGACCTCTGAAGTGGATGTTTAAGGTTCCTGCCAATGGCTCTGTATATAAGGAATAAGGCAAGAAAAGACCAAAGTTTTATTTATTAATAGTGACCTAGACCCAGGTTACCTCATTTTGGAATTCTAAATTGGGCCCATTCTTTCTCCCTCTTTCTTCTCCCCAAATCATACTAGATCACAGGACAACTCCAAGCTGACATACCTTACTTTCTAAATCATAGGCTGATATCCTAACACATTTGTCACTTTTCAGTGTGATAACTTTACTCATTGTCCAGTTAGTTTTTCTGGTTACTGACCAATAATATTAACAATTCCTATTCCAGGAGTAGGAAGAAAGGAGAAGGCATCAGATCTCCTCTTTCCTCTCAAACCTGTGGAAGGCCTAAGCATGGCAGGAGGATAAGCATATCTCTTTGTCACATGTTTTATTCCCTGTTTTATATAGAAGTTTGGAAAGGCTGAGTAACTTGTCCATGTCACGTAGTCCATGCTTTTTTTTAACCTGTTATTCCATATATCCTTCTCACCTATCAATTTGCCTTTTATACTGATGTCCTGAGAATTGGATCAACTGTTCAGGGTAGAAATGAACAATCATAAATAAGATAGAAATGCACTTATATTTTCATTAGCTAAGGTGGTCATTCATTTCCTCTAAGTGAGTTTTTCCATCTTTTTAATGACCTGAGTGACTAATGATGTGCTTCAATTGATTAAATAGACAAGAATTCTCCCAGTGTAATACTCCATAGAAGAATTATATTCCTTTAAGCCCTATATATGCTCTTAGAGTTTAGATTCTAAATCATATAGGTTTCTGTTTTTCATAAAGGAAAAGAACAGAGGATTCACTTATAAATTTAGCAACCTTTTTCCCCCAGTTACAAGGAGTGACTATTGTTGGGTTGTTGGACGTGGTAGATATAGCCATATCCTTCAGAAAATCCCATTTTAGAAACTCTAGCATGCATATAGCTCAGAACTGCAGGAGACCAGAGGAAGACTAATATGCTAGAAAGTATATTACAAATCAATATTGAAGTAGAGCTTAGCACATAATTTACCTGGAAAGAAACTCAGAAAATGATTGCCAAGTTATTTAATATTCTGTTCAAAGACAATGGAAACACTGTTGAAATATGGTATTTTGACTGTCATTGGAATGGTCAGGTTTCAAACAGCAGTGCATTAGTTGTGCTCAAATGGGTAAAGAATGCTGAATAATTAAGTGAAAAGGAAATAGGAGACTTGCATTCTAATCTTGTCTTGGTCACTGACAAAAATAATGTTGACTTTAAGTCCATCATACCTTCATTTACTACCTTAGTTTTTTTGTTTTTGTTTTTTTTGTTGTTTTGTTTTGTTTTGACCTGTCAGATGAGGGTGGGACTAGAGTTCTTTAACAATCCTTGATGATCTTCAATTGTGTGAATATAGAAGCATCTTGATTTAATACAGTTTGAGGATTTATGTGCCTAAACTCTGGCAAGAAGACAAATGTTCCTTTACTTCTAAAATGGCCTTGACATTGCATTAACATAGCAACTGAAATCTTTTGAGGGTTGTTCAAAGAATCACCAATTTAGAATTCATCTCCACTGTTGATTTTTATTGTCTGTTTAACTTTTACTAGATCTATAGCAGTTTTATTTTTTTCCTCTGCACCTGGACTGGCAGACTGGGTGATTGGAGAAGTACATAACACTTATTTTAGATACTTTGTTATCAGAGCCAACTCTGTGATCTTTGCTCTGTCTATGAATTATTTATTTAATTTGATGTGTTTGTCCCTGGATTCATAGAATTTCCTTTTGTCCTGATGTTTTTCCCCATTTATGGGGCTGTAAATACAGCTGACTAAACCTTCCTAATGGCTGAACACATACCAGGTCTTTTGTGTGAAGGATGCTAGCGATCTTCCTATTGAGAAGCCTGCTGCATTCTCACTTACTCACTATTTTCCTGCTCACTCATGACAGTAGTGTCTGTGGAATAAAATAAAATGACACCTAATACTTAAATTGAAGTCAGAAAACCCTTATCTTTTCCTAAACTTTTAAAATTTGCTAACTTCATGGTAATATGTACCTCTCTTTCCGAATCTCAGTTCACCTTCTGTGTGGGGATAATTATGCGTACCACACAATGTGGTAAACATAAAAGAAATTCTACCCATCTGCTAACATTTTGGGGAAAAATAATTGGATTGATTTTCACCAGCTTTGGAAGCACATGTTTCCAATGGTCTGTTTGAAAATATTGACTACATGGAATACAGAAGTGCACTCTGAACGCACCTCAACAACTAAGATAAAGTGAGAAGCATTTTGACTTCTCATCAGAAGAGAGGTCATCTATGATATTAGTGGTTCTTAGCTTTAGCTATGATTTAAAATCTTCTGAGGAGCTTTTAAAAATCGTAAAGACCAGGCTGTAACTTACACTAATTAAATATGAATTGCTAGAGAATTGGGCAGATTTATTTCTGGGTGGGTCTGTGAGGATGTTTTCAGATAAGTTTAGCATTGGAATTGGTAAATGGAGTAGATTGCCCTTCCCAATGCAGGTGGGCCTCATCCAATTTATTGAGGGCCTGAATAGAATAAAAAGGCAGAGAAAGGGAGAATTTACTCTTTCTACCTGACAGCTGGAGCTGGAACATCAGTGCTCTCCCCTTTTCTGGTGACCTACACCATGGGCTATCCAGTTCTCAGGCTTTCTTGGTCTCCAGTTTACATTTAATATGCATTGATATTTAACATTTAATAAAAATTTAATATTATATGGTAATATACATATGTATCTGTATATGCATGTATATCCCATTGGTATTATTTTTCTGGAGAGCCCCAATACTCAAGGTGATTCCAATACACAGTGAAGATTAAGAACTACTATATATCTTAAAATACTGTGGCTAATGTATCACAAAAGTAGATGCTCTGTCAGGGTAGCTCTGCTTCTTACATGAGCAACTCTATGAGAATGAGTAGCAATGTGTATTTTTTTTACTCATGGCCAATCAGATATATGGAACTACTTTGGGAGGCTACCAGGCACTAAGTAAAGGAACTTGCAGTATGTTAGCATTAAAACCATATTTCTGGGAATTTTAGGGATTCCAGGCCTGTGCTATGGAAGTCTCCACACCTGGGTCATTGGGAGAAATGTAGGGAAAACCCCCAAATGATTGCAATTTTCAGCAAACTTTTGTTACCCTTTTGGGGGTCATGATATCAGAACTCATTGGCCCCTGGATCTTATTTCATAATATAAAGAGGGACCCACAATTATATCAAATTGATACCTGAGACTTCTTTTCATCTAGAATTGTAAAGGGCAATTACGCTGAAGTCAGAAAAAGAGATATAAGTGGGGCAGACAGTGGAAAGAAAAGCAAAAGCAATCTATTTAGAGAAGACTTGCTCTTGGGGAAAGCCCTGGACATAAAATCATCAAAATTTACTATTTCAGGATACATTGCGTGCTTTACTATATATAATCATTTCATGATTTGTTTTCGTATTTTAAGTTCCATTAAAGACATTCACTTTTGCTGGAAGTTTGTTCTGTGAGATCCCAGGCACTTAGAGCAGTCCCTCAATAAGTATCTGTTGAATGAATGAATGAATGAATGAGTCAGTCAGTCAATATGACTTCAAATTCAGTACCCTTCCCAAATCAGTTATTTGCTTTATACAGTGTCTGAGAACACTATACTGTAATATTGTTAGTATCAAAGGGAAATATGATTTGATTTCAGAAGTTGAGATCATTGCTTCTATCATATCACCCAAGGTAGAAATACAGACAGCCAGGTACTGGTCATCCAGCCTTGGGTTGAGCACTTCTAGTGATTTAAATGCTCTACGTGGTGAGCTAAATCATCCTATATATGAACAGTGTAATTCCGATAAAGTACTTCCTTATATTCACCCCCCTGAAGTATCCCACCCTTTGGTCTTGGCTTGATCTGATGGACCTACAGAGAAAAGTATTACAGTTTTGAATATCACATTGACACTTCAGATATTTGTAGTCTATTATCACACCATTGAAGACTTCTCTTTAGGACAAACACTAGTATTTCTTTTTTTTAAATAATCCTGTGAAAGTATGTCTGGGCATTCCATCATCTCGTTTACTAATGTTTACACTTGCTTTTGTTTTCAAAAACTTCTTCAAAAAAGGTAGTGCTCAGAACTGGATCTAGTGCTCCTGATGTGGTCGATGTGGTCCATCTGACAAATGAGACAAAGTATACACACACATATACACACGAGGAAAACTACTTTTTTATTTTAAAGATTTTATTTATTTATTTGAGAGAGAGAGTGGGAGAGAGCACAAGCAGAGGAGAAAAGCAGAGGGAGAGGGAGAAGCAAACTCCCTGCTGATCAGGGTTCCTGACTGAGGGCTCTGTCCCAGGACCCTGGGATCATGACCTGAGCTACAGGCAGACACTTAACTGACTGAGTCACCCAGGTGCCCTGGAAAACTATATTTCCATTAAGTATAATTCTCATATCATTAAATATACATGTTTATTTCAAAAGTTAAAATACAGAATAGCATAAAATATGCAATATTGTATATAACAGAAGATAGAGATAGAGTAGTATAAAAAAGAGAACACTGGAATCATTTAAGATAACCCATTGCCCAAAGAAAAACTCTTACAAATTCTTTCAGATTCTTTCATCTATTTGCTTTTTCTCTACATTTCTATGAACATCATACAAACATACATACATACATTTTTACCAAAATAAAAATGGTACTTTAAACTCATCCTTTAAAATTTAACATACATATCGGATATTATTATATGGCTGTAGATTTAGTCCTACATCAAAGTTTGCAAATTCTTGGCTGATGGGTTAAATTCAGTCTACAAATATTTCACTTCCTCCCTGAGACTGCACAACATTTGAAAAACCTGGACATTTTGCAGCTTCTCTTGAAAATTGAACAATCTGCTGATATTGGGTGTACAGCTTTATGTGGATGTGATGAAATCTGAGTGGCAGATGCTTGCTTTTTCCCTGGGCAGGCGTTCTCCAGTGGGCATAGCCATCAGCATTGCCTATTTCATAGAAACTGGGACACCCCCTCTAGGATTGAGTTTGTGTTCCCTGCACATCATCTTTTTAATAGCTTTCAAACTATTTACAATGGATATGCCACATTTTGGTAGGCTTTAATGTTGGTTCCATGTTTCTCTCATTATAAATAGTGTTGCAGAACACATCTTTGTACAGTGTGTTTACCCAGTTGCTTGATAATCTTATGATGAACTCCTAGAATAGATGAGTAATTGTTTGGCCAAAATAGACTTAGAGGTTTTAGAACTTGTTTTAGTCCTTTAAACATCATCAGAACCACAAAAACAATGCATTTAAAAAAAAATTTTTAGGGTAGCCCTGGTGGCTCAGCGGTTTAGCGCTGCCTTCGGCCCAGGGCGTGATCCTGGAGACCCGGGATCGAGTCCCACGTCGGGCTCCCTGCATGGAGCCTGGTTCCCTCTGCCTCTCTCTCTCTCTCTGTGTGTGTGTCTCTCATGAATAAATAAATAAAATCTTTAAAAACGTTTTTAAAATTATAGTATAGTTAACAGTGTTATATTAGTTTCAGGTGTACAATATAGTGATTCAACAATTCTATACATCACTCAGTGCTCATTATGATAAGTGTACTCTTAATCCCCATCACCCATCACCCACCTGCCTCCTCTCTCATAACCACCAGTTTTTTCTCTTTCTCTATATATATGTATGCAAATATATATATTTTAAGTAGGCTTACAACCAGCATGAAGCTCAACACGGGCCTTGAACTCACAATCCTGAGGTCAAGACCTAACCTGAGATCAGAGTTGGATGTTTAGCCAACTGAGGCATCCAGGGGCCCCTGTTCTCTATATTTAAGAGCCAAACAGCCTGCATTTTTCACTTAGCACTGTGTTAAGCAAAACCTTGATCACTATATGTAAAAAAAATTTAAGAAATGGAAGTGTTGAAAAATATATAGTAATTACATTAATTTTATAATATATAATATAATAAATTAATATTTTATTGTAGAAAAATTGTAAAATAGGGGTGCCTGAATGGTTCAGTCAGTTAAGTCTCTGCCTTTGGCTCAGATCACGATCTCTGGGTCTTGGGATGTAGCCTTGCTTTGAGCTTCCTGCTCAATAGGGAGTCTGCTTCTCTCTCTCTCTCTCTCCCTCTGCTCTTCCCACTATTTGTTCTCTCTCTCTCTCTCACTCAAATAAATAGATAAAATGATTAAGAAATAAATAAAATATTTCTCCAAATATTTGGGATGGCTGGGTGGCTCAGTGGTTGTGTCTGCCTTTGGCTCAGGGTGTGATCCTATCTATGGTCCTGGGATCAAGTCCTACATGAGGCTCCCCACTGGGAGCCTGCTTCTCCCTCTGCCTAGTCTCTGCCTCTCTGTGTGTGTCTCTCATGAATAAATAAAACCTTTGAAAAATTGTAAAATATATAAAAATATAAAGGAAAAAATAAACATAGAACTTTCACATAATAGTTATCTTTTTCATTTTTACTTTTTTCCACATATATGCATATACATTTATATACACATATATTTACATAGTCATATTTTATGCACATATTATTTCATAACATTAAGATACACTGTTTATATAATTTTTATTTCTGTTATATTTTTACCTAACACTATACCATGACTATTTCCCATCTGATTTAATATTCCTCATTTAAGTAATTTGCAAATTGTTTAATATTTCAACATAAGGGATCACATATTTAAATGATCCTCTATTGTCTAACGTTTAAATTATTTTTACATCATTCTTTTTATACATAATGTTCCAATTAATGCTATTGTGTACAGATTTCTGTGACTTCTATTTATACCCTCTGAATAAATTTCTATAAATGTAGTCATTAGGTCAAAAATCCAACTTGCCCTCATACAAGTTTTAAGAGAATCTAAATCAGGCTTTTGCATTCACAGTTACATCAACTATATTTATTTGTTGCACTTCTTTGTTTTATCCTATTGATAGATAATAGATAGATAGATGATAGGTAATTTTAATTTAACACACTCCTCACTGATCTTGTGGCCTCACACCTGTACCACGTCTAGCCTCATTTGCACAGTCTAGGTATTAACTAAGCATTTTGGCCAAAAATCAGTTCAACTTTTTTTCAAAGATAGTTGCTCAGTAGTGTCCCTCTGCTCAGGTACTGAAAATGCAATTCCAATGATTTGTTAACATGGATACGAGTAATCCCCACACTGTTTCTGGTGAGAGCTTAGTATTTGGGGCTGGATCCACAGGAATATCACAGCATTACTTGCACAGTGAAGTTGTATTGATATTTCATGTATAGCTCATGCATCTGAGGAAGCAACATCTGTGAAAGTATTTATATATGAAAATAATTATGTAAATGATAAATACTATTTATTAGTAAGTATAATTAATAGTTGTCAAGCAGATACTTTTATGCCAAAGTGCCACGTACCTTTCAAAATGAATGCTTGTAATGAATAATATTTAGATAAGGGGAAAAAAGAGTTTTCACAACTTTTTCATCATAGCCCAGATATTGCCAGGCAAACAACTTTATAGAATCAATAGAAGCATAGTTAAGCAGGTGATCATCTCCTCTTGGCCTCCAATTTATCACTAAATGGCTTTTTCATGGATAGCAGTCATTGAAAGGTTGTAATTGTAGCCTGCTATATTTATCATTAGAAAGTTTCCTTTTAAATGGAGCATACTGTGCTAATAAGTAGTGGATTTGTGAGCACTTGTTTGTCATTCACAATTATTGGGTTCCCCCATATTTGAACTGGCACCTAAAATGCCAGTTATAGTATTTTGAAGTGTTTTTTCTATCTGCTTTGTGGGTTAGAAGCCCTACTCAGGTGTGTCGGTAATGTGTTGTACCACTTGTCCCTGCTAGCAAATGAGAGAGCTGCACAGGATACCCACAGCCTGCTTGGAAAGCTAAGAAAACATTAGAAAGAGATGGTGGTATCTATACCACTGTCAATCTGTTCTGTTCTGTTCTGTGTGATATTGTTATTATAGCACATGCTGACTCGTCAATAAAAATCAGAGTCAAAGTAGTCCAGTAGGGAGGTGTGGGAAAGAGGTCGTTTCAATTTTCTGAAGATGCTACATCTGGTTGGCAAGAGGGCTCATATTCATCTTGAGTAATACACAGAGCTTCCATTCTCTTTCTTGTCCCTATTCCTAATCTGTTTAGGTCTCCGTGCCTTCCTGACCGCCTCCCCCATCTTGCCAGCTGCTCCTCTCTGTACTTGCTTTGAAATATCTGCTGGAGACAGCACTGAGAGCACAGGGCCTGATCTCTGCAAAAATGAATCAGTCTTTTATGAGCTGCACAAAATAAAAAGAGAATCAGGAAATTAGTGAAAGGGTATATGAGCTAATGTTGAATAATTATACCACAGTACCCTGCTTGTAAAGATGATACAGCAGACTCCTAGCTGCATTATCACTCAGCGGGTATTCGTTTTCTTTCTTTCTTTCTTTCTTTCTTTCTTTCTTTCTTTCTTTCTTTCTTTCTTTCTTTCTTTCTTTCTTTCTTTCTTTCTTTCTTTCTTTTTCTTTGTTTCTTCTTTGTTTCTTTCTTCTTTCTTTCTTTCTTTCTTTCTTCTTCTTTCTTCTTTCTTTCTTCTTTCTTTTTTATCTTTCTTTTTTTCTTTCTTTCTTGGAAGAGAGATTGGTTGGATTCATATCTATCTATTCATGTTTAGGACTCACAGTGCATATTGTCCATAATTGTGAAATAAAGCTAAAGAAGAATACAGATGGAGTATTTGGCACCAAGAAGGTGGGTGGAACAAAAAACAGGCTTTACACCTGTCCCTGTTTACAAAGAGAGACTTGTTAAAAGGAACATCTATAAGAAGATTGAAAAAAAATTATTAGCACCATAAGCAGCCATAAAGAAGGTAAAAGTTGCTGATCACACACATTTGTTTAGGTGCTGTCAGTGATTTCAGGGTTGATGGAGAGTATATGAGTCCTAGATCTTTCTAGCATCAGATGGGGACAACTCTCTCCCTCACAGCTAACCCACTCTTACCCCTTCTATAAGACAGGCCCCTATAAATGTGAAATATAATTTTCTCTAACCCATGTGTGGCTGTAGAATAAAATAAAGCTAATGTGCAGACAAACAAAGGGTAATGAAAGTCGTTGGAACTCTGCAGTGGGACAGAACTACATTAAAACTCCAATATTACCATTCATTTAGTTGTGTAGATAAACGAGTTCCTTAAATTCTCTGAACTGCACTTACCTGTAGAATGGAAATAGAGTCAGTGTTTGCTGAGTTATTGTACATATTAGAAATAATATATGTAAAATGCACAGTACTGACTTGCAATAGACCCTAAAAGCAGCGACTATTACTCTAACCCAAGAAAAGTACTCTACCCAACTAAGGCAGTCCAAAAGCAAAATAATATGTAAAAAAAAACCTTACAAGAACTTATAAGTAAGCAAGGGTTAGCTGATTGTGTGACTGGATCCTGTGGCTAGGTCTCGGTACATGAATTTATATCCAAGGAGATTCTCAGCATGGAGTGTAGGCAACATATTTCCAATTCATGTCATCATAAGAACTAAACCTTTGTATTTCTTTGGTTTCTAAATGTTTGATTTTTCATCCTTAATAATGCATTAGAGTACTTCTGAGTTTAGCTCTTACTAAATTATAAATGCTATCATTTTATACCTAACATGCATGGTTTGCTCAGTGTAGGTAGAGAAAAAATAAACATTTTGGTCATACTGACTCTGACTTCCTGGGTTCTGGTCCTGGTATGCAGATGAAGGGGTGGAGTCAGCAAAGCTGAGGGGATGGTCATTTCTAACTGTACTAGGATTAGATCAAGTTGCTAATTTCCAACTGCATATCCTTTCAGATGGTCCCCTTTGTTTTAGTATAAGGATATTTCTTTCTCTGTATTTTTGAGAATACATTAGCTCAGTTGTCCCAAGTGAAAACTATGAAGTCATTAAAGGGCACTTAGTGGTTCGTTCCCAGCTGGTCATCTCTCTCATCCTCAGGAGCAGCCTCAGATGCTAACTCCTATCAGTTACTGGGATGCCCCATATTTTGCCAATTTCATTGCCTTTACTACCACTGTTATTATAATCACTCCTAACAATTCAGCATCTATAATGAGCCAGACTTCACATCCATTGACTTTGCTCACTGCTTTATATATATTAGCTCGGTTTGCTAGCTCTTATCTTCCTCAAAAGGCTATCAAATCCTTTATTCTTTAGGTAAAAAATGATATTAGTGACTTAAATCAGGGCAAAACAATATCATTCTAAGTATCCATTTTGAATGATCTGTAGTGGCTGCCAAAGCACTGATTTAAGAAAAATTTCAAGAGCGTAGTCCTAGTGGGTTAAGAATACCATGAATGGAGGCAACCCAGGTGGCTCAGCGGTTTAGCGCCACCTTCAGCCCAGGGTGTGATCCTGAAGACCTGGGATCGAGTCCCAAGTCAAGCTCCCTGCGTGGAGCCTGCTTCTCCCTCTGCCTCTCTCTCTCTCTTTCTGTGTGTCTCTCATGAATAAATAAATAAAATCTTAAAAAAAAAAAAAGAATACCATGATTAATTAGCAGTGTCTGCCTTGGAGAAAAGAAGAAATAATAGACATAGGATATATGACACACAGGGCTGAAAGGTTGGTGATTTTCAGGCTCCATTTATTAATATTTATTATTTTTTTCCTTTCTACCATACAACTTATATGAATTTGTAATTATTTATTGGAATATTTGTCTGTTTATTGTTTCCCTCACTGAACTCTAAACCCTATGAGCTCAAGAACTAAATCTCTCTTTTTTTTTTAAAGATTTATTTTGGAGACACAGAGAGTGAGAGAGAGAGTAGGTGGAGGCACAGAGGGAGAGAATCTAAAACAGACTCCCTGTCAAGCCCAGAGCCTGATGGGGGCTCAATCCCACAACTCATGAGATCATGACCTGAGATGAAACCAAGAGTCATACACTCAACTGACTGAGTACTCAGGCACGCCCTCCAAATCTCTTTTTGACCAGACACCTTGTACCTAGCACACAACTGGGATAGTAGACAGACATTTAATATGTATTTGTTGAAACAATGAATGCACTAAATTTTGGAGATTCAAACTTCATAAAACTGGAATCCTAGCTTCACAGAACTCATATCATAGTAAAGGAGAAAGCCAATTAAGTAAATAATTATGGTGTGATGTGATAAAAGAAATATAGATGTCAGGGAATATCACTGCCCCAGGGTCAGGGACACATGTTGGAGAAACATTCCAGAGGTGATGTTGAGATGGATTTTGAAGAGTAAGGAGTAAAAATGGACCTCAATAAATCTGTTAAGAAAAATTGAACACTTCGATTTGTGCTGTTTGAATGATACATTCCACCATTCGAGGTGTTTTTTTTTTTTTTTTTTTTTTAAATAAATGCTAGCTATATCAGCAAATACCTATTGTATGGCTCTGAAAGCATTTAAAAATAAAGATAATGGATATTTTACCTTCAGAGGACAAACAGTTATGCTTTTTCCTCAAGGCTATTCTTTTTTTCTTTTCTTAAGATTTTATTTATTTATTCATGAGAGACACAGAGACAGAGAGAGAGGCAGAGACACAGGCAGAGGGAGAAGCAGGTTCCATGCAGGGAGCCTGACATGGGACTCGATCCCAGGACCCCAGGATCACGCCTGGGCTGAAGGGGGTGCTAAACCGCTGAGCCACCCAGGCTGCCCCCTCAATGATATCCTTGATATTAACTCTTTATTCTGCTTTTCCTGGCATATCCATGAATTAATATGATGGTCCTTTTGCAAAGGGTCAGTGAGGATTATGTGACCACAAGTCTCGAGCATCTTCTACAATTAGGGGGCATGGGGTTATAGTGGAATAATTTAGGGGAATGAAATTGCATTTAGCTTTTTAAATTTAAATATATGACTTGGGGGTAATAAAGGAAAAATAATGACTAGTGCAGCACAGGATATTTAATATAAAAGATGGCTTTAGGTATGCCACTAACTTTCTTACAGCTTCAGTGATAAATTGTTAGGTGTATTGATTGTAGCAAGAGGTAACACATCCCTTTGCTGGTTGAAGCCTTTTTCGAAATAAGCTAGAATTTTCTGACTTGATGATTTGTTTATTTCTTTACTTATTTTTACCTATGAGCAGAGGTGAAAGAAGGGAGGGATAAATTAGGAAAAACATGAAGCAAAAACATTTCTTTAAATCACATTTAACATGATATGGAGCTTAACAAAATAGAGGAAGTAAAGCAGAAAGGCAAGAGTCACTTAAAAAAAATGCTTTTTATAATTATATTACAGCACTTAAGAGAGCTGTAGTGCTTTGCATGGGCCTCTAAAATTTCCCCAAAACATGCTCATTCACCTCCAGTCAATCAGGTGCAGAGAAGAGTTTCATTGTTGGGTTGGTAAATCAGGAGCACATCCAGGCTCTAATTGGATCCTAACACTATATGCAGCTCTGTATGAATCCATATGTCATGTACAGATAGAAGCAGAAATAGTGTTTAAATCAAATGGATGCTGCTTACTTTAAGATGAAAGCTATCCAATGAATTTTAAATTAAAGTGGAAGAATTTATGCAAAGTCAGTGCTGTATTCAGCCCCTATTTTATTTGGAGTATAGGAGGCAACTGATGTAAAATGCATCTTGCAACTTGCTTCAGATCCAACTAAAATAGGAGCAGGGGGAAACAAAGTAACTGTAAGTCTTGGCTTACAAGATCAAACCAGAAGTGTTAGTCTTCTTCTTAAAATAATAATGATTAATTCTGTGCCTAATACCTATTTTGTAATCAAACAGGCTACACTTTAGCAAACGTGTCATTTCAGAAAAAAAAAAGTCAATAAACAAAAACATTGTTAGTCATCTCAAAGTCAGGTACAAAACTGCCAAAAAGGTAATATTATTCAGAAAAGATTAAGCCAAAATAGTAACTATTTTATTTATCAGCCAATATAAATGACAGGAAACATAGACTTACAAACCTTTTTTAGCTGAGGAAGTATATATAGAAAAAGCCAATAAGATCAAGGTGCAGAGTTAAATAAGCACAAGGTTGGGGCTAAATGGGTAAAGTAAAGAGTTTTCAGAGGTTAGCCAGTGCCAGTGAGTGGCTGGCAAACTCACTCTGACTATAGGGAGAACCCTTCCTCCTGTCTGCCAGTAGACACCATGGTACATTCTACAAAAACCAGGATAGGGTTGCCCACCGATTATGTCCTAGCCTGGTTGCAATCTATTATTCATTCACTCGGATGCTAGGTATTAAAAAACTTACAGCATGGAACATAGAACATATTAGGCACTCAATAAATATCTGTTGAGTGAATAAATGAATGAATGAACCATAAGAAAGTCTGTTTACAAAGAGACACACAGTGACATTTGTTCACTCATTTCTTCTTATTTACCATTCAACATTTTTTTTTTTAATGCCATTTCTGTGTCAGGATCATGCTGAGGAAAGATATAACAGTAAGCAACAATGGCAACTGTCTCCTGCCCTCCTGGAATTAAACGATATTGAAAAAGAAAATTACCTAGAGAATGAAGTATTACAATCCAAGTTTAGTTCATGTTAGAGACTGTGATACTTACCCTAAGGTTGATATGAAGAATGTTGAAGGGTTTCAAGGAAGTGTCTGTGAGTATTCATAGGTCTCTGTAGAGGGTATATGACTAATTTTATCTTTGTGTTGTTTGTTTGTTTGCTTGTTTTTGTCTGGTTATATCTTTGGAAGAAATTTGACTGATGGTATTGTGGAGAAGAGAGATGGGGAGGAATGTGTAGATGAAGAGATTATAGGTTATTGCAATGCAGGTGAAAGATGATCTAGTCTAGATGGGGATCGTGGCTAGTCAAAAGTGAGATATACAAGATTCGAGAAATATTTAGGGTATATTAGAGCAATCAGACTTGGTGAAGTTTGATTTAGTGAAGAGTTTTCAAGGAGGACTCCTAGATTTTAGCCTTACACAATGTTTATATCGTGCTCCGAGAAAAAGGACTATTGAAAGTTGACAAAACTTTTTAGGGTGGAAGAGTTGATATAATTGGTTTTATCATAGACATGTTGAGTTTGATGTGTGCTTCAGACATTCCAAAGCTTTAAGATACTGAGTAAGTAAATGGGGAGATAGATGATAGATAGATAGATAGATAGATAGATAGATAGATAGATAGATAGATAGATATAGATGAGATTGCTATGAAGACAAAAGTTGAGTCTTTGACATATAGATGGACATTAAAGTTCTGGCCATGAGTAAGACTACTCAAGGACAGAAAGAAAAGGCCTAGAGATGCATTTTAATGACCTCCAACAGTTAATAATTGGGCTACTGAATTGGGCTCCCCAAGAAAGAACTTTAGAATAATTGGAAAAATAGAAGGAAAGCTGGAAGGAAGATAACTCTGGGGATGGCGTACTTCTTGAAGAAAGAAGATATCAGCAATACCACACACTGTTCTGATCCAGGAATAAGTCTAGAAACCAGATAGAGAAAATGGGAGAGTGAGTGAGAAGTAATTAAAGAGAGTCAATAAATAGAGAGAAGGCATGTTCTTTGTATGAGTTAGGCCTCTTTTGGCTTTACTTTTGATCAAAAGAGAAGCTCAAATATGAGGATACAGGCGGTGTTTCAAACCCCAGGGCAAAGATGCATGCACATCTCAGGAACTTACAGAACCCCGGAATAGAAGCCTACTTGGAGACCAGGAAGTCCCCTCTCTCCTCACTAATCTGTCTACATATCTGCTTCATCTCTGGGGTGAATTTCTTTTTCTTGTTCATGCACAAGCTAGAAAGTAAAACTGCCATCACTTACAAGTTTATCTCTCCTTTCAAAAGGACAATCAGACTGCTAGAGGAAACTCTCAGCCTTACTGTCACATACCCCAGGGCTTCTTGTCATTGGCTGAGCTGGATCATCCCTTAAACCCCTGACATTCTTGCCTCTAAGTAGAGTTACATTGAAAAGGGTTAATAGGGGATCCCTGGGTGGCGCAGCGGTTTAGCGCCTGCCTTTGGCCCAGGGCACGATCCTGGAGACCCGGGATCAAATCCCACATCGGGCTCCCGGTGCATGGAGCCTGCTTCTCCCTCTGTCTGTGTCTCTGCCTCTCTCTCTCTCTCTGTGACTATCATAAATAAATAAATTAAAAAAAAAAAAAAAAGAAAAGGGTTAATAGGCTAACCACCACTTTTCAGGTTCTCAAGGCACATCAGCATTTTACATACCTTGAGAAGCTCAGTAATATGTAAGCTTATCCCCTATAGCTTACTGATCATTTCCCAAAAGTATTTCACCTTGTACCCAGCTTTCCATCACCCACAACACAATAACCAATATACCTAGAACATACGTTAAGCATAGATTATTTGGAGTACTAGAACTTGATCCATATTATTCCTCCTGTTAGATGGAGTATTTTAGGTAGGAGAATGGGAGACAAGTTGATAGACAATTCAGTGATACTTTTTTCTTGATTCCATAAAATGAGTAAGACTGAGTAATCTGCCCCTAAATATGCAGCTTCCACACTGTACTTTGTACTTATGCTTTATGCTGTGAGTAATTAAGTAAAAAGTCAACATTATTAAATGCCGAGTAAGTTCACTGAGTAGCTAAGTTGGTAATTTTACTATTTTTTTTGCAAAGGAAATCTATTTATTTACATTTACATTGCAGGAATTTGGCAATGCTCCAAGAAAAATGTGAAATTAACCTATCATCTCACACTCAAAAGAGATCCATTGTTAGCAATTTAATATATACTGTTTGTGCCAGTTTTTAAAATTTATTACCTCTCAGTTCTAAATCCACTCTTTTTTATCTGCTCTGTGAAAATAGATGATAGGCCCTTTAAATAGTTTTTCCTTTGCCAACTGACGCGATTTTAGCCTTTACTAATAGATGGCACTGAAGAGACATTGCAGAAAAAGGTTTTGCTTTGTGATGCTGATGTGTGTTTCCTTGGAAGTCTCCTGGTGGCTTCTCCAGCCTCCCGCATCTACGAGTCACGTCATTTTCCCAGTACCCAGCTCTGCAATGCAAGCAGTTTCCTCTAGCATTCCAGATTTCTCCAGCACCCAGCTCCTACAACACCAACGGCCTCCTGCGTGTTCAGCAACCACAGTGCACGCGACGTCTCCAGTAGCTGACTTCAGCAGTATCTGGCAGCCAGCAGCTTCCCCCAGCACCTCCTAAGGACAAGTTTTGTAGCCCTGTGCTTCTGGTGAGAAATCTCACGATGAATAGCTTTCCCTGGAACTATAGAAAGTGGATTTCCAGCAAGTTACAGAGGGCATATTTCCAGAAGGTTCCTCCATGAGGCCTCATAGCAACTTCACTATTATCCAGTAATCCATGGACATGCTGATGTAGTTTTCGAATATATGTAGGTAAAGTTGGTGGGGTCCAGAGCAGATGGCCAAGAAAGAATTGTTGAGACATCTTCAGTGTAGAATGGTGGTTTTATTAAAGCTTGGGCCAGACCAGGGCCTAAAGAGCTGCTGCTCCTCCCTGCTGCTCCTGCTGCTCCTGCTGGCCTAGATTGGGAGGGACAACTGATTACATACTTTGCGGGGATGGAGGAAGCAAAGATAAAGAGAAGTTCCAAAAGGATTTTCATATGCTAAAGAAGACTCAGTGACTATCGGAGGCCTTGCTATTGTCAAAACCTCCAGCAAGACTTTACATTAAGACCATTGGGAGCTTCCTGGAATAACATTATATTCTACTTGCCTCAAGTATTTATCAATGGGCTGCAGGTTAGATGGCCATTTAATTTTATGTACATTTCCTGCCTTTATTTCCCACATCAGTGCTGAATCTAACCTAGCCTGGACCTTAGTCCTGTGAGGAGGGAGGAGAGCTTCCTTCTCAGTGGGAGGGTCAGTGGCTATTCCTTCAATCTGCTATCTGTATTTATTTGAGAGTTCTCTTTACTCATCATTAGCCATGCCCTTATTATGATAATTCTGTCACAATTAATACCGTATTATTGTTATTATTATTATTAAACTTTCCCTGCTCAAATTACTATGTGGCTTTTCTCTCCTGGTTGAACCCAGAATAATGACTGGCTTACTATAATTTATTATATATATTATAATGAACCCAGAATAAGTTGCCCAATCTAATACTGGTATGCGTATTATTTTAATTTTTAAAAGAATTGTGAACCTCTGTGTTCACAACATTCTTTGAGCTTCTACATAATGGTTGCATAAAGTAGTCTATATATAGTAGGAAATATTTGTAATTTTTTTCTTTCATCTATTTATTTAATATACACACAGATATACATACCCACACTGTTTTCGTTTTCAAAATTGTAAACGGTCCTCCAGTAGACACCTTTCGACACATCGTTTGCACATATCCATAATGATTTTATTACAATTAACTCTTGGTTATTTGGACATTTTAGTCAGAAGCAAATGATAACTATATCACATAAAATGCTTTATATATTTCCAGGAGAATACTGAACATATTATTTAGTGCTATAATAAAACATGAGAAAAAAGTGTGGAAGTCATGGTTTTTATTGTCTTCTGCTAAGCATTTGTAGCAAGAATCTGAAAAATCTCTCATGTAGCACAAGAACTCATACTAGATATGAGATTGAGCCATTAAATATCAATTATCACAAATCACTTCTAGCTGCTTCTCTGATTAAATATTTTCCTGTGTTATACAATTGGGGAATGCACCTCATCAAATGATGAAGTAAATGATTCAGAGTATCTTGGTGATTCTTGGAGTGGTTTGAAAAAGCAAAGTGTTAACCTGCATAACCTTAAACGAAATGAACTTGACTGATTTTCAGTGTTTACAGAAAAGAAACCCTATAGCCTCAGCTGGAAACCCCAAATCTCTGGCTCCATTTTTGGTTTCTTTTGACATGACTACGTCCCAGGTATAAATAATTTTGAACACTGAGCTAAACATATCTAAGCTTTTGAGGATCTTTCAGGTTAATTGTAATTAAGGGAATGATCATGACTGGCAACCGTTTTAAGTTTCCTCCCACCAGGAAGTATATGGAAGCAATGCCTTCTAGAACCAGACATGTTTCAGATACTTAATTCAGTGCTTGCTTTCAATTTGACACAGATGTTTTCTGAATGAGCAGACAGAAATACTGGTACGTGGTGAGCCATTCAATGGTTTGCAAGTGAGCTTGTGCTAATCTCAGAACATGGAAGTGTAACATGTATTATTGTATAATCACAATGTAAACATTAAAATAGATAGACACATGGCATCATTGTTGTCATGGTCAACAAAACAACACAAGCACTGTATAGAGCACCTACTGTGTAGACGATATACCTCCCATCCATGAGTTAGTTTAGGTCATCCTCACGAAGCTCTTATAAGTAAGTACCAATAATATTCCCATTTTACAGATGAAGATACTGAGGAAGTGAACAGTTAGAAATTTGCCTCTGATCACACAGTTATCCATCCGTTCAGCCAGTGCACAAATTAGACTGTCTGACTCCAAGATCAGGTGAGTATGACGCAAGCAGTATGCTTTACTGCTTCCCGTGTGTTTAGAGCTAAGAGAAATCAAATAGTAGACTTTAAAGAGAATCTTTTTCCACTTTTATTCAATCCCTTTCAGCTTTCATTTCAATGGAGTCTCTGTTGGACTTAATGTTCATGTAGAATTATCAAGTTAAATGACTGCATTTTCCCCCTTAATTGACCATTTTAAACTGAATTGCTTGGATTTATCAGATGTTTTATAGTGCAATATGGTCTAGCATAGCTATTACCAACTTCTTTCCCACCATCACCACACCTGACAAATAAAATTCAAGTATGACATTCTATCATGTGCTTATCCAGAATTAATACACAAAGCTGTGTGAGTAAAAGTCTGTGTAGCTTATGCCAGGCCAGCTGCAACTCCATTCCTTTGTCTCCCACTTGTCCTAGAGTCTGTAGTTAAGGACCTATAGTCTAGAGAAATTGAAAGAGATGTGATGGCTTGACAAATATATCTTAAGCACCTATAATGTGTAAAGAGCTAGATCACTGTAGTAGGTTTGTCAAGGACTTAAAAATAATGACAGCCAAGGAAAGACAGGTGTTGACACCATGGCCAAAAATCCCTTCAATCACAAGGCACTGAAGAAAGGAGCAAGATGGGGAGAAGAACATGTCAGCAGGGAGTGCTGAGTGTGGTCCATTCATGAGTTTCTTAATTGGAATTCTGCTTTTCAAATGTGAGTTACTTCTGGGAAATTCTGTACCATGAAGGTTTTTCTCAGTGTTTTGAAAAAAAAGTCTGGCAGAAAAAGGAAGGGACTGGCGATCATAGGAGACAGTGCAGGTAACAAATCAGAAAATTGTGTCTCACAAACAGGGAGAGGTCAATCCAAGCTCTCAATCACAAAATATATTCACATCCCATAATATTATACAATTACTATCAGGACACTTGGTGTTCATTTATTAGTAGGTAGCATGGCATAAAATCAAAAGAACTCAGTGTATAAACTAAACTCCCCCAGTCCATGTTTGAATTTATAATGAGAACAAATACTTCTAAGATTCTATACTTGCATTTATTTTTCCACAAGTCATACAAGATCACAAAAATCACAGGGTGCTCAAGGAAGCTCAATAAATATTTAACATAAACCATCATTCTAGAGATGAGGAAACTCCAGGTCAAATTAAAAAAGTGACTAGATCCATGTATAACCAAAAAAATCTGAAAAAAGAATTTTAATCAGAAATGTTTAGTTGTCCTACCTCCTCATTGTATGATTCATCTGCATCACCATCAATCAAGAAATCTGATCCTTCAAATACAGAATACTTTGGCTTGGCTTCATAGAGTAAGTTAAAAAAAAAAAAAAAGTGGGCAAAGGAACAAATAGCAGCAATAATTAACTCTGGAATTTTTTAAAACCAGAGTTATTTGCATTGTTATTTTCAGCTCAAAGTGATAGATTGATACCACATTTAAATGGAAAACATTATCTATTCCATATTTATAAATCTTAAATTCTGCATGTGTCATGAAAAATGTAAGTTTTATGATACTGAGCTATATGAAATTAGTTTCTATCCTGTGTCAAAAAGCTCCATGGTAAGCAATTAATGCATCAAACACTGGTGATTGCTGCCCTAAGGGCTACATTGCCAGATGAAATTACAGATCTCAAATACCATCATTATCCTAGTATTTATTTTTTGTTTGTGTCATCTAGGGAATATATAGTCTAAAATTGAGTGTTTACCTAATCAACAGGCTAAAAGTGTTGTCTGATTTCTGCCCTCTTCAAATCTAGAACACAGTGTCTAGTTGTGAATATTAATACATTGCTCATACACCAGGGTATTAATGCCTACTGTTTCACTTCATGGCACACATAAAATGATAGTTATATGGCCACACTAGGATAAACTGGAGGGAATCAAAATGGAGCTTGGAAAAAATTATATATCCTTCTTTAAATTAAACAATGGCAATAAAAATAAAATAACTATAATATAAATAAAAATTTTAAAAAATAAACAGCTACAATAAAATGCAAAGTATTTGGGTAGATATTAAATACTTAATTTACATAAAACCTTCAAATGTTTTTTACTAAGAAATTTGTGCTTACTTCCACAAATGTAGGATTTTCCATCAGATTTTACACTTTAAGTGATGACTGTAATTCTAATTAAGATGTTTTAATATTATCTTCCAATTTTTGATAATCACATTCAACAAGAAAATTTTAATCATTTTTACAACTATTCAAAGAAAATTTTTAAGAGTTCATTTTTTTTTTTTTTTTGGAAGAATCTAGTTTTTCTCAGAGCACCTGGGTGGCTCGGTTGGTTAAGCATTAGACTCTTGGTTTTTAGCTCAGATCATGATCTCAGGGTCCTGGGATTGGGCTCCACACTCAGTGCAGAGTCCGCTTGTCACTCTACCTCACTCTCTGCTCCTTGCCGCTGCTCAGATCTCTCTCAAATAAATACATAAAATCTTAAAAAAAGAATCTAGTTTTTTTGTTTCAAGTGCAAAAATTATTGAAATATCATCTTATAGTGTGTATAAGATTGAATTCAATACAACTTGTTATTGCTTCTATGTCACAATAATTATGGTGAGAGGCCCTGCTGTGCTAAAGCCTTTGCATCTGGGAGGCAGTCATATCATTTTTATGAAAAGGCAGAGAAATAGAGCAACTACCTAAAACCATGCTGACAAGTTCTCCCTGAACTTCCACCCTTGACATGATGTACCCATGCCCTGACACATGAGTTCTTCCAGCAATCCTACATTTGTTTTTTCACTATGAACATTGGCATACTGTGCCACTGTTGCAGAAATTGTTGCCTAGTTGGTTGAATGTTGAACAAAAACTGTGGTGGAACCATAAGTGTGGATAATTCTCATTGTGCCTGCCATCTGTGATCACTCTGACCCTCTTTCAGACTCTGCCTCTCTAGGGACACCTTCTTAAGAGACCCCAGAGAGGCTACTCATGGCTGAATGTGAAGAGTTCCAGGATTTTGAGTAACTCAGGCTTTACCTGGCAGCCCCAAAGGTTAAAGGGATCATTGCCTCATGTCCCACTTACAAGCATTAGATTCACAACTATATACCTGAGCAGAATGGTTGGGCCCTCTGCTTAAGTATGTAACTTTAAATAGCTTTGAAAAACTTTCAAAGTAATACTCCAAATGGCAGATTTCTCTATTTTATCTTTTCTTTATCTAGACTAAACCTATAGCTGAAAAGGAGCTGAAAACAGACTTTTCATACTGAGGACACCCATTTATTCTTTGTCTACCACTTAAGACAATCACCAGGCAGGTAACCTACTTTCAACAAAAAGTGGCAATTTGAGTTAGGTTGATGTTTTGCCTCAGCTGGGAAGGTTTATGGAAAGAAAGTGAGGAACGAGCAAAATAAACAAGCTCTTTCTGTTGGGATTTAAACTCAAAGCATTTGACTTAACTCTATTATTAATGATTTTGAACCAATTTACACCCACATTTCAATATAACTTCAAAAAGGCTTTCTAAAGTCAATGGAGTCTTTTGTTTTTTTAAATATTTTATTTATTTATTCATGAGAGACACAGGCAGAGGGAGAAGCAGGCTCTCAGCAAGGAGGCCAATGTGGGACTCGATCCCCGATCTTGGGATTACACCCTCAGGCTGAAGGCAGACGCTCAACCACTGAGCTACCCAGGGGTCTCTCATTGGAGTCTTTTAAGTGGTTTTGACATAGAAATAACGGCTTCTTACCTCTGTATATTCCATCCTTTTATTTCATTTGTTCATACTTGTATTCATCCATTAATATATTCATTCATATATTCACCAAGTATTTGTTTAGACTTTACCTGGTATTGATCTAGGTGCTGGACGAGAAAGGTAAAAAAACAAAAACAAAAACAAAAACGCATTCTCATCACCTTGAAGGCTCTCCTAGCCTTGAAGGGAGTCATAGTGGTTAACAAATAATTGTTATCCAATTGGGCAGTACTACTATAGTCTTATGAACAGAATATTGGAAGAGAAAGGTTTCATTCAGTCTCATTATATATTTGACTATTTACCTGTCCCAGATGGAAATCCACCGAATAAAGGTTGTGTTTTTATGGGTACTACCCTTGTCTTACTTTTATCTTACCAGCATTGCATGCGATGCTTTGCATACAAGTAACTATATTCCTATGTTTCTCATGCAAGAAACTGTATTTTTATTGAATATATTTTCAGCTATTTCTTACAATCACTTCCTATGTTTCCCAGAAGGATGGATCTTGTTTTTGTAGAGTGGCAATACTACCACAATTCTTGCCAGTAAGAAAATGTGAAGATTAAAAGAAATAATGCATTTAAAGGCCTGATGTTTAACAGCTTTCTGAAGTATAATTGGCATAAAATAAACATGATTAGAATGCACAATATGGTAAATTTTGATGCAAGTATACATTTGTGAAACCTGTCACCACATTATCCAACACTCATAAAATGTTGTTCATGCATTTTTTTTTGCTAGTATAGATTTGTTTGTATTGTCTAAAATGTTATAAGAATGGACTTATATAGTCAGTATTTATCTGGCTTCTTTCACTCAGGATAATTGAGATTTATTCATGTTATTGCATGTACCAATAATTTATGTTTTTTAACTGCTAAGTAGTATTCCATTGTTTGGATATACCATAATTTGTTTATCCATTCACTTATCAATGGGAATTTTTGTTATTTCCTGTTAATTCAGCTTTTAAAAATAAAGCTGCTATGAATATTTATGTACAAATTTTTGTAGGAGTGTATATTTTCACTTCTCTAAGGTAGATATATAGGAGTGAAATGGTGGACCATATGGTAAAAGTATGTTTAATTTTTAATGAAATGGACAAACTGCTTTCCAAAGTGGTTGTACCATGTTACATTTCCACCAGCAATGTAAGTTATAATTCTTTTACATTCCCCCCATAATTTTGTATAGTCAGTCTAATTTCTGCCATTCTAACATGGGTGTAGTGATATCTCATTGTTCTGATTTGTATTTCCCTTGTGACTAATGATTTTGAGTAGATTACTTTTTGTTATCCATACATCTTTGTTTCATAATGTATCTCTTCAGGTCTTTGTTCAATTGTTTTCTTGAGTTTTTGAGAATACTTCATATATCCTAAAGATAAATTCTTTATCAAATATATGCTTTGCAATTTTTTTTTTAGGCTGAGGTTTATCTTTTCCTTTTCTTAGCAAGACTTTAAAAAAAGCAGAAGTGGGGCAGCCCCGGTGGCACAGCAGTTTAGCACCGCCTGCAGCCCAGGGTGTGATCCTGGAGACCCTGGATCGAGTCCCACATCAGGCTCTCTGTATGGTACCTGCTTCTCCTTCTGCCTGTGTCTCTGCCTCTCTCTCTCTCTCTCTCTCTCTGTCTATGAATAAATAAATAATCTTTAAAAAAAAAAAAAAGCAGGAGTGTTTTATTTTAAGTCCAAATTAGGATTTTTTTTTTCCAATGGATCATGTTTTTGGATAGTGTCTAAGAAATCTTTGCCTGACCCAAAGTCCCAAGATTTTCTCCAATGTTTTGATCTAAATGCTTTGTAGTTTTATGACTTGCAGTTACTTCTGCAGCCTATTGTGAGTGAATTTTTATGTGATGTTAGGTATGGATCAAAGTTCACCATTTTGCATATGGAAATACATTTTTTCCAGCACAAATTTGAAAAGACTTTCCTGTTTCTGTTAAATTGCATATGTCAAAAACCTGTTGTGAGTTTTACAGAGAATTACAGACTCTGTAAAGTGGTTCATTTGGTTATCTTTATGTCAATACCACACTTCTCAGTTACTGTAGCTTTATAATAAGTATTGAAGTTGCATTATAACAACCATTTAACTTTGTTCTTTAAGATTATTTTGCCTATCCTGAGTACTATTCATGTCCACTTGAAATTTGGAATCAGTTTGTTAATTTTGACAAGATCACCTGCTGTATTTTGCTTGGGATTGCACTGAATTTCCTGATCACTTTGGGCCTTCTGTGGGCCAGAACCCTTACTGATTACATAAATAGTTAACACACATTTTATACGTTATTTGCATTATATATGGTATTCTTACAGTCAAGTAAGCTACGGAAAAGAAAATGTAATTAAGAAAATCATAGGGAAGAGAAAATACATTTAGAGTACTATGCTGTATTTATTTATTTTTTTAAAATCCACATATAGGGGCACCTGGATTGCTCAGTGATTGAGTTTCTGCCTTTGGCTCAGGTCATGATCCTAGGGTCCTGGGATTGAGTCCTGACTCAGGCTCCCCATGGGGAGCCTGCTTCTCCCTCTGCCTCTCTCTCTCTGTGTCTCTCATGAATTAATGAGAGACATTCATGTATTCTCATGAATGAATACATAAAAATCTTAAAAAAAAAAAATCCATGTATAAGTGGACCCATACAGTTCATACCCATGTTGTTCAAGGGTCAGCTATATATGGCTTTTCTTTTTTAGTATTTTAATATATTAAATTCCATTGATTAATTTCCAAATGCTATACCAGCTTGTATTTTCTGAATAAACCTATTTGGGGATGATATATAATGCTTTTTATATATTGTTAGATTTTATTTTATGAAACTTGGCTTAGAATTTTTCATCTGTATTCATGAGAGATACTGATGTGTAGTTTTATTTTCTTATAGTGCCCTTTCCCCCCCTCATTTTAATATCAGAGTAATGCTGGTTTCACAGAATAGGTTAGGAAGTATTACCTCTTCTTCAATTTCTTGGAATTTATTTAGAATTGGTATTGATTCTGGATAAATACTTGGTCGAATTTGCCAATAAAGTCATCTCCCCTGTAGTTTTTATTGTGAGATTTTTTTTTCTCCATTTGATTTCTTTAATAGATACCGTTTCTTAAGTGAGCTTCGGGAACTTATGTCTTTCTCCTAAGGTTTCAGTTTGCTGGCAAAAACACTATTCCTAGTATTATTTTATCGCATAGTTAATATGTATAGAATCTGTCATTATGCTACCTCTCTCCTTTCTGATCTTGGTAATTTATTTCTTGTCTCTTTTTTTTTCCTGATTCATGTGACTAGAAATTTATCAATTTCATTTATTTTAAACAACTTTTGGTCTCATGGGTTTTATGTATTATTTTTTCTGTGTTATTGATTTCAGTCTGGTTTTTATTATTTCTTTCTAAAGCTGATGTTAGGTATAATTTTCTCTTTTCTAGCCTCTTAATGTAGTACTTGAGGTCATTGATTTGAGATATTTTTTTCCTGATAGAAGTATTTGCTACTATAAATTTCTTAAGTACTGCTTTAGTGGCCTTCCACAAATACTAGTGGGTTGTGTTTTCATTGATATTTAGTTCAGAACAGTTTTTAATTTCCCTTTTGATTTATTCTTTGACCTATGGGTTATTTAGAAGTCTTTAAGTTTATAAATATTTGGAGATTTTTTTCAGAGACCTTTCTCTTATTGATTTCTAATTTGTGGAATTTGAATCCTTTTAACTTTCTTGAGGCTTATTTTTGGCCCAGACTATGGCTTATGTTGATGAATGTTCCAAATGCACTTCAGTGTGAATGTGTGTGTCTTCCACTATTGTTGGATGAAGAAGTCTATGAATAAATGTTAATTAGCAAGTTAGTTGACAATGTTGTAAAAGTCTAATACATCCTTACTGATTTTTCCGTCTACTTCTTCTTTTGACTATTTTGCTTCATGCATTTTGTAGTTCTGTCTGTTTGCATAGATATTTAGGACTATTATGTCCTTTTGATGAATTACCCCTTTATCATTATGAAATGATTTTTTTTTGTTTCCAGTAATATTCTGTGCTGTAAAAATCACTTTGACTGGTCTTAACATAACCCCTCAACTTTCTTTTATAAGCAGTATTGATACCGTTAGGTTTAAGCCTATTATCTTGCTACATCCTTTCAATTATTCTAATCTGTTCTGAATCTTAGGTTTCAAATATTCTAGAGCTTTGTCCTGGGATGAAGTTGTGTTCCATGAGACAGTTTCATTCTTTCTGGTCTTGCTTTTAGGCATCATTAGGAAGGACTGGATTCACATTTAGTGTCTAATTATTTCACACACCAAGGCTAGACTCTTTCAGGTCACCTGTCCAATATCTCATGGATTATGAGATTATCTAAGCTGGGTAGTAGGAGAATTGGTACTCTTCCATGCCCTGGTGCTATTACCTTTAATCCCTTTGAAATATTCTTTTCCTGCTTTCTGATGGTTTTTTCACATGCATGTACTAATCACTTAAGGAAGACCCTTTAGAGTTATATGCAGCTCTCTACTTTCTGGCAATCTGTTATGTCAACTCTAGTGGCCTTGATTTCTCCAGGCTCTCATTTCCGTGTCCTCAACTCAAGGAGTCAGCCAGGCTCTGCTTTATTTCCCCTCCCTGCCTTGTGGTCTGAAAATTCTCTTAATGCAGTAATCTGGGGCAATCATGGGGTTTGCCCCATTCGTTCTGTCTCTTAGGGATCTTCATTGCCTAATAGATACCTAGTTTCCTAAAAATTTGCTTCATATGTTCTACCTTTTTTTTTTTTTTTGAGCCTTTCAGATGGAAGAGTAAATGTCATTCTTGTATTACATCTTAACTGGAAATTGGGAGTTTGTAAGCATACCAAATTGAATTAATGGTACCAAATGACTTTCCTTCCTGTGTTACTCTACTACCAACATCCTCATGGAGAAAATGAAGTTTCACAGTTCCCTGTGGATTTCTCCAATGTAGTCATGATGCAAAATTCCAATGACAATGGATAATTGACTGCACAATACAACATCTGTTCTTAATGAAATAAAAAAGATTCACATTTCTATATTATATTAGGGTAATATGAGTTAGTACAACAACATATCTCTATTTGTTAGTAACTTGACATAAAAGAAGGTTTATTTCTTGTTCACATAATAATCCAATATGGTGTCTCAGATTTGCTGAGGGCTTTTCTCCATGAAATGAATTAGGGACCCACACTTATTCTGTGTCCTGACTCTGTCATTTCCTAGGGCCTCAAAGACTTTGAAATATAGCTTGAAGACAAAGGAGAAGAGAATATTGAAGGCTCTGTTTTTAATCATCCCAACCCAGAAGTGACATTCATTACCTCAGTCCTCATTTTGTTGGCAAGATCTGGATGCAGGAGATGCTGGGACATGGAATCCTGGCAGGCCAACATTTAGCAACAACTTTATGCAAAGGAATCATCTCTTGATAAACTTAAGAAACCTTGTGGCCTCTTGCCTCCTTTTAAAATGTGTGTTTTATTATTTTTTTCATCTCCCAAACTCTGATGATGGGCAATAGCCTATTTCTTTATTGTTTTATCTACCCATGCTGTCAAGGGAATCTTCTTTTGCACAAGGACAGTACACTGGGTATCTTTCCATACTACATTTCCCACATTTGGATAAAAAAAAATCATGCATTACATTTATTGACTACTGAATAATCTCAAAACAGTGGTGTGTATATAAAGGAAAAGGCAATTAGTTTCCAAGGCATGGGCCACAATTGTTTTGTTCCCCATAAACAGTTAGGTTAGTACCTGTTGGAGGTTTTTGGGCTTTGTAGACTGCTTCTTCGATTCACATAAATATATCATAGGTTGAATAGGCTTAAGTCATTAATTGGGATTAAATGAGATATTTTATATAAAGTGCTAAGCATGGTCTAAGACACATACAGAAAGCAATCCATAATTGAGACTCTTATAATTATGAATTAAGGATAAAATGTTAAGCAAAATTTTAAGTGCCTTTGCTGTGGATGGTGGTAATATATAGAAAAATTTAAACTTATATTATTTTCTGCAACTAATAATAATGTTCCAGTGTGTGCTTGCTGTCTGATTTCTCAAGAGAATGGATTTTCCCCATCACCTTATCAGATAGATATTACCTGAAAAAGGGCTGAATACCTTAAATCGGCTTTTAGAATTTCACCACCCTGTAAAAGGCAGCAAAGTATACTAACAAAGAACTTTGGTTCTAAAGTCAGTTTTTAAACCCTAGTTCCATTGTCTATCAACTGTATGACCTCGAACATCCTATGTTCTGAATTTGTGAATGTTAGCCAGTGGTGCTACCTTCATAGGGACATTACAGTGGGAGTAAGATAAATATATATATATATATATATATATATATATATATATATATATATCACTTAGACAACAAAAGGGCATATAGTTAGTGCCTAATAAATGTTATTATAATTACTATGATAATAAAGAAGGGATAGTCTAATCCAGTAAGCATAGGAATATTGGGTTTAGGGTCGGATAATTTAAATTTACATGCATGCTTTGTTGCTTACTCTTTTCGAACCCTGGTCTCCTGATCTATAAAATACGGCTAATAATATTGCCCTCACAGGGTTGATAGAGTGATTATAAGGCATAGGAAAGTACATAGAACCCTGTTTAGAACCTGCGCAGTGCTAAATATCTGTGAAAATTCTTTTGTTTACATTATATGTGGCCTTAAGCACATTGATCTTCCTCTCACATAAATTATTCCTTCTACTTGGCCTGTTATAGTTAGTTTAAAAAAAACAAACAAACCTCAAGCAACTGTAAGGAATAGTGCTATTAATATTTATTAACATTATTATTTAAAAATAGAATGGCACCCTTTTCCTGAAGGATTTGGCTACTGGCATTATGGATGAAAACCATCACTGGATTTGTGTGGCAATATTTCTTTCTTTCTTTCTTTCTTTCTTTCTTTCTTTCTTTCTTTCTTTCTTTCTTTCTTTCTTTCAGATTTTATTTATTCATGAGAGACACACAGAGAGAGAGAGAGAGAGAGAGGCAGAGACACAGGCAGAGGGAGGAGCAGGCTCCATGCAGGGAGCTCAACATGGGACTCGATCCCAAGTCTCTAGGATCACACCCTGGGCCGAAGGCAGGTGCTAAACTGCTGAGCCACCTGGACTGCCCTTGTGTAGCAGCATTTCTTAAACACCTGGCATGGCGTGGGTTGCTTTCATTACAGAGTAGGGGAATGTTAATATCTATGATTTTATAAGCCCTACCACCCCAGGTTAATTAGTGAAGGCTAATATCACGTAGAAATTTCATCTCCTGCTAGAGGCTCTCTTACTACAAATGTTATAGAAAACATAAAAAATAAATTCAGAAACAGATAACTGTAGCTTGTGCCATTGAATACCGTATTCCTAGACAGTTCAACTCTGAGGTCCATAGTCAAAAAAGGGTTTCAATCTATGAGTAATGCCTTCAATGGGCATTGGTGGGAGGAGGTGGGAACATTGCCTGTTCACCCTCCCTCTGTTCTGAGGTCATGCAGGTTAGATAATTAAGTCATTGGGACACCTCAGTGGCTTGGTGTTGAGTGTCTGCCTTTGGCTCAGATCATGATCCCAGGGTCCTGGGATCAAGTCCTGCATCGGGCTACCCTTGGGGTGCCTGCTTCTCCCTCTGCCTGTGTCTGCTTCTCTCTCTGTGTCTGTCATGAATAAATAAATAAAATCTTAAAATTAATTAATTAATTAATTAATTAATTAATTTAAATTTTACAAAGATAATTAAGTCATTGAGGAGAAGCCCTGCTCTCTTGGATACTTTTCTTTGAGACTTGGACAAACTCAAGCACCAGAACATTTTTTAACAAAGAGGAAAATCTGAGAGCTTTCTCTGGTATCTCTCTTATGCTCTTTATCCTCTTCTGTGTGGATGCCCTTCCTCGATCTGATATCACTTCCCCCAGCTAAGAACCCTTCAAGAGTAACCTCAAAGCCCCTCCCTTCTATGAAAAGTTACCTGTTTAGTACTGCTCATGTAGACCTCTCTTGTCTCTGAAGCCCTAGAAACAGTGTTCATATCTTTCAGTTGAGTAAAATTGTGGAATTTCTTTCATATTATTCAAATATTTTACTATGTCTTGTTCATGGAGCAAATTGGGGCAGGGGATGTCATTTGAAGGGAGGGGCTAATCCTTGAAGGCAGGCATCGATTATGTCTTAAATTACAATTTGCAAGCCAGTGGTACTGAACACACAGGCTAAATAAATATAAATTCAATTAAAATGACATCCAGTGATGGCTTTGCAAAGATGCTGTTGGGAATAACGTCAAGTTTGCATCAAATTGAATATCTAAAAATAGCTGGATGACTACTTAACCTTCCATTTGTAGGCATAGATATAGTACAAGGATTTGCCCACTAGAATTTTATTTTCCATGGTAGGTCATTTCAGATGCCTTAAGTGACCCTACAAGCATCTTTTTAAGATTACCTTAGGACCCTGGTATTTCATCTTAGGACTGCCACCATGTGCATTCCTAAAATTTTTCATAAAGTCCCACTCTTGCTTTCATTTCATGTGCTGTTTCCATTTAGTTAAAATTAATCTCTTGGCTGCAGAAATATCTCCCAGGCCTCAGAGCTTTCCATTCTCGATTAACGTGTCTAACCTGCCAACTTGCTCAGGGCAGTGAGCTCTGAAGGTAGCTGTATGGCATTGGAACCCCAAAAGTGCTGCATGATATTACTTCATTTCAAAACAGGTGATCCCTGAGGGTTGCATCTAACATCTGGACAGAAGGCTCCCTTTGTACTTGCATTTCCAACACCAGTTGTAAAATGTAAGTATTATTCCTTGGTGTCCTATAAATAGCACATTTTCCAAGGGATTTTTTTTTAAGATTTATTTATTTATTTGAGAGAGAGAGAAAGCACATGTGTTGTGAGTGGGGGAAGGGAAACAGAGAGGGAGAGAGAGAGGGAGAGAATCACAAGCAGACTCCCCACTAAGCAAGGAAGGAGCCCTACATGGGGCTGGATCCCACAAACCTGAGATCATGACCTGAGTTAGAATCAAGAGTTGGTGCTTAACCAACTGAGCCACCCAGGCACCCCTCCATGGGATTTTTTTTTTTATTCTGTTTACCTCTGGGTAGGTTTTTGGGTCCCCCTGCCCCTGGTTTCTGTGTATATCTCAAGTTAAAGCATTGTTTCTGCCCTATGTCATATTCACCATTGTTCACTCTCCATCTCTCACTTGCATACCATATCACCGTAAGTGGACACTTTTCCTCACATTCACCACTGATCCATCTCCTGTTGCCCTGTCCTTAGAGCATCTGATTTAACAGGAAAGGAGACTCATTCCCAGGTAGGTCCCAGCACAAGCGAGACTATCAATGATTCAATAAATAATGAGACTATCTATTTATTTAACATGTCAGGTATGTAGGAAACAGATCAAATAAGAGGGGCATATAATCTACCCACATGCAACTGACAATTTATTGAGGAAGAAAGATATTAAGTAAAGTGAAAGTTGTTAATGGTGGGACATAGACTGGGGAACAAGTACTCACCCAATTTGGAAGTAAGTGATCAAGGATAACAGATGGACTTTTTAAAAAACTCAATCAAGGTATAATTTATATCCAATACATTATTCTTATTTAAAGCATACTAAATAGTATGAGATTTGACATATGTACACACACAGAAATTATCATCACAATCAAGATACCAAATAAGGGAGTGGCTGGGTGGTTCAGTTGGTTGAAGATCTGCCTTCAGCTCAGGTCATGATCTTATGGTCCTGGGATCAAGCCCAGTGTTAGGCTCCCCGCTCAGCAGGGAGTCTGCTTCTGCCTCTCCCTCTGCCTCTCGCCCTGCTCCTGCTCTCTCTCTCTCAAATAAATAAAATCTTTAAACAAATACAAAATATGTTACCACCCTTCCATGTTTTCTTGTGCTCCTTTGCCATCTCTTCTCTTGTCTATGTATTACTCACTATATATTCGTTTACATTTTCTAGAATTTTATAAAACTGGCATCATGCTCTTTTTTTCTTTGTTTTTCTTTGGCTGGCTTTGTTTATTGTCTGGTTTGTTTTATTCAGTGTAATGATATTGAGATCCATCCATGCTGTGACATGTATCTCTATTTACTCCTTTATTGCTGAATAGTATTCCATTATAAGAATATAGCACAATTTGTTTATTTGTCACCTGCTGATGGGCATTTGTGTTCTTTCCAGTCTCATCTGTTATAACTAAAGCTGCTATGAATGCCTGTTTACAAGTCTTTGTGTGGACATTGTACTTTCATTTCCCTTGCGTAAATATTTAGGAGTGTAATTGCTGGGTATAATATCAGAACTTTTGCCTGATGCAAGAAAACAGTACAAAAAGTTGGAGGACACACAGAAGTGGATTTTTGAAGGTGGAGAAATGGGACATCTGTTGGTCCCTGTCCAACTGAGTGACTGTATATTTCAAAGATACCTCAAATTTGGCAAATTTTGAAACTCCGTTCTTGATCTTATTTTTCATATGATCTCCTGTCAGTATCCCTTGGTTTAATAAATAATACCACCAACTGTAGAGTAAGGCAACACAGAAAACCAGCCTTGACTTGACACCTGTTCCTCTTTTACCCCCTTTATTCTATTGGTCTTCAAGTCATACAGTTTTCTTCATGAAAATCTTTACCATCTGTAGTGCTAGTGCTCTTGTAGGTCAGTGTGATCTGCCTCCTGGACCACTGGGACAACATCCTCACTGGTTCCCCATCCCTTGACTTGTATGCTTCATCCATATCTGCAGCTAAGACAAAATGGTCTTCAAAAATTGTGTACTCAATATAAATCTGAGTATATCACCCCACTGATTAAACCTTTCACTAGCTTGCCATAATTCCTGCGGAAAAGCCCCCAAACTTTTACCATGATTTACGCAGTCTTCATATCCATGTTCCTGTTTAATGTACACTCTAACATTATGACTCAGTATTATCTTCCTGTTCCATTTTGTTGTACCTATAATGAGCTTTTTTCAGGTCACATCAAATTTTTCAAATTCTTCCTTACCTCTGAACCTTTGTACTCTCAATGTCTCTGCCTTTCTGTCCATTTATTTGTTTAATTCTTACTTAACCAACTTAAATATTATTTCAACTGAAAAGCTCACATCTAGGCAAAATAACTTTTTTAGCCTGACACTCTATGCCAATCTTAAGCTATTATAATGTCCAAGATTCTGGTCCACCTCCCTAATTAAAGGTAGGGCATAACTCATTATGATTGCATCCCTAATACTTAGTACAGCACCACCTCTGGAATATATAGAGTACTAACACATTCTTTTTTTTTTTTTTTTTTTTTAAAGAGAGAGAGAGCCAGCATGCGCAAGCAGGGTTGGGGCAGGGGCAGAGGGAGAAAGAGAGGGAGAGAGAGAATCTTAGACTCCATGCCCAGCGCTGAGCCTGACCCGACATAGGGTGTGATCTCACAACCATGATATCATGACTTCAGCTGAAATCAAGAGTCAGATGCTTAACTGACTGAGCCACCTAGGCACTCCAAGTCCTCTAATACATCTGATAATTCAATAAATGGCTGTGACATTGATATAGACCTTTATGTAACAGATGCCTGACAAATATTTGAGAAGAAAAGTTGAGATAAATTAAATCCAAGAACTGTTTCCCAATAACCAATATGGATGTCACCAATTTTATGCATTAAAATCCATGATTTTGCTTTTAAGAGAGGTTCTCTAGCTCTCATTCAAAATCTATTTTATACCTTATATAGTTATAGTAAATTCAGGCATCAAGTTTCTTATATCAGAAGCAGAAAATCTGATGGCAAAGAGAATTAATTCAGATATGGGGACATATTCAGATATGGGCACAGTCTTCAGCAAAGAGTGAAGACTGACATGAGATTATAATTCAAAACCACAGTAGTCTTGGGCCATTTTGTCCAGAGTCCTATGATTTGATGACATCCTCTGATTAAAGTAGAAGCAAATTTTGTTGTTACCAATTAAAATACTGATCTGATGAAGCTACTGATAATGATAGGAAACCTTGATTGTGTTTTATATGCCAGAATTGAAGCTAAGCCCTCTATTCATTATCTCATTAAATTATCATAATGACCCTATAAAATAGATATTGATTTATTTTATAAAAGAGGGAAAGAAAGTTGAGAGAAGTTAAATATCCTGACCTTAGTGACATAGCTTTTAACTATGACTTCAGCTTGCTTAGTCTAAGTAATCAAGAAAGGATTAAATGATGTTCTTTTACCCCATTTAAAGAAACAACAAATTTTTTAAAAACTCCATCAAAAACAGAATTTTTTCCTTAAATTTCACATTATTGAGGAGAGTGTTTAGGTCATCTAAAATAGTACTTATGGCGGAAACATTTATTTCCCAGTTATGCCAAATAAATGAAGTTTTTTGTAAATGCTTTCCAATGATTATTTTATACTTCACAATTATCGATGAAACTATGAAAAGACTCTAGTGAACAGGGAATAGTGCTTCCTGAAAAGTTGCAAGAACATGATGCTAATACTAGACAATGTATTACCCCATATGGGCTCATTAAGAGCATCGGTTATCATCTTTAATTGCAAAGAGCATATATCCCTCAAATGAGTTTATAGTCTTTTTTAATAAGAGGTACCAGAAGTGTAAATAGAATCTATCACCAGATCCATTTAAAATCCATTTATCTTTATGACTATATGTATTATGGATCATCAGCCTTTGATCATACAGGCCCCTTCAACGTTCATCTTCCTTATGGTGAGTTTAAAATGCAGTGTCTGTAATAGGAAATTAATTTTTTTCATACTTGTGACTGATAGACTCCTACATTCCTGAATGCATTTTGCTTGAAGTAATTAATTCTCGTGTTGCGTTAGGCAAATATATACTCACCAGACCAGCTCTCTTTTTTAAGGTGAGCTCCAGCTTCAGACTATGACTCAAGGTCAGTGTGTCCTTAGTACATTCCTCTGCTGTCCCCAACTTCTTCATAATGGCCGATTCCCAACCCTCCCTCCTTCTAATATCTTGCACTCCTCGCATTCAAGAAGAACCTGAAGAATTGTCTGTGCTTCTGGTATAGACTTTCCTTTCTCCAAGCATGACTTCATTTTGAGCACCTTGGAAGCCCCATGGTGGGTTATACCCACAACCCTTTATATCTCTTAATCTGGCACAGTCTCAAAAAAAACTCAAATTGTTTGAAGTACATGCCAACAGTCTGTGCTATTCTGGTTGTCATAATCTTCTATTAAATCTCATTTATATCTTTTCATTTCCTGAATATTTTTGCTTTCAGCCTTCTGTTGCTCTGTCACTATTCTTTCCCTTATTTTTGGAGACTTCAAAAGTCACATGAATAATCTGCCCCAAATCCCAGTTCTTGACCTCTGTGCATTTGTTGATCTTTTCCACCTGACACTAGTTGCTCATTCCTTTGGATGTATCCTAGAACTTATCTATAAGAGTGACATTTCCCAAATCTCAGTTGTTAGCATCTCACATTCTCACAGCTGCCTTCTGTCTTTCCAAATCACAAAAATAATCTCACTCTTACAATTTGCGTAACCCTTTCAGATCTTCAGTAGCCCTATGCAAGCCAATTCCTCCTTCCCCAGCTACAGTCCTTGTCATAGTCACTTCCATGCTCATGCTTCATCTCTTGCCTCTTTTCCATCTGTTCCACTTCTGATAATTCCATTCTAACTCTCCACCTATTAGACCCCTGCACCTAAGCAGCAGGATATGGCTCGAGAAAAACACATAGGTGTTCTAACTGGTCTCATACTAGTTCTCAATGGAAAGGAAAAATAGCTTAAAACCGCAAAGATAAAAACTGAGGAACATGAATATATTACACCTCCTTCAGTAGGAGTGATGCATTTAATGCAAACAAGAAGAGGTTAAATATGACAAGGATCAGTTAACACAAATAATTTGACTAGGGTTATTCAAATGAGTGGTAGTATTAGGACACGGATTCAAACCCACAACCGACTGGAATGCTTGCTTTTAACCACTGTGCCACACTGCAGTAAGAATTACATTACCAAGGTGGTAAAGGGGAATAGTTCAGGTTTCATCAAGAAGACTAACAACCCCATAGGAGAACAGAGAGGATTTCTTCCAACAAAACAAAACAAAACAAAACAAAACAAAACAAAGCAGGGATCCCTGGGTAGCTCAGCGGTTTGGCTCCTGCCTTCGGCCCAGGGCGTGATCCTGGAGTCCCGGGATCGAGTCCCACATCGGGCTCCCAGCATGGGGCCTGCTTCTCTCATGAAAAAATAAATAAATAATCTTTAAACAAAAAAAAACAAAGCAAAACAAAAACAAACAAAACCCCGGCAAACATCGTAATCATTTTACTTTTTAAATTTAAGCTGCTTACTTGTCTCTAGCTATTATCAATCATGCAGTGATTGTGAGGGAGTATTCTTCAAGGTTAAATGCAGGGGGGAAACTAGCTTCATCTCTGGAAAACCGCCAAAGGACCCATGTTCAGTTTATTCCTCTGTAGTATGTAATTGCAGTTTTTCTAAATAAGATTAAAAAGAGCCTTCATAGTCTATGGGAGCCCTTATTTTCTTCGGGGATGTTTTTCAGGTGGCCAGTGTTCTGTACAGTGGGTATAGCTGCTGCTTCAGCATAAACATAAAGCTTTGCAATTTTTCCAGGAGAGAAGTAAATTATTTGCCAAAATAAGGCCATGGAGAAAACTCAGAAGTTGAAGGTTCCTAAGAACTTTTATTGACTGATATTCCCACTTTCTTGAGCCCTGCAACTCCAAATACCTACTCTATAATTGAAACAATATCCATGTAATAAACCTGCCGGAATCCAGATGCTTCTGGGGCTATATCATGCATGAGAATGTATGGGTAGACTACTGAATAAAAAATATACCCCTGCTAGTGATTTACAGCAACATAGACTAGAGAATAAAGGTGGTGAACCTAACACTAACGTTATTTATCTATACACACATTTTAGCATTTCTGAAATCAGGGTAGAACTTAAAATTGATGTGAGTTGTATTTTAATTAGAAGCTTTTTTTCCTTATGTAAAAAGAATGATGTGGTTTATGTGATGGCATCCAGACTTCAGTGAAATAAACACTAATATTAAGGATATTCTTAGTATTAATTAGAGAATACAGGCTTTTTTTTTTTTCATTTCTATCGTGCGTATTAGATTTTGCCAAGCTTAAGTTCTATTGGAGTTTTCTCAATAAACATTTGTTTTTGACACTTCATTGCCTTTATTTTTGACTTCATTGCCTTTAGGCAATTGCCTTCATTTCACCACTTGGTTTCCTTCCTTAATCTACATTTGCTGCCCCCGTGTTGTCACCACTGATTTCCCAGACCCACCCCCATGTTCTTACATAATACTGAAGTGTACCTGCACTTTTCAAGGTCAGCCACAACATCTTAATCACCAAATTTAAAAGTCTCTTGATAGCTTTTGACACCATTAAGCACCCCCTTCCTTTTCAGACTCTCTTGCTTTCCATGGTGACTTGCTCTACTACTCCAACATTTCTGATCCCTTCTTTACCTTCTTTTACATCCCTCCATAACCTAAACATACCTTAAGATTCAGTCTTCAGGGGATCTCTGGGTGGCGCAGCGGTTTAGCGCCTGCCTTTGGCTCAGGGCAGGATCCTGGAGACCCGGGATCGAATCCCACGTTGGGCTCCCGGTGCATGGAGCCTGCTTCTCCTTCTGCCTGTGTCTCTGCCTCTCTCTCTCTCTCTCTCTCTCTGTGTGTGACTATCGTAAATAAAATTAAAAAAAAAAAAGAGATTCAGTCTTCAACCCTCTGTTCTTCCCACCAAATTCCCCACCTTTCCAGGTATTCTCTATGTTAATAATCCTTAAAGATTTATTTCTATCACTTCTCTCTCCTAAACCCAGATCTCTGATGACCATTTTCATGTGTTTTTTTTTTTTTCTTTCTGCTGTTATATCATCTGCAAACCAAACTCATTAGAGTTCTTTTATATCAGCAGTCCCTTCAGACTTCTTGGTATCAGACAGCAATATCATCATCATTTTCCTTGTCTACTGTGTTCAGTACCTTGGTGTCAATTTTGATGTTTGCTTTTTCTTTTCTTTTACCCTATGTTGGATTATTCCCTGGATGCTGTGGATGCTGTCTTCCAAATGTAGTTTATTTGGGCTTAATTTTCTCCACTAATTGCTGCCATCTGAGCAATTTATCACTGAGGGAAATGTGAGTACTGGAGAAGCAACATGGCCCCCTCCACCCTTGACCTTTGCTAGCCAGTTTTTGCACCCATTTGGGCCCCAGCCCAAACTCCATGTTTAGCATATAGGAGTCAGTATGCCATTTGTCTCACTGAATTGAATTGTGTCATGACAACCAAAAAAGAGGTAAGGAAACCTGGACTGGGGGAGGACGGTGGTAGGGCAGACAGATAAACCTCCAGAAGTTTGGAGGCTGGGCTAGTGTGAAAGAACCATGATTTTAGGTGCAGGTGAAAGCAGTAAAACAGCTGAAAATGGTCATCAGACATCAATTTTGAGTCAGAGAAGGATTGGACTCTAAATTCTGCAAGAATTTCACCCCTTTCTTTTGCTTTCTCAATTGTGCTAATATCATTTCCTTTTTAACTTTCTAGATGCCAAACATGATTCTTTAAAAATTTCAAGTGTTTCAGTTTCGAGCCCTTTCAGTTTGCAGACAACTTTAAAGAAATTTTAAGACAAATTTATGACAAGAACTCTATATTTGTAGTCAAAGATGTGAGATTTCACTGTCACTCACAAGCTAGATTTTATTTTATTTATATATTTTTAGTAGGTTTCATGCCCAGCATGAAGCCCAGCATGAGGCCCAAACTCACAACCCCAAGATCAAGCAAGACCTGAGATGAAATCAAAAGTCGGACACCCAACCAACTGATCCACTCTGGCACCCCACAAGCTGGATTTTTAATGTTATTTCAGCTGAAAGTCATTTAATTTTGCCCCAGCTTTTTTGAGGTATAATTGACAAGAACAAATTTTATGTATTTAGAAGTACAATATGATGTTGTAATATATATATATATATAGATTGCGGAATGATTACTACAACCAAGCTGATTAACATATCCATTACCTCACATAATTACCTTTTTTTTTTTTAATAGTGAGAATACTGAAGATGTACTCTCAGAACGTTTCAAGTAAAATGGTGCATTATTATTAGCTTGTGTCACCATGCCACACATTAAGTCTCCAGAATGTATTCATCTTATAAGTAAAAGTTTGTGCCCTTTAACTAACATCTCTCCATTTCTCCCATTTCTCAGCCTCTGGTAACCATTGTTCTATTCTCTCTCTCTCTCTCTCTCTCTCTCTCTCCTTTTTTATGGGTTTGATTATGTTAGATTCCAAATATAAGTAAAATCATGCAGTATTTGTCTTTTCATTCCTCACTAATTTCGTTAGGCCTAATGTCTTCCAGTTTCAACCATGTTGTTGCATATAGCAGAACTTCTTTTTTTTTAAAGGGTGAACAATATTCTGTTATATGTGTATATACCACATTTTCTCAACCTCCCTTAATTTATCTTAAAATGAAGATTACAAAGTCTACCATGCCTACTTTATAAGGTTGTTGTAAAGCTCTTCTCAGTTAATAAACGTAAAAACATTAATGTGATTTCTAATTTTATCTTTTCTAATTCAGAGCCCTGTCATATGAGAATTGTGAAGCAGAGAAAGTTTATTGTTCATTTCTTTACCTGTTTTTCAAGAACCATATGAAAACACATGATGTTGACATTTTCTTTAAATCAAAATCCTGGGACACCTAGGTGGCTCGGCAGTTAAGCGTCTGCCTTCAGCTCAGGGTGTGATCCTGGAGTCCCAGGATTGAGTCTCACATCGGGCTCCCTGCATGGAGGGAGCTCCTCATGGGGAGCCCAATGTGGGACTCCATTCTGAATTCCGGGATCATGCCCTGAGCTGAAGACACACTCAACCACTGAGCCACCCAGGCATCCCTGTTTGTGAATATTATTATTAAAATCATAAAAATACTGTAACATTACATAATATGATTTTGTTTTGTCTATGTAAATGTGCATGTGTTCATCTTAAAAGAATGCACAAACATTAATAATTGTTATTTAAAGTGGTAAAATTACTTTTATTTGTTATTTTTCTTCTCTGGATTTATAAATTTTCATATAGTAATCATTTAAGGTTATAATATTTAAATAAGTTAAATGCCACATATTATCAGAAAGAAATGCTTCACAAATGAAGAGAGAGATTTCATACATGATGACAAGAGGGCACAGGAAATACTTAGAAGGAGAGATTTTATGTTTTTAAATGAATGAATGAGTTCATTCATCCAGCTGGTAAGTTTATTGAGCATCTGCCATATGCTGGGTCCTGTGGTAGGAACTGAGGAAATGTTGAGCAAATAGACCCTGTTCCTACTTTTGTGCATGCCATTATTTAATGGAGGAGACCAACATAAATCACATTACTAGGCACAGTACAAGCACAAACAGTAAGAGCTATGAGGGAAGTGTAAGAGATCTTCTACTTAGGGCTCTGAAATATGCTAGTGTGTTTTTAAAGAAAGCTCCATTGACAAGTGTCATTTTGGCTGGGATCAGAGGGATATGAGTAGCATTGACTGGTGGAGAGGAAGGACATCCATAACTGTGGGAACCTCCTGTCCAAAGACCTTGGTTAGGAGGGAGCATGCCACTTGCCACTTGACAGGAAGTGGTCAGAGCCAATGTGGCTGATGCACACAGAGGACTAGAATAAGCTGCTTAAGAACAACCCAGGTCTCCTTGTCATGATAACCGGGTTGTAGACAGCATCTTCTTACCGAGATAGTTTTGTTAGCTGTACCTTCTACTCTCACTTCCTCTCTGTACTTGATAGCTCACGTACGTATTCTGAGGAGATTGCTTTGAAATTTAAAATCCTAGGCTGCTCTTACTCCTCCTCAGCCCAAATTCTGCCTACGTAGGAACAATCACTTTTCAGTGCATTCTGGGGGATAAGTGAGCACTGTTCTGCTTGCATCAGTCAAAGGTTCTGCTGATAATAAACAGGCAGGAGAAGGAAGTTCAGCAGCTCTTCAGAATATCCACAGATAGGTCACCCTCAAGTTGAGAAATACTGTCCATACTGAACAGAAATGATGTTTTGATTATCCATGTTACCACACCCTATGATTTGCAGAGTTATCAGAAAGATTTTCAAACCTGGCAGGAGAATTATTTTATAGGGATGTTTTAAAGGGAACTTAAATATCATTGGTGGTTGTATTAAAAATGCCCTTTAGGTTCTCCCTCAAACCAGGTTCCTGTGATAGTAATAATAATTTACTCTGATTCCACCAGTACTGGTTAGATTCAGGGAATTTTTTTGTATTTCTGGAATTTATGTATTTGGGTGGCATCATTTTAATCTCCTTCTCTACCAGACCACATAATTAGAGTAGGCAGGAGGTGAAAGAGTTGTGACAAAATAATCCTCTTTCATAATTGATTGTTTTCTTCTACCGATTAAAATAAAATAACCTTAAATAGAAGGGGAAAATGTAAAGATGCAAGCTTGAATGAGTAACACAGAGCCCTTCTAAGCTGGGGATTTCCTGGGGTCTCCAGCTATAAATGAAAAGTGTAAAAAAAAAAAAAAAAAAAAAAAAAAAGAAAAGTGTACTATTTTTGAAGTTTACGTTTCTTGCAATGAATACATATTCTTAGAAAGCAGAATCAGATTTTGCCGACTAGTGAATGTTCTAAAGACTGCTCATTAGCTTTGAGTTGGGCAAGAGTTTGTACAACCATAGCCCTGTCTTCCTATCCTCACCCTGCAAAGACACTTTTAAAAACTGAACCTTCTGTTTAAGCTCAGTAAATGTGATGAATAAGTGCATCTATTAGAAAGTTCCAAGCTTTCCCATAATGAAAAAAATGGGTCAGAGTGAAGGGAGATGTTCTTAAAGTTGGATATGGAAACTGTGGCAGTGGCTGGTCCGTAAAACAAGAGAGTTCCTGTAATTGCTAATAGGTGAAATAGATGGAGCCCAGATGCTCTACTGAGAGAAACAATTTTGGAGCAGAGGTGTGAGGGTGTAAAATTTGGCTTTGCCATTTATAATTTATGTGATCTTTTGCCACGAGGCTTAACCCCTTTTATCTTCAGGTGCTTCATAAGGAGGAATAATAATACTAGTTTACAGAATTACAATGAGGATTAAAGTTGATTAAGTGCTATTGGGCACATGTATGTGAAAGCACAGCAACTGGGGAATTTGACTCTCAAACAATATTATTAACCACAATTGGCATTACTTTAGGTGGTGAAACTAGAATAAGACCTTACCAAGCTCTCTGTGAGTTCCTGTAATTAAGTGACCTTTTGCACACGAAAGTCTTTTCACATCATTTACAGAAGTTGAAATGACTTTATGTTACCGTACATTATAAATTATCATCTTGTTCAGTCTTCATGGAGAGGGTAGTAACATTTTGGGAGGAGTATTTTATCTTCATAATCAGTTGGAATGGATACTGTCAGGTACTGATGTAGAACAAATATAAAAGAGAAACTCTTGTGTCCTATGTGAAATGTGGGATGTCCATGCATTATCTTGAAGCTTGGCTGAGGGGCCATGTGGGCCTGGCCTGGAATCTTCATTCTGTCTCTTCATGCAGTGCTTCTCAAACCTGGCTGCACAACAGAATCCTCTGTTAGTGTCACATCAGGCCAATTAAATCAGTGTTTGAGTAGGGAAGGAGGGAGAGTAAGAAGATCTGGGCATTGGTATTCGCTAAAAAAACAAAACAAAACAAAACAAATTCATTGCAGTCAATTTGAGAATTTAATAGGTATTTGAGTTAAGGCCATTTCTTTAATCCTCTGTGAAACTTAGTCAGTTGGGGCTGCTATCACAAAGCACTACTAACTGTTCGGGTTAGAATAACAGAAATGTATTGTCTCACATTCTGGAGGCCAGAAATCTGAAACTGAGATGCTGGCAAGCAGGGCCAAACTCCCTCTGAAGGGTCGAAGGACGAATCAGCTTCATGCTTCTCTCCTGGCTTCTGGTAGCCTTAGACATCCCTTAGCGTTCAGATGGTCATCATCTGCTCCTTGTCCTTCTTTAATTATCATCCTTCTGTACCTGTCTCTGTATCTCAGAGTCATTTATTGTGATATTTTGTTTTATTATTATTTACTTTGTCCTCCCTTATTTTTCTTTTCCCTGTTGAAAGAAATAGCCAATACTTTGGGGTTCCTTTGGCTTAGGGGTGGTTTTGATTACAAAGTCAAGAAGTAGAAGCTGACTGAAGAGAGTTCTCCTCTTCTTTTGAGATGTAGTAAAAAGTACCCCATAATAAGAAGCTACACATACTCCACATTCACCAGGAAACAACTGCTGTTAATCTAACAAGATTAACAAGGGCCCAGATCATCTGATTTTCTAGAGCACACCAGAAATTCAAATTGTATGTGAAATCTACCAAATATTAAATGTTGGCAACTAACTTGACCTCTGCTCAACTCTAACATCAATGATATCATGTGGGTAGCTTGAAATTGGCCATGGTGGAAGTATTTACATCACTGAAATCAGCAAATACTATACATCAGAGTTTTTAATTTGTGTATCTCTGGTTTCTAGTGAGCCAATAATTAAAAGTTTTAAGAACACCCCTTTTATTGCTGTGGTTGATATTTTTCTTTAATTTATTAAACTTATAGCTTTAAAAGTTGGCCCCATAGGGTGGGGTAGGTAGTTATAATAATGTCAGAAGAATTATATATCCCTGCCTGACTAAAGAAGGTCATTATATATAACTATAGCCCCTTGGCAGTTCATAGAAATATTTGTATGTACATAATCTGTTTTCATTTTCAAAATAACAATAGGAAGTAGTCACCATTATCTCCCTTATATAGATAAAAGCAGTAACTACTCAGAGAGGTTTATTAAACTTCCTGAGGTCACACAGTTAATGAATGGTTAGTGACTTCATGAATATATACTTGAGCCCTAGACTTCTAGCTCTATACCAGTGTTCTGTCCACTGCGGCTCACTTCATATTTAGGGGAGCAATGGGAATATCGTAGACTGTGAGACCTCTTTTTCTGACCTAACACAGTAGATCATGAATGAATAAATGAATGGCTTGGAGAAAAGCAAATATATCAGTTCTTAGGAGTTCATGGGAAATCTGTGTAACATCACCATGGTTTCACCCTGAGCACTTGTTCTTTTGGAAAATTGATACTTCTAACCCATACTGAGCTCTTCAGAGATATAGGATAGTGGTGGTTGGTTGAGGGCATGGTAGGTCTTCATCCCCAAATATATTTGACACGTTGTATCTTTCTAGGCTACAAGAATGTTAGCAGGAAAAGTGAGTACTAGACAGGATTGGAATTGTCAGCTCTTGTTTCCTCAATGCCAACTTTAGAATGTGTAAAGCAGAAATGCAAATATCCTTTCCTACAGAGTCTAAGGAATTTCCTCCTGCCTGAGGTTAGAAGGAACACAACTGATACTCCTCTTACCTCTTCCCAAAACGGAGAAGAGAACTAGGCTGGAAGGTACTTCTTCTGGCAAAAATATAATTCTATATATATCTTTCAAAGAGAAATTTCCTCTGTTCCACCTGGTTCTTAGCCAACAATGACTCAGGACCTCTTTCAGCTCAGAAAGTCAGTGTCCTTTTCTGAAACCAGCTCCAAGACTTTTCCTTTTAATCTACAGGTTGTAAAAAAAAAAAAAAAAAAAAAAAAAATCTACAGGTTGTAACAAATGTCTAAATAACTGCAGTTTAATTAGGGGATGTTAACTTAGCAAACTAGAGTTAGCTAGGCCTCCCAGCTAAATGACTGCCTTCAAACTGAATATTTTGTCTTCAAAGCTAATTGCTTGTGTTTAAAACAGACATCGAAAATAACAATAAGACACCATGTTAATTGGTCCTAATTTGGATGCATATGTAAAAAACATTTGCTTAAAACCATATGTATTGTCAAAAGAAAAGTAAAAAAATTTGATGGTATTTTAGCCTTTTTTTTTTTATCATTTTGAAACAATTGCAAGCTTATAGAAGTTTACAGGAAGAACTTTTCTTCCTATTCTTTTCAAATAAGTTTGAGAATGAGTTTGCCCACCTCATGCCCATCATCCCTGAATAGTTTAGTCTGCATTTCCTACAAACAAGGACATTTCTTTTACAAAACCTCAATACAACCATCAAAATCAAGAGATTGACAGTGGTACATTACTACTGTTCCCATTCAAATTTCACTGATTGCTTCAGAGGTATGTTTTATGGGAAAAAAATCTAGTTCAGGATCATGCATTGCAAAATGTTTGGCTTCATACACTTTAGCCAGATGAATACCAGCTTTCATATACATATTTGCAGGTAATATATTTAGCCCCAAATTCTGTTTTTTTTTTTTCTTGCCACACATTTCAATTCATTCATTTTCTTCATTGAGACAAAGATAATATGGGCTAAGAAACAGCTTAAAGCAATGAGAGAAAAAATCCCATTGAATAAAATAAAAGCAATAATAATTTTCTACAAGGTTCATCACAGATATTTTACTAAACTAAAAATACAACTTAGAAATAAATATGATATTTAAAGGACAGTTTTTATTGCATTTTTAAGAGTAGAAATAATAATAATAATAATAATAATAATAATAATAAGTGATGTTCATTGAACATTATACGAATCTCTACAACGTATTATATCATTTAATCTCACACAACCTAACAAGTAGGCCTTATTATTATTACTGTCTCCATTTTATAGTTGAAGTGTGTGAGTGTCTGTCTGCCATTATCTGTGGCTTATTTGTAAAGGGGAAATTTGTAGTATCAGCACAAACTTCTGAGAGATATGTAAGTTGTATTAGATAGTGTTTCCTCACCTCATGGATATCAGAACACTCAGGGCCTTTCCCTTTTGAAATGTGTTGGCTTCCTAGGGCAGGAAGGCATTCAATTATAAAAAAGGCTCCTAAAAAAATAAAAAAAAAAAAACAAAAAAAAAATTAAAAAAGGCTCCTGAGATTTTCTCTGAATTAGATTTTGAGCACACAGGTCTCTTTCTTTCTTTCTTTCTTTCTTTCTTTCTTTCTTTCTTTCTTTCTTTCTTTCTTTCTTTCATCTTTCTTCTTTCTCTTTCTTTCTTTCTTTCTTTCTTTCTTTCTTTCTTTCTTTCTTTCTTCTTTCTTTCTTTCTTCTTTCTTTTTTTTCTTTTCTTTTTTAAAGATTTTATTTATTTATTTATTCATGAGACAGAGAGGGAACACTCCCCACCCAGGGAACCCCCACAGATCCTTTCTTAAACTTCTGCAGTCCTCAGGTTTTTCATATTGAGAGTGTTCTGATTTTCTGTGTTCCTGAGTTTTTGGATAGAAAGTGGAAGATGAAGATGAAGAAGAAAAAAATATATATATATCCTTGTTTCACTGTTGGGAGAAATATATGATAAAGTATATCTGGTGAAGTCTCTCACCTTTCCTTGCTTTTGGTCCAGTGCCTTCCCTGGGGTGCCTTAGGTATCATCTGTCCATGTGTGCTGGTTTGGATTTTCTGGCAAGTGGATGCTGAGATAAAGACAGTAGTTTAAAGGGTTTATTACAGGGGATCCCTGGGTGGCTCAGTGGTTTAGTGCTGCCTTCGGCCTAGGGCCTGATCCTGGAGTCCCAGGGTCGAGTCCCATATCAGGCTCCCTGCATGGAGCCTGCTTCTCCCTCTACCTGTGTTTCTCTGTGTGTGTGCGTGTGTGTTTCTCATGAATAAATAAATAAAATCTTTTTTAAAAAATAAATGTTTATTACAGAGGAACCTATAAGAAGAAAAGAGAGGAAGCAGGAATGGGCAGAGAGACCCCTTATACTGTGGCTTAGATCTGAGAAAGTCTTTGCCAGGAGTGGGTAGCTCTAAAGCATAAGTGATTGCCTAAAAGCAAATATGTCCAGCAGAAATGGTTAGGACTTTGCATTACCACTTTGTTCAGTGATTGGCTCCCAAAACTGTTTGACCTCAGATCAGAAGCTGAGGGGGATTCCAATGAAGCCACAGCAAGGCTGTTAGCCATTCATACTCCTTCTGATTAGGCAGCAAGCCATTCCTTGAGGGGCAATCTCAGTGGCAAGCTTGTGTGTCTGCAACAAAGAAATATGAAATATAATTAGGAGCTATTTCATGGGAAACCGGAACGTGAAGGAGAGCCAGATAATATGGATGTCAGTTTGGATGTCACTGTGTACTGGCTTTGGCATGTTGAGCCTACTTTGATCTTCTGTAAAATGGGAACATAATGTATATCAACTATAAGGAGAGATAGGAAGGCAAAAATGAGATAATGCACATGCAGAGGCTATTGTGGGTTATATAAATGCTTTAAATTTGTATATAGTTATTATTATTACCACAAATAGAATAAATAATTTATTCATTCATTAGTTGAATAGCTCCTAATTGTGGACTTACTATGCAGCATGCTCCTTTTTAGCATTGAGATTATAGTAGTGAAAAAGTCAGACAAAACTCCTGTTCACAAAGAGCTTACATGCCAGCAGTAATAAAAGTGGACAATAAAAAATAATAAATATATAATATCTCAGGTGGTAATAACTGCTTAGAAGGAAATAAAGCAAGTTACAGGAGGAGAAATGAGGGTAAGGATAACATACTACATATGATGGTAAAGGCAGACCTCAATGATATGGTGATATCTGAGCCAGATAGAAAGGAAGTGAAAGTGAGTCAGGAGTATTTGGGAAAGGAACCTTTCGGTAGAATAGCAGGTGCAGAGTCCCTGAGGTGGAAACGTGCTTAGAAGTTTCTAGGACAACAAGGCATCACATGTTGTTGGAGTGAGTGAACAAAGGGAATGTAAAAAGGGAACAAAGTCAGTGAGGTAGACACTGTGGAGACTTATCAATGTCATAAAGACTTTGGTATTGATTGAGGAGACAGTAAGCTACTTTTGAGCAGAGTTGGCATGTATGTTGGGCTGTTGTGTTAAGAATGGAGTGTATGAGAAGTGCTGAATGGGAAGAACAGTTATATGGCCCTACGATAATCCACATGAAAGATGATAGCCAACTCTGTTAAGAGCCACAGCTATGTCAGGAAAGATGGAGACTGAGACCGGCCTATCAGATGTATCACAGTGAAGTTATGTTATAACCACGATGAAGTATCTTTTGGAAGAGTAGAAGATAGAGGTGGAAACCTGATTGAACATGGTTTCTGGTGTTTGGTTTGTTTTCTTTTCAGAAGAGGGGAGGAAAAGAATTGGGAATTGTGTAACAGAGTTATTCAAGGATTTCTTCTGGAAAGGGGAGGCGGGAAAGAGGTCATGGCAGAGGGAGAGGTAGAAAAGATTGTGCTTTGGGGACATATTAGGGGATATAAGTGCATGCTTACATATTAGTGTATTTGATCTGTAGAGACAGATAACCATGATGCCCAAGAAAATGGAGACAGTTTTAGTAGAGGAATTATCAAATAAGCAAGGGGGCAGGATTTAATGCACAAAGAATGGTTGCCATTAGGAGCGAAGGCAATTCATTTGCTGGAACACATAGTTGAGGGTATAAATGCCTGTTGATGAGTTGCTGCAATGGAACAATATGTGGAGAATCTCCAGATTTCTTCTGCCTTCTGAGTAAAAATTAATGAGTAGAGAATGGAGTGGTGGAATAAGTACTTGAGGTTTGAGAAGAGAGAATAATGGTCAGAATAAAATCTACCAGATGATCTCAGGTCCTTGTCTGAGTGATCTCAAGGCAACAGCTCTGATTATAGTTCCTTTCTGAAAAAAGATTCTGTTAGGTGATTTTAAAGGAGATGCATATGAATTTCAACTTGAGTTACAATTCTCTCCTTTTCTAGCGGCGTGAGATTTGGGAAATCGCTTCACCTCTTTTGGCCTCTGACTATACCACGTAGGCCTCAGACCAAAAAAATCAGGGCTTTCATGTTTATTTGAACAGAACTCTCTCTTTACGACATTTTATATCGGACTCACTAAAGACACATGCTGATGTAGACATGTGTACTTACAAAACCAAAGTTTAAAAAAGGATTGTTTAATTCACATGTATATGGTACTGTCTGATATTTTCTATTCTGTGTTAATCTATTTTGTCCTAATGTGTTATTTGTGATATACTTTAATTTTCATTGGTTTGTATATTTGTTTTTAAACCTGGCTAATCTGACTGTGATAAAGGTTTAATAAGCCACTAATGGATCATGATCCACAGTTTGAAAAGAACAGTTTTAAAAGACACTCCTGTAAGTGCCTCCCAATCTGAAATTATGAAATTCTGTGAACTCTTAAAGAGATCATGAGGGATAAAATCATCTCAGTCACAGCAAGCATATTAAAAATACGTGGTCAGAAAGTAAAACTGGACCCTAGGCTGATTTTATTTAAAAAAAAAAATAGTTATTGAGATTTTTAAATGGGATAATTCTACAGTTTAAATTTCTACATCCAAATTAGAAAACAAACAAAAAATAGAAAAATTCATGTGCCTGTCCTTACTTACTTAGTCTCTCCTTGAGTTCTGCAGTCTGTTTTTTCTCTCTCCACTTGAATCAAGTTACTCACTTAGGCCACAACTCTTCAGGCTATAGGCATATGAGTTTGTCACCCCTGCTGGAGTTTAAGGACAATACCAACTGAGGCATTTTCTTGACTACATTTCAAGAATTATAGATGTTTATTAGGCACCGAAAATATGCCTAGCATTTTGCTAGAAGTTATATAGAAAAAGAGGAGTTTTAAGTGAATTCCTTCAGGGAGATGATAATCCACTTAAGATATTTTAATGAGTGCATAAACTTCTCATAGATAAATAGGAAATCAGGTACCCTGTTGACTCCGATGCCAGAGAACAAAAATAAAACCAAAACAACTGAGGAGGCCACACGTCATATAAATGAGGAAGCCGTACATCTCACTTTTCTAGGAACACTCTCACTTTGCACCTATTGTTCAAGTGTAATTGTTAGTAATAAGTCTCCTTTCACTCTTAAAAGTCTGGTTTGGATAACAATTTATATGGTCATTTTAACTATAGATTATTATTTTATTTAATTTTTCTAGAGTCAGAGGAGGCTGCCAGTTCTGAAATCAGCAGTCATTGATTTGTTCCCTCTGTTGGACAGAACATAAGAAGTCCCTCATGTTCACCATCAATTCTCCATTTCTGTTCTAATTGCTAAAAATCTGTGGTCCTAAGTTTATTAATTTACCAGTATTTTCTTTTTTTTAATTTTTTTTAATTTTTTTTTTTAATTTTTATTTATTTACTTATGATAGTCACAGAGAGAGAGAGAGGCAGAGACACAGGCAGAGGGAGAAGCAGGCTCCATGCACCGGGAGCCTGATATGGGATTCGATCCCGGGTCTCCAGGATCACGCCCTGGGCCAAAGGCAGGTGCCAAACCGATGCGCCACCCAGGGATCCCAGTATTTTCTTTTTTTAAAGATTGTATTTATTTATTCAGGAGAGACACAGAAAGAGAGAGAGAGAGAGAGAGAGAGAGGCAGAGACTCAGGCAGAGGGAGAAGCAGGCTCCATGCAGGGAGCCCAACATGGGACTGGATCCCTGGTCTCCAGTATCAGGCCCTGGGCTGAAGGTGGCGCTAAACCGCTGAGCCACCCAGGCTGCCCTCTTCTAAGAGTTTTATAGTTTTAGCACTTATACCATTTAAAGCTTTTACTTTTTTTTCTTTTTTCTTTTTTTTTAAGATTTTATTTGTTTATTCATAAGAGACACAGATTGAGAGGCAGAGACACAGGCAGAGGGAGAAACAGGTTCCCTGCAGGGAGCCGGATGTGGGAACTGATCCCAGGACCCCAGGATCATGCACTGAGCCAAAGGTAGACACTCATCCACTGAGCCACCCAGGTGCCTTTAACCAGCATTTTCATCTTCATATCCCATGGATTCACTTTTCTTCCTACAGGAGTTCTGAAATAAAATCTCCTGTCCCCACCAACCTATACACAGTTGAGATTAGTTGCAGTATCATTGATAATAGCACAAATAAATTCCTTTTGTGGGATCACATAAGACTCTTTGGGATCAGTCCTCTACCTCATACTTCTTCTTCTTTGTCCCTTTCAAAGGCAGATAACCTCACCCCTAGAATACAGCCAAGAGATAATCTAGCTCCGTGCAGAGGCTGAGGCTATGATATGAACTGATTGTGAGCAAATTTATAGTCACTAATTAGGCAGCTGCTACATGGCATGATTCCTGGACATTTATTCATTGATCTATCCAAGCAATGCAATACATTTCCTCCTCCCCTTGGTGGCCAGCCAGGAAGGAGTGGTAAAACCAACTGCTGGCCAAGCAGTAGGCTATAGGGATAGCTAGCATCATAAGCAAGCAAAGGAGACTAGAAGTTAATTACCAAAACAAGAGGACTTTCAGGTTGCAATGTACATTATTTTTTGTGTTGTGTTGAGATACATCTCCCATACCTATAATGGCAGATGCTGAATTGGTGTGTGTTTGTGTATACGTATAGTTTATATGGGATGAATTATATAGGTCTTTAAGATTATTCTATAATGAAAATTAGAACCCCCTAATTTGTTCTTCTCTTCAATGTCAGGGGTTGCTGAAGGTTAGAAACTAGATCTAACAATACCAACCCACCATTAAATAGAGGGAATCAAACAAATCCACAAACAGAAGTAAAAACAAGCAAGCAAACCAACAAATGAGCCATAAATATGTTTAAGATCCAATCCAATATTCATTCCTTATGTCATAGATGAGTACTTTGGTAGATTTTACTAGCAGGGGCCAAGGTGTAGACTGAAGGAGATATTAAGTGCACTGAAATATATGAGTGTTGCCAAATGCTGGGCTCAAATACAACTTTGGTGAATTAAGGACTTATAAATTCTTGGAAAAGTGCCCTTTAATATCGTCCTATCTGTATTCTACCAGATAGTATTTGGTAAATCGCTGAGTGATTCCAGGAAGATAAAATACTTTTCTTGAAAAAAAGAATTGGGAAAATAAAGTTTTGCTTTCACCCTATGTTAATAAACTTATTAGATTTATTTGAAAAGCTGTAGGTGAGCAAGAATAGTGGGTTGAATGGTAGCTCCTCCCACAATATATTCATGTCCTAACCCTCAGAACCCATGAATGCAAGCTTGATGGAAAACAAACAAAGAAAAACTTTACAGACATAATTAAAGATCTTAAAATAAAATAACCCTAGATTACCTAGGTGGGCCTGGATCCAATAATGAAAAAGAAGCATCTTCTAAGAAAAATACGGAGATTCAACACAGACAGCAAAAGAGACATACAGAGAAGAGGAGAATCCAAGTGAAAATGGAGAAGAGATGCAGTGATATGTCCAGAAGCCAAAGAACTTCTGGAGCCACCCCAAATATACTCAAGGAAATATTCTCCCATAGAGACTTGGACAGATTACAGTTATGCCAACATCTTGATTCTGGATTTTTTGTCTTAAGATCGATGAGATAATAATTTTCTATTGTCTTAAATTACCGAGTTTTGATTTTTTTAAAATAGCTATATCAGTCAGAAACATTTGTTTCAGGAAAGACAGTGAAGGGATCCCTGGGTGGCGCAGCGGTTTGGCGCCTGCCTTTGGCCCAGGGCGCGGTCCTGGATATCCGGGATCGAATCCCACGTCGGGCTCCCGGTGCATGGAGCCTGCTTCTCCCTCTGCCTGTGTCTCTGCCTCTCTCTCTCTCTCTCTCTCACTGTGTGCCTATCATAAAAAAAAAAAAAAAAAAAAAGAAAGAAAAAAAAAAGTTTAGGAAAGACAGTGAGAATTATCGTTTTCTCTCTTATTAGATCCAGTGATTAACTTGCTGTTGGGCACTGAACTCTATTGTTTTCCAGAATAATTTTCTACAAGCAGAGACTTTAGTCAGATGAGTGCTGGGTGTGATAAAAGTGCAAAATGTGGATGTTGTATCTATTGCTTCCCTTGATGAGGGTGAGTGGGAGTAAGGATAACTTATCTACATTATTTTCATTAGAGGAGAGCACTGTAGCATGACAGAAAATGAAAAGACCTCTGGGAACAGTTTTCTTAAAAAAAAAAAAAAGAACAGTTTTTTTCTTTATTAAGAATAATAGGACTTTGTTAACAAGTGGAAATTTAGTAACTCAAAGTTCATGTGTCTGTTAAGCATTTGTTAAGTATTGTTCTCCCAAGTTGGAAGGCAGACATCCAAACACTTCCAGAATAAACATTCATCCTTGATAGTGGCTTAAAATAAAGGAAGACCTAAAAAGAAGAGTTCACACATATCTTCTCACCCTGCTCAAGTTCTTTATAGGAAGAGCTGCTGGGAGGGTTTATACATGTTTCAGAGTTGCCTCTCTGCCAAGTGTTAAGGAGATAAAACAGATTATTTCAATATAGCCATTGCGTTCTTGAAAATGACTAATTGAATAGCAAGTATATACACTAAAATGTTTCCCAGGATAGGCAACCAAAAAGAGCCATCGTTTGACTTAAAATTTTTAAACTAAGTAACTAATTAATTAATTAATTAATTAAGTAGGTTCCATGCCCAATGAGGCTTAAAGTCATGGCCCTGAGATCAAGAGTCATACACTTTAATGACTGAGCCAACCAAGCATCCCAAAACATTTTAATAGGGAATTTTCTAATGTTTCCTATGAATGATAATAAGGGAATGAATCTAAACTTTAGCAGGGGAGATGTTTCTACAGCAGGGCATGTGAGTAGTCATGATCTTAAGTTACATTATGTTCAATAAGATGTTCAAGGGGAGAAGAACTGTCTGGACTACACTGAGAGCCAAGGTTTTCCTGCCAATGAGTAGAGGAAAACACTTGGTGTCTCTGATATTCACATGAGTCTTAGGCAAACATATCAATATCATGTTCTTTGCAAACTTTCTGATCCAACAGCCATATTTCCTGGTGTTGGGGAGGAAAAGTTTTTTTTTTTTTTTCCACCCTTCAAAATTCTTTTGGGTGCTCTTAAGAATTAATTTGACATAAGAAAGATTAACAGGAGAAAATAAAATTTAGTCATGTACATATGGGGAATCTCTGTAAACATGAGGTTCCAAAGGCAGTCAGGCAAAATTAGGTATATATGTCATTCTGGACTGAGGAGAAGGGAGTAGGGATATGGGGCTTTAAAGAGAAGGGAGACAATTCACAGGAGTAATGGAGAGAATCAATGTTTAGTAAACAAATGTGTGCTGGGTTTTCCAGCAACAATGAGAAACAGAGAGGAATTTTAATAAAAAGACTTTAAATTCTTCCCTGTTGACCACACCTAGTTAGCAATATATTGTAGTTATCTATGGTAATATAGCTCTCTTTCAGGATCAAGTCCTCTATCTAGATAAATTCTTTTAGGTAGTTGGGGAAGGTCAGATTTTCTTCCTGAACCTGTTTCTTAAGTATAATCAGCCTAAAATAATCCACACGGCAAAGAGACACATTTTCAGGTGGCAGATACTGCTCTCCTACAGAGGACTAATGGTAAACATGTTGATCCATGCAGATTTATCTACAAGGATGTTCAGCTATTCACTAATAGCTGAAAAGTCTAAACAACTTAACATCTGATAGAGTAACTAAATAATTGCCTGTCTAGATTACAGAATTATCAATCAATTTTTAAGAATTACAATATTTATTGAAAGGGCAGATTGAAAAGTATTAATTACAGCATCATCTCACTTTTGTTAAAAATATATACATGCATGAAAAATAAACTAGACAGTTTTATACTAGGTGGGATATTGTGACTTATAATACATATATTTTTGGTCTTTGACCCAGTTCCTGGCACAAATTTTTGAAAACCCTCAGAATTTCCTGTGATAAAGACCACGAAGGTGTCTTTTGATATGTTAATGAGGGACTTTGGAAAAGCCTTTAGATAAGCTAAGGATGCTGACTGGTTGCTAGGTGAATCAACCACCTGATTAAAGAGTTGAAGCTTTGGGTACCCACCCTTCCCTCCAGGAGCAGACAGGGGCTGGAAGCCGAATCAGTCACCAATCAATGGCCATTGATTTAATTAACCATGCTTCTTTAATGAAACCTCCATAAAACCCCAATGGACAGTGTTCAGAGAGCTTTTGGGTTGGTGAGTACACAGGGGTTTAGGAGAATCGTGCACTTGGAGAGGGAATGGAACTCCAGTACTTTTTCCCATGCCTTGCTCTATGTACCAGTTCCATCTGCCTTTTCCTGGTTTTAGCCTTTTAAAATGAACCAGTTATCTAGTAAGTGAAATGTTTATGTGAGTTCTTTGAGCCTCTCTAGCAAATTAATTGAACTTAACTAGGGAAATCTCTGATTTATAGCCAGTTGGTCAGAAGTACAGGTAAATAATCTGGACTTGTAACTGGTGCTGAAGTGGGACAATCTTGTAGGACTGAGCCCCCAACCTGTGGAAGCTGGTTATCTCTGGGTAGATGGTGTCAGAACTAAGTTAAACAGAAGGACATCCAGTTGGTGTCCGGAGAATTGTTGTTATGGGGATACTCTTCCTTCCCTCTATATATATATATATATATTGATGTGCATGTGGCTCTGTGAGAAGTAGCAAGTTCTGCTTGGTAAAGACATGGGAATGATACATATAATTAATCATTATTATTGAACAACCCTGAATCTCAACATCTTTTATTTACCATCCAGCTTCTGGCATTTTGTAATTAATGCTCTGTAGGACCAAATGTTAAAAAGGAATATATTTTGCTAACCTTAACTTCATTTCATGTTTGTTCCCTTGTTTGTTTATTTAAGTTCTAATGAAGAAGAAACCTTGGGAAGGAAAAGCAAATAAAATCCTTTCCTGAATAATCATGTTATAATATTAATGTTGAATTAATTTATATGCATCACAGACCCATACCTAATCTGAATTAAAACTATTCATCTTTTCTCCAGAAAAATGCACATACACAAAACTTCATATCCAATTTTGAGGAGAAGGTTGTATTCATGAACTATTTGAAGCCCATCACAAATCATTCTCTTTAGTTAGGGTTAGAAACTCCTAGACTGAATAATCTTTGGGATCCTTTCTAGTTGTGTCCTAGACTAAGACAAGTGTCAGTCTTGTATCTCTACCTGTTTATGGCACTGATCACCTTTTTATCTTTGCAAGAAATCCTTATAACGAAGAAAAAAACTGAATTGCAATTCTTCCTATTTCATACTCTGGGAGCTTGGATATATACTCTATCTCCAGGGGATCCAACTAACTAGCTCATAAAAGAAAGAAATTCTTCAATTTTTCTTTAAAGATTTTATTTATTTATTTATTTATGAGACACACACACAGAGAGAGAGAGAGAGAGAGAGAGAGAGAGAGAGGCAGAGACAGTAGAGGGAGAAGCAGGCTCCATGCAGGGAGCCCAATTGGGGAACTCGATCCGGGGTCTCCAGGATCACACCCTGGGCCAAAGGCAGGCCCTAAACCACAGAGCCACCCAGGGATCCCCAAAGAAATTCTTCATATCTGAGAACTTCCATTGTTTGATTACGAAGATATGTATTAAATGAGTGATACATGTCTACATATCTATATCCACCTATCTATCACATGTATATGTGACCACTTTCAGGGTTAATTAAACAAGCATACACCCAATATACATGTAATGACATGTCTAAAATTCTCTTGGCCAACCATATCTAAATTTCTATTAGACAGGTTAGAGAAACTTACTCAGGAGGGCATTGGGTGAGCTTCCCTGCTGGAGAAAGAAAAAAGAATTTGCTTACTATCCTAAAGAAGGAGTAGGAATACAAGAGGGGAAAAGTGTAAAGATAGAAGGCTAGGAAAGGCTACAGACTGGGGGGAAATGACCCCTGTCCATGATCCAGCTGATGTAAACTGATGAAATTAGTGAAGTTGCAAAATGCTAGGTTAGGAGGGAATTCCTTTTCCCTGATACATAGACTCAAAGGAGCTAACTTTTTATCTTTAGCCTGTCTTGGGAAGAAGTAAGTTAGAGAGAATGGGCACAGAGGTGAAAACAGGAAATCCCGGCAAGAATTTACAGAAATTTTTGTAGGGCCTGGAATGGAATTCAAAGTTCCATCAAAACTCCAAAGGGTGTTGAGAACTAACTGATTTCTGGATTGCATATTTTTGATATTTAAATTATAAATGTTTGATTCATTTATAATTCAGATGTGTTCTTTTAAAGGAAAAATATCTTGGCTTTGAGAACTCTAATATAGTTACATGTTCTATCTAAATTTAGGCATATTATATAATACACCACAACTTCTGGGTTTTCTTTGCTGTGGGTGTTTTTCTCCAGTAGTTGAAGGTGAACAAGGCACTTGGAAGAAGGCAATGGAAGCTCTCCATCCTTGTTCAAAGTTAGTTAAATGAGGCTTCAGGAGTGTCCTTGGTTCTTTTTATAAATAATTGTCTCTATTCAGAGGCTAATGTTGGCTAAGGCCTATCCTTCTTGAATGTAAAAATTGTATTGCAGAATAATTACTTAGTGTCCATTCCCTTGGCGGGGAGGTGGGGGGTTCATTTCCCTCACAGATGAATTTCTAGCCACTGATCATCCTTAAATTGATAGCCCCTGATTCTGGGTTTTCTAGCTTGCAGGGAAGGACTGCCTTGGTTTCCACATTTTGGTTTGTCAGAGGATGCTACAAGGAAGTCAGTGGGGAAAAATAGAATGTATAATATAAAAACAAACTACAAGATACTTATGACTTCTTTCTCTAATTTTACTGTTTAAATTCTCACACAATAAAGCCACCTTTGGTATAAAGTTCTCCAAATTTTAACACATGTATAGATCTGTAGAAATATTACCATAATCAGGATACAGAACAGTTCCATTATCTATCCCTCCCCTGCTCCCCCAAAAGTCCCCATGCTATTTATCCCTTTATAGTTAAATTCTCACCCAGCTGCTAACCAGGCAACCACTGATCTATTTGCCATCAGTGCAGTCTTGCTCGTTGAATACTATACATCTGGAATAATATAGTATGAAACTCAGCATTTTTCACCTAACGTGCCTTTGAGATTCATACAAATCATTATGTTTATTTATAGCTCATTCTTTATTACTGCTGAGTAGTATTCCATTGTAAGGATTTACCACAGTTCATTTATTCATTGACCCAATAAAGGGCATTTGTGTTGCTTCCAGTTAGGGAATATTACAAATAAAACTATTAGAAACACTCATGTCAGGATTTTTTTTAAAGATTTTATTTATTTATGAATGAGAGACACAGATAGAGGCAGAGACACAAGCGGAGGGAGAAGCAGGCTCAGTGTAGTACTCCATCCAGAGACCCTGAGGTCATGAACTGAGCCAAAGGCAGACACTCAACCACTGAACCAACAGGTACCCCCATGTACAGGATTTTGTATGAATGTACATTTTTGTTTTTCTAGAGTAAATAGCCAAGAATGGAATCATTCATCTAAGGCTTTTGTGGAGGAAAAATGTAATGGTTGAAGATATTCACAAATTATCTGTAACAAATCTCCACTTTTCTTCTAGAAATTCTACTTTTATTGATTTTTTATCTTTGCGCTCAATATGCAAAAATGAAAGATTGCAAAAACAAATGGAGAATTTAGGCACTATCACAAATCACTAAAAAGTCACACATATCTCTGATTATCCAAGAATATTTAGGGGGAAAATTGCCAATTTAATTACTGCAGAGGAGAATCAATAAATCAATAATAATGAATGGTAAATAGTTTATTCTCAAGACAATAGATAAACAGTTTTGTTCATTTTCAAGAAAAAATTAGGTCTGCTATTTCCAGCCTAGAGGAGAGAAGGAACTGTTATAAATCAACTAAAGAAAATTTCTGGGGGGGAGGAGCAAGATGGCGGAAGAGTAGGGTCTCCAAATCACCTGTCTCCACCAAACTACCTAGAAAACCTTCAAATTATCCTGAAAATCTATGAATTCGGCCTGAGATTTAAAGAGAGACCAGCTGGAATGCTACAGTGAGAAGAGTTCGCGCTTCTATCAAGGTAGGAACACGGGGAAAAAGAAGTAAAGAAACAAAAGGCCTCCAAGGGGGAGGGGCCCAGGAGGAGCCGGGCTGAGGCCGGGGCGAGTGTCCCCAGGACAGGAGAGCCCCGTCCCGGAGCAGGAGCTGCACCGACCTTCCCGGGCGGAAAGGGGATCGCGGGGAGGTGGAGCAGGACCCAGGAGGGCGGGGGTGCCCTCGGGATCCCGGGACAGTAACAGACACCTGCGCCCCGGAGAGTGCACGGAGCTCCCTAAGGGCTGCAGCGCGCACGGCGGGACCCGGCGGGACCCGGAGCAGCTCGGAGGGGCTCGGGCGGCGGCTCCGCGGAGGGGGCTGCGCGGCCCCGGGAGCAGCTCGGAGGGGCTCGGGCGGAGGAAGAGGCTCCGTGCGGAGGGGGCTGCGCGGTTCCAGGAGCAGCTCGGAGGGGCTTGGGCGGCGGCTCCGCGGAGGGGGCTGCGCGGCCCGGGAGCGCGAATCCACCAGCGCAGGCTCCGGAGCACAGGGCGCCGGGACACAGCCCAGGATCCCGCCTCCCCCGGGACAGGCAGAGGCCGGGAGGGACCAGGACTCCAAGGACGCTCCTGCCCCAGCTGAGCAGATCAGCGGCCCCGCCCCGGAGCCTCCAGGCCCTGCAGACGGAGTTCCTGCCGGAGCTGAATCCAGGTGTCCAGAGCTGCCCCGCCACTGGGGCTGTTCCTCCTGCGGCCTCACGGGGTAAACAACCCCCACCGAGCCCTGCACCAGGCAGGGGCACAGCAGCTCCCCCAACTGCTAACACCTGAAAATCAGCACAACAGGCCCCTCCCCCAGAACACCAGCTAGACGGACAACTTCCAGGAGAAGCCAAGGGACTTAAAGAACACAGAATCAGAAGATACTCCCCTGTGGTTCTTTTTTTGTTTGTTTGTTTTTGTTTTTGTTTTTGTTTTTGTTTTTGTTTTGTTTTGCTTTTTGATTTGTTTCCTTCCCCCACCCCCTTTTTTTTCTCCTTTCTTTTTCTTTCTCTTTTTCTTCTTTTTTTTTTTTTTCTTTTTCGTTTTTTTTTTTCTTTTTCTTCCCTTTTTTTTTCTCTTTCTCTTTTCTTTCCTTCTCTCTCTCCTCTCTTTTTCTCTTTTTCCCAATACAACTTGCTTTTGGCCACTCTGCACTGAGCAAAATGACTAGAAGGAAAACCTCACCTCAAAAGAAAGAATCAGAAACAGTCCTCTCTCCCACAGAGTTACAAAATCTGGATTACAATTCAATGTCAGAAAGCCAATTCAGAAGCACTATTATACAGCTACTGGTGGCTCTAGAAAAAAGTATAAAGGACTCAAGAGACTTCATGACTGCAGAATTTAGAGCTAATCAGGCAGAAATTAAAAATCAATTGAATGAGATGCAATCCAAACTAGAAGTCCTAACGACGAGGGTTAACGAGGTGGAAGAACGAGTGAGTGACATAGAAGACAAGTTGATAGCAAAGAGGGAAACTGAGGAAAAAAGAGACAAACAATTAAAAGACCATGAAGATAGATTAAGGGAAATAAACGACAGCCTGAGGAAGAAAAACCTACGTTTAATTGGGGTTCCCGAGGGCGCCGAAAGGGCCAGAGGGCCAGAATATGTATTTGAACAAATTCTAGCTGAAAACTTTCCTAATCTGGGAAGGGAAACAGGCATTCAGATCCAGGAAATAGAGAGATCCCCCCCTAAAATCAATAAAAACCGTTCAACACCTCGACATTTAATTGTGAAGCTTGCAAATTCCAAAGATAAGGAGAAGATCCTTAAAGCAGCAAGAGACAAGAAATCCCTGACTTTTATGGGGAGGAGTATTAGGGTAACAGCAGACCTCTCCACAGAGACCTGGCAGGCCAGAAAGGGCTGGCAGGATATATTCAGGGTCCTAAATGAGAAGAACATGCAACCAAGAATACTTTATCCAGCAAGGCTCTCATTCAAAATGGAAGGAGAGATAAAGAGCTTCCAAGACAGGCAGCAACTAAAAGAATATGTGACCTCCAAACCAGCTCTGCAAGAAATTTTAAGGGGGCCTCTTAAAATTCCCCTTTAAGAAGAAGTTCAGTGGAACAGTCCACAAAAACAAAGACTGAATAGATATCATGATGACACTAAACTCATATCTCTCAATAGTAACTCTGAATGTGAACGGGCTTAATGACCCCATCAAAAGGCGCAGGGTTTCAGACTGGATAAAAAAGCAGGACCCATCTATTTGCTGTCTACAAGAGACTCATTTTAGACAGAAGGACACCTACAGCCTGAAAATAAAAGGTTGGAGAACCATTTACCATTCGAATGGTCCTCAAAAGAAAGCAGGGGTAGCCATCCTTATATCAGATAAACTAAAATTTACCCCAAAGACTGTAGTGAGAGATGAAGAGGGACACTATATCATACTTAAAGGATCTATTCAACAAGAGGACTTAACAATCCTCAATATATATGCTCCGAATGTGGGAGCTGCCAAATATATAAATCAATTATTAACCAAAGTGAAGAAATACTTAGATAATAATACACTTATACTTGGTGACTTCAATCTAGCTCTTTCTATATTCGATAGGTCTTCTAAGCAAAACATCTCCAAAGAAACGAGAGCTTTAAATGATACACTGGACCAGATGGATTTCACAGATATCTACAGAACTTTACATCCAAACTCAACTGAATACACATTCTTCTCAAGCGCACATGGAACTTTCTCCAGAATAGACCACATATTGGGTCACAAATCGGGTCTGAACCGATACCAAAAGATTGGGATTGTCCCCTGCATATTCTCGGACCATAATGCCTTGAAATTAGAACTAAATCACAACAAGAAGTTTGGAAGGACCTCAAACACATGGAGGTTAAGGACCATCCTGCTAAAAGATGAAAGGGTCAACCAGGAAATTAAGGAAGAATTAAAAAGATTCATGGAAACTAATGAGAATGAAGATACAACCGTTCAAAATCTTTGGGATGCAGCAAAAGCAGTCCTAAGGGGGAAATACATCGCAATACAAGCATCCATTCAAAAACTGGAAAGAACTCAAATACAAAAGCTAACCTTACACATAAAGGAGCTAGAGAAAAAACAGCAAATAGATCCTACACCCAAGAGAAGAAGGGAGTTAATAAAGATTCGAGCAGAACTCAACGAAATCGAGACCAGAAGAACTGTGGAACAGATCAACAGAACCAGGAGTTGGTTCTTTGAAAGAATTAATAAGATAGATAAACCATTAGCCAGCCTTATTAAAAAGAAGAGAGAGAAGACTCAAATTAATAAAATCATGAATGAGAAAGGAGAGATCACTACCAACACCAAGGAAATACAAACGATTTTAAAAACATATTATGAACAGCTATACGCCAATAAATTAGGCAATCTAGAAGAAATGGACGCATTCCTGGAAAGCCACAAACTACCAAAACTGGAACAGGAAGAAATAGAAAACCTGAACAGGCCAATAACCAGGGAGGAAATTGAAGCAGTCATCAAAAACCTCCCAAGACACAAGAGTCCAGGGCCAGATGGCTTCCCAGGAGAATTTTATCAAACGTTTAAAGAAGAAATCATACCTATTCTCCTAAAGCTGTTTGGAAAGATAGAAAGAGATGGAGTACTTCCAAATTCGTTCTATGAAGCCAGCATCACCTTAATTCCAAAGCCAGACAAAGACCCCGCCAAAAAGGAGAATTACAGACCAATATCCCTGATGAACATGGATGCAAAAATTCTCAACAAGATACTGGCCAATAGGATCCAACAGTACATTAAGAAAATTATTCACCATGACCAAGTAGGATTTATCCCTGGGACACAAGGCTGGTTCAACACCCGTAAAACAATCAATGTGATTCATCATATCAGCAAGAGAAAAACCAAGAACCATATGATCCTCTCATTGGATGCAGAGAAAGCATTTGACAAAATACAGCATCCATTCCTGATTAAAACTCTTCAGAGTGTAGGGATAGAGGGAACATTCCTCGACATCTTAAAAGCCATCTATGAAAAGCCCACAGCAAATATCATTCTCAATGGGGAAGCACTGGGAGCCTTTCCCCTAAGATCAGGAACAAGACAGGGATGTCCACTCTCACCACTGCTATTCAACATAGTACTGGAAGTCCTAGCCTCAGCAATCAGACAACAAAAAGACATTAAAGGCATTCAAATTGGCAAAGAAGAAGTCAAACTCTCTCTCTTCGCCGATGACATGATACTCTACATAGAAAACCCAAAAGTCTCCACCCCAAGATTGCTAGAACTCATACAGCAATTCGGTAGCGTGGCAGGATACAAAATCAATGCCCAGAAGTCAGTGGCATTTCTATACACTAACAATGAGACTGAAGAAAGAGAAATTAAGGAGTCAATCCCATTCACAATTGCACCCAAAAGCATAAGATACCTAGGAATAAACCTCACCAAAGATGTAAAGGATCTATACCCTCAAAACTATAGAACACTTCTGAAAGAAATTGAGGAAGACACAAAGAGATGGAAAAATATTCCATGCTCATGGATTGGCAGAATTAATATTGTGAAAATGTCAATGTTACCCAGGGCAATATACACGTTTAATGCAATCCCTATCAAAATACCATGGACTTTCTTCAGAGAGTTAGAACAAATTATTTTAAGATTTGTGTGGAATCAGAAAAGACCCCGAATAGCCAGGGGAATTTTAAAAAAGAAAACCATATCTGGGGGCATCACAATGCCAGATTTCAGGTTGTACTACAAAGCTGTGGTCATCAAGACAGTGTGGTACTGGCACAAAAACAGACACATAGATCAGTGGAACAGAATAGAGAATCCAGAAGTGGACCCTGAACTTTATGGGCAACTAATATTCGATAAAGGAGGAAAGACTATCCATTGGAAGAAAGACAGTCTCTTCAATAAATGGTGCTGGGAAAATTGGACATCCACATGCAGAAGAATGAAACTAGACCACTCTCTTTCACCACACACAAAGATAAACTCAAAATGGATGAAAGATCTAAATGTGAGACAAGATTCCATCAAAATCCTAGAGAAGAACACAGGCAACACCCTTTTTGAACTCGGCCATAGTAACTTCTTGCAAGATACATCCACAAAGGCAAAAGAAACAAAAGCAAAAATGAACTATTGGGACTTCATCAAGATAAGAAGCTTTTGCACAGCAAAGGATACAGTCAACAAAACTCAAAGACAACCTACAGAATGGGAGAAGATATTTGCAAATGACATATCAGATAAAGGGCTAGTTTCCAAGATCTATAAAGAACTTATTAAACTCAACACCAAAGAAACAAACAATCCAATCATGAAATGGGCAAAAGACATGAACAGAAATCTCACAGAGGAAGACATAGACATGGCCAACATGCATATGAGAAAATGCTCTGCATCACTTGCCATCAGGGAAATACAAATCAAAACTACAATGAGATACCACCTCACACCAGTGAGAATGGGGAAAATTAACAAGGCAAGAAACAACAAATGTTGGAGAGGATGCGGAGAAAAGGGAACCCTCTTACACTGTTGGTGGGAATGTGAACTGGTGCAGCCACTCTGGAAAACGGTGTGGAGGTTCCTAAAGGAGTTAAAAATAGACCTGCCCTACGACCCAGCAATTGCACTGTTGGGGATTTACCCCAAAGATACAAATGCAATGAAACGCCGGGACACCTACACCCCGATGTTTCTAGCAGCAATGGCCACTATAGCCAAACTGTGGAAGGAGCCTCGGTGTCCAACGAAAGATGAATGGATAAAGAAGATGTGGTTTATGTATACAATGGAATATTACTCAGCTATTAGAAATGACAAATACCCACCATTTGCTTCAACGTGGATGGAACTGGAGGGTATTATGCTGAGTGAAGTAAGTCAGTCGGAGAAGGACAAACATTATATGTTCTCATTCATTTGGGGAATATAAATAATAGTGAAAGGGAAAATAAGGGAAGGGAGAAGAAATGTGTGGGAAATATCAGAAAGGGAGACAGAACGTAAAGACTGCTAACTCTGGGAAACGAACTAGGGGTGGTAGAAGGGGAGGAGGGCGGGGGGTGGGAGTGAATGGGTGACGGGCACTGGGTATTATTCTGTACGTTAGTAAACTGAACACCAATAAAAAAAAAGAATAAAAAAAAAAAAAAAGAAAAAGAAAATTTCTGGGGGCAGCCCCGGTGGCTTAGTGGTTTAGCGCCGCCGTCAGCCGCGGGTGTGATCCTGGAGACCCAGATAGAGTCCTATGTCAGGCTCCCTGCATGGAGCCTGCTTCTCCCTCTGCCTGTGTCTCTGCCTCTCTCTCTCTCTCTCTCTCTCTGAATAAATAAATAAAATCTTTAAAAAAAAAAAAAGAAAATTTCTCAGGTTTCTGTGGTTAAGAATTTTTAGAGATTGGATAGAAGAAATGTTTACTCTACTTAAAGGTTTCAAGAAATTGATTTTTTTTCAAGAGCAATGAAGGGATACATCAATGATGTGTGAATTGGATGTTTTCTGAGGGTCTTTTTATTGTTTATCATAATTCTCATACATAAAATGAACTCAAGGTTTATTAAAAAGACATAACATTTCAGGGGCTCCTAGATAGCTCAGTAGGTTAAGTGTCAGAATCTTAATTTTAGCTCAGGTCATGATTTCAGGATTGTGAGATCAAACTCCATGTTGGGCTGCATGCTGTGTGTGGAGCCTGCTTAAGATATTCTCTCTCTCTCCCTCTGTCCCTCCCTCACCTTGAAAAGAAAAGAATAAAAATAAAAAGACAAAATTTCATGTTTGACCACAGCATGACAAACTTATAAATTATTCTGGGATATTTCTGTTTTCTGGCTTGACATTATATAATGCAATTCATCTGCAAAATAAACATTGTTGAAGAACCCAACTTTTACAAAAATTCCTATTTATATACTTATGTGCATTAAACTTTTTCCTGCAATCTTACCTTCCAATGACCTTTTCCTTCTTCCTTCTCTGCTCTTTTCTTCTCTTCCAGTTTTCTGAAAGCCAAAAAAAATTGATAGATTTCACTGAAAAGACCATCTTATTTAACCTGTAAAATAACCAAAATAAGCCTCGCATGCATTGTTTTCTTCTGTCATCATAAAACAAAGGCTTATGTTAGATATAGGACACTGATGAGTCATTTCCATGGAATAACCTGAAGGACAAATCAGAGTTTACCTGCTGAAAACGATTTCTCCTACTACTCTGCCACATTTTAAACATTCTTTAAATGCAGACAGTACCCTTGGTTAATCCCTACTAAAATATATATGAGTTCCCTGGAACATCTTCTTAGAGACAGTGGGGCCTTATGGTTAAGAAAGAGAACTGTGACATCACGAATGAAATGACTATAACTGTATTATAATTATTATCATCCTTATTCTCTCATCAATTAGTACCTATTTCATAACACAAGGCAGAGCACAGAAGAGTTTAAAAGGAACAATACTTCATCAGTGAAGTTAAAGCATCTTGCGTTGATAATCCTGCTAAAATGGATCCCCCAACTCTTTTGCAGGCTGATACATGACAACAGTCCTTAATAAGAAATACCAGATTTCATTCCATCAACGTTTACCGGATTCAGTAATCTCTTTTTTTCATTAATGCTTGTTTGCCAGGTATTTCATAGTAATCTAGTAATCACACTAGAGAGCTCCATATCTATGCAACAGCAGTTTATTTTTTCTTCTGTGAACATTGTAGAAGAATTTGTCATAACATGACTAGTATCTATATGTGTCTTTTGGTGGATCAACTGTTTCTGTGGATATTGCAGTCACACTGAATTCTACCTTAAACATTTATGGAGGGAAATTGTCAGACCACCCTTCTGATACACTGACATATCCCAGTGACTGCTATAAGGTCTGAATTTGCCAGAAAGTGAACTGCAAGAAAAGTAAGGTCATAGACTGTTGAGAAAGTGTTCCTAGAGTATAATAATACCATTTCCTCTTGGGACCTAGAAAGTAGGTTGCAGGCTTAATGCATTTCATTATGATAAGCATTCATGTACCAAAACAAAAGTTTGTATATATGCTTCAAGTGAAGAGGCAATCCATTTCAGTGCCTCTCTTCTTTCTTCAGCTTCAGACAGATTAAAAAGGGTGCAGCAGCTAGTGAGGGCACGGCCTCACTGTGTTTCTGTCATTTATCACATTTGCAATGTGTTGTTTCCAAACCATTTTCACAAGCATCACGTTGTTTAACCCCCACAACACAGTTGAAGGTATAACTTATGAATCCCATGATACAGATGAAGAAATTGAGGCTTGAAGAACTTAAATGACTTGGCCAATGTCACATGGTTAATATTAGGTAGACCTTGGATGCGAATCTCTATTTTCCAACTGAATTCTGTTTATCTTTCCACTATTGCACTGCTAGTGCTGAGCTGGTAAGAAAGGGATGCAGATAATGACAGAAGCAATGTGGTCTCTAAGTAGCAAGGGTGTATTATGAATACTCAAAATCAGCTTGATTACAGAGGCAGTAAATGATAAAGGCATATATAGTACCTTAATATTTTTTTCTAAAATAATGTGTAAGAAGATAGCCTGATAATGTTATCAAGACTCAAATTCATCTGTTCGGGAGCTTTCCAAACTCCCAGTAATTTCACTACAAGCAGTAATTTAGTTCCTGAAACTTATTCCTAATTTTTCTAACTTATTATGATCACCCTCTTGAGGTTCATACTTGGCTTCTGCCTTATATCCTAACTTGTTATTTCATGATCTTGGAATGAATCATGATGATTTTCTAAGCTATCTTTGCCTCTTCCCCTCTATGCCCTCTGCTTGTAATAGACTTGCCATTTTTCACTTGGCTAACTTCTGCTTGTTCATGAGAATGCCACTTTTCCAGGAAACCTGCCCTGACTTCACCCATATATGAGAGTAGTGGCTTTTCTTCTGAGTCCCACTGCCATTCTTTGCATATTTCCATCTTAGCGTTCAGCAGAATTTAGTATATGCTATATAAGTGAATCAATGAATAAATGAATGATATATTTTTCCAAAATTTGATCTCAGTCTCTGTTATTCAGTTATTTCTTAACCCATTCAACAATAGTTCTGTCTACTGCACTTCTCTCATAAACTTTTTCTTTTCTAGTTCATGTCAAGTGTTTCTTGAACACTTACTTTGTAGCAGGAACAGATAGGAGTTCCAAGAGCAAAATGGAAAAAAAAAAAAAAAAAGCAATCAATTTCCCTGCATTTAGGGTACTAACATTCTAGTATTGGAGAGGAGATAAAAAATAAACAAGGAGTAAACTTATTAGTGTAAAAAAAAAAAAAAAAAAGAAAGAAAATGTGATAAATTTATGGCAAAGTGACTGGCACTATTTTAAATAAGGTAGTCAGGGAATACTTCTTTAAGAAAGAGCCATTTATGTTGTGGCTTGAATGATAAGAGGAAACTGTCTTGCCTGGAAGGGGAAAGTGCAAAGGTTCTGAGTCAGAAGTGAGGTTGATGTCTTCAAGGGGCAGAATGAAAGGGAGCAGAACTCTTGAGATGAAATTCAAGAGCTTTTCAAAGCCAGATTGTGCTAGTTGCCTCTAGACCACTGTTTTCTGAGTGCAATGGGAAGCCAATAGAGGGATTTTGACGGGAAAGTGGAATGATCAAACTCCCATATTAAAAAAATCACAGTGGTGTCTCTATGAAGAATCAAGTATTGGGTCCCAATACTGGAAGATTTCTGGAAACAGAGAAAGATCTGACAGTGGTCTGGACCAGGTTGGTAGTGATGGAAGCAGACTCATCTCCTTGACTTGTGCTTATCCCAAAAGAACAACATATCATTAAAGAATAAACTCAGGCCCACAGAGTGAAGCTCTCTCCCTGCATGAATTATCCTGGGAGTCAGTCCAGCATTTAGGGAAACTGTGTCAGCTCCAGCTTTTGCTGGTCATCATGGAATACTCTTTCAGGAATTAACACCTGGACCTCTTGGGTGGCCATCAGAAATTCCAGCAGGCACCAGATGGAACCAATATTCTCCAAGAATGCTGGTCAATCACTGAGGGAATAATCTTTCTAAAAACACTATATTTATTTTCCTACTGACTAAGTCTCATAATGGAAAGTCTTACTGTTATTCTTGTAATGATTAACTCTAAAGGCTTAGAATCAACACTCAAAACCCTAGCTCAGGTGTACACTGTGAAATATGCTTACTTTTGCTTTTTTTTTCTCCCATGCCAGAACTTCATAGTATTTTATATCATATTTCCCAATTTCACAAGGTAGCACTAGAGATTGAGATCTTAAAATTTAATGTTTATTTGCAAATCTTCCAAACAGGTACTTCCACTGTGCCAAATTTTTCATTGGACCAAAAGTTCCAAATCATTTCTATTTTCTATTTTTTAATTACAAACCATCATGAAAGTTGGCAATTTCTTTATTCCATACACACCAAAGGTAGGATTTTCCTTAGGTCCTGTAAGTAAATCTTCCTAAGACAATGTTTTCTAAAAGCTCAAGTTGATTCTTGAGATATTAATGGTATTGTCAGGATAAACTCCTGCTCCCCTATTTTTTTTTAATGATAAGTTAACAAAATCAATTTTCTTTAGGATGGGATTTTGAAAATCCTTCAGGATGCAAATAAGCCTTCAGGTTCTCTAACTGAACAGGAGTGAATAGAATGTACCAGTTCTCAAATCAAATTGGCAAGAGACTCTTATTATGCAAAGCTTCTAGATATAGTGGTCTGTGAATTACACATCAAGAGATATCACTTGAAGGTGCTTCTATGTTCAAATAGAAACTTGAAAGGTTATTTTTGGTCCAAAAGACATAATATGCTCTAATGCTTTCATTGATGTCAAATACTTTAATACATTAGCTAATACTATTAGCATTGTAGAGGTGAACATAGATTAACAAATCCATGATATCTGGAATGTTTAAAAGGCTGCTCTCAACTTAGAAACAAGAAAATTCAGATCCATTAGGGTTAGTTGAATTGCCTGTAGTAACATAGCTGGTTAGGAGAGAAATCTGATATTCTGTTTCTTATCCCATATTTTTAATTGTGATGTTCATAGCTACCATTTTTGAGTGGAAAACCTACTCTTATCTCAGATTTCCTTTCAACTCTTACAACCCATCTTCTTTTTTTCCAAATTCTCATTCTGGTGCATACAAGGATGAACAACCATGATGGCAAATACATGAGACATCTGAATCTAGAACCAAAAAGTGTTTTAAGAGAAATTGACCAAACCTAAGAAGTAAAAAATGGTTGTAGGTGAAGGAAAGTTCCAGCTTTTGGGTTCAAAAAGTTGATAGCTTAGATGACCTGAGGGTGTTGCAGGTTAGAAGGAATTGACCACTCGCTGAACATGAATTTATCAGTGTAACATAGCCATGAAAAGAGCTAATGTTATCTTTGGATGCATGGACAGAAATAGAGTTTCCAAAATAAAAGAGGAAGACCCACATATGCTAATTAGTCTTCTCCTGGAGCATTGGCTAAGCATTCAGAAATGTAGACAATTGCTTCCACTTATTTTCAGACCTTCTCTTCTCTTCCTTAAGTTGTTCAGATCCTGTGACTTTCAAGAGCACATTATGCCAACTGACTCTCCATATCCTCTTTGAGTTACCTTTATCCATTTCTCCATTTCTAAAAGGCCATGTCTAGTAGAGTTGCTTATTGTTCATGTCAATCCAGGCCTTTCTGTGGACCTTCTGGATGTTAGATATAGGCAGCCTGCTCCAACTTCCCCTTTTATCTTGAACTACTTGAAAAGTGAAGACTAGTGGTAGTATTTTGAATCTGATCATTATTTTGCCAAAATTTCTGAAAGATACTGGTCCTCTGGTCATATATTTTAATCCATAGCTTCCTTAACATTTAGAAGTTCCATGAGAAGAAAATAAAAACTTTAGAAGCAAGCAAATAAAACCTAGTGGGAAAACTTCATGGACTCTTTTGGAGGTTCAGAAAATCTCTTTACTTCTGAAGGTCCATTAATCCTGGATTAGGAATCTGTGATTAGGAATTACATATAAATAGAAAAGAAACCTTTTTTTTTTCTTTATTTTTCTTTCTTAGTGAAACACCAGGCATTCAAGGCATTTAAAAGTTACAACTATTATCCTTGTTAATAAAGTTATTAGTGGGGAACGTAGAAATGTTAATTAACATTTGGTTTTCAAAAAAAAAATTTTTGGTTTTCATAATTGTGCCATGTCCTGAGAAACTAGAAGAGGATTCAGAGGTAATAAAGCAGAAAGGTGGAGGTAGAGCCACAGGAAGAAACACAAGTGAGAAGACAGAAGTATGGGAGGATAGAGGCACAACCACAGAGTGAGGGATAAAATAGTTTTGAAAATGGGCATTCACTGAGGAAAATTGCTCTTAGTATTCTTCTTCTGCTCTATTATGCTGTGTGCACTTTGACATAATTTACTACTATTCCATAGACTCAATTCAACAAGTATTTATTGAGTCTCTACACGTGACAGACTGGGTATTGATTATCTGGAGTCTGCAAAGATAAATATGTAACCTGAAACTACTTGCAGTCAAGTGGAAGAGATGATATGCACATACAAATAACAATGCAGAATTGGACATGGGTCACAAAAAAACAGAAACAAATTGTGTTTGGGGGCTCATAAGTGGTAATGTCACCTTTTCATATTCATAAGACTACCAACAAGGACAGAATCTAATTTGAGTGGTTCAGAAACCTTTAATGAAATACTATGTACACAGATGTGGCTAAGTTCCAAGGAACTAACAAGGGATGTTGAAGTTACAGAGGCTGACAATCATGGGAAACTGTTCCCTTCAGCCCCAGAGAGGCCAGGAGAGGAAAGAGTTTACTGAGCCTGGTAAGGAGTAGAGGCATGGGTGAGAGCTGCCCCACAGGAGCTATAGTCATTGAGAAAAGTGACCACTACCAGAAAATATAGCCTTGAATAAGAAGAGAGTGAGGAAGAAATACCTCCAACTTTCTCTTTCTGAACCTCTTATCTCTTGCTATTGCTTCCTATTGGTCAAGCCAAACTCAAAGTCAACTGGTGGGAGGCTGAGTAATGCAGTCAATGGGGTCAGCTTTCTGGGACACAGATCAGGAGGGAGGATAAAAGACAGAACTGAGGATGAGGAAGCAAATATAGATCCCTTGTTGGAGGTATCAAAAAGGAGCAGGTCACATAATGGTACAAGATTTGGAGCATAAATGATATGATTAATATCAGGGGAGGGCATTCCCAGGAGTGTGAACAGATTGAGAAGAGGCAAGGAAATGGAAAATCAAAGATGATAATTCAGATTGGCTAATAGAGGGCATGTATTAGACATGTGGTCTTGAGAGAGCTATAAAGGGAAGTGGTAGATGCCTAGTGGGATGGTTTGTTCTGTGGTGGGTAGTTGAATGGTTTTGATTTAAAAAGAATAGCATGCTGAAACAATTAACCTATCAGAAAGGATACGTTGGATGTGATAGAAACTATGCAGAGAAACTACTCAGGAGCACATTGTAGTGTTCAAAGTAAGCAACAATGCTGGCCTGAAAGGATGTTGGCCCTGGGGAGAAAACAGGAAATTCTGGTTCTACAGGGCTTAGCAATGGAGTAATTATGAAAAGAAATATAAGAATAAAGGCTTTGAATAATCTCTGTTATAGTGGAGCACAATGAAGGAAGCGGGCAAGATGTAGAACTGAAGGAGAAAGTTGTTTTTAGTTACTTGTACTGGAGGGGGTGTGAAGATTTGGGAATGGATTATGGGCTCAAGTTGTAGATTTGGGAGTCAACTGCATGAAGATGGTAGTTGCCTAAAAGTGAATAGAGTTGCCAAGAACAGAAAATAGGTTTGTTAGTGGAAATTTGGTGAATAAGATCTTAGTAGATGTGATTCTATAAAGAGGTTAATACAAGATTTATAGAAATAGGGAAAGAAAGGCAGAAAATACTGAAACATTAGAGTCCGTGGAAAGAGGCATTTTTAAGGTAAAATATTTAAAAATATTTCAAATCAGGGCAAAGAAGAGATTGTTGGATTGCTTAATTATGTAAATTACTCTTGCGGACTCTGATGGTCAAGGAACAGAATGAGTGGAGACCATATGCAGGGAGGTGGTTGGGCAGGAATGTGATTTTTTGTTTCTCTAGAGTGAAGACCTGAGCATCTTTGCAAGGAAAGGGGAAACAATTTTCTCATATTTTTTACCTGGTTTTATATAAATGAAACAGTACTTGTCCTTTTTTTTGTTTTTTTAACAGTACTTGTCCTTAAACAAAATTTAGTAACAATATGCTAAGAGTCCACAGGATGGATGAGCTATTCTTTTCTAAGAGTGACCCAATGAGTAATTAAATTGCTATAATGTCCCAATACTTAAAGCAGAAAGATAAAACCCCCTTTTTTTCCTGTTGAAAATCTTTAAAAGAAAAAATTTAAATAACACTAGTGGTTCTTTTATCCTGAACTTGCTAATTCTTTAATCTAAAATATAATTTTTTTCTTTTTTAAGGACAATTTACTATTTGCTAGTATGATTTCTTACATTTGTAGATTTTAGCCAGTGATAGTAACATAAAATAGTTTTGCTATTTTTTTTACTAGTCATATTCCCATATGGTCCTACGGTAGATGCTTAAAAGTATTTTTTAGTGGTTTTCTGAAGTCTTCCATGGTAGAATTGTATTATCTGAATGCCTGGAGTAAGTTGAATTTTATACTTTTATGTTTGGAAGGAGATTTTATTTGAGGATATAGTGTTGCTATTTCTGGTCCTTCCCACCCAGAGCACACTGGTTACACTCCCTGTCTCCTTGACACTTGTTGGGGTCATGTGACTTGTTTAGCTCATAAAAAGTAAGCAGAAGCAATGTTTCTGAGTCATTATACAGATCTCTCCATGCTCTTTTCCTCCTTTGCTAAATCTGTGTTGTATCCTAAAGGGATAGAGATTCATTCTTCTGGAATCCTGGGTGACCCCGATGAGCATAGTCTCTCTCAGCCAACCTACATTCTTCATGAGGTATGGGTGGAAGTAAAATTTATTGCTATAAGCAGAGGTCACCAAACTTTTTCTGAAAAGGAAAGGATAATAAATATTTTTGGCTTTGCAGGTGATATGGTCTCTGTCACAATTACTCACCTTTGCCATTGTAGTGCCAAAGCAGTCATAGATAATAAATGAATAAGTGAGCATGGCTGTGTTCCAATAAAATGTTATTTATAGAAGCAGGCAGCAGCTATATTCAGCCCATGGGCCATAATTTATTGGCATCTCCTTTAAGCCACTGAGTTGTTGAGGTTGTTATGGCAGCATCACCCAGCCTATACTGTCTTATGTAGCTCTTACTACACTTTACAAAGAGACTGTGAGAACTGAAGCATCAATGGCATCTCATGCTTCTCTGGGAGAACCTTTGTTAAAATGAGACCATGTAAAATCACTTGGGGTTCAGATCTTTAATCTGAGTCAGTCATATCAGGAATTAAAGAAATAAGGACCTGAAATCTAATTGACAGCTATTTAAGGAAAAAAAAAATGGGCCAAACATCTCCAATTTGAACACAGGGATAAAAAAAAAAAAGAAAGAAAGAAAAAAGGAAAAAGAAAAAAAAAGCCACTTTGAGAGTCTATAATGGCGGCCTGAGAAATAGGATATCTCAGAAAGGGTCTGTGGGAAGAGGTTTTCTGCTTCCTCCATAGCACTTAACCCTAATACAAATGGAAATTGCATTTAAATTATCATTATCCAGGTTTAAAAAGAGACAAAATTAGACTTTTGAGATACTCATAATTTTCTATTTCTCAAGTTCAGTACTGGTTGCATAGACATACTCTTTGTGAGGAGCACTTTGCAAAAATGTGTCCTGCTGTACATCTGCAACATGTGGCCTTTTCTCGATATATGTTTTACTTCAATAAAAAGATTTCAAAACTAATTGTTTAAAAAACTAGAGTGAGGGAAATCGGTTTGAAATGCTACATAATAAATGCACAATCTGGTTTTAAGGGTGATTTGTAAAGTGTGATTGTTATGTCAGTAAACTTCAGCTTTCTATGAAACAGGAATGGCTCAGGCAATGCTGTCTTCGTGATTTGGCTCCTGATCTCCCTTATTTTCTAAATAATAATTGCTTCTCTTGGTAAACTTCATAACTATTGGATGTCTCTTTGGTGAGAAAACAGACCAAATTTTCTCCTCCCGTTAGAAGTGAGGGGCCACCTCAGACAAATTTATTACATCCCTCACATTTTCTGTCACAAAGGCAGAGGATATCTTCCTTCCCTTGAGCCTTTATGTCTTATCTCCCGTCATTCATGTGGCTGATTTCCTGTTCTGTGTAAACAGAAACCTGAGCCAAGGATTCCATATGGGAGCTGAGAGGATCTTATTCACCACAAACTCGTGGCAAATAAATCTGGGGAAGAGGAGAGCAGAGAGGCAGTCTGGAAGGAAAAACTATCCACCCAATTCCCTGACCCACAAACACAGATGAAACCCTTCAGAATGAAAAATTACCATGTAGCGGCAACATAGTAAGAAGTAGTGATTAAAAACAAAAATAGATATGTTAATAACTTTAGAATCCTGCTTTTAGTTATTATTATCCGCTTACTGTATATAAGGGTAAAAAATCAAATATGGGTATATTTAATTCTTTACTCTATAGCTCTTGGGTTCTCTTGTTTCTTTCTCTTTTTATGGTTTCTCTTTTTAAAGTTGGTTTTATTAGCTAATTGGACATTCATATTTTCTTGGTCAAGTGTCATGACTGGGGTTGCCTTTCTACAGGGATAACTTACTTTATCTGCTTTTAATTGAAACTTTGGCTTAAAAACTTAATAGCTTAAGTGAATATGATTACTGTATTTGAAATAAAAGGTGTATTAATTTTATTTTCAAATTAAACTTCACAACCTAATATGTACTTTCAATAATAAGCAGTATTAGATTAATTATGTGCTATATGTACATAGTAGAGTGGCTTACATAATATTTTTCAAGACTTACCTCTCTTAAGTTCAAGTATTCTGTAACCGTATTTTCATTAACATGAATGCAGCTGCAATGATAATGATACAGGGCCGGACATTTTACAAAGTGTATTCTGAGGTTTCCAGGTATAAAAGGAAAAGCGTGGACTCAAGTAGAGCCCTTTAGAATGAAGTTTAATTTCCTTCTCTCCACTTGTTTGCTCTGTGATTTGCAACATTTTAATTTCTACAAACCTTGATATCCATATCTCACCTTGCACTGTCTGAATTAAATGGGTCAGTAGGCAGTTCATCGGTGGTCATATCTGTTGCCTTTTAAGGATAGACTGTCTCATTCAACTAAGATAATATTGAAAGATGAGCATTTCAGTCAACAGCTTTAATGAACAGTCCTCAAATCTCCGTGGATTACAACCACAAGCATATGTCAAATGTATCAGCAGCCGTGGACAGACTGCTGATGCAATTCCCTGTTTCTTCTCTTTCTGGGTCTCAAGCTCAAGGGTTGGCCACTATTTAGAACAGTCATTCTCATGAAGTGAGAAAAGCAAGAGAGAGCCAATCTTTTGCTCCAGCATGGCTTTATGTACCCCTGCTCATATGCCATTGGCCAGAACAGGTCACATAATAGAGCATAACAATTGTGCAGGGATATGCACTCTGACTACAAGAGTCCTTGAAGGCATACTTCATTATGTCTCTGGGGCTGAAATGGGGCAATTGTGATTAGAAATTGTGTAACATGCCTCAGTGCTAGTACCAATTGGGGGATACTCTGTGCAGTAATTCTTCAGAAAGTCCTGAAGTCAGATGATGGTGATAACTGGTGATCTAGCTTTCCAACGTAACCCAAAATGAAGTAAAGAACAATAATATCTTTTAAACCAGACTATTGGACAATTTATATTCATGCAAACTTTATAAAGCTATTATTTTTTTGCATGTGAATATGCTCTATTTTAGGAGAACATGCATATTAACTTTATGTATATGTAATTTATAGGTGAACTAGTGAATTATGAACTTATTTGTAGATCTGTTAAGACCAAATGAAAAACATATCTATTTGTAAACTGGAAAAAAGGCTCTTCCCCACATACAAAGAACAGCTTGTTTTAGAGTTTAAAATATAATAAGGTTAACTTTTAAATTGAGTTGAAAAAAAGTAAGTTACCGATAAATTGAGTTACTAGAGTGGTTTCACTTTTTAAAACTGAATTAAGGGCTTTGAAATTAATTTATTTTTGAACAAAATGTGCTCAACGTAAGCTTTATTAATTTGTCTTTGGACTGACTCTTCTGAATGAAAAACAAACTTATTTTAAAATTTTATTTTTCACATTTGTAGCCCTGCATCAAACTTTTCTCTGCAATAAACATGAATTATATACCATTCGCAGGTGGAAGTCCCATCTGTACATTGATTGACATTGCATGATCTGTGTCTACAGTATGCACTAAGTGCTCCATACCAATTACCAACCTAAGACATTTAATTCACTTTAATCTTTAACTATATACTTTGTATTAATGGTGGAAATAATCTTAAATTATAGCATCAACATCTCATTTCAATGGAAATATTCCAGACAAATAGAGAGACTTCCTTATATATCTACTGTTTCAACTTTAAAAAAAAAATCAGAAGTATAAAATGACACATAATTTGATTTGAAGATTGACTCATTAAGAATGATGAAGAGAGGCTAATACCTTGAGAATGCAATGATTAAGAGCAGGGGCCCTGAGTCGGACACATCTGCCTTATTCCTAATCTCATTCCACAACTTTCCTTATGAGTGTTTTGGGGAAATTAGATAGTCTTTAGTACACTTTATTTTTCCTCATCTGAAAAATGGGATAATGATAGGGTTGTACTGATTGTGACATTAGCACTAATGTGCCTAGCAGAAAGGGTTTCCTTAAGTATAGCTTTCCTATTAGGCACCATTCAAGAGATTACACGATATTCAAACATACAGTCTACTGACAAAGGATCACTCATACACACATGTAAGATGCCTAAGTATATTTTGAATACAAAAATGAAAGGATATTATTGAATATCTACTGTATTCTGAGCACTGTGCTAGCCACTGAGCATACAGAGATGTGCCAGAAAGGAATGGTTCCTAGCTTAGGAGTAAGAGGATAGTGCACTGCAATAAACTTATATGATAGTTGCAGTATAATGATTTAAAATTTTTAGATGCTCCTCAAAGGATTATACTGTACAAAACTCATAGATATTGCTGGCGGAACCATGAGTTTTGTTCACTCTAAGACTGATATGTGGAGATGAGTCATTGAGCTAGTAAATGAGTCTAGATCTATGTCAAGCACATGCTCCAATTTTGTTTTGTTTTGCAATTTTAGCTAAGTGCTGGGTGATTGCTACTATAGTAGTAATTAATGCAGTGTAGTGCTATCCTAGTGATATAACTCAATGGTACATGTATCTATTCCGTGTAATAATTTAAATGTAACAGCTTAAAGCAACAATAACCATTTATTGGTTTTGTTATTTATTTATTTATTTTTAGATTAAAAAAATAGTTTATTCATGAGAGACACACAGAGAGGCAGAGGGAGAAGCAGGCTCCCTGTGGGAAGCCCAATGCAGGACTCCGTCCTAGGACCCTGGGATCACAACCTGAGCCAAAGGCTGATGTTCAACCACTGACCCACCCAAGGTGGCCCTGTTTTTATTATTACTTCATGTAGTGTCTGTGAGTCAGAAATAATTGGAGCTGCTTAACTGCCTCAGGGTCTGACATGGGATTTTAATGAAGGTGTCAACTAGAGCTGAAGGTTCAACTAGAATTGGAGGATCTGCTTCCTAGATGGTGCATTCAAGCAGTTGGCAATTTAGCTTCGGTTGTAGGAGAGAGGACCCAGTTCGTTGCATATGGGCCACCACATAGGGAAGCTTGAGTGTCTTCACATGGTGGCAGCTGGCTTCCCCCAGAGTAAGTGATCCCAAGCAGCTTAAGGCAGAAGCCACATAGACTTTTGTGTTTTAATCTTAGAAGTCACACTCCAGGGATCCCTGGGTGGCGCAGCGGTTTGGCGCCTGCCTTTGGCCTAGGGCGTGATCCTGGAGATCCAGGATCGATTCCCACGTCGGGCTCCCGGTGCATGGAGCCTGCTTCTCTCTGCCTGTGTCTCTGCCTCTCTTTCTCTCTCTGTGACTATCATAAATAAATAAAAATTTATTAAAAAAAAAAAAAAAGAAGTCACACTCCATCATTTATGCAATATCTCATGGTAATATATGTTACCTCTATGCCATGAAGGAGGTGATTAAGTAGGTGAGTGAATAAAAGAATGTGAGAATAATTGGAACACATCTTAGAAACTGACTACAAGAGTTAAATTAAAAACAGGAGTTACATGTTTATAGTGAACTGAGATAAACTGGAAGAATTTGAAGGTATACAAATGAGGTTTGGTGAAAATATTTATTTTTTAATATATTATATAATTTTGGTTAGATTTATAAAAGTAATGGAACAAATAGGAAATATTGAATTGGGTAAAACGTTTAAATAAAATCTAAGTTATTAATGAGAATCGAATTTTCTTTGAGGACAAAATTGTTTGAGAACAATTTTATGCTTGAAATGGTTACATGCAATTTCTGATCGAGCCTTTTTTCTATAATGATCTCTTCAAATTTTTGATTGGCATCTTTAACAGGAAACTTCATTCATATAAGTAGATACTAAAAGAATTAAAACCATTTTATACCCATTTGAAATTTATATAAAATTATATTTTGAGATTGTAACAGGTCTTTCTTTTTAATTTATTGTGATAATGTGAATGGATTTCAAATCTAATCAAAATTTTTCCATGTCAAGTGTTTCAAAGTAATGATGAAACCCTAATTTATGAAATGCACTGTGTTATTGGATTAGGAATCCGACAACAAGCTTGGATGCCTGTTAAAAAAGAAAAAAAAAAAGACAAATACCTCGAAAAAAACATGGTGACAACAGACAGACAAAATCCAAGAGGGCTTAGATTTCAGGCTGCTGCCTGGAGTTGTGTACATCAGGAGTCCTGCTTGCCATCCCCTGCACAGTCCCCTCTATAGATTGACCTTTGTTTATGCAGCAGGATTTGTAAAAAGCTTGATAGTGTATTTTGTCCACATGGAAAGGCTCATTTTCAGTAGCCAGCCAGCTGATGAGATCGATGCCCAGGTTGTACTTCATGTCCCTGACCAAGCATATCGTGGAGGGTGTTATATTGTTCATTTTCACTGCCAGTTAGAACCATGATGGGCTTTATGCTCTTACTCAGGGCTACCTTCTACAGATGCTTAGACTATCCTCACAGGTGGAAAGTGACCATCCCAGTGGCTCTGTCCAATTGGACATTGGTTGGCTCTAATTCCACCCCCAAGTACACGGGATCCCTATCTCTTGCCAAAACAAAACTCATTCATAGCACAGGGGTAATATATTTTAAGAGTCTGATAAATCATTTTAGATTACATATAGGATTACAGAATTCTGTAATCTAATCTTGGCATCTTTAAAGTTGAGAAAGCATCTCAAGCTTTTCAGTAATACTGCATTTTATGAATGAATTTATATTTGTTAATAATGTACACCGATTTGAGTATGTGCAGATATACTAAGATGTGCATCTTGAAAACACTCCATGCACTGTTTATCTAACTTGGTTGATCATGAGACTCACCTGGGAAGGTTTGTTTGTATGATTTAAAAATAATGATGATTAGGCATTGTTGGTTATTACCCTTGCAATAGCAAGCATCGGTAATTTAATTTAAATGTAAACATCCAGGATTATTTCAGCACCCAAATCCAGGAACACCAAAAATGGCATCAGAATATTCCTTGGCACTCTGAGTTTCTCTTTGCTGGCTCTATGTATGGGTAGCAGCAGGCTTACTTCCTATCTTCATGTTATGCCTAGCGTATAAAAGTTGCCTCTTTCCTAACAGCTCTCACAAAGGACTTAGTATTGAGTCCCCTTTCCCTCTTGCTAAGCCAAGCAGTATGGTCAGCGGAGAGGACTGCTCTAACTGGCCAGAATTGTGTCACATGCCTACTTATGTAATGAAGGGTGTAGAGCCAACTGCATTCAAACCACATTGCTGAGATATAGGAGAGGCCCAACTTCTCAAA